>NC_053154.1:234942812-235585312 GCF_016835505.1 Polypterus senegalus
AGTCACAAGTATACTGCAGAGCTTCCACTGTTTGATTGTCAAGGGCATGCTCACAAATTACACGTGTAATGCCACAAAAAACACCTGCTGACACTTTCGTACGCGAGCAATGGTACGAGAATGCAGTTAGACTTTTTTGGGCATATACACCACGCTAGTGTTTATATCTGGACTGTGTAGCGTTTGCGAGCTCTGTAAGCTGTGCTGTTTCTTTGAAGGACAGGTGATTGGCAGGATGACGCCGGACTTTCGCCTTTACACCTGGTGCAGCTGCGTTGTTCTTATATGTGAGTGGACGGGAGCAGCTGAAAGAAGAAGAAGGTGCAGTGAGAGTAATAACGCTAAAGCAGTTATGGTATTTAGAATAGTTTGACCACTCTGTGGACCATTATATTTTTACAGTTACAATCGGATAGTTACAATCAGACGCATTACACTAAATATGCAGTTAGTTTCAGTGTATTTATAAAGCTGCGTCAGGAATGTGAATCTGAGAAAGAAAGGATAACAGTAGCAGTGCTTTGACGCTGGGTGCCACCAGTCTGCAAAACCGAGCGGAGAACTTGCGTATGACAGGGTATGAGGTACCGTGGAAATGTGCATGGCTTTACGCCAAGTTTAGGTTTTATACATCACGATTTGAACGTGGAAATGTTCTTACGCAACATTTCTGTGCGTATGCACTGTTCATACATGAGGCCCCAGATTATTGCCAAAGTGAAGCTTGAAGTATTTTGGTCAAGAAGAAGACCTGTAAAATCATAAACAAAATTAACTCTTTATTTGGAAACAAGGAGTGAAGACACCAGATCTTCTAGCAGGGTAGCTAGTGAAAACAGAGTCAGAAAAGTGCAGACATGGACTAAAGTTATTACACTATCATAGTTGTAAGACTAAAATTTAGGAGCCAGCCTGTTTAAAATATTTAAAATATCAATATGAGCAATGAATGAGTGAATAATGTTCAGGTTTGGTTTATTAAGTTGTTAAAATGTACGCCTAATTGGAGCTTAATTGAAAAGCTTCTGCTTCCTTGACTCACCCATTCTTAGGTGTACTTAATTCATTTTAATTCTACCTTGCATTATATAAGGGGGGGGGGTGCATTGATGTACAGCTTCACTATGGCCATGTATTTGTCTAGTCATGTTGTCAAATGTTTTGCATATATCTCAGTATTCTAGTTTAAGGGTCTGAGAATGTATTTTTTCCCTATAGGATTTTGTGTTAAGATTTAAGATCTTTTGTACAAAGATATGTTCTTAAAAAAATGTTATTCCTTTATTTTGCTACTGATGTTGGAGACATTCCATTTCAGTTCATTAAGGAATTTAAACTTCTGCTCCATCTTAATTAGGCTCTGTTGTTTAGTGGATGCCGTGAAGAAAGATTTAGCAATAAAAATATAACTATTAAGAGAGGTGTGCACATCAATAAAATATCCAGAACAAGTCACAACCAAAAGATTGTGAGGGTTGGCTTAAGGAAGGGTTAAAGAATACAGAGTAAGTAGAGAAAGAGATGAAATATCCCATCCATGTTATCTTCTCCAAGATAAACTGTAGAGACTAACCAATTTAATTTACCAAGTTGTAGACAATTAATGGGTGTTACAGAGGGTGTCAGACACTGTTCAAATTCTCTAAAGGTTAAAAGATTCTTCCTAAAAAGTACTGGGGAGGACATGAATCTCAAAGACACAGAGAGGGAAAACAATGCACTCAACCTATAGTTCTTCCAAATTCCATTTTACAATGCTCAACAAATATTCCAGATTTATTTTTCCACCTGTCATTCTTTCTACCTGAAAATGTAGGGTAAATAAACTGCAAGGCCACTCTATCAGTTACTACTCTCAGCAAAACCTATTATTTCAGAAGAAACAGGAAAAGGGAACCGACTAAATCTCCTCAATGCATAATGCAGTCTGTGTCAAAACGCAGTCAATAAATAACTTCAGTAAAACAGTAAGAGATACCAGACAAAATAAACAGGAAAAGTATGACAATATGCCCAAAATCTATAAATTCATTATACAATGGAAGAAAGTATGTAGACATTCTGGCCTTGTACTTCGATAAAAAAGTAAGCAGTTCAGTAACATCAACAATGAACAGCTTGATTGCAAAAGAAAAAGATTCAAAATGTTATGAAGATGATGTTAAAGCCATTATTATGAATGATAGCAACAATGATAGAACTAAGTGCAGCGCTGAGGTGTATGTCCAAGATGATTGCTGGGCTTTAAAATTCACTTTAAAAAGACAAATGGGTGGTAAAGACTAAACTCCTAATCTTTGATTTTTCTGATAGTAAAGAGACAGAGGATTAGTAAATATGAGGCATGAGGAAACCAGATAAACATCCTCGGTTTGAGCAAGTGCTGTATGCAGCAGGCATGTAGTTTCAACTACACTTTTTTATTAACATATTCACTTTCATTGAACAAGTTTGACTCCTCTTAAACATATGAACTAGAGATTGTTTCCCCATATGTGCCTTTAAATTCATACAAATTAAACAGTGCTTTTAACAAATGTTGTCCTTGCAGAGTTTAATGTACTGCATAATATCTACAAGTTTTGGCATTGCTCTTAGTGTTATCTGAAGTTGTCTCACTCAATTATGTGCACAGATGATGTTGTGGATATTGTTTATATGCTGTAGTAAATAAGCTAATATTCTGCATTGGGGTAAAGATGATAAAAAAAAAATTTACAATATAGGTGATGCATATACACAAAGAACAGTGAGGATTCACACATTTATAAATTTTTATATGTAATGATTTTAGATAATTTGTATTATCTCTGTTATTTATTTTGTAATGTTTCAGTTCATTTGTATTAGATTAAAAAGTGATCGGACAAAAACCCTTTTAAGCAGCTCATGTAGAGCAAAGAATGAAGAAGTTTATTAAATATGTATAACAAAAAACTTAAAAGAAGATTTGCTAAAGCTATTAAAATGTCCCATATACCAAATCTTTTTATCTTTAATACCCAAAATTATTATTTAACGTTTGTCTTAACGTTGAGTCTGTCAAAAAAGATAATTCAAAAAACACTTTCCAGAAACATAAATAAATTCAGTTATTTTTCTGTATTATAAATTAAGGACCATTTCATTGCCAGCCTACTCTGACTGCATACCAGAGGTAAAAGTTCAGGCAGTTTTCACTAAAAGGCTTAATTTTTAATTAGTTTAGCTATACCATGATGGAGCTGTATTTGTCCCTAGGGGGGAATTTCTCTTTTTAGAGAATCGCTTTAAATAAATAAATGCTGTATATGAATTGGCAGGTAAGTAATTATATACAGTAAATGCATAGTCTGAACACACAGAGAAATGACTATAAAGCAAAAAAAAAGAAAAGATCTGACTTGGCAGTCACAGTGAGACATTATGCAGGCGTATTGCTGTTGATATAAAGGAGCCCCAGCAGCGTTTCTTGACACACTTCTGTTGAATGATTCATTGGTTGATAATACTCAGTGTTAGCATGTCATAGAGTGATGTACAGCATTTGTTCATAATGGCACTCCATTTAGTTTTAGTATTCCCCTTTGCTACTACCTCTCACGGGGTCCAGAGTATGTCAGATAAATTAGCTAACACTTTCAATTAGCTTGTTGATTCGGTGGGCCTCTCTTGAAGTGATGTTACCATCCCAGCATTTCACAGTGTAGAAAATCACACTGGCCGTCATTGAGTTATAGATGTGAAGGATGTCACTTCCCACATTACATGAATGCAGTCTCCTAAGGAAGAAGAGCTTGCTCTGCCCTTTATGTAATTCCTCAGTGTTCTGTGACCAGTTCAACCTGTCATTAATGTGGATCCCCCAAGTATTTGTAGGAGTGGACCACCTCTAAATCTTCTCCCCTAATAGTGACCAGACATTGAGGCTCATTTGTACAGCGAAAGTAAATAATCAGTTCCTTGGTTTTGCTAATGTTAAGATACAGAGAGTTCTGTCTACACCAAGAAACAAAGTTCTCCACCTGACTCCTATACTCTGTCTCATCCCCTTTATCAATACACCCCATAAGTGCAGAATCATATGAGAAATTTTGTGTAACATGACCTGGTGTTATATTTATAGTCTGTGGTTTACAGGGAGAAGAGAAAAGGAGACATGAATAAGTTTCTTAAAAAATTATGCTTTGCTGAAAATACAAAAAAATACAAGAGAAGCACAAATAATGGGTAAAGTAGCATTAACTCAAGTCATGTATATCTGTTTATGTTTATTTTTATGGTATTTATCATATTGTGTAAGCAAAAAGTATATGCAACATCTGCAATGATCAAGTACAGACAAGGCTGGACTTAACACTCACACATTAGACCTTTTGTAAAAGAATGAGATTTAAATTCTGTATGTGAAATGTTTGAGACATGGTACACCCACAAAACTGAATTCAGGCCACCACTGCAGCTGACATGTAGATGTTAAAATGGCTGTGTAAGTATTCTGGATGAATAGGGCATCCAAATATTACAACTTTTGACTACCATACATTTATCATTATATATTATCTCTATTTTGTATATTTCTGTATATGAATGGTTAATTTATACAATTGCAGAAGTAACTTCATATTTATCTTGTTTTATATTACTAAATTTGAGTTTTTCTCCCAGTAACACTAAATTATGCTGGTTAATAAAGAAAGGCTGAAGTGTCATATTTAACTTTTCTTTCATTTTATATGCATTCTTTATCTACTACAGAGTTGCATGAAGATGGAGACTACCCCAGCAGAAAGCTATACTTGATCCAATAAGAAAATAATTTGATGCAATATGAATATACAATAAATACTTATTGTTAGAGACATGTAATTTTTCTGTTCATAAGAATTACTTATGAACGCTTTGAAATCACTTTAGTGTTTTGCCCCAGCACCACCTGAGTCACCGGTACAAGTAAACCCTACATATCGTTACCATTCAACTTCTTATGACATCTGGTTATGCAAGACCTGAAGCTTTTAGGGGGTTCCCCCCCATATTTGGTCCCCAAGACACAAAAACTCATTTGCCATTCTTGGACTTGCAATTCAGGAAAATGGGAACATTATGATAAGGAGTCTGCGGTGGGCTGGCACCCAGTCCGGGGCTTGTTTCCTGTCTTGCACCCTGTGTTGGCTGGGATTGGCTCCAGCAGACCCATGTGACCTTGTAGTTAGGATATAGCAGGTTGGATAATGGATGGATGATAAGGAGTAAACCAACAGATCTCTTCAGCCAAAATGATCAGAAGGACATGAAGTTGAGCATGCCACATTAACCGACCCCGGGGTGTACTCTCCTATTGTAATGCTAGGGGTCAAAGTTATTTCTTTTCATAAAACTTTTAAAAAATGGGGATCATGATACAGGCATGTGGAGTGTTCCTTTCTGCCATTTTGAGGTTGCTGAATGTAAATATGATAATATTTTTAACATCTTATACTTTACTGATGGTCCTAGCCCTTTCAAAAGGTTAAAAATTACACAATTTTAAACATAAGCATGTGGGATATTGTTTTTAGACTATTTCAAGGTCAGTAATGATGAATAGAATGTTATTTTTGATTTATTATTTTATTAGGGATCTTGCCCTTTATGGACCTCATTCAGTGGGTGAAAAATGATACATTTTTGTTACAATCACGATTATTATGAATTTAAACATTTAAATTGAAGCACACATTTTAAAATTTCAAATATTTGACTCAGCTATTTTGTTTATTATGTACTTCTACCTCATGAAATAAATCATTGCATTTCTCATGAACATCCCAATTTGGGGTGCTTTATGCTAATTAAGACTTTTAATTAATTTTTAAATATTTAAGTGACAGTGTTTTGTCTAATTCATTTTGGAGAAAACAAAAAAAATAAGAAATGGAAAACCACATTTTGGAAATTTTTGCCAAGTTGAAATAATATGTAATATAAAATATCCAGGTAAAGTTTTAAGCCCAGCCATGGTTCTGTTGTGAATTTGAATATTAATTAACCTCCTAAGACCCGAACTCTTTCATGGCATGCATTTTTAATTTCTCTTTGCTATTTGGGATGATTGGGACCTGATAAATATAAAAACAAAGAATTACCTTTTTACCTGATGTAGTTTCTGAGAAAAATGATGAGGACATTCATTTTAAATTTCGATAGAAAACTATAAAGCCATAATTGAGTAATGATGTGCAAAACTCTTTATTTGGTGTCTGAACACAGCAGCATTTTTCCTGAGTACAAAAACAAAATGAGAAACAACAATTGTGCCCCTTTGAGCAACATGGCTCATTTGAAGTGCTGCTAACAGTTGCAGGAAGATGTATGTCTGTAACAAAGTAAAAAAAGTAAAAGATTTCTGGACATTGCATGAAACACGAAACATTTCACTCCAAAAGTGCTACTTCAAACTTTTTACCCTGTGGGAACATGTTTACATTTATGTGTGAAAGGCTGTGTAACAGTTGCGATCTGCCTGTAAGCAGAGGAACACCTTGCATGTAACACACTTCACTCGAGTTTTCCCTGAACAGCCTTTTGCTCTGCAGCGTGCTGCATTCTTCACTTTTGCCACCTCTGGCAGATGTACATTAGCCTTCCTGCGGAATGAGACATAGGGCACTGCCTTCACTGGATGCTTTTTCCCATGGATTAACATGTCTTGGTCATCTTCCTACGCTGAAAAGTCAGAGCTGTCATTGGCATGCTGAGCCAAGAAGGTCATGGCCACTTCCATGCGAAATTCAAGAAACTGCATGATGTTCTTCTTTGGTGTGCCAAAGTGCGGTACAGTAGCCAGCTGTTGGCTAAAGCCAGATCCATAAAGTGCATTAGCATCCGCAGTGTCCATCTCTTTGTACGCCCACTCATGCGATAGTAACTCATCATTCTATCAACAAGGTCAACTCCACCCATCTTGGAGTTGTATTCACGGATAATACTTGGTCGCGAGATGGTCACATATCGTTTTATTTTTTGTCACATCTCTGGCAGGTGTCTTCTGGCTCTCTAGCATGAACAGCAGACATCATCAATACGGGCTTGTTGTCATACCACTTCACCACGCAAATCTTTCCATCCTCAGTGGTAACTTGTGCTGAGGTCCCTCTTCCGTTCTTTTTCATTGTTTTGTCAGTTGGTAGCTTCTGTACTGCTGCAGCGACCAGATTCTTCATAACTGTACCAGTTACATAAATCTGCTTCTTCATCATACGTTCCACACCTTGGATGGACATGAAGAACCGATCACAGTAAACCTTTGTATTAGGATGCAGCATTTGAGACAGATGATCTATGACCAAGCCTCCCAAACCCAGCTCCTCTGGTTCTTCAACCTGCACAAGGAGTGCAGATGCCCCTTGATAAATGTCAAAGTCCAGCACAATACCATCTGCTGTTGCGCAAACAAAGTATTTTATGACAACTGGGTTTGGCTTCATTGGCAGATATTGTCGACACGGACAAGCTCCTGTGAATGGAATCATCTGCTCATCAATGGAAACGCATTCTGGGCGAGCCTGAGATTTGCAGCCTTTCAGAATGCGGTTCAGAAAAGGCCTCACCTTCCAGAATTTATTACATTCTCTCAGATCCTCTGGAACATCATCATCAATGAGCACTTTCAGTGATTGCCTCAGTTTGAAGAATCTGTCACGTGTGAACTTTTCAGTGATGGCATGGAATCTCAAGGTTTTGGACCAGTACATCCTGATTGCAGGATACGGTACACAAGACATCAAAATACAGGCACCAAAAAAATGATAAATTTCATCAGCTGATGTGTTGAGTGGGTTCCCACTTCTAGCCAGTGATGTAGCATTAGAGCAATCTGCAATCATTTTCATCAAATCTTTATCAATCTACTGCTCTATGTAGTCCAGCGGGGTCCAGCACAGTTTCTTCCTCATGCTCAAACTGGGCTTGATTTGATGTTAGCGGAGAAGCCTTCCATCGCATCCCACGCACTTTTTTGGACTGTTCTTGATGGCTTGGTCCTAGTGTTGTCTCTTCAGGGACATTGTCTGAGACATCAGCCTCATCTTGCTGTGTCCGAGAGTGACGTCTGGGAGTGCGTGATCTGGCAATGTCACGATCTGTACGATATCCTTCATATTCATCATGGAGATGTTTATGTCCCCTGATAAGCTGAGAAGGCTGTGGAATGGAGTCCTCACACCCACTACTGTTTTCCTCACTGCTGCTTAGCTCCTGTCGTGGGGGTTGATATTCAGCATCCCCCACGGGATCGTCAATGTTTGACAAATCTTCCACCTCTGAGTTGTCTCCACCAATTAACCTCAGTAACTCCATTGCTCTTGTGAGAGAATAACGCTCTGGAAAAAACATCATGAGAAAAATCAAATAAAAATCTATGGAGATTTATTTATAAAACATGCTATATCTGCGTGTACTGTAGTAAACTATTGTTTTCTACCTAAATCATCCAAAAATACAATTTCATTATCACATTTTACTAGCACATGTGGCTAGCATTTATGATAACATATAACTCCCTCTGTCCACATACGTGTACCACATGTTTAGCAGCATGGTAAATCGTTACAGTTACTAACTTTTGTACAATTTGACTTCCATAACAAACATTGAACACTTATATACCTATCTGAATAAGAATCAGCCATGAAATGTGATTGAATATTTTACCTGGTCAAAGTTTGGCTCGGGAGTTGCCATCTGAACTTCTGGGTCTGTTGTGTGTGAATCTGACGTGTAATGTGAAATACTCTTCTGCCAGCATCAGGTCCTTGTAGAGCAAAATTTAGTATTGTGGTCTAGACAACTCAAAATGTGGACGCCAGGTCCTAGGAGTTAGTATGCCAGTTTTGTTCACAAATATTGCATGCCTAGATGTTAGTAATATTTAGCATTGTATTGCTTAGCTTTTCAGTAAAACATTGAATTGCATTGTCCATTCCACACATGCACACACCCATCTTCAGACAAGAGTGGTTTGGAGTCACCAGTTTACACAAGAAAAAAATCTGTTTTAACATAAGCCATCCAAACCTTGTGTATTTTAAAGTAACATCTCAAGAGACTTTTAGTTGTTGAGGAAATAAATTTAATCTGGTTCTGTCCTTTGTTTATTTAACAGCTATGAATTTATTGTCACTCTGCTGACTTCTGCTCTATTTGAAAACCCCCTGACAAACAAGACGATCTTTGTCACTATGTGTTCGGTAGGCATTGAGATCTCAACGGTTGAGACAGTAGTATTCCTGTCTAGTAAAAATATATTAAACTAGTATAGTAAGGTCAAACAAAAATAAATAAACCTTGGGAGATCAGAATTCTTAAATTTTTGTCTTCCCTAGGATACAGGAAAGAAAAACAAAATAGACTGTTTAATTATCAGAAGATCAGATTCTGTTAGACTATCTTGTAGTTAAATAAGAATGATGACACACCAGTGAAGAGATTGGTGCTCCAGGAGACTAGTTTGGCATCTCGGCCCATGTCTGTCTATATGAGGTTGCATGTTTTTTCCATGGTACTCCAGTCATCTCTCATATCCTAAAGTCATATATATGCCAGATCAGCCGATGGCTCTACTTTGCACCTTGTGTGAGTTGAGTGTGTTCTGCAATGTTCTGCAACCTGTTTACTGTAAAGGTTTTTATGCCAGTGTTGTATCTGATGATGACAGTATAGGCCAGTGGTGGCGAACCTATGGCACGCATGCCAAATGGGGCACTCAGAGCCCTGTTTGTGGGCACGCGCACCGTCGCCCCAGCACAGAGTTCGTTACTATAAAGCCAGAGGGATGCGAGACCGGGCTGCTCCCCTCCCAGCTCCCCCTCTCACGCCGGAGGACTTTTCTCACATCACCCCCTCTGCCCAGCAGCCCAATGGGAGCGCTTCCTCCCCCTCCTGTCTGGGGTAAGGCGGGCGGCTGACATGCGGCGTGAGGGTGCGCACGGACTGCAGCCTGTTGAGTTTGTGATTCCCGTGGTGGGGTTGGAGGGGATGTGGTATAGCGGGTCCACAGTTCAAAATTGAAAAGGACCGTTTTAATAGATAATCACCGCACTCGTGGCTTAGAGGGGGTTATGGTAATGTGGCCGGAGCGGTTCCCGGGAGCTTTGTGATGCGGGCGATCCTCGCTTAAGTGCACAGGTGAGGAGTCGTCCGCATCTGTAATTGTTTCCGGGAGCTGCTAATCGCCACATCTGATCCACGACCCCGTAATATAGAAGAGAAGCACGAGGCGGATGGAAAGGGGAAAAGAGAAAGAGAGAGAGTTGGGGGACACGGAAACAGGAACGGAGGTTAATGGGGAAGACCTGCGGGAAACACTTAAGAAGATAGAAGGGATGACAAACGACGGCACAGTTAGTTCTGAAAATGAAATCCTTAAAGTGTGGAATTCTCTGCCAAATAATTTTAAGTCAATGAAGGCACTTGAAGGGATTGCTTTCCTTACTTTGTTTGGAACATCTTATGCTTGTGAGCAGCTGTTTTCAGCTTTGAATTAAATCAAATCTGACACCAGAAACAAACTAACAGATGACCTTAGTGCTGCATGTGTTGCTCTCAAACTTACAAAGTATGAGCCAAGGTTAGACAAATTATCAGCATGCATACAACAGCAAAAATCACATTCATTTTTCAAAAGCACGCCAAATGCAAACTTTTACCTTTCAACAAAAAGTTGTTTGTATCATTGAAAGCTCTGTTATGTTTTATTTTAAGACAAAAGATGTTAATGTATGAGTTACTTTTCTAAACAAAAAGCTCAGTAGATAGATAGATAGATAGATAGATACTTTATTAATCTCACGGGGAAATTCATATACTCCAACAGCAGCAGCATACTGATAAATAACAATATTAAATTAAAGAGTGATAACAATGCAGTGCAAGTTAAAAAATGCAAGGTGGAGAGTGTGAGGCAGGTATAACAGACAATAACTTTGTATAATGTTAACGTTTACCCCCACGGGTAGAACTGAAGAGTCGCATAGTGTGGGGTCTCCTCAGTCTGTCAGTGGAGCAGGAAGGTGACAGCAGTCTGTCGCTGAAGCTGCTCCTCTGTCTGGAGATGATCCTGTTCAGATAATGCAGTGGACTCTCTATGATTGACAGGAGCCTGCTCAGTGCCCGTCGCTCTGCCACGGATGTCAAACAGTCCAGCTCTGTGCCTACAATAGAGCCTGCCTTCCTCACCAGTTTGTCCAGGCGAGAGGTGTTCCTCTTCTTTATACAGCCTCCCCAGCACACCACCGGGTAGAAGAGGGCGCTCGCCACAACCGTCTGACAGAACATCTGCAGCATCTTATTGCAGATGTTGAAGGATGCCAGCCTTCTAAGGAAGTATAGTCGGCTCTGTCCTCTCTTTCACAGAGCATCAATATTGGCAGTCCAGTCCAATTTATCATCCAGCTGCACTCCCAGGTATTTATAGGTCTGAACCCTCTGCGCACAGTCACCTCTGATGATCACGGGGTCCATGAGGGGCCTGGGCATCCTAAAATCCACCACCAGCTCCTTTGGTTTTGCTGGTGTTCAGTTTTAGGTGGTATTCAGGTTAAATTGCCATGTTGGCACTTTGCAATAAATAAGTGGATTTTGGGTTGCAGTTTGGGAACTTGGTTTCTAAAAGGTTCGCCATCACTGGTATAGGCTGTAGGTCCATACATAATACATGTTTTTTAATGGCACTTTATGGTTATTTATTGGCGTGGTTCCTCATAGAAATATTGCTTGACAAAGTTTATTCTTGGAAAATGCAAAGACTTTCCTCTGCTATTGTGTGTAGCAGGAGTCCTTTTAAAACCATAACCCATGGTACTGCCCAGATCTGTTACCATCTTTTCATAGTTATTTACTAGGAACATGTAATAAGGGTTTATTCTGGATCCTTCATCTGGACTGGTCTTTTGGTAACTAAAATGGTTCCCCTATGGTATTGCTCCGAAGGACCACTCTGACACCTTTATTTTTCAGAGTGTAACTCTGAATTTGATAAAGAGTAAAATGTAATGTCATCACTGCTGAATATTATTAGTCATGCCAGAGACTTTGAGGAGATTAATGCAAATAAGGCATTTTCAAAATCAAATCATTCTCAAAACTAAAGAAAAATTTAGTTGTGAACACAGTCGTAAGTAACATCTTAAACTATTAATGTCACAAGAATAGAAATGGATGACAATAATTTGACATCTTCCATAAACCGAAACAAACCAAATTGCATTTTTTTTCTTTTTGCTTCTAAAAATTATTGCCAGTGTTAAACTATTCTATCACACTAAAGTGACCACATCTATTGAAGATATTGATCCAAACTTCATGCTTGGTCCAAACTTCATGCTTGAATTCAGTCTTCGTCTAAGTGGAACATAATGCTCAAAATGTACCATTACCCACTGTGGGTGGATTCAGCTTACAAAGTAGCACTTAAATCTGAAAATGAACTTTGTGCCAAATTTATTAAGATAAAATGTATATTATGATTTGCAGGTTATTACAAGAAATGCAAAATAAATGCATTTGTCCAAATGACTTGTATTTTCAGCTAAGCATATATATAATTGTAACTACTATAGTTAGTTACATTCGCTTAGTACAAAACTCATACAGGGTAATATGACAATTATAAATATGTTGAATAATTGTAAAATTGTTGATTAGTCTGTTTTGTTTATATATGCAAAATGAAGAATTGTAGGTTTTATCTTTCATGAAAAAAAATGTTTTTAAGTAGTCAAGTGCATGTCAAGACTAAACTTTCAAAACATTTTTGATTCATGGAATGAGGCCATTTACACATATCTATTGAGTGGGAACAGATTATCTGTTTAGTTAGAAGTGAAAGCTGAAGCTGTGGCCATTGGTATGGTGGACCAGCTCCAAAAATCACAGCCGGTCTTAACATTCTCTTTTTACATTTTTTCTGTCAAGTACTTTTAACAGCACAAGTACAATTGAATGATCAAACCTGTACTTGTTGTTTATTTAAGACCTCATTTAAGGGAATCTGTTCAAATGTAATAGTACAATGATGACAGACTAAGAAAGAAACCGTGTTTTGATAGAATTGTGCATGTTTTATTATGCTAAAGCACTTAAGACTTTCAAATATAATCTCACAGCACTGAACTAGATAAAATGAGTTTGAAATTGTTGTTTTATATGTTAAAAAAATTTAGAATTTGTTAGTAATTGAGAAATAGATGTTTTAATTACATTCAAGCATTTCTGATTTTTACTTGCTAATTTTATTGGTGTCCACTTTCTGGACTGCCTCTGCTGATCAAGTGAGGAGAGTGCTGGGAAAACTCTGCTTGAACAAGCCTTCAGGGGCAGAAGGAATCTGCTCCTGAGTGCTAAACACATGTGCCAGCCTGTTCTGTGGGGTTCTTCAGCACCTGTAAACTTTCTCTGAGCTTGCAAAAGGTTCTCCAGCTGCAGAAAACACCTTATGTAGTCCCAATGCCAAAGAACGGGCTTTCCAGTAATCCCAAGGATTTCAGACCAGTTGCTTTTGTTCCATACATCATAAAGACCATTGATAGGCTGGTCTTGAAACAGCACCAACCCCTGGTTGCCAAACATCTGGATCCTCTTGCCTATCACACCCCAGATAGGTGTGGATAATGCTCTGATCTACATGCTCCACATAGCCTAATCTCAGACAGAATGATTTCTGCTGCCTTGTTGAAATATGCTGCTGTAGCGCAAACTGTGGCCGTGTAATTTGTGGGCTTTGGCTTTCAGTCCAAGTGGTGATGACGGGGCTCAGGAGTAGGAACACGTACTGTTTGATTTCCACACCAAGACTGTTTGGTTCCCCCAAAGTATGAAGCCGCCCAATGTTCCTTGATGACCTCAATAAGATCAAAATGATCATTTTTTTCAAAATGTCCCTAGGCCGGCTGGGCGTGATATTCAGGTATGGAGTTCAGCAGGAAAAAGCAGGCAAGATGTTCTACTACCTGTTGGGCATTGTTTATGTCTGGCCTTAGCCAGCACCTAAGTTTCCCCAATAGGCTAAATGCTTGAGAGTGGTTTGGCCGCTTTGGGTCAAACTTCCACTGCCACAGTTTCCTCAACTGCTGGCCCGGGGCTCCCCCACTTTTTTCAAAGGTCTCGGCCTTTGTGGGGTTTGGGTGGGCAGTCTTCTCCCTCAGGAGACCATAAGACAAAACTTGGTATTTTTAAAACCAAGCAGTTGAAATAATGTAATTGAGGCAGGAAATGAAAGTGATGTCATTGGGCCCAGAACTGGAAGTGACATCAAGCCCAGGCAGAATTTCCCATGGTCTGTCTGCAGAGGGAAAAAGACTGGAAAAGAGAATCAGTGCACTCTGCCACCCCCTTGTCTGACATGGAATTGTCCTTTTTTGAGCCCTTTAGCTGCCTCCTATGTGCACGTGTGTGACAGTATATATTTATATTTTATAATGTCATAATATCTGTTATGTAATATTAGGATACTACTGTACATGTTTACCTTAATACACTGTAATGGCTATGGAGCTGTCAAAAGTTTTCCAACCTTCTGGCATCACATTCCAGGACCTTTAAGAAATTAATTGTTAATATGTATACAGTTTTTACGACTATATCAAAATGCAAAAATAAGTCAGTCACATACCCAGCTGTCAACATCAGTAGTCATGCCATGCCAGTAAAATCTGGAGCGCATCGCAGATCGTGTTTTTAGGATGCCCATTTGCCACCCAATTGGAGAGGAATGAAAGTCCTTGAAAAGTATCCTTGCCTATTCTGTGGTTCTGATGGCTCTTCCGCTTTCACAGAAGAGCTGTCCTTCTACATTGAACGTTAACAGCAACATTCATTAAAGACCTATCTTACCAAAACACTACAATCGATTACACTTCAGATACTTGCCCTTTAGTGTGAATTTGGAGGCATATCTTCCACAACAACATTTATATAGCATGTTTTCATTCAAATGATGTAGCTCAAAGTGCTTTATAAGATGAAGAAAGAAAAAAAAATTAGGCAATACTACAGTACTTAACAAAAAATAAAGTAAGGTCTGATGGCCAGGGAGGACAGAAAACACAATCTACAGGGGTTCCAAGGCCATGAGACCTCCCACGCCCACTAGGCATTCTACCTAACATAAATTATCTAAATCAGTCCTCGTCATTTTCAGGCTTCATGTGGAAGAATCAGACAATGATGGTCATCTGGATCTCTGGCCTTCAATCCATCAATGGCAGTGACGCACATCGCTACAACAGAAAACCGGAAAGAACAGCAAAGAAAGTAGGGTTTAGCAAGGATTTCGGAGCCATGGAAAAAAATAATTACAAGCATATACAGAATATCAGGGTTACACTAAAATTAAGCTATGAGAAAGTAATCGGTTTTAATTGGCCTGGTGAATTTCTATCAGTAAGCTATTCCATATTTCAGGTGCATAACAGCAGAAGGCAGCCTCACCATTTGTTTTAAGTTTAGCTCTTGAAATTATAAGCATACACTCATTTGAAGATCTAGGTTATGATTTGGAGTGTAAGGTGAAAGGGATTTTGAGATATAGGATAGAGCGAGATTATTTAAGGCTTCGTAAACCATAAGCAGTATGTCAATTCCAAATGTCATGGGTAACCAGTGTAGTAACATCACAACTTGAAACATGTGCTTGCATTTTCTTTTCCTTTTTTTTAAGATTCTGTCAGCTGCATTCTGTACTAGTTACAATCGATTTTCTTTTTTGGGTAGTATTGAGAGGGGTGCATTGCAGTAATCTAGTAGACTAAAGACACAAGCGAACTAATTTTTCAGCATCGTGCAAAGTTATAAGGTGTCTAAATTTTGCTGTATTTCTTAAGTGAAAAAATGCTGTCCTATAATCTGATTAATATGTGATTTAAAATTTAGGTCAGAGTCAATAATTACCTCTAAATTCTTTACCTCTGTCTTATTTTTTTTAAGCCTAATGGATCAAGTTTATTTCTAATACCCTCATTATATCCATTTGCCAATCACTAAGATTTCTGATTTCTCCTTATTTAGTTTGAGAAAATTACTACTAATCCATTCAGAAACACAAATAAGACATTGTGTCAGTGAGACAAGTGTCGGGGTCATCAGGTGCTATTGATAAATACAGTGGTGTGTCGTCAGCATAGCTGTGGTAGCTCATGTTGTGCCTTGAGATAATCTGACCTAATGGAAGCATATAGATCAAAAAGAGCAGTGAACCCAAGATAGATTCTTGTCGAACCCTATATAGAATATCATGTGTCTTAGAAGTATCACCACAACTAAAGGCGATTTATAAGAATATTATGATCAATGGTATCAAATGCGGCACTCCGATCTAAGAGGATGAGAACAGATAAACGGTCTCTGTTTGTGTTTACCCACAAGTCATTTACTACATTAACAAGTACAGTTTCTGTACTGTGATTTAAAATCTGATTGAAACTTGCCAAGAACAGAATGTTTATTCAGGTGATCATTTAGCTGCATAATGACTGCCTTTTCTCAGATTTTATTTAAGAAAAGCAGGTTAGAAATAGGTCTAAAATTTGCTAAAACAGAAATATAGTTTTAATCAAGGTGAAATGGTAATTAAATTATTCGTATTTATGCCCCACTGTCTGGATTTTTTACATGAACTGAGATTGGTTAATAAAGTTTTGAAGCAGTTCCGTTTTGAGGAAGAGTTCGCTAAAGAGTTATGTCCTAGCAAGGCATTATGGAAAGAATTAGAATTAAAAGCACATAGTCAAGAGAGATGAATTACCTTAGAGATGTTTTTGGAGAGGGCCCTGGCACAGAGTCTATTAGGATGCAGACCTTCATGCCTGAAGAAATGCAGCCTCTCCCAGAAGAGATCCCAGTTGTCCACGAACCCGATGCTTTGTCCCTCGCAGAAGCCTTTCAACCAGATGTTTAATGCCACAAGACGACTGTAGTACACATTTGATTTTCTAACCAGAGGTAAGGGACCTGAGATGAAGAATCTCGCAGCTGGAGTCCTCTCCTTTATGGCATTAGTAAGTGGTGCAAATCTATGACTGTCAGTATTTCATATCATTTACCCCAGCATGTATTGCAATGGTTTCCATTGCCCTGTGCTTATGCCTCTTAGTCTATCCGCACTCTTCTCATAACATTTTGAACACAAACACCAGGAAAAGGCAGGAAAGGTTTAGGTCTTGTATGATAGACTACAGGGTGGGCCATTTATATGGATACACCTTAATAAAATGGGAATGGTTGGTGATATTAACTTCCTGTTTGTGGCACATTAGTATATGTGAGGGGGAGGAAACTTTTCAAGATGGGTGGTGACCATGGTGGCCATTTGAAGTCGGCCATTTTGGATCCAACTTTTGTTTTTCAATAGGAAGAGGGTCATGTGACACATCAAACTTATTGGGAATTTCACAAGAAAAACAATGGTGTGCTTGGTTTTAACGTAACTTTATTCTTTCATGAGTTATTTACAAGTTTCTCTTTGTTTACAGCCATTGACATGTCGCAGAGGTTAACACGTGAGGAGCGGATAGAAATTGTGTTGATGTCTGGTGAACGCAGTAACCGGTCATTGCAGCAGATTTCAATGCAAGACACCCTACGAGACCACCCATCTCCCATGCTACAGTTAGCAAACTGCTTGCTAAGTTTCGTGAAACTGGTTCAGTGTTGGATTTGCCAAAATGTGGACGCATGAAAACTGTCACTAATGAAGAAACATCAGTGGCTGTCCTAGCTTCATTCAGCAAGAGCCCACAGCGTAGCACTCGCCGCATGTCACTGGAGAGTGGCATTAGTCGAACATCCCTTCGCGGATATTAGCTACTCACAAATGGCACCCTTACAAACTCCAGCTACTGCAGCATCTCAACGAGGATGACCCAGATCGGCACACTGAATTTGCAGAATGGGCAAAACAAAAATTGGAACAGGACCCTCAGTTTACGCAGAAGATTTTGTTCAGTGATGAGGCAAACTTTTATGTGAATGGTGAAGTTAACAAACAAAACCACCGCTATTGGTCTGACACTAACCCACATTGGATAGATCCCTCCAAGACTGTTGGAACAAAAAATTGATGGTATGGTGTGGTATATGGGGTACAAAGATAGTGGGGCCATTCTTCATCAATGGAAACCTCAAGGCCACTGGATATGCGAAATTGCTACATGATGATGTGTTTCCCTCTTTATGCACTGAAGCTGGCACGTTCCCTGAGTTTTTCCAGCAAGATGGTGCACCACCACATTATGGGTGTCAGGTCCGAGCATTCCTAGATGAACAGTTTCCTGGAAAGTGGATTGGTCGTCGTGGGCCAGTTGAATGGCCCCAAGGTCTCCCATCTGACCCCTTAGACTTTTATCTTTGGGGTCATCTGAAGGCAATTGTCTATGCTGTGAAGATACGAGATGTGCAGCACCTGAAACTACGGATACTGGAAGCCTGTGCTAGCATTTCTCCTGCGGTGTTGCTATCAGTGTGTGAAGAGTGGGAGAAGAGGGTTGCATTGACAATCCAACACAATGGGCAGCACATTGAACACATTTTATAAGTGGTCAGAAACTTGTAAATAACTCATGAAAGAATAAAGTTACGTTAAAACCAAGCACACCATTGTTTTTCTTGTGAAATTCCCAATAAGTTTGATGTGTCACATGACCCTCTTCCTATTGAAAAACAAAAGTTGGATCCAAAATGGCCGACTTCCAAATGGCCACCATGGTCACCACCCATCTTGAAAAGTTTCCCTCACATATACTAATGTGCCACAAACAGGAAGTTAATATCACCAACCATTCCCATTTTATTAAGGTGCATCCATTTAAATTGCCCACCCTGTATACGGAGCACTTTTAGCCATAGGCTCATTCCACCAGTGTGTGCTTAGAAGCACCTATCAATCAATTCAATTCTTCCTCAAGATGCACCAAACTTAATGCTGGTCTTTAAGTTAATTGTACAATTTTTTAAAAATATACATTATTTATGTATTGATCAACTGCATTTGTGCTATGAGTCTGTTTCTTTGTTTTTTATGTTTCTGCTGCTGTATGAAGCTAAATTTCCCCTTGGGTGTAATAAAATGTATCTATTTTTTCGTATTAAACACTATGTTTGCTTGAAGTGTACTGTAAATGTGTTAAAGTCAGAATACTGTAATCCTCATAAAGTCTATTTTAAAATGTATATTTTATATCTTTTGAGTTAATGAGCTAGTAGATTTGGCTTTTTCTTATTCTTCTCAATTTGCACTTATTCAATGCTTTCCTCATCCATTTTCATTAACTAGCTGATTAGAATGCAAGGATATATGTTGTCTAAAATGAAACTGAAAATTAAATCAAAAAAACTAAAAATTTACTATAATAAGCCATTTTTCCAAATTATGAGAATAAATGTAACTTAGCAATTAAAGAGGAAAAAGCAATATTTTCCTAGAATAAAAAATAAAACTTGAAAACTGAGTCTAAATTATGAGGCTATAACCAGTACTTAAATTGTAAAATTTTTAATTGTCTTGTAGCTACTATTATAGATAACATCATAGGAAGCATTTAATTATTTATTTTATTTTTTTAATTATCTTTATTTAGGCACTGTTAACATGCCCCCCACACCCCACTGTGAAATGATCATTTTATAAATCTAGATGGTAAAAGTCTCACAGGAGTCTTATGATCTATATGATTTCATAATTATACTGCAGCTTAGACTGACACTCATATACACAACACATCTGTCTTTCTAACTGACATTTATTTGTGGGTAATTTTTGTTTTATGAAAAATAATGCAGCTGTTGTTTACACTATCAATCTTTTGGTGTCAGAAATTTTCTCAGTATAACAATTTGCCCCAATTGCACCAATTTGATAGAAGACTTAAGAGAGAGTAAGTGGTGCTGTCAGGTATTTGATTGACATTGTGATTGTGGTTTGTATTGTAATAAATGTGTGGGCTTCATTAAGAAAGTATTGATGTAGGAATATGTACAGAGATATAGCATTTAATTGATAAAATTATTATCCTATACTCCAGTTTTTCAAAAGAAAAATAACCAGATTCAATTTCTGCTATATACTTCAGATAGAAACTTAGTACATTTGATACATGTATTTGTCATTAAAAACCTGTAGCTATGTTTTTAAACCAGCTCTCCAGCTGTTTAGTGTAAAAATGTGTTAAATATATAGAGTGCAGGGATTACTTAAATTATAATAAGAAAAATTGATCTGAAATATGATTAGTTTACTGCAGTTGCTATAAATTATGCATCTTAGAAACTCATGATTGATTGCACCTATTCCTTTAATAATGTTGGTTATAAAATATGTAAAACACATTTGATGAAAGTATATGTGTGGCCTAGCTCATGTAGAGGTAAAAATAGAAAACCAAGTTGATTACTTCAGTGAGTTACATGATTTTTATTGACTTGGTGGCAATGTGAAAACACAGAACATTGTTGGTTTATATATGTGTATATGTCGGGGGTAAGGGCAATTTAAAATATTTGCTCTTGACCTTGGTTTATGCTTTGTCAATTGGTTCTCTTTGTAACTTACAGTATTTCTAATGTCCTGCTTGTCTCAGACCTATTTGCTGCTCTGGCCAGCATCCTATGTTTTTTCCTTTTTCTTTAGATGACTTTAGCATGGAGACTTTGTCCTTGTATCTATTTTTGTTTGTTCGCCAAACTCCATTAAATTAATTGAAATCAATGAAGAAGCAACTGAACTACTTTGTGAGTGGGTGATAATAGTGTAATGGTGTTTTAATTGTACTTAAGGGCTAGGGAAGCATCTGACAACTATGGTGGACTGATTGTGTCCAAAAATGTAACGTGAGCTGTGAAGCAGTGCTTATCAATGCACCACCATGCCTCAAAGAACAAAAGATAAGGACAAAATAATTGCCACAAACAAAATGTAACAAATGGCCACAAAAGTTTAAAATTTAAAAATAGGTATATGATTGCGCTCAATGAGTTCCAATCTTTGGGGACATATCAGCCATGCAACAAAGTGGTGTGAGACTGGCTTATTCCTTTGTTTGAAGTGCAGCTAAAATGTCTATTTTGTTTCTAATGTAGGTGCAGATGCTTTAAATCCATTTTTTTCTTCCATGAAGAAGATAAAAACACCTTGTAAACAGTAATACATCTTTTGTTGTTATTATCATTTAACTGGGAGGAGGCGGAGGAGGGTCCCTCTAAAGCTTACTTTGGATTGTAGCCCCAGCACATGGCTGTGCTGCCATTGCACAGTTATCAGTGTTCTATATTCAGCAGGTGTACTCATTATATTCTTACTATGGTCAACTATTGTATCCCTCGAAAAAAAAATAAAATATCTATATATATATAATATGCATTTTTTTTAAAGCCGCAATCAGGATGGGATGCTGAAGTACCATTTACAAATACCAATAGCATGTTAGCAACAATTTTATCGTATGCATGCATTAAAGTTCTGCACATTGCTGCTACAGATCTGTGATGTCACACTGTTCTTGCAATGGATTATGGGACAATGGAAAGAACAATTTAATCTAAGATGGTGAATTTAAAGCAGATTTACAGAAAAATATTTGGCAAATAAAGTCATCATCAAATTTAGTAAATTTGCTGTTATAAAAACTTTGCTGAATTTCGCTGAACTACTAGGTACCTTTCATAAACACTGCTTTGGATTTCTGAAATTGTTCTAAAATTGTTAAGGTCTTTGCTTTTAATCTTGGTTAGGTTTTGTTATTTATACTTCTAAATTAAAGCTAAAATGTTCTTGCTGTTTCTAAGCAGTCTGATAACAAAAGAGATTCTTGTTAGAATACAGATTTTATATTTTCTATATTAGGAACTAGAATTTGGGACTGTGGGGTTTTTCACAAGAGGAGTTCAGGGCTTCTGTTTTTAGTGTTTTTTTGGCTCCTAATTTCTTGCAAAGCAGAATCTAAATTTTTCTTTTCTGACAGAGCTTGCCATGCTTTTCTCTTCAACAGACATTGCAAAATGTTTGCATTTTTGATCTCTGGGGTTTGATTTGTATTCATCGAGTGTCAGTCATCTAATAGTAATGATACTACATGTATATCTAAACAGCTGCAGTCAAATCTTGTTGAAGCAACCAAGTGGCTTTGCTTTTTGTGATTTTTAAGATTGTTCTTTTGGATTTTGGGGTTAAATGCAGCATGAATCAAATGGTAGTTTTATCTGTCTTATATTTATATTTACATCAATTTACTTGAAAGGTGCTTTTATCTAAAGTGAATTACAAATAGGTAACATAATCGAGTAATATGAGGCAAGGGGCTAGGGGCTGTAGTAGGGTCAGTAACAAAAGTTAATTGCCACTAGTAATATGTAATAAATTTACAATCATAGACTAAAAATCAATAAAGCAGGTTAGCTTAATGTAACAACCAACCAACAATATGAAAGTTTACATGGTTTTTTTTTTTTAATCAATTGCACAAATATTTACAGAAGAGGTGGGTTTTCAATCGCTTCTTAAATACATTGAGGAAGTCAGCAGTTTGGATGTAGGTAGATGGCTCGTTCTACTAGCTAGGAACTACACAGGAAAAGTCTGGATTGAGACTTGATATCATGCAAAGGTGGCATCACCAGATGCTGTTCACTGGCAGACCTGAGTGGTTGAGAAGGAGCACAACACCTTACCAGTGTCTCCATTTACATAGTCGCTAACCCGTTGACTATTCTGTAGGCAAGCATCAGGGATTTGAACTTAATTAGTGCTGCTAACAGGAGGCAATGTAGTGACCTGAAGAGAGGAGTGGCATATGCCCACCTCAGCTGGCTAAATAAAGACAGGCCATTGCATTTTGGATCATCTGAAGTAGCTTGATAGCACATGCAGGTACTCCTGCCAGAAGTGAGCTGCAGTAGTCCTGGCGAGAGAAAGAACAAAGACCTAAGAACTGCTGGTTCCCTTACTAAAATGAGATTCCCTCCTCTGGACACCTCTGGGTTACCTTCCCTTTACTCTGTAAGCACAGTAATCTTTAGTAACTATACTTAGTTGTACCCATGTGTACATAAGTAGTACTTACTAGCATTGTTGTGCTATTAATCTTCAGCTATGTAGCAAGTGTACCATACTTTGTTGTCCTAGTGCTTCCCATAAGAGAAATCGAAGGAGGAAACATGTAAAAAAAATAGAATAGGAAAATGTATTGTAAGAAAGACGCTATATAGCGCCTGACCCGACACAGATTCACACGGAGGCACGTATAAAAATAAAACAAATATTTTTCTTCAGCTGGAGGGCATGTCTTCCCCATAATCCCCCCACCCACTACACAGTCCCAAAGTGCCAACACAAGCACTAACGCTGTTCTTTCTTGCACCACCACTCCTCCCAGGCAACCTTGTCCTCCTCCACCTAACTCTAGCCACTGAGTGGTGGTCGCTGGCTCCCTTTTTTGGGTACCCAGAAGTGCTCCAGGTGCTTGATTGCCGACATCCAGCTGCACTTCCGGGTGTGGCGAAACCAATGCCCAAAAGGGGCCAGCAGCTCCTGCTGCAGCATCCCCTGGCGGCGCCTGCAGAATCCAACAGGGCTGCACATAACTCCTACCCCCATGAAGCCCTGGCTCAGTCCAGGGCACCGATGCAACCCAGGGAGGCTGCCATCTAGCTTCCAGGGGGAGATACTGGGTTTCCCACCCTTGTCCTCCAAGGTACATATGGTGCAGGGGCGTCCTGGCCAGGCATGGGCCCCAGCCATCCGTCACAGTATGTTTAATGTTTCTAGGTAAACTCATTTTTAATGACTTTGACTCCCGGGAAAAAGTTGAAGGTTTTGTTTTTGTTCATGTTTTGAGAAGCTGACAAATGGTTTTGGTTTTTTCCAACTTTTAAATATTCATTGCATGTTTCTTTTGCTCTTTGGTTCCTAAATGTTACTGTAGTATGCATAAATGACCTCTTCTCCGTTGGCTACTGTTTAAGGCTGTCATGCCACAGATGCTGTTCCTCTTTATGCTATGATGTCAAACCTACCATTTTGTAAGAACAATAGCCATGCTGACATTCTGTCTTTGAAAAGAACAATCAAGGCAGCTCCAACATGTTATTTTTCTGTTTTCTAATATAAGGAATCTAGTTCTGTTAAATGGTTAGAAGCACAAGAAAATCACTAGTGAAAGGCCATTTTTTGTTTTTCACACCAGACCTCTGCCTCTTAAAAGCTAGTTTAGCAATCCAGTAGGCATAAAGAATACATGTTAGAAGCACAGAAGAGGGGAAAAAAGTAAGTAAACTATAAATAAAATGTGAACCCCAACCACCCAAAAATAAGACAAAAGCTTTTGGAATGGTGGATCTTATCTCTGGCATGCATGCTTTTTGTATGAATTTTATATTTTCTCTCCATACTTGAAAAAAGTTTTTGATTTTTTTAAAAAGATAAAAGCACACGGTTCTTTTTATCAGTAAAAAAAAAAAGCGAATATAATTTTCGAGATAAGCCTGTGAACACTTATTTTCTTTTCTTGTAGCCCCTTCCAGAATCCCACAATACTGCCAATAAACAACAAACATGCAGAAATCTTGAGGTCTGCTATTTTAATCTTATATCACTCTGGCTGTATACCACTGTTCTTTACCAGGATTACAGCTGTTGGTCACATATTACAAGGGTTCTCTTTTGTCATTAGTCCAAATGACCCAGTCTTCATCACCAATATGTCTGCTTCCAGTACACACTTGTGGATTCTTGCTATCATAAAGCTTTAGCAGTTGACGCTGTTTTAGCCTAGTCCAATAAAACAACAGAATTATCGTGAACCCCCCCCACCCTCCATGGCCCTTTGGTAGTCAACATGATCCTTGGCTAACTACTTTCTTTTTGCACTCTCTTGTGAAGTTGTATTCTGTCTTAGGCAGAATTAAATTTACTTGTGTACATCAACAGTCAAATTTATATAAAAAAAAGCTACAATTAGCACCAAAAAGATCATACCACAGTGGATGTTCTCTAAACCTGCACACACTTTTATATTTTCCTTTCCTATAGCCTCTGCCACAGAGACCTTCACAGAAGATGACTCCATAACAACAAACATGTAGGATCCCCACAATCTGTTCTGTTAATCTCACTGTCAGTCCCCAAGTTCTCATACTACTGTTTCTCTTTCACTCTCTCTGTCAGTCTCTGTGTCAAGGGCTTTTTACTGTCTTCTCACTCTTCCTGCAGTACTTAAAACTACCCACTGTAAACCCAGATGATGAGCTTAACTATTCATATTATCCTTGGTCACTTGGTATGTGTGACTCTGCTGCTACTCTGCTGAAATTTTCAGTGCAGGAAACATTAAAATGATTAAATCATACACATACCCAGCCAGAAATGGTACAGTACAGTGAAAAGAGCAGACCTGATTTTTTTTTTATATCAAAATAAATGCTGTTACACTGGAATAAAACCTTTCAGGCAGTAGTGCTTATCTCTGATAGATCTGAAACTAGTCTGCTATTCTGAAGTTAGTGGTCTAGAAAATGAAAGGTTGAGCACTTTTGCTTTAGTCTATTTTTCGACAGACAGCTGGGAATTAATGACACCATGAGATGCAAGGCTGGAAGAATTTATCAGAATTAGGGCTGGCACCATGAAGTGGAAAAGTCTTTAGGTTGAGCCCCAGTGGTCTAAGTTGCAATTCTTTGGTATTTTATTGCTATCATTTCCTCTTTAGGCTATTCACTTTTTAATCTTGTAATAACAAAGTATTACCTAAACCCACTGTTGTGTGCTCTGCTGAGAAAATATCTTTATAATAGATAGTTATATATTAACGTGTTTTGAATGAAAACAATAGATGAGTACAAACTTTACATGTGTACGAACTTTAAAACTTCATATCATTTAGAATCATATAAAGAAAATAAAAGTAATGTGACACTCTTTATATTACAACCTTTTAGACTTCAAGTAATACTGTATTTTGTGAGCTTAACCCTTGAAAAACAACATGCCAGGCTTGTCCTTTAATGAAAATTGTTACAGCCAGATATAAAAAGTGCTGAAGCAGTCTTATGGTAAAAACTGCAGATTTGCATTAATCTACTTTTCCTTTAAAGTATATTTTTATTGTGTTAACCCATAGAGGGTAATACATATCTAAACAGGGTCACAATTAAATTAATTTGCTGGATTTCTGTTTTGCTGATGTATTTCTAAGAGGCAGGGTCTCATGTCTCAGCCAGGGTCCAAATTTATGAGTTATGTCTCTTTTTTGTTTGTTTTTGATTCTTTTATTTATGTTAAATGTGTACATCATGAAAACATAAATGTGAACATCATGCTTTATTTCAGGTTTATCATTTGCCTTTGATATGGTCTTTTTTGTAGGTGGTTCTCCAAGAGGCAGGGCCATCTGACAATTACCGCCAGGAAATGTCCTCCAAAAGGCATTAAATTTGGAGGATCTTCCACAGTTCTTGGTGGTTCACTGTGGATATGCTTCAGAGTGGACAGTTCTTGTGTTTTTCTTAATTTTCTGGATTTTTTGACCATGTTCTGTTTTTCAACTATTCTTGGCATTTCATATTGGGATTCTATATTTTAGATTTGCCTTTTGTGCTCTTCTGAGCATTTATCCTATGAATAATGCATATTTTTATATATAAGGATTCTTGCACTTACTAGTGGGCATTTTTGGGACTATGTGCTTTGGAAATATTTGATGTTTGGGATTCCTAGTCCATGATGCAGAAACTACATCTCTTAGGAAACAATCAGTATGGTTTTCAAAGAATGAAGTGGGGGATAAGAGCTCAGTCTTTTTTAAAATCCTGTATTAGAAGTACAATAATGACTGAATTGTGTCAGTGTGATAAACCGTCAAAGAAAAACCAGAAAATGCAATTGTTGCATAAGTTATGCTTTGGATATCATATATTAGCACATTTGACAATGTCTCAAACACAAAAACACAAACAAAACTATGAACCAAATAGTTTAACACACAACCAAAAAACAGAAAGAACATTGCGGAAATTGCTCAGCAACACAGGAAACCTCTGTAAACTGTGGTGCTGGTCGATTGCAAGACCTATTCGTACACATTAAATTTTAATAAATTAATTCACAAAGTTTTTGTCTGTTGGTGTGTTTGTTAGTAGCTAGCTTGTGCATGGAAGAAAAACACTGAGAACACTTATGGTCAGAAAAGTGATGTTTGAACGAAACCATAAAAACTTCACTATTTAGTTTACTTTTTCTCAGAGTAGGCTGAGTGATTATTAGGATTATTTGTCACATTGCGTACTGTACACATAAGTGAATAGAACAAGTTGTGTTTAGTATTTTGCCCATGTTGCATTTGTTTCATGGGTTTATAGTAATGTTTTGTGGATAGATAGATATCTATCTATCTATCTATCAAGCTTCTGTTAAAAGCCAAATGTCTCCACTGGACACATATAAAGTTCTATCCATTATATTCTATCTATTACCTATTAGGGGGCATTGGAGGGAGAATAAAAATCAAAAGAATAAAGTATGTAACGGCCAAGATTAATTAGAGCAGAATAAAAATCCACACATGCCTGTAGGATTTTTTTTTTTTTCTTTTAAAGTTGAAGGTTGTTAGGTACTGTGAGTGATGGCCAGTGCCCTTGCCCAGCCGGGACACCTTCAGTACACAAGGACAAGGGCAGACAGCATGCATGGGGTGTTGACTCCCCTGGGCTGCTTGATGTCAACCTCCTCTGAGTTGCAGCAGCACCATGTTTTCCCACAGTACATCATGGAAACTGGAGTACTTGGACTCAGCACTGTTGGATTCCTTGGCCACCTACAGGTGGTGCTATGGGGTCCAACTAGCCCAACATTGGTCAGGGGCCTCCTGCTTTACCTGGAAGTGCTTCTGGTTCAAGCCATTGGGACACTAGAAGTACTTATAGGGATTACTTAAATGAACCTGACTGCCACAAGTTGGTGAGCCATAGTTGTGAAGAATGAGGATAGCGTTTGCATGGAGTAGTGGAGGCAGTGTCATAGGGTGAGAGACAGATAATTGTTTTTGCTTTTGCTGTATTGGTGAAGATATTCCCACAATAAAAAAAATCTGTGTTCTTTTGTACTATTGTCCAAGCTTTTGTGTTTTGTGTTTGGAATATCCCCTGGTGGCCACAGTACAGTACATCACCACTAAGCATGGTAATCGTGTTATATGGTATAGTAAAATATACACACACCTGATTCAGAAGTTAATGAGTGACTGTTTTTCCAGACTGACTTATAGAATTTTGGAGTGATGTACAATAATTTTGGTTTAATGTTGCAAAGTTAATCCTTACCTATAAAATAAGCATGACTTATTTGATATAGGTTATAATTAATAATAAGGTTCAATTAATAATTATCCAAGTACAGTTTAACCTGTTCAAATGATCCACGGCACTCAGGGCTACTGCATGCATGAACCCCACCTCCGCTTATTAATTACAGAATCTCTTTCTACCAATAGATGGTGGCAGTGACCCAGCACTGACTCAATGGAATTCTGTCATCATGTCTTTTAAAAAAAGTCATTACTAGTTTGCTACATTTCTGAGTTGCCATTTCAAACATTTTGCCTTTCCACTTTTTTATGTCCAAAAATTTATGGTTTGTTTCTTGGGAGAAAAATGAGGTTGCTGTTTTGTTGCTTCATTATCACAAAAAACAATTAAAGATTGGCTTTTCTTTTTTGTGAAACTAAAAGGAAATCTAATCCATTTTATAAGTTCTGCATTATAGTTATGTTATTATCATTTTTGGGTTTTTTTATATAAAGTATATACAAGTCAGCGGTCTCTTTATTATGATAGTAGCTGTGCATTACTAGATGTTTATTGTGTTACTAGACAATGGGCCTCTGATATAGTGCCATTGGTATTTTTTTTTTTTTAACCAAGTTCTAATATTATTGTTTGGCAGTGTGTTGAGGTTGTGGGTTCAAATCCAGCTACTAACACTGTGTGTCCATGAGCAAATCATTTCACCCACCTGTGCTTCAACTGGAAAAAAACAAAATTTAACTAATCATTACCAAAATGTTGTCGCCCTGGATATAGGTGTCAACCAAATAATAACTACTAATATTAGTTCACTGGACTTGCTTACTCTTGAGCATGCTACATACAATTGTTCACGAGTAAAACATTCCTACATCAGGTCAATTCCTGTTTTTCCTAGTGACTTGGCTTTTGTTGATTGTCAAAAAACACAATATTACAAGAAAGCGCATTCTTTTGAATTGAAACCAGTGCCGTAATCAGTGGAAATAATTGGAAATTTGTGTGTTTATTATTATTTGATGTTTCCTACAATCTTATTCTTGATGAAGGGTCCTGAAATTCACAGAACTTTGTTTTTACTGCCTGATGTGTTCCATCCATCCATTATCCAACCTCCTATATCCTAACTACAGGGTCACAGGGGTCTGCCAGAGCCAATCCCAGCCAACACTGGGCGCAAGTCAGGAAACAAACCCCGGGCAGGGTGCCAGCCCACCGGCACTAGGGACAATTTAGGATCGCCAATGCACCCAACATGCATGTCTTTGGACTGTGGGTGGAAACCGGATTACCTGGAGGAAACCCACAAAGACATGAGGAGAACATGCAAACTCCATGCAGGGTGGACCCGGGAAGCGAACCCGGGTCTCCTAACTGCGAGGCAGAAGCATTACCCACTGTGCCACCGTGCTGCCGCCTGATGTGTTTTACATAGAAATTGTATCTAGAGAAGTCTTCTGTTAGAATAAAAAGCAGCAAAATAAACACCTGCTGTTGGGGCCTTGTCTTATAGCACTTAGGATTAATTTTAATGGCAACAACTTTTTTTTACCACAACATGAAAAAAGCAAGTTTAAAATAAAAATGTGTAAAGTAACAAAAAACATTTACATGTGTTACTGTGTTTGAGTACACTATATAGAAAATTGTACTTTTCAGTTTATTTTCAAGTGTAAAATGATTTTAAATATTAAAGATTATTAACAAATCTGATTTTTAAAAACAGGATGACAGTGGCCAATTAGAAAAAAAATTTGCTCAAACAAGCACGTATCCTAGCAGTCCTTTCAGAATATTTGTGCATTATTGTGTCAGTAAAATTTATTAACTCTGCATTCCTGGGACTGAGATGCTGCTGGACTGTCAAATACGCCCTACATTTCCTGGAATACAAATATGGCGCTGTTTGAAAAGAATAAACTTACAGATTGAAGCATTAATTGTATGCATAAGTATATAACAATTCCAATAGTTTTGAGCAATTTTTCTTACAAGTTTACAGTTACATTAAAACACTTTTAAACTCCAGATAATTCCATCTCTTTTTTCCCAACTCACAGGTGAAGGTCATAGGCCTTGCATTCTTAGATTTGGATCATTTCAGAAAAAAATCTATATATACACAAATTAAATACACATGCACTCACAAAACCTGTGACCTTGTAACACATAGACTATACTGTTATATAAGTTATGTTTACATTTCTAAATAGATAACATTTATTTTGAAGTCAGTACCTTCCTCTAAGGAGAAATCACAGATCAGTTAGTTTTAATGGTGTAGTATGCCAGATAACAGAAAAGAAAAACAAATACTGTTAGACTCATGCAATGCATTTTAAGAAATTATTAGAATTTTATTGAGTTCAAAATGTGTATCACCAACACATACATGTTGTTGAAGTTTTATATGGCTATCTCAAAATATGGTTGGATTTGATGAATTTATTTACCTCATGGAGAACAGTGGCTACAGCTTTTGGTTCTAAGCAACTTCATTAAAATGCATTAAAAATTAAATTAAAATTAGAAAATGTCATTTTCTTAAACAGTATGCTCATTCTCGCATTCAGTTGTAGAAGAAACTGACATCAGTGTATATTAATATGAACACAGTAAGAAGTATGACTAGAAACAACATACTGTTGCATGTTCGTTTTTGGCTCCATTTTGACTTGTGCATCATTGATAACTGTCAGCTGATTGCCAGTTATCAGGTATTTTATGGTATTACTAGCCTGCTACGCCATATAATTATTCATTGATGGGTGAAGACTTCCTGAAAGACACAGTTGTCCAAATGGGGTGGGTTTGAGGATACGACTGTGAGTGAATGAAAAGATGGAACTCTGGAAAGAGCAACATACAATTGTCTGTGACTGAAAACTGGTTTTGACAGATACAGGCATATCTTTTTGAAAGTTTGGCCCTGTGCCTTATTAATTGTCATTGCAAAGGCCAATCTAACAGGAAATTGTCTGCATGTAAAAGTAAAAGGCAAATTTGAATCTGATGGGGTCATTGAAATCCTGAGAATAAGGACAGTTTGTGAGGTAGCAGCCACGATAGTTTTACACTCCAGTACATTGCAGTGAGTGCTGGTAACAGAAAGTCTAGTGCCATTATAGAGACCTCTTGCTAGCAGGAGGTTTCTGAGAAGCATGACAACTGAACCAATTTTGATTTTGAGTTTATGCAGAGGCATGCCAGTGGGAGTAAGACTATTAAGGCGTGCGGGCATATGAGCAGGTAGTATGCATGCCTCGAGAACGAGGGTGGATGCGGAAGGAGGATTAGAGTTGGTGGGCGGGGCTCTGTCGTGCGTATCCCATGACGCAGGAGGAGGGTTAGAATTGGCGGGCGAGGCTCTGTCGTGCGTATCCCATGATCTTAGAGTTGGTGGGCGTGGCTCTGTCATGCGTATCCCATGGTCGGGCAACTTAGCGAACTATATATATAGATAACCAATTGCTGTCACCCTTGGAGACAAAACCGAGGGCTGATCCCTGCCTTTGCACAGGCCCGGGTCCCAGCATAGTGTGAATGACTGTCAGAAATGAGGATGAGGCTAACATGATAGATTACTCTATTACTATATTCTGGTTTTTGAATATATTACCAATATGTTTATAAGTATGCAATGTTTTCCTTTGGTTACAAAATATTTGAAATGAGCTGTAAAGCTGTCTCAAAGATGCCATCCCAGGTACCCGAACAAATAACAGAAAATCTTTCTCATTGTTCCTTGAGGAAAAAAGAAGGCTTCAAAGTAACCATCATAAGTCACAAAGACAGCCAAGCTAAAATACATAGGAAGAGACTCATGATCAGGTAATCTTTCAATAAAAAATAAACTATTAATGAAAACACAAAACAAGCATTAAAGAAACATACATTATTAAAGAAATCGCAACACAGTGTTGTGCCTTTAGGAAAACATGGCTGATTTCAAAGTTATTATTTCCAAAACAGTTAGATGATAAAACTATCAAAACATTAACTTATTTCTTATTCTAAAAATAGTTTAGCACCATTTAGAAAACAAAATATTTTCAAGTTCAAGTTTAACATTTCAATTAACATTCCTTGTAAATGTAGTGTCCATGTCCCAGTGGAATGCAGTTGTGTGGCATTTAATACATCAAAAACAAAATAAATAGAAATGAACTTTATTTTATGCAAAATATAATTTCTACACCAAAAGTAAAATAATTATCAGACACAAAAACCTTTAAAGAAAATACTTTTCAACTTTTAAATCCATATGAAAATTTTCAAGTGATAAATGCAAAGAGAAATAATTAAATGTAAACGTGAAATTATATTCTGGAAAATTATGGCTGGCTATTTGGTTGGTTTATCACATTCATATTTTAATATGGTTAAAATATTAATCAACTTTTTTTAAGATTTCCGGACCTTCAAGACAACAACATAATGATTTTTTTGTTAGTCCCAGAGTAACAGGCCCTGCCGCAATTATGTTTTTGTGTCTCTCCAATATGTTAGTGCATTCAGTGGAGGTAAACATCTCCTTCACCGTCTTGCTAGTTGCAGAAAGTGATGTTTTGTTTGAAACAGTTTGATGTTCTGCTAAGAGCATGTTAACTCTGACATTCAGTGTCTCCATTTCCTGAGGTAGATCACAAACCTTTTCTACACTTGAGCTTTCTTTCTCAGTTTCATTTTGACAAGCAAATTCCCACCTTAGCCTATCATATTTTCCTTTCACCTAGATTTTTTAGTTTTTGATGATATTTTATCTTCTGCCATAACAAATCTAATTTTCTTTGATTTAAGCTCACCCTGAAACATGCTATGAACTATTTTTCGCTTCTGTTCCAAGACCGCCGCTTCCCCCAGCCCCTTCATTGTAATAGTAACCACAGCACAGAGAGAAGTGTGTACATTGCAACAGGTGCACATTTCGTAAATGTAGAAAGGACGGTCCTTGGGTGTGTGGAAACTGTTAACATTTGAATCTGATGATTGCATATAGTGCGGAACTGACTTCTCTATACCATTCTTTCCTCTGCATGTCCTGGAGTACAAAAGAAACAGCCCCGTGCACCAAAATGCGGAGACTGCATGGGCAAGATCGAAAAAAAAACAAAAACAACGCGGTCACTGATTACAAGCGCAAGAAGGCATGCGAATGAATATGAATAATATGAATAATGTTTCATCAGTGCCACAATGTTTTCCAACATAACAGGTCATAAAACATGTTATTCTAAATATCATATATACCTATGTCTCAACAATGACTCAATACAACTGAATAAAAAAATTCAAGTGACGATGAGATACGAAGAAGGCAGATTCACCAGCGTGGGTGGGGGTGGGTGTTGTATCATGATCGTGATTGAGAGATTAAAAGGGGGGGATGGTATAGCTGGCTGCTTGCTGCTTGGGCTTATCGACACATTTACAAGACAAAAGACGCTGATGGAGGGGGAAGGATATAAAGTGGGCTGGATTTAGGAGTTTTTTCATTGCCTCTGGTAATTCTAGTGTTAACCAGTGGGCAAGAATGACTCCAGTCCTTGTGTCGGTCCCCTTCTGACATCTCATTATTTGAGTTCCTTTGCAGCTGCAATAGAAGCCTGTCCCATGTGCACCAGTCTATAGTACTTATTTGCAGTTAACACTTGGTAATACATTTAATCTGCCAAGTTGTCCTTCATGTGAGGATGTTTCTGATGTATGGTAGAAACTGCTGTTTTTTGGAATAAAGTGGAAGTAATATCTTTACCTAACCCATTTTTCGTCCATTCTGAGCATACTGCTCTTGATATCTGCCCACTTTGTAATGGTTCACCATCGTTAACAGTTAAGGAACTAATTACACTGACCCATCAACTATTAAACAAACGTTTTAAGGGAAAAATGGATAACCAATTTAACAGAGTGGGACAAATATTACATTTTGCTGGCCCCTGAGTAGAAGTTGTTTTGTGTTTAGATACCGAGACAATGTAGTGATTGCCGATACAGCAAGCATTTAAGATCTGAACCACTGTCATTTTAGCAAGCACTCCAGATCAATTAGCATTGCTGATGTCACACACATGCGAGTAGGAGGCAGCTAAAGGGCTCGAGTAATTGTAATAAAACATCCGACCAGGGGGCGGCGGAGTGCGCTGACTGTCTTTCTCAGTTCCCTACAGACCTTTCCCGGGAAATCCTGCAAGGTTCCGGCACCTCTGAAGACGTCACTTCTGAAGCCGGCCCCTTTGATGATGTCACTTCCAAAGCCGGCCCCTTTGATGACGTCACATCATTTCCTCTCAAGACCTCCATCTTAGGCTACTATAGCAGTTCTGTTTTGGACTCTGTGAGATGCACATTGATTGTTTGATAAAGGAAACCCTTTTGCAGCTGGGAAAAACAATATACGGGTGGCTCCCCCAAACCTTTATAATGTCTTGGACTCGTTTTTATGACATTGAATACAATCTGTCAAAAGAAATTCATGCATTAAAACACAATCTATTTTAGTTATTTATGTCTTTTAATTACTCTCTATGCATGCAAGAAGTTTTACAATTAATGCAACCAACTCACTCTTTTGAAAGGCTTGAACTTTCTAGGGTTTTATATATCATTGTCCATGTTTTCAAGGGGACATGCCACACAATCTTTCTTTTGATGGATGCTCTGCTTTTCATTTTCAGAAAGGCTAATGTCCTCTTCTGTTAGCAGGTAAGTGTACCAATGTTTTAAACTGGCTAAATGCAACTTTACCATCCCTGTAAAAAATTTCTCTTTTGAGACATACTGATTTAAAAATAGATCTCTTATTTTTTTTGGTCTAAAAGTGTTTAATAATTCTCATTTTTGTTGATTATTACAAGGATGCTTTTTACATTTTGTTTGGCTTACTTAATGCATTTTATCGAGCCATCTGCTGACCGCAACCACTTCTGAAAACTTTAAAAATAACAAACTGTTTTTATTCATACTGTAAACAAAATCATTTTCAGAACTTACATAATCATCTTCAGTCTCCTCCATTTCAGAGCTTTCATCTTCTTCATTCATTATTTCTGCAGTATCTTCTATATTATACTCGTCAGCCATGTCATTCACATCCGATACCCTGATGCTTCCTGTGTTTCCCTCTGTTATGCTTGTTGCTCACATTCCTTCTAGCAGTAATAAAAAGGATTTTAAACTGCTCTGAATTTTTTGAACATGAAGTAAATGAGGAGGTAAAGTTTTAACCACAAATAAGTTATCATCAACAGGACAAGGTTGATAATGGTGATGATCCTTTGTTTTTGCAATACGTGGCTTAGAGTTTCTTAATCTAAAGGCCTGTAAGACTGATAGTGCTCTTTCCTTTGTCCTGTTATATATTGTGCAAAGATGGTGAGGCAAATGCACTACATTTGCTTCACAGTATTGCACAGGACAGTTTTTCTTTGACCTCATATATATTTCTTCTTATTAGAGAACTTTTGGCACTGGGTGTTAGCTGCTTTATTACTGTGTTTCTCAGCACTAGTTGTAGGGATATCATGTTTATTTGCAGTTTTACTGCCAAAAAACAATTTGGCTAAATTCTTCTTATTAATTTTTCTTTTTTTAACCTTTGAAGCATAATGTCAGACTCTGAAGTTGATTTTGAATCTTCAGATTTTTGTGGTTCGAAATGTTTTTCAAAATCATCAGATGTGCATTAAATTTCCATGATCTACTTTTGTTCTAAAAGGAAAAAAAGTAGCTTCAAATATAAAAACCGCTGAATGCAATAAATGAGAATGTGCTATTGATGTAGTTTCATAGACTAGAATTCAAATAAATGAAATATTCACTATAAAGGACAGATTAATTACGTGCCTGTGCCCTTCCATAAATAAAAGACCAGCTCTGAAACTATCTGACCCTTTGGAATCATACACTAATCAGCGTATGACATTCTTTTTGTTCTTGACTTATTGCACAATATCTTCACTTACATGTAAAAAAAATAGGCAGAAAACATCCCTATTCTCACTCTCCAAACAAAGCACAATGTTTACCCATAAAATATTGTTTTCAGTTAATTTATTTCAATCTATTATTTTAATATTTTTTTTACTATACTCAAAAAAATGTACATTTTCACTTACAATGTAAAAATATGGGCTCTTCTCCCTCTTCCTCTTCAAGCAAAATGCAATATTTATTTATAAAAATCATATACACAAATTATGTTTAGTTCATTTACTTTAAACTATTACTTCAGTCAAGCAGCTATGGAGGAAATTAAAAAATTTAGTCTCACAGGTGTTTGTTCATTTAGAAAAAAATATAATGGTCTATGACTGCAGCTTCTCATTGCAATCAAACTCCTGATCAACGAGTTGCCTGCAGTTTAAAAAATGGTATTCTGGTCCATGCAACAGCATTTAAATTTTGAATGAATGTTAGCAAGTCAAACTCTTAACTATCAACTGGGGCCTCATGTATAACGGCATGCATAGAACTCGCACTATAACATGGCGTAAGCACAGAAGCAGGAATGTGCGTATGCATAGAAAAATCCAGATGCATAAATCTGTGCGTTCGCCAACTTCCACGTTCTTCCGCTACATAAATCCGATCAGAGTGAAAAGTAATGCACATGCACGCCGCCTGCTGCCCCACTCTGACTCCTCCCAGAATTACGCCTCTTTGAATATGCAAATCAGTATAAATAGCCCCTTACCTTCAGCACTTCAGGAAGACAATGGCAAAAGCATGGGAAAAAAAAAAACTTCAGCAAATGTGAAATGGAGGTCTTGCAAAGTGAAGTAGAGGCCAGGTAAAATGTTTTATTTGGTAGCTTAGGAAGTGGAATTAGTAACAAAAGGAAATTGATGGAGTGGCATAGTGTGGTGGATGCACTCAAAAGTGCTGGAACAGAAACTCGCACTGTGACCGAAATAAAAAAGAAGTGGTGCGACATCAAATTTGCCGTGAAAAGGAGAGTCGCAGCTCATTGTCTGCATGTCAGCACGACTGGAGGAGGTAGTGATCTCCCAGAGCTCACGCCATTTAAGCAGCGAGTTGCTGCAATTATTGGCGATACACTTATTGCCAGCAGTTTACCAGCGGGGGAGGGTGATTCTGACATCACCGTGGGTGATGGTGAGTTATTTCTTTTTTGATTACCATTATCAATACTTGTGTAAATAATTTGCATGTGTAATAAGACAAACAATCAGGCAGCAGATGCTGTACTAATTACTGTTTATTTAGTTCCAGACAATAGTACAAAAGCTGATCCCAATGCTGAGGACATGGCTCCAGGCAGTGATGTTGATGCTTCTGTGATGACCACATCTTTGGATGCTGACTGCTCACACACCCCTGCCATTGGACAATCATCTGGCCATGTGCTCACTAATGCAGTTTTGGAATCCCAAAATGCATTGGTGGATGCGATGAGAGATGTAGCCAATGAACTATGAAATACAAAGGCAATATTGTGTGATATTAATCAAAAATTAAATGAATTTGTAAATAAATAAATGATGTATCTGCTTACCTGTTTTTACATTCTGTTAATTACATTCATTTGACATTGTAATGCTGTCTGGTGTGGCTGATCATTTGGTGGTTCAGGTTCAGGTTCATCATACTGCATCTCTTCAGGTATATGCAAGCTATGAATGACTGCCATATTATGTAGAATGCTACATTCTTGCACGATGCAACACAGTTTCTGTGGACCATAGAGCAGCACTCCACCAGTCTTATCCAGGTAGCGCTTAAGCTGCCTTATAGTACATTCTACCACCACCCGAGCCTGAGAGTCAAGGTCAGTACAACGTCACTCTTGTTCAGTCAGTGGGTTGGCGAGAGGGGTGAGAAGCCACGTCTTCAGCGGGTACCCACTGTCACCTACTGTATGTAATCGTGTTATATGGTTACATTGTACAGATAACGTACTACTGTGATTAAAAGGTAATAAATGGCCATCACACACCGCACCATTTTCAAGTTTGTTCCCCACACTACTATTTCTCAGGATGAATGACTCATGAGTTGAGCCAGAACATCTTGCAACAACATTAGTGAGGCGCATTTTCACATCACTGATGATTTGCACATTAATAGAATGAAAATGCTTTCTATTTACATAAACAAATTAATTCTGTGAAGGTGTCTTTATACAGGGAGTGCAGAATTATTAGGCAAGTTGTATTTTTGAGGATTAATTTTAATATGGAACAAACACAGTGCTATCAGTCAATCCAAAATGTTAATAAACCTGAAACCTGAATGTTTCACAACGGAAATGTGAGTGTGAACATCATCAGGGGAATACATATGTGCGCACAATTATTAGGCAACTATTAGTGTGCAGATTTATTATGCAACTAAAGGAAAAATGAAAATTTTCCCATCTCACTTGTTTATTTTCATCTGTTATAGTGAGAATAATAAACAAACACCTCAAAATTTACAAATAAACATCTCTGACATTTCAAAAAAAATAAATCAATCAATCAAGCCACCCTTCTTTCCAATAACAGTCATAAGCCTTTCCATTCATGGAGTCTGTCAGTTTCTTGATCTGTTGACAATCAGCTTTTTGTGGAGCAGTGACTACAGCCTCCCAGACACTCTTCAGAGAGGTGTATTGTTTTTCTCCCCCGTAAATCTAGCGTTTAAGAAGTGCCCACAAGTTCTCGATAGGGTTTAGGTCAGATGAGGAAGGGGGGCCATGTCATTATTCCTTCAACTTTAAGGCCTTTACTGGCTGGCCACGCAGTGGAGAACTTCGATGCAAGTGATGGAGCATTGGCCTGCATAAAAATCATGGTCTTTTCCTGTATCACTGTTTGAAGAAAGTGTCTTCAAAAAACTGGCAGTAGGTTTGGGAGTTGATTTTGAGTTCATCTTCAATGCAAAAAGGTCCAACTAGCTCATCTTTAAAAATACCAGCTCATACCAGTACCCCACCTCCACGTTGGAGTGGAGCTCTGTGCCATTACTGATCCACAGGTACATCCATCTGGTCCATCAAGAGTCACTCTCATCTCATCGGTCCATAAAACCTTTGAAAAAATCTGTCTTCAGATATTTCTTGGCCCAGTTTTGACGTTTCAACTTATGTTTCTTGTTCAGTGGTGGTTGGGTTTCAGCCCTCCTTACCTTGGCCATGTCTTTGAGCACTGAACACCTTGTACTTTTGGGCACTCCAGGTAGGTTGCAGCTCTGGAATATGAAAGTACTGGAGGATAATGGGTTCCTGGTAGCTTCACGTTTGATTCTTCTCAAATCTTTGGCAGCTAATTTGCGTCTTTTGTTCTCAACACGTTTCTTGCGACCCTGTTGACTATTTGCAACAAAATGTTTGATGGTTCTGTGATCACACACCAATATCTTAGCAATTCCAAAAGTGCTGCATCCCTCTGAAAGACTTTTTACAATTTTTGACTTTTCAGAGTCAGTTAAATCTCTTTTTTGGCCCATTTTGCCTGAGGAAAACTAGCTGCCTAATAATTCTGCACACCTTGATATAGGGTGTTGATCTCCTTAGGCCACACCCTCCCTCATTACACAAATACACATCACCTGACGTGCTTAAATCCAATAAGCATTCAAGTTAATACAGCTTGGAGTTGGAATATACGCATTAAAAATGATGATATGGTCAAAATACCCACTTGCCTAATAATTGTGCACACAGTGTACCAATGTGTATGCAGTCGATTGCTCCGATTACATTTGGAAAACCGGACATTGCTGCAAATTGCGCTTTGATGTTTGCCTGTTCAACCACAGTGTACGGAAATCTGATATATCTTCTTGACAAGCGGATAATGCTATCCCATACAGCAGGCATGGCACGACTCAGTGAAGACTGAGTAATACCGGATCGGTCAGCCAGTTCATGCTGAAAAGCTCCTGTGGCTAAAAATCCGAGAGTGGATAGAACTTGCAAAGGAGCAGGTACAGCACAATTCCTCAAAGTCTGCCTTTGTAAAGCCGGCGCCAGTTCAGCACACAGTGTACTTAGTGTATATAGGCAAATGTAGTGGGGGAGTGGGAGATAACTCTTCAGACTAAGCAGAAAAATATTCACATAGTAAATGTAATTTAGAAAGTCTTATAACAAAAAAAGCCTTCTTAAAGTAGTCCAATCAGAAGGTAATTTGCAAAGAAAACCATTTGCATTGTGGTTTAGTATGCCTGCCTTATACAAATCTGTAAGTTTTGCAATAGAGTATCAGACCCAGATATTTCATTTTCAGCTACTTTAAAGTTCAACAATACTTTTATTTGGAAGCAAATAGCTTATTCTAATGAAATCCAGAATTTTCATTTTAGTTATAATAATGTGCTATAGTTAAGTTTTATATTATCAATGTAATTAAAATGTTTTATTTAGTATGTCATTTGTAAAATAATTTTAATATTTAATTAATACAAAACACTATTTGACCTGCTTTGACAGAATTAATACAATCTAAAATATTTCCATACACATTTTATTTAAAGTTTCATATTTTAAAAAGCATATTTATTTTTAAATAGGCACTGTAAAGAATAACTGATAGTGCTCGGACTTTTTAGGTGTTTTAAACAAACAAAATGCAGACACGTTCTTTGCAGATACAGCTTAAATATGGGCATCTCACTGCCTTGATTATTTATTAGCTTAGAGGTTCCCAAACTCGATTCTGGGGATCCCCTGTGACTCCAGGTTTTTGATCCGACCAGATTCACAATCAGTGATAATAATCAACAACAACTGATCTCATTTAATGGTTTGGTCTTTTGCATCTTCTTTTATTCTGCATTCAGAAAAGCACAACAGTATGGTTTTTACATTTATAAGACATTTAGAAATATTTCTATTTTTCTACTATAAATACTTAACTCTTTTGTTTTCTGATTATTTACTTCATTTAACTTTAATAATGACAGTTAACAACAAATGGAGCCCACACCCAAGATGATGATGAAAGCTGCAACTAATTCAGACTAAGACCCGTAATTATTAAATAATCAATAAATAACAAGAGCACCTGGAAAAAGCAGAATGAATATTTGGATGAAAATACTGTTAACAACTTAAAAAATATATATATACTATATATGTACTATATACTGCTTAGTACATTTTAATAAAAATCGACCAAAATTAGTTTCGTAACTTCTACAATGACTTCAAAACACAGAAAATGAGAAATGTTGACTCATTTAATTAGGCTAGGAGTCCAATGAAGAACAGAAGTTGGTTAAACAAAAACCTCCAGCCGCAGGGGATCCCCAGGACTGATTTTGGGAATCACTGTATTAAGTTGAAACACAATCATATTTTTTTACAGAAAAATATCTGTATGTATAAATAAAACCAAACAAGTATGACCCTATAACTGCAGAACAGAAACTGCAAAATGTAAAAAAGCAAATTATTATTTGGTGAAAGCATATCTTCTAAAGTTCCTGATAAATTTTCAAACAATTCACATGTAGGAGCACTTTTAAGGCCATTCAGTTAATTTTTGGGTCTGGCTCAGCCCAATTTATAATGCAAACATATTACAGTTGGTCCTTTGTACTGGAACTCCATCTTTTGTAATAATACATTAGCATTTTTTGTGATGCATTCAATGAAAGACACTATATAAAGACAGGTAATACAATAATGCAAAATGTAAATGCATTTATAAAATAACACATTCAAACACAGTGCAAAAGAGCTTGGAAATAATTATTACATTTTAGAATAAAGAGACAGTAGATTACAGCAAAAGTAGTTTCCAATATCACCTCCATACTTCCATATAGTGGGCAATCTAATGCAACTGAAGCCTTTTTTCCAAGCATTATCCTCTGCAGAAACTCGCTGGAAATGCTGGTTCATATTCAACTTTCATGTTACAGATTATCACGGTTTCAAATCTTGCAAAATATTAAATGAACATTTATCATAAGTTAGAAAACAATTAATCACTGCTAAATATTATCAAGTACATACGATTGGTTATAATGATGTTTCAGTAGGGCACACTATTAACCTGAGAAGCACAAATTAAAAATGTTCATAACTTTACAAATATTACACCAAATTATATGCCATTTGGAGTATTTCAAGATATATGGATTCTGCACAAACTGCGACTAAGTCAAGACAATCAGTCTTCTAGATGATGAGATATATGTATCAGAATTGAAAACATCAAGGGCCTATGAAAACACTATACCCCGCATGTCATTTGTTTTAACTTTTAGAATTGGCATTTTAAAGGTTGTTAACTTCCAAGATAGTTATGTTGCAAGTAATAATCGCATGTCTTCCCTGAGAAAGTTGCTATTTTTAACTTTTTTCTGATTTTTATGACCTAGGCAATAGGCAAGAAGGGGAGAATTAATGATTTTTGGGGTGTGTTCTTTTTTTTTTTTTTCTGTATATACTCCATTTTTTATTGTATTTAGTTTTTTTTTATATTTTTCATTACAATTTTGTTTGTCATGGGCACTAAAATTTTGTGTAAGCAATAAATCTGTGATACTAAGATGATCATACAAGGAAGTTACACACTGTGATGTCATCTTCCTAAGACTTTCACAGTGGTAGTTTGATTTTCAAAAAGGGCTTAATGGTTTCAACTTTCTTGCTACAGATTTTGATGCTGATTTTTGGATTAATATTTTGGTAAATTGGTTCATTGTTTTTTCCTGACTTTTCCTGAGCGTGTTATAGATTTTTGAGTTTATTTGGACTTATTACATTTAAACTGGAGCATGCACTACAATTTCAAGATGCCAGCCTGCAAAAGGTTCTAAAGATTAACAAACTAAGCTACAGGGCCTCGTAGCTGCAGAACGCTCTACCTGCTTGTATAAGAAATGCCTCTTTGGTCTCGGCTTTCAAATTCAGAATGAAGATTCCCTGCTTTAACATAGCAAACTTGATTAAAGTTGATAAGTTGTGCAAATGGCATTTCTATGTGTTAGTCATTTTTTGTTCTACATCTCTATTTCCAAGCTATTTTCCTACCATTGGGAATGCCACCAGAGAGACTTGGGATCCTTGGAAAGATGAAAGCATTCTATTGTCATAGCACATTGCCCAGTAGAAGGGAGATAATATTAATGATCAGATATTTTTAGGATTCATGTATGTTAATCAGTTTGAAATTGCTTTGTTTTATTTCATGTTTATACAAATCATTACCTTTATGAGTATACATTATGTATTAAGTAATTAATAACTTTTACAATTGTATTTTACCTGAGAACTTCTTACAGTCCTATAATTCTGTCTACTATACAATAATGAATTGAAATGAATATTTGCTTTTGGTCCTTTTTTTTCTTTACACGGAATTCACAAGTTCTAATTTTTTGCTTATGTGACAAAATAATTATGACCTCAGATATTTTTAATTTTGACTATACCTTAGGTATTTGACTATGGCACTCATCAAGTAACATAAGCAGTTCACTGCACGTTTAGAGAAAAATAATTATTTTGGTGGCTTTCTTTTTGATCAGATGGATCAATACACTTATGGATGAAGATTCTTTGAGTCACTCACTGAAGAATATAACTGTTTTGACCTGTCATATTACCATTATAAACTACAAATATATGGATTTAGAAGTTATTCATACCCCTGCATTTTCTGAGCACTTTTATTGTGTTGTTGGTTTAATTTTAAATGGTTCATTTGCCATTTTTCCCGATCAATCTACACTCACCAACTCATAATGACAAAGTGAAAACATGTTTCCAAAAAGGCTTGCTAATTAATTAATTTCATAAAACTGAAATGTTTAATTCATACTGTAGCCGCCATTGTATAAGGCGAAGTCAGGCACGGGTAAGACGCGTGTCAAAGAAATCTCTCAGTCCAAAAGTTTGTTTTAAAAATATCTAGTGAAAGTTAGAAGCAAATAATCCATACAAGGAAAAAAAGAAAAAATGTATCTTCTATAAACTTAGCTTTTCTTAAGAAGCTTTGGTTAATTATATACTTAATGGTTATTTATTTCTTCTTCTGTATGCTTTAAACATACGGTTCAACTTTTAAATCTTTTATTTTACGTGTTACTTCACACTCAAAAGGCCCGTAGGCCGTTGGCACATAGACATGCGCCTAGGCACGGTCACGTGCATAAGCACGAACGCGAGCACAAACAACAACATGGTTAAAAAACCGTATGCCTCTGTACCTTACACAAGGCGAGGCTAGACACTAACTGGAGAACATTGTTTGCTCAATACTGTTAGAAAATGACAGGAAAATACCAACTCAATTCTATTCACGGGGGTTATAGGAACCTCCCATATTTTATGCATTATCATCTAGTACATTTTATAGAACTAGGAAAAAGGCTCTTACACATCTGGCCCCTAATTGTTTATGCTAGGGCAGAAATCAATTACTTAACTTTACTTAATAAGAGCCTTCATTACTTTACTAAACTTAAAACAAACCTTAAGAAGCTTAGCTTAGTTTCTACTATAAAAACACGAATACTAAACTTAAGAAACTTTATAGCTTAAACTCTAATGTATAAACACAAGCACTAAATTTAAAAAGCTTTAAATTTAGGCATGCAAAAAGAAAATGAGTCATTTTAATTATTTGATGCCTCCTGGATCAGGCACAGTTTGCTCACGGGTCTGTCCAGTGTACTATTTTTGGTGTGCACATAAACTCTTCTAAAGGCACCTTTGGTGTCTGGCATTGTCTTGATGACTCGACCCATTACACAGGAATTGCGAGGTATAGCTTTACCCACAATTAAATGATGTCTCCTGGTTCAAAGTTTCTTTTTGGTGTAAGCCATTTTTGACGTTCCTGAAGTATTGGCAAATACTCTTTAGTCCATCTTTTCCAAAACAAATCTGTTTTCCAGCGTCTTCTTGGATATGATTCGTTTTTTGAAACAAGTTCAGGTGGCATTTCGGGTTGAGTGTCCAATAACAATAGATGATTGGGTGTTAGAGGTTCCAGATCATTAGGATCGTTAGATGTCTCTGTAAGGGGTCTGTTATTAAGTATTGATTCCACTTCGCACATCAGTGTATGAAGATTTTGATCATTGAGTGTTTGTTGGTTTTGTGTAGAATTTAAAATCTTTCTTATACTTCTGATTTGTCTTTCCCAAACTCCGCCTTGATGAGAGGCTGATGGTGGGTTAAAAATCCATTTGATATCTCTTCGCATCATTTCATTGCCGATTTTTTCGTGTTCCAAATTTTTTGTGGCTTCTCTTAGCTCTCTTTCTGCTCCAACAAAATTTGTTCCATTATCTGAGTGCATGATTTTAATGTCCTCCTGTGACATTTCCCCCTTTTCCTCACAGTCGCGTTCTGGAAAGTCTGTATTGTATTGCTGGAGTAACATTTGCTCTACTTCCTTTATTGTCACACAATTGACTGAACATCTTTGCAGTCTTTCTTTGTCTGAGCCCTTTATAAATCCATTAACAATCCACCCTCGGAATGTTTTCACAACATAAAGTCTTTCATCTTCACTATGTGTGATGTGCCATGGTTTCATGACTTTGCGGGCATTTGTACTTAACAAACACAATATTAATAATAGGATTGTAATTACAATATTATTGTTTGGTCAGTATTTATCTGGGGTTGATGCACGTCTTTTTGATTAGACAATTTCTTGACATCTTTTTGTTTGAGGATGTTCTCCCTTTTCACTTGTACCGAGTTCAGTGTGTACACTTCTGGTGTATCAAAAAGTGTATTTTCTTCTATCCCACAGACTTGTAACTTCGTTAGGGCTGTACACTGTACTAATTTCTGACTATTTACTGTGTCTCTTTCTACAGCGCTGATGTAGATGTGAGACTTTCTTCCAGAAAGATTTAACTGCTTTTGCAGACTTTCAGTGCAAAATGTAGCTGAGCTGCCGGAATCTTTTACAGCATATGTTTCTACACATTTTTCACTCGTTTCGGACTTAACTTTAACTGGAGTCACCACTAGGAAACACTCTTTACCGGCCCCGGTGTCAGAACAAGTCTCTAGCGGTTCAACAGAAATTTGGGCAAAAGAAATGTTTTTCTCTTCCGACATAACATTCTCCTCTTTAGGAGGTGTGGCTTTATAGTTGGTGCCTTTTTCCTTATTCATATGCAGAATTACTGGATGTAACTGAGAGCGTATTTGGCATTTAATCTTTTCTTCACAGTCTTTACTAAAGTATCCTTGTTTAAGGCACTTAAAGCATAAGTCTTTAGATTTCAAAAAGTCAATTTTACTTTCATAAGTTAATATCTGAATTGCACTGCATTTGTTAAGATCCTGACTTTCATTGCAAAAAAGACAGTGCTTACTGCTTGTACGTCCAGCCGTCTCCGTCGTTTTGACTGAATTGTCTGTATCCATTTTTTGTCTGCTGCAGAAAAGTTTGTAACAAAGCTGCTTTCTGTCAGGACGCCTTTCAAGGGATACTTCTCTTGGTCAGTTTTGTCCTTTTCCTTCTTGAAGGTATGGCTTTGTGGAGCTGAGCTGTATGCGGGATCCAAAGCTAATGTTGGCTGTTCGTTAAGAAAGTTCACTGGATTGGCAAGAGGTGTTCGCTGCTCTCCGTACTTTCAATACTCTGTACTTTGCATTGCCACAGTGCTAGTAGGTCTTGAGGAAGTTTGGAGACTTTAGTAGGAAGGTTATCCTTACTTTCAAATTGTTGTCCGCTTTGTAAGTTGGGCGTAATATTTATACATTCGCCAAGAAAGTTTGCATAGTCGTTCTGTTCTTCTCCATCGTTTGGCTTTATTTGTGGCCGCCCTTTATCTTTTCTCATATAGACATCGGCTTTCTGTAGCTGGTTTCCATAAAGACTTTCGAGTTTCTTTCTGGCCTTTTGATAACCTTCTAACGGTGACAAGTGTTTACAGTGTTTAAGAATCTCGTGAGGTGAACCTTTAGTAAATTGTGCCAATAGGTCCAATTTATCTTGCGGATTCTCTATCGCCTCATTGATAGCTCGGTCAAATGCTCTTATAAAGTCTACATATTTCAAGGGATCGCCGTCAAATATTGGGATCTTTTTGTGTAGCATATAAGGCACTTGTGTCTTATACTGTTGTTCTTTCTGTTGATCGTACCGCTTATCGTAAAGCGATTGTTGAAGAGGTGCTGGTGCTTTATTTTCCTGCTGATAAAGCGATTGCTGGGGATTTTTTTTACTTTCGTTGTTACGTGGAAAGTCACGAATACTTGCTTCTTGTGGTTTTGCGCTTCTCACATCTGGTTTTTGAGGGACGTTACTAGGATTGGGTTTATTTGAACTTCGATAGCGTCTTTTAAGAACTTTTAATTTTGCTTCGGATTCTGCTATAGCTGCCTCCAATTTCAATTGATCTCTTTTAATTTTCAATTGAGCTTCTTCAGCATCTCTTTTAGCTTTTATCTGCATTTCCTCAGCTGTTCTCTGCATTTCCTCAGCTTTTCTCTTAGCTTTTAACTGCATTTCTTCTATATCTAGAGCCTGTTGCTTTCTTTTATTCTCCGCTTTAGCCAACAGCACGGCGTGTGCTGCCTCTTGAGATCTGATGGCGCTCATAGAAGTCCCAGCTGAACTTGTACTATGTTTAGATTTTGCGGAGATTTAGGAGGCTTTGGCTGAATTTGCCGCTGAACTTATATGAGTTTTACTTTGAATGGAAACCTGTGAGATACTATCTTCTCGAGAGACATCAGGAAAGTCCATCGTCGTTCTGTAATCCTTGAATTGGTTAGCCGAAAAGTCGAGCTGCTGGTTGAAGCTTATATTTTGACATACTTCAAAAACCCATTCCATTGTATTTTCTGAAAATGTGCGAAACAATTTCCATTTTAGCATCAAAGTCCTTTTGAAGCATTTTCCGTATATCTTCATTGCTCTGGAGGGTTAAGAGTTTGTCACTTAAGCTTTTATATTCCATTCTCTGGTTAAAGAACGAGTTCTCGATGATCGATTTTATAGATTCACAATTAAATTCATTTTTTTTTAAATCCTTCACAGCCTTCATCACACTAGATAATTGTTTGTATTTGTAGTCCATTTCAGATTGAAGTTTAGTTGTTGATGAATTGGACGGCTTTATGTTGTCTTGGAGATGGTCCTTTGTTACATCATATTCAAAGCGATTTTCATTCACACCACACCGACGTTCGTTCTGGCTTCCGGATTGAAACGCCATGACGATCCCACAAGGTACTGTACTTAAAATCCTTTGTAATTTATACAGTCTTGCGAAGAGCACTAACAATTTTCAAATATCTCCAACTCCGATCAAAGACAAAGATTAAAGATACCTGTTGAGTCTTTTTTAAGTCGTCGTTTTCTTTCGTCGCAGTCGATCTCAGGCATTGAAAATGCAGGCTTGCTTTCTTTTATGATCCAAGGCAATTTTAAACTTTCAGTCCTAGGCAGGTTCGGATCTTAAGCAGGTTTCAAAACTTCAGGCAGGTTTTTTAACTTTAGTGTAGCCACCGTTGTATAAGGCGAAGTCAGGCACGGGTAAGACGCGTGTCAAAAAATCTCTCAGTCCAAAAGTTCATTTTAAAAATATTTAGTGAAAGTTAGAAGCAAATAATCCATACAGGAATAAAAAGAAAAATAGTTACACACATAGAATAAAGGCAAAAAAAAGAAAAAATGTATCTTCTATAAACTTAGCTTTTCTTAAGAAGCTTTGGTTAATTCTACTGTATACTTAATGGTTATTTATTTCTTCTTCTGTATGCTTTAAACATACGGTTCAACTTTTAAATCTTTTATTTTACGTGTTACTTCACACTCAAAAGGCCCGTAGGCCGTTGGCACATAGACATGCGCCTAGGCACGGTGACATGCATAAGCACGAACGCGAGCACAAACAACAACACGGTTAAAAAACCGTATGCCTCTGTACCTTACACAAGGCGAGGCTAGACACTAACTGGAGGCTCAATACTGTTAGAAAATGACAGGAAAATACCAACTCAATTCTATTCACGGGGGTTATAGGAACCTCCCATATTTTATGCTTTATCATCTAGTACATTTTATAGAACTAGGAAAATGGATCTTACACATACTAGTATTCAAATTCTTAATTCAGTATTTTGTAGAAGCCCTTTTAGCAGCGATTAAATCTTTGAATCTTATTGGCTTTGCACAACTGGACTTTTCCTAGCATATCCTTTGAAGCCCTGTTAGAATGGAGGAGAAGTGACTGTTCTCAGATATCTTTAGGTCTCTCTGCAGATGTTTTATAGGATTTAGTCTGGGCTTTGGCTGAACCACTCAAGGACAGTCAGAGACCTGTCCTGAAGCCATACCAGCATTGTCTTGATTGTATGCTTTTGCCTTTGTGCTGAAAGGTGAACTGTTTGCCCCAGACTGAGGGTGTGTGCATGTCAGAGCAGATTGTCTTCAAGGACCTCTCTGTTTTTGACTACACTTATCCTTCCCTCATTTCCAACCAGGCTCCCTGTCCCTACCAATGAGATGCACTCCCATAGCATAATGCTGCTGCCATCACGTTTCAAAATAGGGATGGTATTCAGCAGGTGATGAGCAGGTCTTCACTAGATACCATTCTTGGACACTCCCTCCGAAAGTTCATTTTTTTTTGTCTCATCCAACCAGAGAACCTTTTTTCCTCATGCTCACAGAATCCTTTGAATACAGTTTTGCAAACCCCAAATGACTGTCACATACATGCCTTTTACACAATAGTGGCTTCTGTCTGGTTGATAGAGTGCTGCTGAAATGGTCATCCTTCCAACCATTTCTCCTGTCAGCAGGAAACCTTTAAGCTCAGTTAGAGTGGCCATTAGGGTTTTTGGTCACCTCCCTGACCAAGACCCTTCTTGCCTGATGACTCAGTTTGGCCAGACAGCCAACTCTAGAAAAAGACCAGGTAGTGCCAAACAAGTACCATTTCACAATTATTGAGGCCACTGTGCTCCTGGGAAAGCTCAAAGCTTTAGAAATGGTGTTATACCCCTTTCTTGATCTATGCCTCATCACAATTGTGTTGCAGAGATCAACAAATTTCCCTGAACTTCATGGTTTTGTTTTCAACATGGCATAAAATGTGAATTGAGGGACTTTATAAGCACAGGCATTTGCCTTTGTAAATGATAACCAATCAATTCAGTTTGAAACTGGTCAACTGCATTCAAGTTACACACACATCTGAAGGTTAACTCACGAAAATAGGATATGAGGGGGAAATCCACTGTGTGTGTATGTATGTTGTAGTGGGCAGCTGGGTCACATGCCCGGCCGGGATGCCCCTTCCACATATGTTCCGCGGGAGCAACCATGGACTCCTCAGTACCTCCCCCAGGAAGCTTGATGGCAGCCTCTCTGGCTGACGATGGTGCCTCAGTTTCCCGCAGGGCTCCATGGGAGATGGAGTTCTCCACAGCCCTTTTGGGATGTGGGGTGGTGGCCAGGGGGTGCTGCATGGATCCCTGAGCCGGCCTGGACAACTATACAGCCCCGCCCAGAAGAGCAATCAAAAAACAGGTGATCAAGTACCTGGAGCACTTCCGGGTGGGCTATAAAAAGAGCCAGCAACCACCACTCAGGAGCCAGAATCGGGAGGAAGAGGATGAGGTTGGCAGGGAGGAGTGGTGGTTCGAAATGGGAGTGTTATTGTGGTTTGCTGAAAGTGCTTTAGGACTGTGTTGTGCCTGGAGGATTCACGGGGAAGACGTGCCCTCCAGCTGAAGAAAACTAAATGTTTTTGTGTTTTTTACACATGCCTCCGTGTGAGTCTGTGCCGGGTCAGGCACTAAACAGTGTCCAGTTCCCTATATATATATATATATATATATATATATATATATATATATATACTGTATGTATATACAGAAAGAAAATAGTAGTGTACATAGCTGCATTTTTCTGCTTGCATCCTGAACTGGGATTCAACTTTTCTGTGACCCTGAAGTGTCTTGAACTGGCTAAGTGGGTACCAGGAAATCCAGAGGTGCATCTAGAATTTCTCTCGTAGTGCTATAACAGATTCAGCATTTACATCTTAACAAAAATCTAGATTTTTTATTGAGACAGATTATTCTTTACTCCTTGATGATGTTTTTCCTGCTGTGACAATACTTTTTTTTTATAGTTACAAAGCTGTATCATTTGTGTTTGATCCTTATTTACAATGAACTAATGATAATGAAGAGGTACTTTTTCTGACATTTTATCAAAAAAAAAATGTAATATACATTTACATTTACTTACTTGGGTGATGTCTTCATTCAAGGTGACTTAACATTTATGATAGAATTGGTTACATTTCTTTTTGTTTTCCAATTGGAGCACAGGTGGGACAAGTGACTTGCTCATGGTCACACTGTACAGTAGCAGGATTTAAATCCACAACCTCAAGATTTAACATCCAAAGCCTTAAGAACTACACCACACTTCAAAGAGAGTGTTATTTTTTTTTTTTGGTGTTTTTTAATGATCTTGGAGCATTAGCATGCATCTCACATTTACCAGTGTGCTAACAAAAAGGCATGTGTATTTGCAGGATCCTCCATTTCTGCGTCCTTCTAGTACAATATAGATCAAGCATTGATCTTCTACAGCTAGAGTTCCTTATCTTTACTCGGGAGAATATCTTTGCTGAATATGCTCATACTAACTTTTTCATAGCCTCATTAATAAATTATCTCATGAGATGTGAAAGGGAATGATCAGATAGTTTAATTATCAGGAGACAAAGTGCAAATTGTAAGGTAACTCTGTTACTTTGAAACATCAACTTTTAATAAGATTCTAAATAAATGTTTGCATATGATATCAATGAATAATTAAAACATAAAATGATCCATTGTGTTAAGATTTAATTTTTAGTTTAGTGAGAAGTTTAGTCTATAGACTCTACATATGGAAAATATAGTGAGTTGTCAAGTACAACATATTTAACATAGCATAATTATAATATAAGTGACTATGGTAAAATTTTAGCTGATGACTTTTTTTTAATTTTTTATTTTATGCAAACCCTACCAGTCATTTGTGTATAACAAAATACACATTTTATGTATATTAATAAATTCTATACTGATCCATTTTTAACATCTGGTTTTGAATTTTAACCAAATGTAACTATAATATTGATTGATGACACATAAACATTGATAAATGATTCTTAACAATTTTTTTAATAACTGTAAAATCGTGTCAATTTCTCATTGGGTTCTCTCAGTATAATTGGGGGAAAAAACCCTTTTAAGAAATTCCTTTTTCCCCTTTAAAATCCCACCCACCAACATTCGACTGGAAATTACCAACAGGAGTGTCAATCAAGATCAATTAAAATTTAACTCGTTAATGAATATAGAAATACACAATAATAATTATCCATCCATCCATTATCTAACCCGTTATATCCCAACTACAGGATCATGGGGGTCTGCTGGAGCCAATCCCAGCCAACACAGGGCGTAAGGCATAAAACAAACCCCGGCCAGGGCACCAGCCCACCACAGCAACAATAATTAAGTGAGTTTTTTTCTTTTACATTAATCAAGAATTACTCAGTTAGTGAAAGTACTTTCTTTCCTTTCCGGTGGTCTGGCGCCCTGCCTGGTTTTTGTTTCTTGTCTTGCACCCTGTGTTGGCAAGGATTGACTCCAGCAAAACCCCTGTGACCCTGTGGTTAAGATATAGCGGGTTGGATGATGAATGGATGGACTTTCTTTCCTGTTGTACACATTTCTTAAAAAGGTTTTTTTATTTCCCAGTATAATTTTGGGAAGATACAAACTATAAGCCAGGGGACAAAGCACATACCTATAAATAACTTTGAATAAAATTTTCCTTTGATTAACCTTTACAATCTGTAAAAACAAGGATATGAAATGGTAAAATCGTGGTGATGTAATTGGGATATAATCGCATTGATTACATGTCTCCACTTTAACAATGCATGGCCTTCAAAATCTTCTTTATCAAGATAGTCATGCAATCTTTTCTCAGGCTGACATTACTATTAAAAAAGAAACCCAAACTGATTGTATCTCCTTGACTGATCATGAATGGCAGACTGACAATATAGCATATTGCATTAAATGCACAGAGAGGTTAAAAAAAAACAAGCTAACATTAATACTAAAAATTCCTTTTTTTAACTGCTTCAGCTAGAAGTTTTATTAAACAAAAAACGAAAAAATTACAAAGAAGAATAAGACTAGGATTCTCCCTCAGATTTCTCAATTAGTATTTATTACATTCCTTTTTCTTTGTTGATTTTCTTAAGGCTGTTTTCCTACACGTCACTTGTTGCACACACACACGCACTAGGGACAATTTAGGATCGCCAATGCACCTAACCTGCATGTCTTTGGACTGTGGGAGGAAACCGGAGTACTCGGAGGAAACCCACACAGACACAGGGAGAACAAGCAAACTCCATGCAGGGAGGACCTAGGCAGCAAACCTGGGTCTCCTAACTGTGAGGCAGCAGCGCTACCCACTGCGCCACCGTGCCACCCCAATCCATTTTCCAAATCTGCTTATTCAGAGGAAGGCCATGTGGAAGTTGGAATATATTCTAAGAGGCATCAACCACCATCACAGGGTGAACATGCTCAAACACACACTAGGGCCAATTTGGCATTTCCAGTCCAACTAACCTGTCTGTCTTTAGGCTGTGGGAGGAAAGCAGAGCACCTGGAGAAAACCCACACTGACACAAGGATGTGATGGTCCAGGGTTTCATCAGGTTCCATACAGACTTTGAACCCAGAACTGCCAGCTGATAGTCATAAATGAGGATGGGCCAGTGCTGTAAGGACACAACAGTCGAAAGTGTGATTGAAAAGTGCTTTTGTACTTTTATTTAAAAAAAAATCCAAACAAGGTGCAAATAGTGCAGTACTTCAATTAATAAATAAATAATCCTTAATAAAACCAAATGCTCTTCTTTAAATTAAAACCAAATAAATAATTCAGCAATATAAAAAAAACATAATAAAAACATGCAGTCATTGGGTCTTTCTCTGTCTCTCTCTGTATCTAAAGACCAATACGTCTTTCTCAATTCATCTCCTCAGCTTACACTTGTGGTCTTAACATCCGGCTTGTGTCCTAGCTGCCTCCTTTGTATGCCAGAACATTTGGAATCGGCCATTCTCTCTTTTCAATATGCTCAAAACAGCGTCTCCCAGATCCCTAGGACAGACACCTCTATTGTACCCCACTGCTCCTTAACCATTCAGCAGGTGACAATCCACCCTGGAGCATCAATCACTAATACTTCTGTGGGGGCACAAACCACTCTGACTCCTCTTCATCACACTGGCTCGAACACCCTAGTGTTGCCTTCTCACTCTCATAGTACTCTTCCTTTCCATCTCCTTGCTCAGGCTACTCTTTTATCTCTTCATGGGTACAGAATCTGTTATGACTGGGAGAAAGACAGTGAGACAAATGGAACTAATAACGCACTCATATACAAGCGCGATCAGCCCCAATCAGGACATTAAACATTCAGGGGCCGCATACACACGGATACACATGGAGCCTGAGCAGCACCATGTTTGCTTATTTAACAACATGCATCACCATGGACCCTGTTATACCACAACTGCATGTCTCCTTGCTGTAAGGCAGCAGCGTGACACAATACCACTTTTTTTTTTTTTAGCAAACTTATTTAATGTAATTTATCTAATAATGCTTTTGAAAATAAGATGAGATTCATTTGACCTGTTTTGCACATGGGACATATGTCTGTTCTGCGCACACACAAGCATTCCTTACTACGGCTCTGACAATGAAGGCATAGAACTACAGTGATCACATTGTAAGAAAGTCCTCCAATGGTGAGTCCTCTAATGGTAAAAAAAATCTAGCATTCTGAACAAGTCCCTGACAGCTTTTGGAAAAAATGAGGATTAATTTACTTGGATCAAGCATACATTTCTGATTTCTCTCAAAACGAGTAGCACCCACTCTGCTAAAGAACATGGCCAACATCTGCCTCCTCATCACTTCATCATTTGAGTGAGTGAGTTACGGCCAAACATAGTTACAATAAACATTGCACTACCAGTAGTCACACCATAAGAATTGCTAATTAGCACTAATCAGCAAATCTCTTGATGTAAGAAATAAAGTGCTTATCGCTGAGAGGAACCGAGACATTCTGTGCTGTGAAAACCCTGCAGAAAAAATGTTTGTTTCCATAGTGTCAGAGTATCTGACTGTTAAGGTATGGGTGTGTTTGTTTGTTTATGTTTGCATGCCATCTTCTCTATTTTTTGTGAATTTTCTTTGTATGTTTCACCATCTACTGCCTGTTGTCTATAGTGTTCCCAGTCGGTGACATTATCAGCATTGCTGTGTTGGTCTATGATATCAAATACCCTATTGTGTACAAAGGTCAATACTGAGCCTAGACCTGTTTATGGAGACTCTGGATTTCCAATTTATTGTTTTTCAGCTCCATTCCAGATCCCTGTGATGTTTGAGAACTGGTTGTCTAAAAATCTTACATCTATTTCAAGGAAGGTACATTTGTAAGCTTGCCACTCTACATGATCTAAAACTATGAATGAGTATAAGAAAATTATTTACAAGCATCCCTCAGATTTCTACTTTAATGAATAAATAACACAGAATAGCTATCATACCAAGTTAGGAATTAAAACTGCCCAACACAGTGACAATTAATATTAGTAGCAGTATACTAATGGGTTTTTTTAACAGTGAAAAAGCATACATTTGCAGGTAGAGCTGTAAGCTTACTTGTCTAGTAATACTGGAGACTGAGCATACAATCTTTAAAATAAATAAATAAATTTAAATGAATGAGAAAATACAAGATTTTTATGATTGATTTCCCTCAAACCAAATTCCAATTAAATTGTTGAAACAGCATTTGTAATACATATCCTGAACATCATCAATAAATTATTACTAAATGGCTGCTGTCTTTGAGCAGTTTACTTGTTGTTTCCTTGCCTGTATGGATATTTCTCCATGTATTCCTTTTTTTTCTGTCTCACCCTAAAGAATGTGTTTTATGTAATGCAATACTCTTACTACTGCATGCTGTCTGTGTGAGTGTTGATGCTTTTGTCACAGCACTATCCAGTTTTGCTCCAAGCTTCATTCCCAGTTCTGCACAGATAGGCTTTGACACCCTCAATCCAACCCTGTATTGGATTAATAGGATTGAGATTCTATGTTATTACTAGACATCTATTTGATCAAAACGTTCTTAAGAATTATAAAATGATTTAAAATGTTTAGTTTCTTTCTACAGTTTAGGGAAAATCGTGATTTCACAGGCTAAGTGTTGTTATCCTATAAAATACAAATCTATATATATAAAAGTCAATGTATGTATGTATGTTCCAGCATCACTTCCGAACGGCTGGAACGATTTTCATGAAACTTAGTGCACTTGTTTCTCATTGGTCAACTAAAAATACTGTAGGGTGAAATCAACCGTAACCCATCACTTTCTGGGTAGGGTAGGAGGTTATCTTGAGGTCTTGTAAGTATGTTATCATCCGGTTGACACTCAGAATGACCACCAGAGGGCGAACTGGAGGTGATTGCCAGAATTCTTTATGTTTGAGCAGCACTGCGCCCCTGTTACTTTTGAAATTAAATAGAGTTGGACGGTTCCAAGCGTCAACTGGATGATAACATACATACAATACTGCAAGACATTAGTGAGTCTTCATTGTTTGTTAATTTATTTTTATTTTTAAAGTGTTTTTTTTTCCTATTATATTTTTCTCAAACATTCAGCAAAAACAGCTTTAACTGCTATTATAAATGACACATACTTCCCCCTCTTTGTGAAGCTATTCTTTTCCATAAATCCAATTCATAAGATTAATTTTTTATTTTTTGTACATGTAATTGCCAGTAATTTAAAAGGAAAAAATTAAGTATTCCTTGTTCCTAAATTATGACCCCTATTTTTGGTCAAAAAACACCAAAATAGGGAAAATTTAGAGAATTAGTTTAATAAAAGTTTAATCAGAGCTCACTCCTGTAGGCTGTGGGACAGTGCTCTTGGAATAACTGCAAATTGTTTTGGAAAATCATCCCAGACCTGGTCTTCATAACTGCAAAAATTCAGCTTCATTGCAATTTGTATAACACAAAATGCGCCTAAAAATTAATTTATTTGCTTTTCTGAATTTTCGTAAACAATATTGCTCAAAATTTGGTAGAAACCTACACTCTTCATCCCTTCAATGCAAGAAACCCTACAATGGTTATGCTTTTAGTTGTAAGCATATCATTTTACAGTATATTATAACTTACTACATAATACAGTGGAACCTCGGGTCACGACCGTAATTCATTCCAAAACTCTGATCGCAACCCGATTTGGTCATGACCCGAAGTAATTTCCCACACAGGATTGTATGTAGTCCTGCGGTGGGTTGACACCCTGCCCAGGATTGGTTCCTGCCTTGTACCCTGTGTTGGCTGGAATTGGCTCCAGCAGACCCCCGTGACCCTGTATTCGGATTCAGTGGGTTAGAAAATGGATGGATGGATGGATTGTATGTAAATACAATTAATCCGTTCCAGACGGTACAAGCTGTATGTAAATATATATTTTTTAAAGATTTTTAAGCACAAAAAGTTAATTATACCATAGAATACACAGTGTAATAGTAAACTAAACGTAAAAACATTGAATAACACTGAGAAAACCTTGAACAGAGAAACCTAAACTTGCAGTTTCTGTAAAAACAAGCCTGGTGCATTCTTTAACTGCCTTCTCAGCCTTACTGCCTTCTTTAACTGCCTTCTCGCGCTTGCTCTCTCGCTCGCTCGCTGCACCGGGAGAGACTGAACACGTGTGGAAATCATCAACGCGTATGAACCGGAAGGGAAATTGGCTTGTTCGTCACTTGAGTGTGTGGTCGTGAACAGATGCAAAAGTTTGATGAACTTTTTGGTCGTAACCCAATTTGTACGTGGTCCGAGACGTTCGTGACCCGAGGTTCCACTGTATTCAAAAGTGCAACTTTCAAGAATTCAGTTGACTGTTACAGCAGTGCTCTTAGTTGTCTCATTTCATTCATTCATTTTCATCTTTTGAGGGCATCTGATGACAGAACTTCTCATTTTAGATAATTGGTGACTCTAAATTGGGTCCACTATGAATAAATAAGTTTATGTATGTGTATGCGATATGGTCTTGGGTATTTGAAAAAAGTCATTTCATCTTGCAAACAACAATGGAGCTGAATTTTCACTGTTTTGGCAATGCCCTGTGATGGCCTGACCCAATATCCAGGATTGTTTCCTGAAATGGACTAAGTGCTGCCAGGATTGTTGGTTCTCTTTCCTTGTTTTATTAATATTATTATGCACTATGTAATAGTGATGCCATTGGATGCACCACAGACTAATATGTGTCATTGCAGGTACCATTAAATAAAAGGCACATCTATATGGTCTACAAATTAATGTGTCTTCTGAATCACATTGTTTATTACCAAGTAACTGAGGTTAAAATCTCAGCAAAACTGGAGGTTAAAAAAACTAAACAAAACACAGGGTAAGAGGTCGTAACCACTATATTTTTTTAAAGAACGTATATCATTTCCAAATTATGTATCATTGCTGAAGTGAAAAACTAGAAATCAAGGTCAGGAAAGTCAGATTTACAATTTTAAATCAAAAAGAGCTAAACACAATAAATTTAGAATACAAAAGAGGCAGACTTGGTTTGAACGAGGGACCTGAGCCATTCAAAAGTACTAATATATAATAAGAATCAGGCTACTCTTTACTAATCTATAGTACACCTAAGGACTATACACAAAAACAAAACTAGTGGACGCAGGCTTTTACCAAAATAACATTAGTTTCTTTGTTATTTGATTTTATATAAGTCATTAAAGTGGTAAATTGATTCTTCTGCTTTTATTTACCTTACTTTTGTCCATTGACTTTTTTTTGCACTTGCTCTATTTATATAATAATACGGTTAATGATGAGTGTTGGAGAAAGCTTATTTTTATAGGTATTTGTTATTCTTCTCTGGAAAGCAACTTTTCTGTTATCTTCATGAAACATTAAAAAATCGCACCCATGTCCTGGTTGCTATCTGTATTATATTTATTTAATTGCAACTGAGGTCTTAATTAACCGAGTAATAGGCTAAAATAAAATTGCAGTTATACCATATAGAATCACACTATAAGATAGACATTGATGCTTATGATGAGTTGCCTATGCAAGTCAGCATTGTCACATAAGAAAATACACAAACAAAAAGCTTTGCAGTGGTGAAAAGTGACCTAACAAATGTAAGTGCATCCAATTGGATGTGTACTTCACATGTTAAACAAAAAATGGGATGACATTTCTTTGAATTACTTTCCTCAAAAGCTTTCTTTTGTTTTTTCTCAAAATTGTTTACAAATTACAGTGATTTTTCTTTAAAGACATTTTCCACAATGTGGAGCTGCTGCTTTTTATTTATATAAATGGTTTAGATAAAACAAGTTGATTACATTTGTAGATGACCCTGTGCTATTCACTTTTATTTCTTAGTGCAGAGGGAATAAAATGACTTAATGTGTACATGTAAAGCTCTATTTCTTGTGGCAGTTTCAGAAAAAATTGCATAGTTTACAGCTAATCACTTTTGCTACTTTGGCTGGCCTGGATAAAATAGAACACTGTGTGCAGATTTTCTACTTTGTCCGCTTTAGCTTTCAGTTTGTATATCATCACACTGCCCCAGTACCAGCAAGATAAGGCATAAATTGTTGACGGCACAGTAATCTGATAATTTCCCTGGAGTCCACTTATTTTAAAAAATGTCATTTTGAGAAAGCATGACAACATTGAAGTATTAGCTGAAACAATCATTTAACTAGATTTTATTTGGTATATTTTAATATTTTAAGATTAACATTACCATGCAAATTTTGTCTAAAAACAAGGCTGGAGTTGAGGATCCTAGCCTAAAATTCTTTCCACTATCTAGAGGCCTGCAAAATGAGTGTAGAGCCATTCCTATTTATTTAAATGACCAACAGTCAAGAAATTGGTGGCAAATTCACTTAGATTAGATGTGCGTACACCATGCAGACCCTCCTTGTGACTGCACAGTCCTACCTGTGTATTCATTTGATCTGCAGCAATGATACCTACAGGATGTCTTCAGCAAATACATGCAAGTGAGATATGCATATACCATTAAAACCCTTTCTTTAATTTTAATTGTTCTTTTTTTCTTTGAGAAAGTACAATTTTGTTTGTTTAGAGTAGGTGAGCATTGTCACCTTATAACGCAAGCTTTACCAGTAGCTTTTTAATTATTCCATTCATATTAATGGTGGGTTTAATTACCAAAATAGTTTCTTCTGTTTCTACAGTTACTTTTCTCACTCCTCCCTTTTGCAAACAAGGCAAGAACATTAGATCTCCACTCTACTAGACTCATATTTTTTATCCTCCGGTACTAAGCTTAATTAATATCCATGAATTAGCATAAGCATACCCACACCTGCATGAAAATGGATATTATTATTCTATTTTGATAGTGTTTGATGTTGTATTTATTGTCTGAACACTATTCTCACAAGACTGTGGTAAACATATAGAAGTGAATGTCATTGTACTATGTATACATTTGAGTTAGGCTTAGGGTAGGGGATACCAGCCTAGACTGGTGCACACTGGATCACTAACCCAAGTATTAGTTTTAATTAAATCTTAATGGTTCAATTGTCTTATGAAAAATTACAAAAATACTCATGTAATATGGCCCTGTCTTTTTTTTTTTGGTCACATTATTTAATCCACTCTAGCTCTTTCTGCAACCGACGAGTTTTATTCCAGTAAGCCTTGTATTCGAGTGGAAAAAATTGTGTTGTATGGCCAGGCTGTGCGAAATGTATATACAGTCTCATCTGCCTTTCCTGGTTTTTAATCAATCTGAGGTGTTGTATACATCTGGCTTTTACACTGTTTTTTGTTTCCCCTATGTAAATAATGCCACAGGCCTGGCATTGTATTGCATAAATACAATTAATAGTGTTTGGGGATAACATCTGAAAAATAGGCTGCTCCACAGGTGACAAGGGGGTGCTAATAATTTTTTTATCTTTATAAGGGATCTGTCAAGCACATTTTTTTTCTTTTTTATTGTGCAAGATGTCCTATGAGCAAATCCTTTAGGTTCTTATTCCTGCGATAAGCTTCCTTAACTTTAAATTTTTTCAGATCCTCATCTGACTGTTCAGCCTCTTGAAAATTACCCCTCAACACCCTAACCATGTCTTGGGCCTGTGCCAAGAACGTACAAACGATAGAGAAAATGTTATTTTCTTTTTGCCTCACTGTCTGTTCACAGTCCACCACTTGGACTACCCCTTCACTTGTCTCCACATTCTCAATTCAGATTTTTAACATTAGGGCCCTGTAGGGGGGTCTTAGCCTCAGGAACTTGTAGGGTGATCTTAGCCTCAGGGCCCATAATAGGAAAATTAACCTTAGGGGTTAGTGGAAGACTATTAACCTCAGGTTTAAAAAATGTAACACCGTCAGGGGTATTTAACAGATTATTAATAAGCACTGAAAATTCCTTCTGTGCTGTCGGGGTCCAATATTTATCAGAAAGATTAAATTCCCAAAAATAATCCATTTTAAATATTGGACTCCATTTCCAAAACAAGGGCACTATGAGTATGGATAAAGCCCTATCCCACAAATTTTTTTAATTTAGAATGTAGTGGGGCAGATCGTATATCCTATAAACTCTTTGAGATGTTTTTAAGGGCCAATTGTTTTTATTTAGCAACAGTTGGATATCCCAGACTGGCAAGGTACAAGAAAGAGAGACAGAAAAAGAGGCAAGGTACAGATGTTGAAGCCCTAGATTTATCAGAAAATCTATTCCAGGACACTGGATTCGTGAAAACCTGGAACATCCAAATAACAAAACTGAATATATACCATGCCACAACTACTGCCAGTTTTTATTTTTGTGACCACATTTCCACAAATGAATCAGACCAAGTCAACCAAGACAAATCACTTATTTCCAGGGAATCTACATCATATTCAAAAGCTGAGGGACACCGATAAATTTATTCAGAGAGATACATGGCAAAGTTAAATATTTTTTATAACTTGCTGTTACTTCTGTTTTAATCTCCCTGAGGAATCTCCTCGATTACCCACTCCTTCTCAAAGCTGTAAACAAATTATGGATGACCTCATACACATGTTCTACCTCCGTATCAAATCTGAAAAACCTTTTAAGTTGGGATTTAATTATCCCCCTAAAAGTATGTTTAGGGTGATAACTGTTTTTCTGAAGGAGTGCATGAGCGTGTTTGTGATTTTAAAATAGATTTTAGAACTGAGCTTTTTGTTTTGTTGTGAAATCTGTTAAAAATATAACTGTGTGTGCCCAAGAAGGTCACCGTTTCATAACTAATCTCAGCTGTAAATTTGATTTCTGGATTTGTGGTGTTCAAGTCCTGGAGAAAGTTGTTAAATTCCTCCATCATATGCGTCACACACCAAAGATGTCATCTAAAAATCTCAATTAAAAAAGCGGAAGCCTACAACATCTAGTTAATGCCGCCGTTCCCACTCTGACATGTATATGTTGGCATACGATGGAGCATATTTCTTCCCCATGGCTGTCCCACGAATTTGTAGGTAAAGCCTACCGTTAAATTCAAAATCATTATTTTTAAGACTCAACTCCAACAAGCTCAGCAAATGACTGTCAGGTCTTTGTGGATCCAGGAACTTTCAAAAGACTTTTTTATAGATTTCAAACCCAGTTCAATATCTATATTCATGTAGAGGGACTCTACATCCATCGCAAACATAAAGGATTCACTGGGAAAAACCTGATTACTGATTAGCTGTAGAAAATGGTAAGTATCATGGCTGTAGCTGTTGTGTCGCTGTGACAGAGAATTTAAGTGATGATCAATAAATTTGGAAACTTGGTACGACCCGAAGGAGCAATCTGACACAATGGGTCTACCGCGGGGAACCTGGAACGGGACTATCCGTTTTTCAGGTGCTTTATGCACCTTCAGATTGAGATAAAATTTCCACATAGTATGACTGGATGGCCCAGCCAAATATCTTTTTTGTTTGGCAGTAATAAACCCATCCTCCTGAAGACTATTCAAAATTTTTAGAAGTTTAATTTTAGTCTTGTCCTGGACAGACTTTTTTAGGGTAACGATAATGGAGACGGTTATTCAACTGCTGCTGGGCTTCCTGAATATATTGGGCCCTATCAAAAATGACTATCATAGAGCCCTTATCGGCAGGTTTAATAATTATATTTTTATTCCTTTTTAGATATTGCAAGGAATATCTCTCTGTGTCTGTTAAATTATTTGATGATAAAAAGTTGTTAGTTATACTAAGATCCCTTCGATCTTTCTCAGTTAGATCTAAGTTAACCCTATCAATATCCTCATCCATAGGGACCCAGAGTGAAGGCTCTGTGAAAATTCTTGGGACATCCGTCTCATACTCAAAATAACCTAGTAATTGTAACCTGTGATACCTGCAAACATCCCTCCTGATCTCCTCTTTCTCCAAATCTGGCATATTTTGTGCAGTTTTGATAAATAGTTTATAAAGAAAGGCATAAATGAGGAGAACAGTTCTGCTTGTCTTAATCCAGGACTTTGTGGTTTTTGCTATAAGCATTAAATTGAGCCTTTACTGCCCAAGTAAATATTTAGGATGAAATATACAATTTTTAGGGTGGTACAGTGGTAGAACTGCTGCCTTGAAATAAGGAGACAGGCTTGTGTCCTGGGTGCTCCCTACATGAAGATCTCTCTGCATGTGTCTATGTGAATTTCTTCTGGTTTCTTCCTACAGTCCAAGGACATGCAAGTCAGGTGAATTGCCATTGCTGAAATGGCCTCAGTGTGTGCATTGAAGTGTGTGTGTGTGCATTCATCCTATGATATACTGGTGCCCTATCACATATCGCTACTGCCTTGGGCCCAAAGACTGCTAGGACAGGCTCCAGTTGCCCTGCGACCCTACACCGGATTTTTTGGCTAAAAAAACAGATGAATATACATTTTTTAATCATGAAAATTACAGCTGATGTCAAATGCTAAAACACAATAACATAATAGTAATTCGCCTACAGAGAACATAGTTACAAATAGAAACTAAAGATTTTTTTTTACACAAAATGTATAGCATCTATGTGAAATTTGTTCCTAGTTGAAAGAAGCACCTAATTCAAATTATTTTTGCAACCTAGGTCAATGAGAATTGATGACTTATTTTGAATTAAATGGCCTTATCTCACCAAAACCATTTTTATAAACTCACAATAATGGCATCACAATGGACAAAATTAATGGCATGTGTTTGCTTTCAAACAGATTCCATCTCTTTCATATTTCAATATGTTAAAATAATTAAAATAAAAATGAGCAGTCCTACTTAAACCTGTTTTTTTTATTAACTAAGACTTAATGAAGAGCAGCAGACACAATGGGCCATATGGGTGACTGTTATTTCAGTAGAATATTATATTAAGAAAATTCATAAAACCACCAAAATAATGTGTTAAAAATGATAAGAAATGCTTGTATTTAATTTAATAAAATTATTGGTGCACTTTTCGCCTTTTCCAAATCTCATATCTTAAATCTAACTATTGTTAAGACCATATTTCTGAACAGCCATTTTAAAACTATGCCTTTATAACAAGATATGTCTAGAATAAGATTAATTTCCGAAATGTCAGTTTTGCCTTCACAAACTAATATGCTTATGTGAGCTATAAGTCCCCCTTTCCATAAGTCTGTCAGTTCTATCCTTTATCTATAATGTACTGTGTTATGGGAAGTCTGTCCTGACCTTGGATAAGGAGCCATCTATCACATTGCATTGACTCCGACATACCTCGTATACAAACATACTCAGACTGGGCCAGTTTAAAGTTGCCATATTATGTATGTCTTTTGACTGTGGGAGAGTACATGCAGGAATGAATGGTTATAGAATAATCCAAATAATCCGGAGCCAGAGAGACAGACAGTGTGACTAAGCAAGAATATATTTTTTCTAGGCAAACATTTCCATGAGCTAAAGTTCAATTGTCCTCAAAGTAAACTCCCTACAATATACACTATCAACTTTTCAACAAAATAGTAGTACAGCCATACTGCTCTTGCTGTTGGGGAAAATTAATTCAAAGATAATAATTTAAAGAAGCAGAAAACCCAAAAAAGTTTTAGGGAAGATGTACAGAGCTTGAAAAAAAATGTTTAGTCAAAGACAAATGTCTTTAAATTAATCTTATACTATTCCTTTTCTGTCTGCCAATGGAAGAAATACAGCACGATTAAATTGGATTAGATGACAGTCAATGGCTGAGATGTGATCAGACAAGAGGACAACATGATTATTCAGAAACCAAGTTTGAAATGGATAATCTGTTGATAAAGGAGTAAAATTTTATCTTGTTACCCTATCTTAACGTTGTTATATAAACCCACATATACTGTATGTCCTCCACCTCAATTCTCGTTGTCTTATCCGTGAGCTAACATGGCTGCAAAGAAAACCACTTACACCTGGGACCCCTGTCCAATTTCATCCATAGCTGACTGTTTCTGCAACTTCACTTCCCACTCCCCAGTAATCTCTAAACCACCAATGACAAGCAGTGGATCAGGTTAAACTTTTATTCAGTCATTATAGATTTAACATTCTTAATATGCCAAAAGCAAAAACAAAGTAGATGAATGTGATAAATCACACCAGATAAACAGGATGTTTTTAACAGGCAACAGACATGGCACAGGCCAACATGCATTCAGTGTGTCTTATGGCATGAATCTTCTGGTCCTTGTTCCCCTCTCCTCCTCTATCACTTGAAGCTGCTGCATTCTTAAAGCTCATCGGTGCCAAGGTGAACACCAATAACCCAATGACCGTTCAATGTCATTTTGAAGAACCATATCAGAACATATTTGCAAAATGTGCATACACCGATGTATCCAGTTGTTTTGCCTCACTTTTAACAAATATGGAAAGTTTAGAGAAAGACCATGTTACTATGTTAAAAGTTTTACTGTGTTCAAATATAATCTTGCTTGTCATCCTTTAAGTAGAAAAAAATGTCCATTCTGTGGAAGCCTGTTTTTTTAACACTTGCGGTCTTGTGTGGTTTAAGCAAGCTGCTATTATAGAGCTGAACAGTTCAAGTAAAAACAAAAAACAGAAAAAAAGAAGTTATGCTTTTATCATTCTTATAATGAACTATTGCCTACAATGCTTTGGACATCTTAAAGTAAAAAATAATAACTAAGGCAATGTTTTAACATTCTTAATTAATACTACTACATAATAAAATCATTCTCCAGCAAGGGAGAATGTAAATAAAAGGGATCTTCACAAGTAACAGTATTTTTTGCCTTTATAGACTGGAATTTTAAAGAAAGTCTGTACCCAAAAATGATATTTTTTAAATATATCGATTACCTGATGTAGTTTGTAGTGATGACTAATTTTTGGGTGGAGTATTCCTTTATAAAAGGTGTTTTCATCATGCCTAGATGGTTAAAGTAGGATTGCAAGTCTAGTAAATGCTGAAGCACATCCTAGGTGGATCCATCCTGGCAGTGGCATATTTCCAAACAAGATATTTAGTTGACAGAAGCTTTTTGTGATATACTTTTGAAAGTAGTGAAACCACAAATATGACTATACTTATTCATGATAGCTATTTTCACTTGATGAAAAACCTGTTGTTTCACCAACTCTCTCAATCAAAGAAACTAACAATATGCAATTATTTAGAGTGCAGCTAAGCAATGTAGTTTTTTCCTTATTACCTTATTTTCATAAATGTCTTGTACAAATGCTCTTCCAGGGCAGGTGTTATCAATATTTATTAATAGTAGTGTAAGTAAATTATTCTTCTTGCTAATATATTAAGATATCACAAACACGCCACACAATTTTCCCATGTTATGTTTAACTATATACAATCATATGTGTTGTAAATATATTTCTTTTTTAAATGTATTTGTTTTTTTTTTATTTTGTCTTCTCACATGTACAACATTGGGTCAAAACATTTTCAGCATTGAAAACAGCTTATCAATTACATGTCTTGATGTGCACTTTACAAATGGACCAGTGAACTGTAAAATTATGATACAATAGCTATACTAGGTCACAATGGTTAAATGTTATATGTTAGCCATCGTAATGGAGTTTGGAAGTTTTCTTCCCCAAAGGTGCATTTCTAATATTAACATTATTAATTATTTATAAATGACAGACCCTTTATTTTTGCACATCTTTTGTCAAACACATTGCATTCATATAAGAAGCATTTTTTCTATTTAACTTTCAGTGTTTCATGGTTCCTCATTCTTTAAATGTCACGGAGTTGAGTTCATTACAGAGGTCTTTTCAGGAATTGACAGGTTACCCCTTCACCCATAATTATACCATTTACACTCTTCACTATGTCTTAATAATTTATATCTTGCATTTCCTTCTAGCACCAGAAATGCAAAAGTAATGGGCATGCACAAACAATTGGTAATTCCATTTTCAGTTTGAAAGAGGTTTAGCAGAGACATGATTTGATTTAATGCACTATATAACCTTCAAGGAAAAATATATTTGGCATATCCTAAAACATTTATTGACATATTAAAAAAAAGTTAATATCTACTAAACATAAAATACTGTTCACTTAACAGAAATATAAAATTCTTATTTTTTTTTTTTTTATAAATATAGACATTAAATATGTTGCTTGTAACAAGGAATATAATGTCCCTATGGTATGAACCAAACTCTGTGATGAGCAATTCCTCAAAGTAATGTATACCTTAATGGTAGCCTTTACATAAACTCTTTATTTTAAAAGTATTTTGTATTTTTATGTGAAACATACAATCGCATAGTAGTTTTAATTTGCAAATAGATGTGAAATATCAGATTTATTGTATTATATAGCTAAAAGATTAATAAAGTGTTCCTTATTTGATTATTTCTTTTAATTCAAAAAAAGAAAATAAAAGAAAGTACTAGTTGCAGTAATAAATGGAAGGTTGTGCTACTGCAATATATTCTAAACCTGTATTTTATTGATTTTACAAAAATAAAATGTCTTTAAAATAATGATTTAACTCTAATCCTGTAAGTGTGCCCCAAGGTTTGGATAAAACATCATATAATCCTTTACACATTATTTATGTTGATTGATAGAGATGACATCTTTATCTCGGATATAAGGGCAAATCAAGGTCTTTTTTATTTGATGAATCTTACTTAAATACTACACAAGCATTGCAAAACAGAATGAACTGTAATTAACCTCAGGTATTTAGTTATAATGATGATATATTAGTTACTTAACATTTTAAAAAGTAGGAATATATTAATAAAAAATGTTTTTTCTCATTTAAGAATATTTTACAAAAAAACATTTGGATAAGATTAGCAAATCCTTGAATCATGATTTATATATGCCTATAGCTCTTAAAAACACACGTTAATATAAAACAAAATATATCAAATTAAGGCCAAGGTGGTAATGCAACTCATTGGATTAACTCTGTGTACTGCACATTGAAACCATGGTCTATATTTGCAGGCTCTAGAAGATCCAAAACAGCACTACACCTCCATTACTACAATCTTCTGCCAAGGGGTTTAAACTGTACATATAAAAACTTAATTAAACATAAAGTCAACTAAAAAAACTGCAATAAAGCCATTAAACAATGTAATAAATAAAAAAAGATGACTCAAAAGAACAATATACATCCATCCATCCAACCTCTTCCGTTTATCCGAGATCAGGTCGTGGGGGCAGCAGCTTGAGCAGAGATACCCAGACTTCCCTCTCCTCGGCCACTTTTTCTAGCTCTTCCGGGGGAATCCTGAGGCATTCCTAGGCCAGCCGGGAGACATAGTCCCTCCAGCGTGTCCTGGGTCTTCCCCGGGGCTTCCTCCCAGTTGGACTTGCCCAGAACACCTCACCAGGGAGGCGTCCAGGAAGCATCCTGATCAGATGCCCGAGTCACCTCATCTGACTCCTCCCGATGTGGAGGAGCAGCGGCTCTACTCTGAGCCCCTCCCGGATGACTGAACTTCTCACTTTATCTTTAAGGGAAAGCCCAGACACCCTGCGGAGGAAACTCATTTCAGCTGCTTGTATTCGCAATCTCGTTCTTTCGGTCACTACCCATAGCTCATGACCATAGGTGAGGGTAGGAACGTAGATCGACTGGTAAATTGAGAGCTTTGCTTTACGGCTCAGCTCCTTTTTCACCACGACAGACTGATGCAGAGCCCGCATCACTGCGGATACAGCACCAATCCGCCTGTAAATCTCACGCTCCATTCTTCCCTCACTCGTGAACAAGACCCCGAGATACTTGAACTCCTCCACTTGGGGCAGGATCTCACTCCCAACCCTGAGAGGGCCCTCCACCCTTTTTTGACTGAGGACGATGGTCTCGGATTTGGAGGTGCTGGTTCCCATCCCAGCCGCTTCACACTTAGGTGCAAACCGATCCAAAGAGAGCTGAAAATCACGGCCTGATGAAGCAAACAGGACAACATCATCTGCAAAAAGCAGTGACCCAATCCTGAGTCCACCAAACCGGACCGCCTCAACGCCCTGGCTGTGCCTAGAAATTCTATCCATAAAAGTTATGAACAGAATCGGTGACAAAGGGCAGCCCTGGTGGAGTCCAACTCTCACTGGAAACGGGTTCGACTTACAGCCCGCAATGTGGACCAAGCTCTGACGCCGGTTGTACAGGGACTGAAGGACAGGGGACTCTGCCAGACGTTCCCAGCATACCCTCACAATACGTTTGGGCCTACCAGGCCTGACCAGCATCCTCCCCCACCATCGAAGCCAACTCACCACCAGGTGGTGACCAGTTGACAGCTTCGCCCCTGTCTTCACCCGAGTGTCCAAGACATGTGGCCGCAAGTCCGAAGACACGACTACAAAGACGATCATTGAACTGAGGCCTAGGCTGGCCTGGTGCCAAATGCACATATGAAGACACATATGCTTGCACATGGTGTTCGTTATGAACAATTCGTGACGAGCACAGAAGTCCAATAATAAAACACCGCTCGGGTTCAGATCAGGGGGGCCATTCCTCCCAATCACGCCCTTCCAGGTTTTACTGTCATTTCCCACGTGAGCACTGAAGTCTCCCAGCAGAACGAGGGAGTCCCCAGAAGGTATGCCCTCTAGCAAAATATTTTTAAGATAATCCAAAATAGAATATTAGGCAACTGGAAGATACATTATAATTATGACAGAAAGAAAATGATAAATTGTTCGTGGAAGAACATGAAATAAAAAGACACAGAATCGTAACTAACAGTAAAATAATAGAGTCGTAATAACAAGAAATATGAAAACATCAAGAGCCATTTAAAACAATGAAAAAAATGAGTTCAAATGACTCTTGGCTACACAACTGGTATTGCTATACCCAAATGAAAATGAGACAAGGTAATGCGAAATATAAAACATGACAGTGACATCTTTGAAAATCAAATCTGAAATAATCACACATCACCCTTCTTTTATACTTAATACTTTAATTAATAAAATGAGTACTGCTTGAGTAGGTTATCTGATGAACAGATGGTATGTTAAAACAGTGGCTAGGTACAGTAGCATGGCTAAATAATATGATCACAAAACCTGCAAGTGTTACTCTGAATTGAACTGCATGGCTACAGTTTGACCAAACAGGTTTGCTTTGTTCCTTTACTACACAAACCATTTATTAGAGTCTAATTGTTTCATTAGTATAACTTGGCAACAGGCTACTGAAATCACTTACCTATTGCAGACAGGTAATAGAATAAAGTTTTAAAATAGCATTCATTCTGTGTGTCTGCTAGGTATTCTCATGTGTCTCAACTGCTCTCATCTTTTGTGTACCCTCAGTATTTGTTCTGTGCCTTTCCTTGGTATCCTTGTGCTCTCTCCTTCAATCATGCTTCCATTACTCATTGTCATTCATATTTAGTGACCTAACATCGCTCAGTAATTTATATGCTTTGTTGTCACTGCAATGTTCATTTTGACTCCTTTTTGTAAAAATTAAAAAAAGTCACAATCAGCAATTGAACTTATTCATCTCTGCCACTGATCAGCAAAAGCCAAGCTGACTAATCTGATGGCTCAGAGGGACCAGTCACAAACCCACACACATCACAGAGTGTAGCGTTTTATTATGTAGTATATGTCAGTGTTTTTTTTTTTTAATGATCTGTGATATACTGTGTTACATGCTTGGCTGGCTAAAATAATTGACAGATGGTGTTCATGCATCAGTCTTTAGTGACGCGATTGTTTTCTTTAACCTTATTACTGTGTGTGTTTAATTTACCTAATATAAAAATTTGCAGTTATTCAGTCACCTGTTGTGTTTAATTAGGAAGAGTTCTGACATGTTCATTCAGACCATATTTTGAATAAATACTTTATAAAAACTTTTAAACCTTTCTCATAATATTTGTGCTTAAGGAAATTAAAAATGTATACATTCTGAAAGTGCTTAATAAGAAATAAAATGATAAATTAATATCTAAAGAGGTAAATAACTATAAGGATCTTAATAATGTATATGTCGATACAATACAGGCCTGTTTCTTAAAATATTAAGGATGTAGTTAAGTACTGCTATATTTTAGTGGGGGGTTGACACCAGCACAGATTGCAAATTTTTTTTTGTAATAATTTTTTTTTCCTAATATTGTAGTAAGGCAATACACATTTTAAAAAAAATCACAAAGAATACGAAATTATGCCGAGATTTTTTTTAGGCTTTACTCCCTCTAAGTGCACTAGAATTTTAGATGTGTTTGGTCCTATTTCTTATACATAATTTGATAGTAATGATGTTGTTTGTTATTGCCATGAAGCCTATTGTTACTTCTGCGAGACTCAAGACATCAGGTTTATTGACAATTGGGACCTCTTTTGGGAAAGGCCGCGTTTCTTCAAGCGGGATGGACTGCATTCGAATAGATTTGGCGCCCGGGTCCTCTCTGAAAACATCGCTAAGGTAATTTGTCTATCTTGTCTGTCTATTTCTACTGTAAACCCCTTCCGTAATGCTACTGCCTTGCTAGGACATAATGGCTTAACAAAGTCTTCCGTAAAAGTGCACAACATTAATAACCTAATAACCAATCTTAATGCACGTAAAAAACCTAGGCAGTGCGGCATAAACAATAATTTCATTGCAATTACTACTTTAGATCAACAATCCATTAAAACTATAAAAACAGATTGTAGATTACATAAAAAATACACACAGAGCGGCGCTAATAAAAATAACTTAGTTTTTGTTCCGAATACCAATAACGCGCATAGAATTCAGCTCTGCCCCTCCGAAACATTAAATATGGCACTATTAAATGTTAGAGCTTTAACTAACAAGACATTTTTTATAAACGATCTTATTAGTGATAGAAACATTGATTTTATTGCACTAAGTGAAACGTGGCTTAGCTCAGACGGCGCGGCTGTTTTAATCGAAGCTGCGCCTCCGGATTACAGTTTTACTCGTGCAGACTGCCAGGGAAAAAAGGGGGGTGGCTTGGCAAACATTTACTCAAGCCGATTAAAGTGTAAAGATGTTAGTTTTGGTAAATTTAAGTCCTTTGAGTATCTCGCCGTTGTTATTTATGGAGATTCTCAAGTTCTAGTATTATCCGTGTATAGACCTCCTAAATTTAACGCATCTTTCTTTGAGGAATTCTCAGACTTAAGGTCAATTTTAATTACGACACACAAAACTATGACACACTCTTAATAGTCGGCAACTTTAATTTTCATATCGACAATCAGTGTGACCTAAAAGTAAAGGATTTCATGAACCTCCTGGACTCTTGATTTGAGACAACTCGTTAATCAGCCTACACATAAAGCAGGTCATACGTTAGACTTATTGATTACTAAAGGACTAAAAGTTGATATAAAGCAGGTCATTGATATCGGTCTATCAGACAACTTTCTTTTACTATTTAATATAGAAATAATGATAGAAAGTATTCATGAGAAGCATATTGTTAAAAAACGCTTCTTTGACTCATCAGCAGCTTTAAAACTTACAAATATTCTAAGCAATCAGTCCATTTATAGTGCCAACTATAATAGCGAGGATAATGTAAATAGTAAAGTGGAAAACTTAAATTCTAAAGTAAGAGCTGCTGTTGACATAATTGCACCTGAAAAGACAGTTAAAAACTCTTCTAGCATTGCTATTCCATGGAAGACCCAAAGAGTGTCTGACTTAAAAAGAAAATGTTGTAGAGCTGAGCGTAAATGGAGGAAAACTAAATTAACTATCCACTATGAAATATTAAAGGTTAAAATAACAGAATACAATAGCACAGTCTGTCTTGAGAGGCGCTATTTCTCTAAGATTATAAATAACAATGCTAGTAATCCCAGAGTCTTATTTTCTACAATTGAACCCAGGTAACACAAAGGAATGCCCAAAGAATACTTCCAGTGAAACCTGTGAGAACATTGCTGTATTTTTCAATCAAAAAATTTATGATATTAGAAATAACATAGTCCATCTCCCCAACACTGCGGAACCTTCTAAGCCCCAATACTCCTTTATAAACAAATTAAGTTCTTTCACTAGGATAGATTTACCAACAAGGTTTTTCAATGAAGTATCAGGCGTGCTAATTGATAATATTCTTGACATCGTAAATTCGTCATTAAATACAGGGGTCTTCCCAGACTGTCTTAAGACTGCTGTAGTTAAACCCCTGCTCAAGAAAAATAATCTTGACCCCTCTGCTTTTGAAAATTTTAGACCCATCTCCAACCTGCCCTTCTTAAGTAAAATTCTAGAGAAGGCAGTCATTATGCAGTTAAATGACCACCTCAATAAACATGCTATTCTTGATACATTTCAGTCAGGCTTCAGAACAAATCACAGTACAGAAACTGCACTCGTTAAAGTAGTAAATGACTTACGGGTAAATGCAGACAGAGGCCATTTATCTGTTCTCATCCTCTTAGATCTGAGTGCCGCATTTGATACCATTGATCACAATATTCTTAGAAATCACCTTACTCAATGGGTGGGCCTCTCTGGCAGTGTCTTAAATTGGTTTGAATCTTACCTGGCAGGGAGAAAATTCTTTGTGAGTTGTGGTAATTATAACTCAAAGACACATGATATTCTATATGGTGTTACACAAGGCTCTATCCTGGGTCCGCTGCTTTTCTCAATCTACATGCTTCCATTAGGTCAGATTATCTCAGGTTACAACGTGAGCTACCACAGCTATGCTGATGACACACAGCTGTACTTATCAATAGCACCTGATGACACCGACTCTCTCAATTCACTAACACAATGTCTTACTGGTATTTCTGAATGGATGAATAGTAATTTTCTCAAACTAAATAAAGAGAAAACTGAAATTTTAGTAGTTGGGAATAATGGATTCAATGAGGTTATCAGAAATAAACTTGATGCATTAGGATTAAAAGTTAAGACGGAAGTAAAAAACTTAGGGGTAACTATTGACTGTAACCTGAATTTTAAATCGCATATTAATCAGATCACTGGGACAGCATTTTTTCACTTAAGAAACATAGCAAAAGTTAGACCTCTTATATCATTGAAAGATGCTGAGAAATTAATTCACGCTTTTGTTTTCAGTCGACTAGATTACTGTAACGCACTCCTCTCAGGACTACCCAAAAAAGACATAAATCATTTGCAACTAGTGCAGAATGCAGCTGCTAGAATCCTAAATAGGAAAAGAAAATCTGAGCACATCTCTCCAGTTTTGATGTCACTACACTGGTTACCTGTGTCATTCAGGATTGACTTTAAAATTCTGCTTATGGTTTATAAAGCCTTAAATAATCGCGCTTCATCTTATATATCGGAATGTCTGACACCTTATATCCCAAATCGTAACCTTAGATCCTCAAATGAGTGTCTCCTTAGAATTCCAAAAGCTATACTTAAAAGAAGTGGTGAGGCGGCCTTCTGCTGTTATGCACCCAAAATCTGGAATAGCCTGCCTATAGGAATTCGACAGGCTAATACAGTAGAGCCCTTTAAAACACTGCTGAAAACACATTACTTTAACATGGCCTTCTCCTAACTTCACTTTAACTTAATCCGGATACTCTGCATGTTCAATTCATCATAATAACTATTCATAGTGGCTCTAAAAACTGTACTAACCCCTACTCTCTCTTCTGTTTCTTTTTCCGGTTTGTTCGTGGTGCGGCCTGCGCCACCACCACCTACTCAAAGCTTCATGATGCTCCAACAATGATGGACTGAAAGCCAGAAGTCTACGTGAACATCATCATCAGGGGCCTCATGTATAACGCCGTGCGTAGAACTCGCACTATAACATGGCGTAAGCACAAAAGCCGAAATGTGCTTATGCACAGAAAAATCCAGATGCAGGAATCTGTGCGTACTCCAACTTCCACGTCCTTCCGTTACATAAATCCAGATCAGCGTGAAAACTAACGCTCATGCGTGCGCATTATGTAACGCCCAAATCCTCCCAGAATTACGCCTATTTGAATATGCAAATCAATATAAATCGCCCTTAAGCGCAGCCTTCTGTGAAAAGACAATGGGAAAAGCACGGGGAAAATATAAGAATTTCAGCGAATACCAAGTGGAGGCAAAGGAAAAACATACTATTTGTTCAAATAAACCGTGGTATAATCAACAAAATGAAGTTGATCGAGTGACATAGTGTGTTAGAGAAACTTGAAAGCTCACATTCACAAAATCGCACAGTGCGGAAATAAAAAGAAGTCACATATCAAAGTTGCCGTGAAAAGAAGAGTTGTAAGCCCACTGTCTGGGTGTCATGAAAGTTTATTAGGGTACAGAGAAAAAAGGCACACGGTGGGGAAAAAGCACGAAATGTCAACTTTAATCTCGAATTTTCCACTTTAATCACGTAGTTTATTTTGTCATTTAGTAGAACATTATAAACTTCATCTTAAAATCGTTTAATTAACCAGTTTCTCAAAATTACATCGTAATTAAAGTAGCACGTTAAATGCTTTTGTATTTGATCTTCTAATCGTATGTGATCTATGTGTGTGAATCACTACTTGCTTCTTAAACTGGCTCTCTTCCTCCAACTGGACACAGAGTCCATTACATTTGTGATATTACAGCTCTCTGAATAACTAAAATACTGAGATGTATACGTGATGTCATTTTCATGATGATAGGAGCTAAAGCACATTATTAAACATGTGTTTCATGAGCCTCGTGCTCATGACAAGCATTTATCTTTTGTCGAAATTTGTTGCTGCGTTTTTAGCTGTGTTGTTATTTTCTCTTTCTGTTTTATATTCAATATATATTGGCGTGGCTGCCCCAAGAGTCCTTGCTTTTCTTTCCCCAAGTAACCGATCGCCATACAATCAGCTCTGTAATAGACGTTAAGCCATCTGTAAGCTTAGCGCCGATTCTTCAAAACGTTTAAAGAACATTGAAATATCTTCGTAGTACATGTTTAATTATTCTATCCTTCACACACTCCCAGTGAAGAATATAGATTATTTAAATGAAGTTAAAGTTTTATGTGTATAATTTAACAAACATATTTTGCTGCATTTCACCTTAAAAATGATATCGTCATCATATGCAAATACGCTTTATAAAGTGGCCCAGGTTGTGAGATATTATAACTGTAGTGCAAGTTTACAGTGGGGTGATTGTACTTATAAGTACAAACCATTCTACAAGGAGCAATTGATTGAGTGCATTTAAAGTTCTTGGGATTAAACTGTTTCTGAACCGCGAGGTCTGTACAGGAAAGGCCTTAAAACATTTTGCAGTGGCTGAGACAGCGTGTCCTTAAAGCTTTATACCGATAATTCTCTTTCCGATCAGCTGCTGCTGTGATTCACACTCAGATACAGTGATATAAATACTCCGAGTCGTGCAGTGAGAGTAATATGGAAAAGATGATCCGCTGTGGCAACTCCTAACGGGAGGAGCTGAAAGAAGAAGAAGAAGAAGAAGGAGAAGTGAGAGTAACAACGCTAAAGCAGTTATGGTATTTGGAATACTATGGCTGTTCCCTGGACCATTATATTGTTACGAGTTAATTACAATCAGATGCATTACACTAATAAACAATATGCGGTTAGTTTCTGTGTATTTATAAAGCGCGTCATGAAAATAATGAGTAATCACACAAGAACAGTACCATTGCTTTGACACTGGGTGCCGCCAGTTTGCAAAACCGAGCGGAGAAATTGCGTACGACAAGGCATGAGGTACCGTGGAAAAGTGCGTGGCTTTATGCCAAGTGTAGGTTTTATACATCGCGATTTGAACGTGGAAAAGTTCTTACGCAACATTTCTGTGCATACGCACCGTTTATACATGAGGCCCCAGGTCCTTCCATGAAAACCCTAAATCCAAAGAGGACTGTTTCATTTATGTTAGGTAGAATGCCCAGAGGGGACTGGGCGGTCTCATGGTCTGGCATTCCTGCAGATTTTTTTTTTTTTTCTCCAGCCGTCTGGAGTTTTTTTTTGTTTTTTCTGTCCACCCTGGCCATCGGACCTTACTTATTCTATGTTAATTAATGTTGACTTATTTTATTTTTTACTGTGTCTTTTATTTTTCTATTCTTCATTTTGTAAAGCACTTTGAGCTACATTTTTTGTATGAAAATGTGCTATATAAATAAATGATGTTGTTGTTGTTATGTTGGCACTTATAATTATAAGGAATAAAAGGATAGATTAGAGATAGCTTGTTCTCTTTCTCAAAGCCCCCCCCTCTCTATTTTGCCTCCCCACTTAAGGCTGGACCACACTTCATAAAGTCCCAGTCCTCTGACATACCTAGAGACACAGCTCATCCAAAAAAAAAACAAGCCTCCAAGCAGCGGCGTATGAGGAATAAAATTGAGATATCTATTGCCAATACAGTCCAATTACTATAAGCATAAAATATAATCTTCAACAATCTTCAGATAGTAAGATAGTAAACCCTGGGAATGGTGTTTAAATGTTGCCCTAGATAAGCATAGTAAACCTTAATACAATAATAATAATAAACCAAGGGTATGATATTGAACAGTCTCCTTTAGAAGAGAAAGAAAATAATATTAATTTCTTCCACACATACATACATATACACATATAATTGTAATTAAAACATAAACAGAAAGTGGCCGGGAAGGAAGGAAAAAGGATGTATAATTACGGTACCAGTATCCTTGCAAGCGGATCAAACAGCCAGTAAGATCTTCTTTGCCATGCCATGACAGGATATAACTCATGATCGTATTTTAAATAAGTGTTGGGATCAGTTCTCTTAAGTTTTTCTGTTTCCTCTATGGAGGTATAGATGTAATGCTTGCCTTGAATATCCACTTTCAGTTTGGCAGTGTACAAGAAGCTGTAACTGATTTCGGTTTTCCTTAAGCGCGGTTTAATGTTGTAAAAAGCTGCACATTTAGCAGCTGTTGAGGGTGAGAAATCAAGGAAAATATGAATGTAATTTTCAAATATAATCTCTGAGAAGTGGCATTACATGTAATTTTTCAAAATGCATGATAAGACTCCTAGGTTTAAAAGTATTTGATCCCCATATGTGGTAATGGTGCTGCTATCTTGGTGTCTGATTTACAGTCCTCTCCAATTATTTTGGAGAATAGTTCAGCTACGAATTTGGCTGGGTTTGGACTTTCACGATTCTCTGGGAGACCTTCAATTCTAATATTCCTTTGGAAAATTATAAACATAGATGTTTGGAAAGTCCTTCCAAGACAGCAAAATGTCTACTTACTCCCTTGGACTGTTTGAGTGGATTTTAAATTTGAGAGAGTAGGCAACAATATAAGGATACATCACAACATTCCTGCCACATTTTTAAAAGAATTAAAAAGAAATGTAAATAATAATAGTCATTCAAGAACATAACTAAGAAAAATGAAGTAAGCCAAAGACAAAATATTGTTAAATACAATATTTCTTATGCACATCATGAACACCTATTGTGTTTTGTCTACTGGGCCAGTTTTGAGTGAAAAGTTCAGATCATATAATTGTGGTGAGAGCATGAGTCTGTAAAACTATGGGTTATTTATGCTATAAAGGCAGAATCTTTATGACTAGACTTTAATGTGTTTAACTGCATCATTAGAATCAATTAAACTTCTTAAATGTGATAACGTGTATATTGGCACTTCACTCCTAAAACCACCTGGAAAGTTTTATCATTGTTGGCTTGAATTTGCATTTTATTCCTTAAATCCAGAATTAGATCCATTTTGGAGATAGACCACACTCATTAACCAGCATCCTCAATGCTTTAACCTAAAACATACATACACATACTCTTTCAGCATCTACTTAACTTATTTGGGTATAAGATTGTGCAAGCAAAATCCAGTTCCTTCAATCCAGTTCCTTCACTAGGCACACACTTGGACATAATCGCAAAGTTCAGTTAACAGTTATGATGAGAAAATGATAAAATGAAGCAAAAAATGTTTCAATATGTCTGCTGAGCTGTGCTCTTTATTTTGTTGTCCTTTTAATGGCAATGGTGTGAGAGATTCCTCCAACCTTGTCATAAAATTAACTTCCTGAGTCAATCCTAAAGACTCTTGGATTAGACATGAAAGCATATCAATGAAATAAAACACTAATGTTACATTTGCTTTGTCTGATTTACAAATAAAGATATACAAAATATTTATCAACTTACAGTTAGGGCCATAAATATTTGGACAGAGACAACTTTTTTCTAATTTTGGTTCTGTACATTACCACAATGAATTTTAAATGAAATAACTCAGATGCAGTTGAAGTGCAGACTTTCAGCTTTAATTCAGTGGGTTGAACAAAAAGATTGCATAAAAATGTGAGGCAACTAAAGCATTTTTTAACACAATCCCTTTATTTCAGGGGCTCAAAAGTAATTGGACAAATTAAATAACTGGAAATAAAATGTTCATTTCTAATATTTCTGGCAATGACAGCCTGAAGTCTTGAACTCATGGACATGACCAGATGCTGGGTTTCCTCCTTTTTTAATGCTTTGCTCAGCTCAGAAATATGAAGAGATCTGTACAGTTTATGAAGGTTCATGAATCGGCAAAAGTCTATAATAACACTTTCACTTTTTATGTTAAAGCTTTTGAAATAGCAACATATAATTTATTTATAACATAAGGATAATAGAAGATGGATACAGTACTGTATATGCAAATATATAGAGATATACTGTATATACTGTATAGTCAAAAGACACACACAACACAACACATAAAATGATGAAAGCTTAGTTTAATTTTTTAGCTTTAACTTTGCTGTCTTATAGGAAAAGGCACACAACTTAAGAATCCTGAATTTTCAATTCATGAGATTTAGATGAATAAGTTCTGTGGCTGGTTATAAAGTTTTTATTGCTGGCAAGTGGCTCTCATTTGCTCACAGCAGCTAGCTTTTGCCCTGACTCAGAGACCCACTCCCCACACAGAGTTCTCTATCATAGATAGATAGATACTTTATTAATCCCCAAGGGGAAATTCACATACTCCAGCAGCAGCATACTGATACAAAAAACAATATTAAATTAAAAAGTGATAAAAATGTAGTGCAAATTAAAAAAAAAGCAAGTTGGAGAAAGCAAGGCAGGTATAACAGTCAATAACATTGTATAATGTTAACGTTTACCAGGGTACAATCTCCTCAGTCTGTCAGTCGAGCAGGAATGTGACAGCAGTCTGTTGCTGAAGCTGCTCCTCTGTTTGGAGATGATACTGTTTAGTGGATGCAGTGGAATATCCATGATTGACAGGAGACTGCTCAGCGCCCGTCACTCTGCCACAGATGTCACGCTGTCCAGCTACATGCCTACAATAGAGCCTGCCTTCCTCACCAGTTTGTCCAGGCATGAGGCATACCTCTTCTTTATGCTGCCTCCCCAGCACACAACCACGTAGAAGAGGGTGCTCGTCATAACTGTCTGATAGAACATCTGCAGCATCTTATTGCAGATGTTGAAGGATACCAGCCTTCTAAAGAAGTATAGTCGGCTCTGTCCTCTCTTGCACAGAGCATCAGTGTTGGCAGACAATTGTATCATCCAGCTGCACTCCCAGGTATTTATAGGTCTGCACCTTCTGTACACAGTCACCTCTGATGATCGTAGGGTCCATGAGGGGCCTTGTCCTCCTAAAATCCACCACCAGCTCCTTGGTTTTGCTGGTGTTCAGTTGTGGGTGGTTTGAGTTGCACCATTTAACAAAGTCCTTGATTAGGTTCCTATACTCCTCCTCCTGCCCACTCCTGATGCAGCCCATGATAGCAGTGTCGTCAGCGAACTTTTGCACGTGGCAGGACTCCAAGTTGTATTGGAAGTCCGATGTATATAGGCTGAACAGGACAGGAAAAAGCACAGTCCCCTGCGGTGCTTCTGTTCTGCTGACCACAATGTCAGACCTGCAGTTCCCAAGATGCACATACTGAGGTCTGTTTGTAAGATAGTTCACGATCCATGCCACCTGGTATGAATCTACTCTCATCTCTGTCAGCTTGTCCCTAAGGAGCAGAGGTTGGATGTTGTTGAAGGTGCTAGAGAAGTCCAGAAACATAATTCTTACTGCACCACTGCCTCTATCCAAGTGGGAAAGGGATCGGTGTAGCATGTAGATGATGGCTTCCTGTGCTCCCACCTTCTCCTGGTATGCGAACTGCAGAGGGTCGAGGGCGTGGCAGACTTGTGGCTTCACGTGGTGAAACAGCAGCCGCTCCATGGTCTTCATCACATGTGACGTCAGGGCGACAGGCCTGAAATCATTAAGCTCACCAGGACGTGACACCTTTGGGACTGGGGTGATGCAAGATGTTTTCCAAAGTCTCGGGACTCTCCCCTGTTCCAGGCTCAGGTAGAAGATGTGCTGTAGAAGACTCCCCAGCTCCAATGCACAGGCCTTCAACTGTTGTGGTGATACTCCATGTGGACCTACTGCTTTGCTGGCACGAAGTCTCCTTAGCTCACTGCTTACCTGGGCTACTGTAATTCTGGGTGGGGGAAAACTGTTTCCTATGCTGGTATCAGGAGAAGGATGGGTGGAGGATGCAGTACTCTGAGGGGACAGTGAGAGTGGGTTAGGGTGGTCAAACCTGCTAAAAATGTTGTTCATCAGGTTTGCTTTCTCTGCATCGAGAGATTGAGGCACCCCACTTCAAGCTGCAGCAAGTGATGATCTTCATCCCATCCCACAATTTCTTCATGCTGTTATTCTGCAACTTCTGCTCCAGCTTTCTCCTGTACTGCTCCTTCGCCACCCTGAGCTGGACTCAGAGTTCCTTTTGCATGCGCTTGAGTTCATGTTGATCACCACATTTAAAAGCCTTTTTCTTCTGGTTCAAAAGGCCCTTGATGTCACCTGTAATCCATGGCATGTTGTTAGCATAGCAGCGTACTGTTCTTACTGGAACTACAATGTAATTACAGAAGTTGATGTAGTCAGTAGTGCAGTCAACAACCTCCTCAATGTTCTCACTATGTGACCCCTGCAGGATATCCCAGTCCGTAGTTCCAAAGCAGCCTCTCAGAGCCTGCTCTGCCTCAGGGGACCACTTCCTGAATGAGCATGTGGTTCCAGGTAGCTTCCTCACTCTTGGTTTGTAGTGAGGCTGAAGCAGAACCAGGTTATGATCTTCTTTCCCAAGCACAGGCAGCGGGGTGGCACTGTATGCATCCTTAATGTTTGCATACAGTAGATCAATTATCCTATTTCGCCGGGTGTTACAATCACATACTGGGAGAAGGCAGGTAATGTTTTGTCCAGCGTCACATGGTTAAAATCTCCAGAGATTAGCACAAGCGCCTCGGGGTGCTGTGTTTGTAGTTTAGCAACAGCGGAGTGGATGATGTCACACGCTATCTCCACATCCGCGTGAGGAGGGATGTAAACAATAACAATAACAACAATGACATGTTCAAACTCTCTGGGCAACTAGTAGGGACGCAGACTTATGACCAACAGTTCGATGTCCCTGCAGCAAGTTGAGATTTTAACGTTTACAAGTCCAGGGTTGCACCACCTTGTCTTCACATAGAGAAGGGTCCTCCACCTTTCCGCTTCCCGCAGGTATTTGTGTCTCTGCATGCTTAACTGTGCTAAACCCAGGTAGCTCCACGTTAGCATCTGGGATGATAGTTGTTAACCACGTTTCACAAAAACACAACAAACTGCATTCTCTTTAGGTCCTGACATTTTCACCAGCGCAGCCTGTTCATCGATCTTATTTGATAGTGAGTTCACAATTCCCATGATCACAGAAGGCACTGAGGCTTGTATCACCACTTCCTCGCTAGCCACTTAGCCTTTAGCTTAGCCGGCTGTGCTGCCACGATACCGCCTTCTTACCTTGTCAGGTAAATAGAGAACCACAACGGTATGGGCCTTTGTTCTCAGCGATAGAAGTTGACTACCTGAATAGACGAGTCTCGACATGTAAAAATCCATGTCCAAGTAGTAAAAAGTGTCCAGGAAACGGGTCCACATAAAAGAAAGTGGTAGTAGTGATCAGAGAGATAGAGAAAAGGTTGAAAGATAAAGAAGATAAAGTCGTACACGGAGCTGCAGGAAAGGCTGCCACTCACAGTGGCGCCTACCTAACTGATCCCATGAATGGGTGTGTGTGTGAGGTGCTGCTCTGCACCTTCCTTTTGGATTTAGGATGAGAAACGTATTATAGCCAAAACTTATCCTTCACAAGATTATTATCTTTAGTTACAGTTAACACTGATACCATATACAATCTCTGGCTTTGTCTTATTGATTAAATGACAGTTAATAGTTCTTGGAATCAAAGTATTCTTATGGTTTGAGGTGAGCGATGCTTGGTTCCTTTCTTGGTCGGCTTTCTCCAAACACAATTAAAGGATTTTTAAGAGTGCTTTCTGTTCCTTGTTCAAAGGTCTCCTTTTTCACTTTTGGTCACACCTTCTGGTTGTGGGTGATATGGCATTCTTTTCTTCAACAAAGTGACCTTGGAACCCGCAAAGGATGAACTAATGGCAAACTCGCCCAAACTTGAATACAGACGAGTATTCCACCTTTTCTGTTGTCCTCTGAAGTAAAAGGATTGCTTTGAGCTCTGTTGCAGCCACAGCCTATCAGCAATGGATTCTGGCTATTGGTATCCAAATTACTGTATGGCCAGACCAAGCTGCAGAGCAGTTAGAGAAGAGGAATTATTTAGGCTGTTATATGTGTTTTTATAGGGAGGAACAGAGGTCATTTCTTTGGCTTCTTTGGTGCACATAAGACCATCTTCGTGGATGACCACTGATGCAAAGTCCTGTCCATCATTGTTGCTCATCCTGGATTTATGGCTCTTTATTCATTACTTGAGGCCATTTTGCACCTTAGAGAGAGATGTCTCTGGCTTTTTACATGATCAGGAATCGATTAACTGATCAGATAAGGCCACCTCCTCTTCTCTTCAGCCGCTTCCACTCCTCTCCGCAAGCACTGTCCTCTGCCTCCTGACTCTGGCTCCCTCAATGGAGTGAAGAGGCCCCTTTTATGTTGCACTGATGATTTTCCTGTAGCACTTCATTGTGTGGTGGAAGTGCTGCATGTGCACCCAGAAGCACTCTTTTCAGTTCTCTGCAGTCTATGGCTCCGGGACCGTCCAGGCATCCCCTGGTGGTGGCCTTATCAGGGTTGAGTTTCCAAGCTCCAATCCCATGACCCCGTCTTGTGACCCGGGGGAGATATTGCCTCTCTCCCTGTCCTTTTGTTCTCCAGGCATCCTCATACTTCAAAACTGAGGTAACGCTAAAAAGACAGTTCCACTTGGGAAACTTTTGGTTTGCAGTCAGTTCAATGGCATCTCGGATGGAAATTTGATTCTAAATGTAAATATAAAAAAAAAACATAGCATAATATCAACTACATAATAAAAAAACATTTCTACAAAAACTGTAGACATATTACACTACAGTTGCAGATTGGATGACATTGTCTTAATATAGCTAGAATTACCCAACTGTAAAAATGGCTTATTTAACAGCATAACACATTTTTCCATTTAAGGTAAGCCACATAACATTAAGAAATAAAAAAATTAATACGTAAGATGTCTCCTGAAATAAGCCGAAGCCAAAAAAGAACTGAAATGTAGCCTGTTTTTATAAAACCAAACATCTTTACATGTTTGCACCAATGTCTGACATACTGGATATTGGTGAGGAAAAAAAAAACACAAACACAACTTCAAAATTACATTCATTTCAAAACTGATTTGGTATACATTCACATACTGTGCTAAATGCTATATTATTAAACTTAGAATGTCATTGTCTTAGTTTGATTAAACATGACAAAAACATATCAGTTACAGAATTACAGAGTTAAAAATGCCATTACATCAGTTCTTAGGAACAGATTTGACAAGCACTGTTCCAAGTAATTCAAAATGTGGCAACTACATTTTCAAATATACCTATGTTCAAAAGTGAAAGTAAGTTTTGTTTTTTTGATGAAATGATGACAGGATCAGTCAGTGGTTCAATTCCTGGATAGACAGACACTGCCCATTGTCCGGTATTAAGTGTTTGGGCAGGATACGACATCGTGTGGCACATACATCATTAGATTTGACTGCTGGAGTTCATTTTTTGGTGGTTGAAATACTTTACCATTTGAACAAGCCCATCTTCTTGTGGTGGATTAATTATTTCTTTGCCTATACAGTACTTCCATTGTCTGGGCAGCAGTTGTCCTCTGTAATTCTGATTTTGAATTCTTCAGTTTTCTGTGCTCTTTACTATCCTAAAAGTTCCTGCTAATTTGAAATAGATGCCATTTCGCTGTACATTTATGCACACATGGCAGTCATAGTTTGGAATTACACTTGTTGTCACAATATGCACAAACCCTTTCAAATCTACTGTAATATGACACTTTGGGCTCCTACCCAGTGGGAAGCCTGAGGGTGTGTACTGCTACCCTAATCCTGACACAGACAGGCTGAGTCACAGGTTCTCACACAGCACACCATTTATTTACAGAAAACAGCCCAGTATATTTCAGCAACACATTCCCTTCTTTTCTCGAGTCCTTCCACCTCCACTATTCCTCAGGAGCTTCGTCCACTTCCTGACTGAGGCCATTAAATGATGACTAGCACCTTTAATAGGTCCTGGGAGTGTTCCAGGTGGCTCATCGAGATTACCTGGAATCACTCCCAGGTGTGGTAAAAGTCCATTATAGGCCTCTGCAGCTCACCCTGGTGGCCCCCATGGAACCAAGCAGGGCTTTACCAAACTCCAGCTCCCAGCGTGCCCTATTGGAATCTGTGGTGCCACAGCCCCAGGAGGGCTGCACTCTAGTGTCCAAGGGGAGGTATTGCATTATCAATGTTCTCTTCCCCAGTCTTTCCATTCTGTTGGTGTCTTGTCCAGGTAATGGCCGTGGCTGCCCATCACAACAGATATGAACCTGTTTGAGCTTTTATCATCCACTGTGATGTCTTTGGTTAAGATAACACCATGAGGTACCTTTTCAGGCACAGCTCTTTATGTTCTTCCATGCAATTTTCCCTAACAATATCATTGAACACTTCTTTAGTTAAGGCTGCTCTCTGTTACCTACTAGGAGACAATATGAAAGAGGCTGAATGTGTTGACAGTCAAACAACATTTGTCCAGTTCTTAAATTAAAATCTGAATTAAGCTGGCAAACATCCATTTCTCACAGAATTTTGTATGTGGAACCCCAGATCTTCTTTTAAGATGTGCTGTAGAAGACTCCCCAGCTCCAATGCACAGGCCTTCAACTGTTGTGGTGATACTCCATGTGGACCTACTGCTTTGCTGGCACGAAGTCTCCTTAGCTCACTGCTTACCTGGGCTACTGTAATTCTGGGTGGGGGAAAACTGTTTCCTATGCTGGTATCAGGAGAAGGATGGGTGGAGGATGCAGTACTCTGAGGGGACAGTGAGAGTGGGTTAGGGTGGTCAAATCTGCTAAAAATGTTGTTCATCAGGTTTGCTTTCTCTGCATCGAGAGATTGAGGCACCCCACTTCAAGCTGCAGCAAGTGATGATCTTCATCCCATCCCACAATTTCTTCATGCTGTTATTCTGCAACTTCTGCTCCAGCTTTCTCCTGTACTGCTCCTTCGCCACCCTGAGCTGGACTCAGAGTTCCTTTTGCATGCGCTTGAGTTCATGTTGATCACCACATTTAAAAGCCTTTTTCTTCTGGTTCAAAAGGCCCTTGATGTCACCTGTAATCCATGGCATGTTGTTAGCATAGCAGCGTACTGTTCTTACTGGAACTACAATGTAATTACAGAAGTTGATGTAGTCAGTAGTGCAGTCAACAACCTCCTCAATGTTCTCACTATGTGACCCCTGCAGGATATCCCAGTCCGTAGTTCCAAAGCAGCCTCTCAGAGCCTGCTCTGCCTCAGGGGACCACTTCCTGAATGAGCATGTGGTTCCAGGTAGCTTCCTCACTCTTGGTTTGTAGTGAGGCTGAAGCAGAACCAGGTTATGATCTTATTTCCCAAGCACAGGCAGGGTGGCACTGTATGCATCCTTAATGTTTGCATACAGTAGATCAATTATCCTATTTCGCCGGGTGTTACAATCCACATACTGGGAGAAGGCAGGTAATGTTTTGTCCAGCGTCACATGGTTAAAATCTCCAGAGATTAGCACAAGCGCCTCGGGGTGCTGTGTTTGTAGTTTAGCAACAGCGGAGTGGATGATGTCACACGCTATCTCCACATCCGCGTGAGGAGGGATGTAAACAATAACAATAACAACAATGACATGTTCAAACTCTCTGGGCAACTAGTAGGGACGCAGACTTATGACCAACAGTTCGATGTCCCTGCAGCAAGTTGAGATTTTAACGTTTACAAGTCCAGGGTTGCACCACCTTGTCTTCACATAGAGAAGGGTCCTCCACCTTTCCGCTTCCCGCAGGTATTTGTGTCTCTGCATGCTTAACTGTGCTAAACCCAGGTAGCTCCACGTTAGCATCTGGGATGATAGTTGTTAACCACGTTTCACAAAAACACAACAAACTGCATTCTCTTTAGGTCCTGACATTTTTCACCAGCGCAGCCTGTTCATCGATCTTATTTGATAGTGAGTTCACAATTCCCATGATCACAGAAGGCACTGAGGCTTGTATCACCACTTCCTCGCTAGCCACTTAGCCTTTAGCTTAGCGCCGGCTGTGCTGCCACGATACCGCCTTCTTACCTTGTCAGGTAAATAGAGAACCACAACGGTATGGGCCTTTGTTCTCAGCGATAGAAGTTGACTACCTGAATAGACGAGTCTCGACATGTAAAAATCCATGTCCAAGTAGTAAAAGTGTCCAGGAAACGGGTCCACATAAAAGAAAGTGGTAGTAGTGATCAGAGAGATAGAGAAAAGGTTGAAAGATAAAGAAGATAAAGTCGTACACGGAGCTGCAGGAAAGGCTGCCACTCACAGTGGCGCCTACCTAACTGATCCCATGAATGGGTGTGTGTGTGAGGTGCTGCTCTGCACCTTCCTTTTGGATTTAGGATGAGAAACGTATTATAGCCAAAACTTATCCTTCACAAGATTATTATCTTTAGTTACAGTTAACACTGATACCATATACAATCTCTGGCTTTGTCTTATTGATTAAATGACAGTTAATAGTTCTTGGAATCAAAGTATTCTTATGGTTTGAGGTGAGCGATGCTTGGTTCCTTTCTTGGTCGGCTTTCTCCAAACACAATTAAAGGATTTTTAAGAGTGCTTTCTGTTCCTTGTTCGAAAGGTCTCCTTTTTCACTTTTGGTCACACCTTCTGGTTGTGGGTGATATGGCATTCTTTTCTTCAACAAAGTGACCTTGGAACCCGCAAAGGATGAACTAATGGCAAACTCGCCCAAACTTGAATACAGACGAGTATTCCACCTTTTCTGTTGTCCTCTGAAGTAAAAGGATTGCTTTGAGCTCTGTTGCAGCCACAGCCTATCAGCAATGGATTCTGGCTATTGGTATCCAAATTACTGTATGGCCAGACCAAGCTGCAGAGCAGTTAGAGAAGAGGAATTATTTAGGCTGTTATATGTGTTTTATAGGGAGGAACAGAGGTCATTTCTTTGGCTTCTTTGGTGCACATAAGACCATCTTCGTGGATGACCACTGATGCAAAGTCCTGTCCATCATTGTTGCTCATCCTGGATTTATGGCTCTTTATTCATTACTTGAGGCCATTTTGCACCTTAGAGAGAGATGTCTCTGGCTTTTTACATGATCAGGAATCGATTAACTGATCAGATAAGGCCACCTCCTCTTCTCTTCAGCCGCTTCCACTCCTCTCCCGCAAGCACTGTCCTCTGCCTCCTGACTCTGGCTCCCTCAATGGAGTGAAGAGGCCCCTTTTATGTTGCACTGATGATTTTCCTGTAGCACTTCATTGTGTGGTGGAAGTGCTGCATGTGCACCCAGAAGCACTCTTTTCAGTTCTCTGCAGTCTATGGCTCCGGGACCGTCCAGGCATCCCCTGGTGGTGGCCTTATCAGGGTTGAGTTTCCAAGCTCCAATCCCATGACCCCGTCTTGTGACCCGGGGGAGATATTGCCTCTCTCCCTGTCCTTTTGTTCTCCAGGCATCCTCATACTTCAAAACTGAGGTAACGCTAAAAAGACAGTTCCACTTGGGAAACTTTTGGTTTGCAGTCAGTTCAATGGCATCTCGGATGGAAATTTGATTCTAAATGTAAATATAAAAAAAAAACATAGCATAATATCAACTACATAATAAAAAAACATTTCTACAAAAACTGTAGACATATTACACTACAGTTGCAGATTGGATGACATTGTCTTAATATAGCTAGAATTACCCAACTGTAAAAATGGCTTATTTAACAGCATAACACATTTTTCCATTTAAGGTAAGCCACATAACATTAAGAAATAAAAAAATTAATACGTAAGATGTCTCCTGAAATAAGCCGAAGCCAAAAAAGAACTGAAATGTAGCCTGTTTTTATAAAACCAAACATCTTTACATGTTTGCACCAATGTCTGACATACTGGATATTGGTGAGGAAAAAAAAAACACAAACACAACTTCAAAATTACATTCATTTCAAAACTGATTTGGTATACATTCACATACTGTGCTAAATGCTATATTATTAAACTTAGAATGTCATTGTCTTAGTTTGATTAAACATGACAAAAACATATCAGTTACAGAATTACAGAGTTAAAAATGCCATTACATCAGTTCTTAGGAACAGATTTGACAAGCACTGTTCCAAGTAATTCAAAATGTGGCAACTACATTTTCAAATATACCTATGTTCAAAAAGTGAAAGTAAGTTTTGTTTTTTTGATGAAATGATGACAGGATCAGTCAGTGGTTCAATTCCTGGATAGACAGACACTGCCCATTGTCCGGTATTAAGTGTTTGGGCAGGATACGACATCGTGTGGCACATACATCATTAGATTTGACTGCTGGAGTTCATTTTTTGGTGGTTGAAATACTTTACCATTTGAACAAGCCCATCTTCTTGTGGTGGATTAATTATTTCTTTGCCTATACAGTACTTCCATTGTCTGGGCAGCAGTTGTCCTCTGTAATTCTGATTTTGAATTCTTCAGTTTTCTGTGCTCTTTACTATCCTAAAAAGTTCCCTGCTAATTTGAAATAGATGCCATTTCGCTGTACATTTATGCACACATGGCAGTCATAGTTTGGAATTACACTTGTTGTCACAATATGCACAAACCCTTTCAAATCTACTGTAATATGACACTTTGGGCTCCTACCCAGTGGGAAGCCTGAGGGTGTGTACTGCTACCCTAATCCTGACACAGACAGGCTGAGTCACAGGTTCTCACACAGCACACCATTTATTTACAGAAAACAGCCCAGTATATTTCAGCAACACATTCCCTTCTTTTCTCGAGTCCTTCCACCTCCACTATTCCTCAGGAGCTTCGTCCACTTCCTGACTGAGGCCATTAAATGATGACTAGCACCTTTAATAGGTCCTGGGAGTGTTCCAGGTGGCTCATCGAGATTACCTGGAATCACTCCCAGGTGTGGTAAAAGTCCATTATAGGCCTCTGCAGCTCACCCTGGTGGCCCCCATGGAACCAAGCAGGGCTTTACCAAACTCCAGCTCCCAGCGTGCCCTATTGGAATCTGTGGTGCCACAGCCGCCCAGGAGGGCTGCACTCTAGTGTCCAAGGGGAGGTATTGCATTATCAATGTTCTCTTCCCCAGTCTTTCCATTCTGTTGGTGTCTTGTCCAGGTAATGGCCGTGGCTGCCCATCACAACAGATATGAACCTGTTTGAGCTTTTATCATCCACTGTGATGTCTTTGGTTAAGATAACACCATGAGGTACCTTTTCAGGCACAGCTCTTTATGTTCTTCCATGCAATTTTCCCTAACAATATCATTGAACACTTCTTTAGTTAAGGCTGTCTCTCTGTTACCTACTAGGAGACAATATGAAAGAGGCTGAATGTGTTGACAGTCAAACAACATTTGTCCAGTTCTTAAATTAAAATCTGAATTAAGCTGGCAAACATCCATTTCTCACAGAATTTTGTATGTGGAACCCCAGATCTTCTTTTGAATATGCATTGGAATTGATTCACCATGAAATGTTTTTGCAACAGCAAATACTCCTCTAGACTTCTCAATGCATATGGATTTAAGATGATGTTGTGCACTAATCTGTTGTGCTCAGCTTCAGGGTCTTCTCTTTAAGTGTACTCTAAGGTTCTTTCTGTACAGTCTCTGGTTACAATGAGAGTACTGTACTTTTATACCTTTGGCTTGGACCACTTTTTTTGGAATTATGTATTTGAAGACACTGTTGATGGTGGATGTTAATATGATAAGAGGGTTGGGGTGGCAGTAAGGAGGAAACAGGCAAGGGGTCAATGTCTGGCCAGTGAACAATACCTGCACAGGTGACAGAGACTGGATGGTGACTGATGCTGGCACAGGGAGAGGTTTGACAGCAGTAAATTTTGGCACAAGGGACAGAAGAAGAATCAAAGGAGACAAAGGCAGTTGAGATGACAGAGGGGGAACTGGTCTTTTGTCACACTCAGACAAGTGCCAGAGGACTGAACTTTATGATCCACTGTCTTCTGGCAGTAATGGCAATGATAGTGACGAACCCTGGCAGTTCAGTGAACCTGAAGCAATGAAAACAAAAAAAAAGTTAATTTCAACTATTATTTTGTACAACACATTTAATACTCCACAAATAAATTGAGATCATTCTTCTATTTAATAAACTTCACTCCTACAAATCCTGGCCTATTGTATGAATGTGTTCAACGTGTTATCTACAAAGTTACTACTTTTAATTAGTACACAGTAGTCAAATTAATAGATGGTCAATGCCAATGGTGCATCTAAACATGCATGAATATACAGAATATGTTGCCTGTCAATTGTAGGTCATGTAATTCCACATTTATGCACTTTGAAATTAAAGTATCAGTATTTTAGTTGTCATTTTCTACTAAACATTATTTTAAAAGAGAAAAAACTGCTAATACAAAACACAGCAAATTTAATCCAGACACATTTTACACAAGTGAAAAGGTAAGTATACTGTTTTGTCAAAGATTATACTGTTGTTCTCAGTGGGTGCGGGTGGGCATCAAACTGTGACCCTTTTTGTTAAGTGTCAAATGATCAAAGTATACAGATTATCAGATGCAGTCCTGAGAACTTCACATTCCTCCTATAATTTACCAATGTCCTTTGGTGGCTATGGAAGTGGCACATCATACCAACATGAACCCCTTTTTTGTATAAAAATGGTCAAGTGTACTCCTGAGCACCAAACAAAACTGCTTCTTCCTTTTTTGGCTTAAATATAGTTCTGTGTTTCTAGTAAATAGAAAATAAATTATTTGTCAGGTATCAAAACTGAAAAATATGCATGACAATAAATATTTAATATTATAGCAACAGAAAAAAATCAATAGTATATTTTAAGAATGCATGGGGGATGAGTATGAAGTGTTGAATATTGTTCTGAGAGTTTAAACATAAACTGAGCTATCCCTGGAAAAAAACAAGAAATATGATTGTCTATGGCTTCATTTTAACTCTAATGAACAACAGATAATTGAACACTTGTATTTTGTTTGCAATCACGTTTTAATTGACAGTTATGTGCTGTACATATATACACACTTACAATCAAGAAATGAGATCATCTGCAGTGACGTAAGTGTATTCAAACATTTAACTTGTAACATTACTTATGATAACTTTACACTCCCTTTTAGCTGTCTTGCAAACAATAAGCTGAAAAGAAGAACTTTAATTTTTACAACTTTTTTTCATCCTAATTATGTATAGCACTTTAGTTAATTTAATTTCTAAATTTAGGCAGTTTAGACAGTTGGACAAAACTGGTGTAAATGAATTTTAGGATAGTGTGAAATGACAATGATGATGTTGGGCGCATCCACTGATACAGGGTATTGTAGCATACAACACATAGCGAACCACTCCAGGATCCCAGATTAAGAACCCGCGTTAAAATGGTGTTCTAAAAGTACTACACTTTTTTTAAGAGTATGCAACCATTTTTCCAAAATACCATGAAGTTGGCTATATGATATAGAATTAAATCTGTTGACCAATGAAAAATATGTTAAGCAAGTAACAGTAGCAGGCAGTCCACACATGCAAATATTGATAACTCTTTATTCGCTACAGCCATTTCAATGTTGCTAATTTTCATTTGACCCACTGTTTGATTCTTGGCATAGTTTCCTTTTGTGCAGATTGTCCCCACTGTTCACATGGGTTTCTTCTAGGTTTTTAAAATTTGCCCCATTGTCTAAAGACAAACTTGACAAAACTACATAAGCCCATAATTAATGCACAGGTTTCAAGCGCACTTGCTGCCACAGTCCATTGCTTCATACAGGGTTGTTTCTCATCTGGCTGACAAAGCGTTTATTTCCCATGATTTATCTGACTGTGAAATTGTGGATAAGTTGTTGAACTTTAAAATCAATTCTTTCACTATGGAAATCCTACAGATAATAAAGCATCATAATCATATCTTTTGCACTGTAAAATCCCATCAGTTATAAACATTTCACAGAGTAGAAATTTTATGCTATGCAAATAGTCTGACCATTTCAATCTATGCAATGGCAGATATTCTACAGCTGGACCTTTATAAACCTCTTACAGTCCTGTGGCACAATTTGTAGGTCAGCATAAATTAGCTTTGCCTCAAGTTCAGCAAAATTGCGGAAATGTTCTTGAAGTCAATGGAGAAGGAGAAAATGAAGTAATTTTGAGGGGATTATAATGTTGAAATGTTCAATTATCCCTAAATTATTATTGTTGCCAATTAGTAACCTGAGATGTGAGGCAGCCTTACTAATCACTGCACAACCACACCTCCCTGAGATAAAATTAATAGAATTGCATATCGGAACAGTAAAATTTCTTGCAGACAGTGGCAATTTGAGCAAGAAGCATGAATTCACTGAGGCTTGGCCCCCACAAGATTTCATAGCAGACATTCACCTCTCTTGAACCGAAAAGTATAGTTGTTTTTAATTATTTTCTTTGACATTCTCAGTGCTGCTGCTACCAAATAAGCACAACACTAAAGCACATAGATTCTTCACTCCTTCCAATCTACATCAACAGCACTGCATTCTGGGTAATGTTGTTTAACGTGTTTGTAACATTTGTAACATAAGTCTACACAAAACGACATTACATTTATTAGACAAATACACCAACACATTTGAAGTTTCCTTCAGTGTACATGTTATGCATTTAAATGTATCTGCAAGTTTTCCAATAATTTGTAGCATACTAGAAAAACAGTTCTTATTAAATCCATACAGGAACAAGAAATTCATTGTGTAGTGCATTCTGGCATTCTACACACTACTAGTGTCAGTATTATATACTAGGCCAGGGGTGGTAACTTCTGGCCTCAGGTGCTGCAGTGGCTGCAGGTTTTCATTCTTACCATCTTCTTAATTAGTGACCAGTTTTTGCTGCTGATTACTTCTTTAAATTAACTTGACTCAGGCCCCATAGTTGTTTCTTTTTCTTTAATTATCAGCCAAACCTTAATGAGACACAAAACAAGCCATCACATGACCAGCTCCCCTGTGCCCATTACACAATATCTGAAATTAAAGAGAGTAAAGTTAATCTCTCAGGTAACCAAAACATTTTGGCAGCGCTCTTAGAAAGAACAGAAAAACAACAGTTTTCAAAATGTGTGCTCTGGCAGAATGAGAGCAGCAACAAGCCATGGAGTTAAATAACGGGTTTAATTAACAGCAAGAATAAGATTTTCATTAAGAAAGTGATTGGAGTGAAATTGGTTGGAGTTTGAAGCCCCAGTTTAGCTGGTCATCTGTTAGCTCGTTTCACATCTCATTTCTGCTTGGCTGTCATTTAATGAAGAAAGGAATCAATTCCGAGGGTTGAACTCTTCTAACAGGGCTATTAAAGTGATGGGGAAAAGTTAATTAGCAGTGAAAACTGGTCACTGATTAGGAAAAGGGTTAGAATGAAAACCTGTAGCCACTGCGGCACTCCAGGCCTGGAGTTCGCCACCACTGTACTAGGCTGTCCCATCCAGTATTAACTGCTACATCATGGGGCAAAGAAAACAAAAAGTATGTATGGGCTAGCTGTACAGCAATTTATTTATTTAATTTTTTGGGGGAAATATTTGGCAAACAAAGTTTTTGGCAAAACCAGAAAATGTCTGCAAAAGACACTAGTCATCATAGTTACATTCAAGTTCCTCTCTCCATGTCACAAACTTGGAGTCACAAACTTTCAGTCAGTGTATGAAGTGAGAGAACCAGCTATGTTTCTAAATTACTGCTTTTAAATTTTCCTCTTTTGATTTTGAGACAGTTATGTGAAAATTTAAGATATCCCGATGTTCATGTGAATGACACAGTTATTAATCCATTTACAAGTAAGAGTTCTATAAAATGATATATACTATTGATGTGTTAATCTATTAAATTGTTCAGATTAGCTTAGATAAACCCAAGAAGAAATGATAAAGTAAACAAATTTTTTGATGACACTACACAATTACAAAATTGATTACTCTGCCTTATCACAAATTTTCCTGTGTTAAATTTAAGACGGTCATAGAGAGCCAATGAGATGTAACTGTGGCATCATCCACATATTGTCTATTAGCACTCTTTATAATCCTTTAAAATTGTATTTATTTTACAATAGATTTCTGGAACTAAAACATTTATAATTAAATTTGTTAGTAGAGTGTTCTCAAGGTATAATAGAAACTTTGAAAAAAAGTTGTATGATGCCATCTTTGATTAAAAAAAAAACAAAACATACAGGTCACCTGTCATTTCTTTTCCACGATTAGTTTCCTTTTTATGTTCCCATTTAGCTTTGTTAGAACAAGACATATGTACATTCTTATTAAGATTTTTTGCATGCATATTATAGGACAAACTATCATCCCCCTCTTTTCGTGTGGTAATGTCTTAACTCAACTTTGCCTGCCATGAGGGACAAACATATGCACCGTTTATCTACTAGTTGACAATCAAAGAAACCAATGGCAAAACGGCACCCTTTCTTTTATATCAGTGCCTGAGCTAGTTCCTTGATCCACCTGTTCATCAGTTCCACTAGAGTTCAACTTTTACCCCATGTCAAAACACTCTATTGCTTAGGTTGTGGCCTAAAAAAACAACAGGAAGTGAATTGTAATTCATATTCAGTTACACTCTGTTCGTTCATTTGCTATAGTTTCATTTTTACTTGCAACAATGTTTCCATAACACTGCATACTATGTCAATATCACAGGTGAAGGCATTTTTGGAAACAAATCTTCACTCTATTTCTCTTTAAAGTGGCAAGTTTTTCAAAAGCTACATTCAATTCTACTGTCCTCGGTAAAAAATTCACTTTACTGAGCAAGTTTCTAGCCATACTATTACTCATTACATATATGGAGAAACAGTAAACACTGTACTTTCACTTTTACATACATTTTTCTTAAATAATTTTTTGGTCTTAGACTCGGGAAAACTATATCTGCTGCTTTTTTTTTTTTGCTGATAATTTTACCTAGAGTAGGCTACTATTGCTTTTTTACATTTTACTGCTCCAATCTGCAAGGTAATGGTCAAGTATTTTGTTCACCTTTCATATTTTTTATTCACTGTAGTGTTTCTGTATCAAAATCCCCCTCATTTATCACTTTAAATCTTGTCTTTTTTCTTTACCGTACTAAGATCCTAATATTACTTTCATTATAAACCCCACCTTTAACAGTGAGAAAGTAGCTCTGTTCTTCTGAAGTCCAATTTAAGTTCTGTTTAATACATTTATTATCAAAGGTGACCAATAAATATGAACAGAAGAAACATTTTATGAACTAAAGATAAAACAATCTTCACTCTCAGTACACCTGTCCTAGTGAAGTTCCTGTGGTTAAATTTAGACTTGACATAGAAGCAGTGAAGGCTCAAATGGATTTTATTTAACACCAGCAGACAGCATAGAGGGAGCAGTCTTATATCAGAGAGTTAGGGTGGTGGAATTTATACAGTACAAAACACAGGAATCTTGTCTTTTTGTCCAATGTACCAACTAATTCATGGTTTATATCACTAAAAAATGCTTATCTCAGTTATAAAAAATACAGAAACCATCTAAAGATTCAGTGTTCCTATAGAGATTAAGCACAAAAATACACTGCTCATAATTTCTAACATGCAAAAAAGACAATATTTAAGCTGTTATAGATGAGTAGAATATATTTATGACCAAGTATCTTATCAGTACTATTAACTCTTTTAATAGCATATAAATAACATACAAATGATTTCACCTTCTTACAGTCCTTTGTGACAATGTCAAATATGGTGGCCTTCTTCTGTGACAGGCATTCAGAGTACATCCTGACCTCCCACAAATGGTTCAATTGATCCAAAGAACAGAAGTTCTACGGCAAGGAACTTCTATATTATTGATTTCTTAACTCTTGTAGATGGTAACCTCTTCCAACCTATGCAGAAACCTTGTTTTGGCCACTTGTAATCGATCACTTCCCAAGTCTCAAACCTTTATGAGATGAAGATGTAAAATGAGTAACAAACCAAAAGTTTAATTTTAGCTTCCACAAGGACAGCCTGAACAAAGAACAAAGGAACCAAAGAAATGTCGAGGCTCATCAGACCCATTCTCACTCATGTACAAGAGCCAGACGTACAGGAACTTCTCCATTTATGACAACCTCTCTCCACTTACCTAAAGAATGTAAGCTATTCTTCTCCAGGGCAGTACAATAAGTTTAGTCCACTTTAAACTGAATTGTTAGAACACATAATGTGTCTGACAATTGCTCGAGAATTTAACATGACCAGGAGATGGTTAGGAAGAGAGATGTAGTTAGACAAAGCTAGGGGTAAGAACTGAGAAAACAAAAAGTAACTAGCAGGCAGTGTGGCATGGTGGTTATGGCTTTAGACTTCAGATCCTGCTACTGACACTGTGTGACCATGAGCAAGTCACTTTAGCTGCCTTTGCTCCAATGGGGGAGACAAAATAACTGTAACTAATTGTATTTCAAATGTTGTAAGTTGTCTTGGATAAAGGCATTAACCAAATAAATAAACATAACCGCAATCAAAGTCAAAGGGATAAGGCACGAATCATAAGTCAGGGGCTATAAAAGAGTCATAACCAGAAACACAAACCTGACACCAGGGCCTACTTGAATAGTAACTACACTAACAAAGATTAAGGGAGAGGTATAACCCAGACTGAAATGGTTGTATTTATATGCCATCACAATTGTGACATCATATACTTGACTATTGCAGTCACATGAGGTCTCCATATGGCATCACAAAAATAAGTAAAGACAGGAGCCAAAGTCAGTTTGCATCAAAATAACTTTTAAATGAATGTAATGTAATACATGTAGTACTTAGTCTTAATATATATACAGTATATATAAATAAATACATATAGTAGAACCTCAATTCATGACCATAATTCATTCCGAAACTCTGGTTGTAAACCGATTTGGTCGTGAACCGAAGCAATTTCCCCCATAGGATTGTATGTAAATACAATTAATCCGTTCGAGACCATTCGAACTGTATGTAAATATATATATATTTTTTTGAAGCTTTTAAGCACAAATATAGTTAATTAAACCATAGAATGCACAGCGTAATAGTAAACTAAATGAATAACACTGAGAAAACCTTGAACAACAGAGAAAATTAACACTACAATAGTTCGCGCTATAGCGCTACCAACCGCTGGCTAAAAGCACTTTTTATAATGAGTTTTAAGCACAGGGGAAAAAATGAACATTTGAAAAATCCGTAATTTAATAAACCACCAAGAAAAATAATATTGCAACAATGCACACTACGAACCAATCGCTGGAAACAGAAGTGAAAACAAAATCAAGCCCAGTACATTCTTTAACTGCCTTCCTACCTTAATGCGTCCAGCTCTCTCTCGCACTGCCTGTGTGTCTGCGCGCTGCCTCTGTGTGTGTGTGTGTCTGCGCGCTGCCTCTGTGTGTGTGTGTCTGCGCGCTGCCTCTGTGTGTGTGTGTCTGCGCGCTGCCTCTGTGTGTGTGTGTGCGGGGAAGGTGAATGTTGCCCTCCGCATACAGCATAAGGGAGAAGTCGCCGAAAATGGCCATGATAATAATAATAATGACTGGCAACAAGTACGCGATTCTCCAACAGCGGACGCAGCGTTGCAGGCTGCCCACAGAGCGAGGGAGCGAGATCGCAGGGGCTGGCAGGACAAGGGCTGATGAGTGCCCTGGGTCCTAGCGCCCTGCGCTCCAAGCCCGCGGCAGTCTCCCGTCGCTCTGCATGGACGCAGACGGGGCTGGATTTGAGCTTTCACCATGCTCAGACCCAGACCATCTGGGTGTCCAAGAGAGGAAGGAGGAACCGAGGGGTGTATGCTGGTTCCTCCGACAGGAAGGGACGTGTTGCTGGGTGCGCACGTCCAGTGATGGGCCGTCCTCTGCAGAGGCAGAGGGAAACTCCTGGCCGGGTGGAGGAGCCGGCTGCGAGAGCAGTCCCGGTAACGGAGAACAGACGGGCATAAAACCCGCGGTGGAGGCGCCAAACAGGCAAGTCGGGGGCTGCCGTTAGGGGAGGAGAGCACTGCTGATGCAGAGATCGGAGGGACACCCGATGCGGGTGTCTAGGCAGCACTTCTGGCCCTCCCTTTTGTTTATTCACAGGACCGAAGCCCCGACAAACGGTTGGACCTGCTCTGTTGGGAACCTGCCATCCTGGAACGGGCTGCTCCGCGGGAGGATTCTCCACCGGCGACCGGATGGTGACCCGGCTGGCGGGGACTATGGAGGCGAGAGCGGTGCAGACCAGAGGGGCGCAAAGACCTATGAAGGGGTGCCAAAGTGGTGCGTCCCAGGGTGCCATGGTGGGCCCTGGGTACGTAGTAGGATCCACTCCGGGGACGTGCTGCCCTCTCGGGATGTATCGCTCAGACCGATGGGTCTTCGCTGGCAGTGGGGCACTGTGGCAAGTGGCTGAGGGTGGAGCCTAGCCGGGACACCCGAGGGGACTGGAGGAGGGCTGGTGCCTCCTCCCGACCACGAGGGGGCAACCGCCCTGGTTTTGTTGGTGGCCTCGGGTAGGGGGCATGGAAGCCCAACCCTGTAGGGGTCCGTGGCCACCGCCAGGCGACGCCCCGGTGCCTAAGGAACCCTGGAGCCCAGCACTTCCGCCACACCAGGACATATACATACACACATACATATACACATACATATACACACACATATACAGTGGAACCTTGGTTCACGAACGTCTCCGTTCACGTACAACTTGGTTCACGACCAAAAAGTTTGCCAAACTTTTGCCTCGGTTCACGACCACACACTCGGTATACGAACAAAGTCAGTTTCCCTTTTGGTTTGTGCGCGCCTATGATTTCCGCACGTGTTGCATTGTTCTCAGTCAGACGTGCCTTCCTGCTGCTAAGAGAGAGAGAGAGAGAAAATTGAGCTAGCCACGTGCCTGCCTGCCTGCTACTGACAGGGGGGAGTTGAGGTTTGCGTGCACGTACGTGTCTGCCTGCTACTGACAGGGGGGAGGGGGGTACAGCAGAGAGCCGCGTGCCTGCCTGGCTGGTTCATTGTTCTCAGTCAGACGTGCGTGCTTTACTTGAGCTCTCTTTGTGCTCTACTGTATTTTGTGTGCTTTTGCCTTCTAAGCAAGTGAAGAGTGGTGAGAAGAAAGTTTTGAAGAAAATTGAAATCAAAGAAATTATTGAAAAGTTTGAGTGTGGCGTTCGTGTTACTGATCTTGCAGCCAAGTATAAGAAGTCAAAATCTACGATTTCGACTATTCTAAAGCAGAAAGAATCTATTAAAGCAGGTGATATTGCAAAAGGAGTTACAGCGTTAACCAGGCAGAGGCTTTAAGTGCTGGAAGAAGGTGGAAAAACTGTTTACCAGTTTACTCATTTACCAATTTGGGAACCCTCGTGCTTTCAAGCAGCACAATGTAAACAAAGCCAAAATGTCAGTAATGTGGAGGGCAAACACGAAGGGTTGGGTCACAAGGACTTTCTTTTTGGAATGGCTGCAAGAGGCTTTTGCTCCCACCAGCTAAACAGCTAAAAACACCAGAAACCCAAGAAATCACAAGAGAGAAAACCCCTGAAGGAAAACACTTCATGCCAGAACTCGACTCATGCAAGGTTAGTTTTCTTGGTGGTTTTTGTATTAACGGATTTTTCAAAAGTTAATTTTTCAGTTCGTAGCATGAATTGTTGCAATGTTACTTTTCTCTTTTTTCAAATGTTCCTTTTTTTCCGCTGTGCTTAAAACTCATTTTAAAAAAAGTGTTTACAGCGATCGGGCTTTAAAGTTAATAGCGTGATCTCCTGCAATGTTACTTTTTTGGTTGCTTGTGGTTGGTTTTTAAATACACTTCGGATTTGTTCAAATGTTCCTTTTTTTTCCGCTGTGCTTAAAACTCATTTTAAAAAAAGTGCTCCACGTGCTGCTGACAGAGGGGAGGGGAGAGAGAGAGCGCGAGCGAGCCTGCTCATGTAGCTGAGCAGGGAGCCTGGGTGTTTTGTGTCAGTGTTATTCAATGTTTTTACATTAGTTTACTATTACACTGTGCATTCTATGGTGTAATTAACTATATTTGTGCTTAATCTTTACATATATTTAAATATTTACATACAGTTCGTACTGTCTGGAACAGATTAATTGTATTTACATACAATCCTATGGGGGAAACTGCTTTGGTTCACAACCAACTTGGTTTACGACCAAAGTTCTGGAACGAATTATGGTCGTGAACCGAGGTTCCACTGTATATATACACACACATACATACATATACAGTACATATACACACATACATACATATACATATTGTAGCGACCCGTGGTTGAGTCTTAAAGTTTTCAGAGCCAAACTGTGCCGTGCACTTCTCCCAAGCTGTCGGCTAGTGGACTGCCAGCGTTATGCATGCAGCTGTACCCAGCTCTTTAAGTAGCGAGCACTCATGTCCCATACACCGCACGACTCCGAGTGTCTCGGCAATAATTGCTTAGATGAAATCTTAGCAATACACAGCTCTGTCCTGTTGTATCTCTTTATTAGAGCAGATAGTCAGAAAACAAAGCTCAATCTCATTGCATAGCCATTGCCAAGGTCATTAACGAAGCCATCTTTCTCATTGATGGTAACTATTTACAATTTAATAACCCCGGACGGCAATAACCCAAACCCACCCCACCAGTTGAACACAAACACATACAGCAATTACAACAGGAAAAACAATTCGCTTACCTTGCTAATTTAACACAACAGTAAACTTTACATAAATTACCCACAATGCATCATGCCGCCAGCGCTGGCTGCCGGGTCACTACAATATATATATATATATATATACACACATATATACATATATATACATATACATATTTACATATATATATATACACATATATTTATATACATATCTACATATATATATATATACTGTGGTCCCCGGCCGGGCTCCCTGGAAGCCCAGCCCTGTAGGGACCCGTGGCCACCGCCAGGCGGCACCCCAATGCCGGAATATCCCGTGTGGTCCCTGGCCGGGGCAGGAGCCCGGCTGGGACGCCCAGGAGGACCAGAGGAGGGCTTGTGCCTCCTCCAGACCGCGAGGGGGCGTCCGTCCTGGTTATGTTGGGGGCCACGGGTAGAGGGCTTGGAAGCCCAACCCTGTAGGGGCCCGTGGCAACCGCCAGGTGGCGCCCAGGTGCCTGAGGAACCCTGGAGCCCAGCACTTCCGCCACACCAGGAAGTGCTGGGGGGAAGACGACAGGGGACACTCAGACGGCTTCCGTGTGCGCAGCCGGCACTTCCGCCACACTGGGGTGTGGCTAGGACTGATTGCCGGGAAGCAGCTGGAGCCCATCCGGGTTCCTATAAAAGGGGCCGCCTCCCTCCAGTCATTGGCGGGAGTCGGGTGGAAGAGGACGGAACTGAGAGAGAGAGAGAGGACGGGAGGCGGCCAGGAAGGCATTGAACTTGTGAGGCCTGGACAGTTGGGGGGAATGGTGCTGGAGGCACTGGGAAGTACAATGAGTGAAAATATTGTAAATATAGTGTAAATAAACAAGTGTGTGGTGGAACCAACGATGTCTGTCTGCCTGTGTCTGGGTTCAAGTTCACTATATATATATATATATATATATATATATATATATATATATATATATATATATATATATATATATATATATATATATATATATATATATATATATATATATATATATACACCAATGTAATAGTTTTGTCACTGTTATGAGTGTTCCAGTCATCAAGGATTTGATTATCATTATTTCTTTCAATCAGGTTTGTATTTGGAGGATGTGTTGTGTTCAAGTTATATTCCGTGTTTGTCAACCGTGGTAAAGATAACAAGTTTCATTCATCGAAGTGTTCACTACCCAAATTGGTACTCGTGAATCTAAGATGTTTAACAGGCATTCCTGCTATTAAGTTGTGGATTTGCCTACGAATATTTAGCTGTAGCGTGTCTATGAACTTAATTTAACCTTTCCCAGTCCTGCAAAGTCAGTTCACGTGAGCCGCTCGGAGTACATGCATCGAAGCTTCTCAGCTGTGCTTGTGCTATCTTGAGTGATCTCGCGATGTCCACGGCTTTATTTAATGTTAGCTCAGACCTGGCATACCAGCAATTTAAACTCCGTTACAGCAATTTTAACTCCGTTACAAAGTGATCCAAAGTCTCATTTATACCTTGTGTCTTCTCATTAAACTTGTATCTTGCAAATATTGTTGTTCGTCGTAGGCATGACAAAAGGCAGCGGGAGCGTGTCTATAAACCTTATTTAAACTTACGTTTTACACCGTGCTTTGTTTCCGCAGTAGCTGCACTTATGAATATGCTTGTATGCGTCACTCGCTTCATATTCTTTTGCTGCCTTCTCAATTGTGTAATGCGTTTTTGTTCAGCGCTCTTTGGAGCTGTTGCTTTTTGTCTGTTTTCATAGTCAGTTCACGTGGGCCGCTCGGCGGCAGAGTGTTTTTATTGGATTGTCGCGGACGGACGGCCTTATATGGGCAGGCACTCAATTACGTGGGAGGTGTGACGATGAGGGACGCAACTCCGCCTCACATGGCGACCAAGCTGCAGGCTATGGCCGGTATATATGTACATAAGTAGGTTCCAGTTATGACCGTTACACATAGAATTTCAAAATGAAACCAGCCTAACTTTTGTAAGTAAGCTGTAAGGAATGAGCCTGCCAAATTTCAGCCTTCTACCTACACGGGAAGTTGGGGAATTAGTGATGAGTCAGTGAGTGAGTGAGTGAGTAAGTCAGTGAGTGAGGGCTTTGCCTTATATATATATATATATATATATATATATATATATATATATATATATATATATATATATATATATATATATATATATACACCAAGTTATACATATGACAACTTTTTAATACCACAGCAATAAGTTAGGCCCACCACAATTTTTCCCCTAACGTAAATGGGACAACAGTAGCAGCCCCAGGACCCTATATTCTTGTAGTATTATGTATTCATAAGAAGCTAAGTTTCATATTCAAGTCACTCCATTTTTGCACAGAAACTGTACAAGGATTTTCAATACCTGAGTCTGCTTTATTCTTCTTGGATTTTGGGGAATATTATTCACCAGTAAGCACCAAATGGCTGAGCAACCCACATTGCCCTATCAAATTCAAGTCCCAAGAAGCCACTTGGGACTTTCATGTAGACTCACCACCTCAAAGTAAAGGGGTAAGGGCTGAGAAGGGAAAGACAGATAGAGACTTGCTAGACCATAGCAAAATATTACACTATTTGTTTGAAAATGTCCTTTATTATTTAGTATAACAGTTAATCTCATTTAAGATGTTCCTGACCTTTCCCTGAATCTAAACATATTAAGGTTGTCATTGAAACTGTTTGGATCTTTTTATTTTATATTTTTTTAAAGTTGACTCAAGGTTGATGGTACATGATGCAACATATAATTTTCTCTTATTTTCAGAATATACAGTATAAAAGGAGTATCAGAGCTTCACATAAGATGGTTCACTCTGCACAGCTATTAGATAGTCAAGGAAATGTTTTCAAAGTGCAATTTTAAAAAGTTTCATAAAACATTACACTTTTCACTGCAGGGGAAGACTATAAAACATTTTTTGAAACATCTAGTTAAATATACAATACTTGCTGATCTCTACCTTTTACTAAGAGGGAAATGCCAATCCAATTTAAATTTATGGCAGAATACAAAAGTGAAATGCAGCAGCTTACAGCAAGAAATGTCTTTGAAGGTAATAAAATTAAATTAATCTAAAAATGAACAATATCACTGAATGGTTTAATCTGACAAGTATAATATCAGCTAGTGGAGTAACTTTGCACATTGTTAATTAAATGTTTAAATAATAAGAGTTGGGTAAATGTTTATCTTTTTCAGTATATTGCAACTTTCTTTTAGATGTAAAGTAATTAAGTTGCAGAGATAACACTTAAGATAATGTGAAACATGAGTCTGTTGAGTACCTTATGGGAACATGTTTAATAGAACACAGGGAGAAGAATAAGGGTGATGCACACTTACTAACCTACCTTCCAATTCTGCTTTTTAAGTGGAGGAGGGCAACCATCAAGTGGCTCCATCTCCCCCTTTAAACAAAAAGCCACCATTGGACGTTAGGGTTCATTTGGAACGACTGCTAAAGAAAGCGAAACCCAAGTTGAAGATGCCTAAAGATTGAGTAGTTGGATTTTTTACCTTTTTGTTTGATCTTTATTTTCTTTTTTCTTTGCCAATTAAATATAATTTTAAAATAGATTAAATTAGATTAAATATATTTTATTAATCCCCAGGGGGAAATTAAACATTTGTCTGGAACATGGACATCTCTCTTGAGTTTACAGTATCTTACAACATATGCAACAGATGTAAATAAACACATTTATTCAGAAATATTGCATATATTTAGCCTGACAATTTGAAGTATTTATACAAAATTCACTTCTTTTATAAATTGTGTCACAATTTTAATTCTTCTATTCACTGACTCATCAGGAGCACAAGGAATACCACAGGGAAAGTTTCCTGAGATATCTTGTTGCCCTAAAGATTGTTCTCACCTGCCTTCAAAAAGCAATTTTTCCACCACTGCTGGAAAATATCCTATAAGATTATATAGTATGTGCACTGAACACAAAGCAACCAAAAGTAACCCTGTGTCCAGCTACACTTATGAGAAAAAGATAACATCCTTGAGCGTGACTCATTAATGCAAGAGGTGTCAAACCAAAGTATGTCCTAGAAGCATTCAGCATTGAGTAGGACACTACTATTTTGTCTGATTGTTTAGATCTCATTCCTTTATTGCATAACTATTCAAAGAGTCTAAACTGCATAATAGAGTATGGCATGCTGCTTGTTGGTTTGTGTAACAAATAGCAATGATAACACAGTTTGAAAATTTTCAATTTCATTTCTGTTGGATAGTGGCATCCTGGCATAGTGGCACAGCAGTAAGTGCTGCATCTTCATAGCTCCAGGGGACCAGGCACTGACCTTGTGGACTTTGTGTATCTTCTATATACTGTTTTTGTGTCCTCAGGTTTTCCAAGTATCCATCCACATAAAATACTTTTGCTTTAAGGAAGATGATGAGTTGGTCTAGTTTAATAGACTGTAGGTATGTGTAGTAATGTATCCTGCAGTGGACTTGCACTCCTGAAGGGCTGTTTGCTTTCTGCCTTTTGCCTGATGTCCCTGAAAAGGCTATGACTCTCTGTGATGCCAAAAACAGATAACACAAGCTCAATAAACAGATGGCTAAATACCATTGAAGATTAATTTCTAAATTAAGGTGTAAATTAAAAAAGATTTTCATTACTGTGAATCCAACGCCAGGTTATTCTTTGGGAGTCATAATAAATGGGTGTCAATGTTGCATGTTAAGGCGGCTTTTTTGTTTCTGCAGTTATATTTTTGAATAAAAGCGTCATTGTTGTGTTAGATTTGTACCTTTTGTGAAAGTATTTGTTTGATACTTCAGGCTTCATACATTATATAGTTTATGCCTACATTGTGTCATCTACTACTAGAATATAAAAAACGTTTCTGTTTTAACAATGTGTTTACACAGATTACTGTAGAAACGGAACAGACATTAAATGTGTGTGTTCCAAACAACAATCTATTATTTCCACTCTAAAACTCCACTTCACTCACAGAAAATCAATCAAGGCATGAGCTGGGAGAAGTTTGTGCACGTTCTAAGTTGGAGGGGAGATGGAATAGCCGGCTGCTTGCAGCCTGATGTGTGTGTTCCAAACAACAATTTTATCAGCACATTTAGATGACAAAAGATGCTGTTGGAGAGCTTTGAACGATTTTAAGAAGCGATTTAAAGTTGGATGGATTTACGGGTTTTTTCGTAGGCTCTGGTAATTCTAGTGTTAATCAATGTGTATTATTTATATATACTGTAAATAACTATCCACATATCATATGTTATATTTAAAAAAACAATTATGAATGCCATCAGGGAGTCAGAGCAAATCCATTATTGTTTTATTATTATTTATTATCAAGGAATAAACAAACTTGTGTTAAGCTTATAAGTGCCTCTTTATTCCCTGAATCTTGACATCATGAAGAACATTTTCCAGTTGAATACAAGGAGAACATGCAAAAAGTATACAGACAGTTGTCTCATCCTTAGGCCAATGAGGCAGTATTGTGATTTCTTATGTATGTGCTAACTTTCTCTTTTATATTAAACTATTTCTTCTTCTGTTATTAGCCTCTGTAAAGGTTCAAACTACAAGTCATTTTAGATGTAAGTTATAGCAAACTGAAATTAGTTATGCCTAGCAACTATTGCCACATTTAGTGTACCAATTTAACCAATGTGTTGGACCTTACAATATAAGCAGAAATCAATATGATTCATTTGTTTTACACAAGAGTGTGAATTTTCTGAATATCATATATATATATATATATATATATATATATATATGTTTGTATATATATATGAATGAATTAGAAGAAGAAGCACTAGATGGCAGTAGAGAGAAAGCTAAAACATAGGCATTGCATTAAGAATCTCCTCCAGGCTTATACTACTGAAGACTGTAATACTCCAGTCACACTTCAAAATACAGACATTCAAACTAAACAAATTGTTGTGCTTTAAATTAACTAAAAAGATCTTCATTTAGATCTTGATCTTTGTTTGTCCGCGAATTCCACGCATGCGTAGACCACCTTCCAGTTTAGTACGTTGTTGTTACTCACGGATGTCAACAATGTGCCGGAATAACGAAAGGGGTGGTGGACAGTGTTACACTGGTTAGCTCCTAAGGCCTGGTTAGAGAATGAGATTGTCGAAGATAAAAGGTACGTGCCTACGTAACATATGAATGAAAGACAGTGGGTAAAATAAATGACAACGTAACAGCACGTTCTAGGAATTATTATTGTTATGTTGTAGCCGGCGAGTGCTGCGTGTTTCACAGTTGTGCCGTGGCTTGCTCACATGTCAGTGAAGTGATCTCTATTTATGCTTTAAAGAGCCTGGATACCCATGTGTCCACCTTATATAACCATTGCTCTGTGTATATTGCCGTACTCTTTGAATTGCCACAAAGCAACCTGCGAGATTGGAGAAAGTTTGAGAAGAGATCGTGAGAGAAAACGACAGCATCGTGAAAACGAGACGGACTGTGAATGGACAGAAGCAGAAATGCTCCCACACCACCACATAATTACTATTCGGACAGTGATTACGAGTAGGCCGTTCCTATCAAATCAATGTCCAAGGGTTTTCTTTTGAAATTTTGTTTCCCTTATAAAAAATCATAATGCTGTGCGACGAAGGGCCCAGTTCACGACTGGCAGCCGCGTTTAAACAGGGAGCCCTTCACAGACAACTTTAACACGCGCAAGCGTAGTTGGGCACACATGGCTAGTATATATATATATATATATATATATATATATATATATATATATATATATATATATGTATATATATGTATATATATACTGTATATATAAATAATTTTTTACTTTCATTATTTTTAACCCTCACACCTCTCTAGCCACCTTGTTATATTTAATAACTTAAAAAATTATGACTAAAACAAAGCATACCTATATAAAAAAACTTGTGAATTTACATTTTAAAAGCTGCTTTGGACAATATTGTCATATTTCTTACTTATTAAGTAATCACTGTACATTAAAAATGTATTTCTTTAATTATAAATTCTAATAATGGTACTAAAGCTTTAAAGACTTATTTTTCATTATTTTGAAAAATGGTTCCAAGAGATACATTTTAATCTCTGTCTGCAGTTAAAAGAAAACTTTTCATTTTAATTTTAAGAACCTATTAAGACATTAAAGTTTTTGTGTTAATTATAATTAGTTATGAGTACAAATAAAAACAAATAAAAGGGTGAAATATCATGAATACCCTTTAATTAAATAAAGGATTAATTTGTTATTGCTGTAGTTTAAATAAGTAATAATTTTCTACATTTAGGTGTTTTATATGTCAGTAAACTATTTTAACAATAGCTTGAGGAAACACATGGCTTAAAGTCTATTAAATCAGTTTTATAGGATCTATAAAAAAGACTCCAATAAATGAAGGAAATGCAATTGAGTTTAATAAATAATGTTCCAAGTACTATCCTATTTTATAGGATAATTTTCTATGGTATAATATACTTTAATAATATACTGGTAGAAGAAATAGGATATTCCTTTTAAATCACCAAGAGACAACCATGTAGCAACAATTCAGAATCTCCTTAATGTTTGAAATGAAAATAAAGGAAAATGATAGCCTTGACAACAACAGTGGGCAATAAACTTTTGAATGCAGAAAGGCGAATGCTGCATAGACACCAAAGAAAAATGGATGAGAATGTGCTAATCATCATCAATATTTATGGATACCATACTTTTTAAAAAAAATACACATCTTACCAATAGATTACAGGGAGAAACATGGCACTTTTGATTTAACAGCCAGAAATGTGAGGACAGCATTTACCCATTATCATTGGAATTTAATTTTATAAGCAGTTTTATTTAGTTAAAAATCTATATTTTGAATGCAGGGTATCAAATCATCATCTACTTAGCATTTTAAATTTATTTTACAATAAGAAGAAAATTAATTGTATATACATATTCCTCTAAATGAAAAAAAAAACACTTTTACTGTATTTTGTAATAACAATATTTATTCATCACATTTCACACATTGAATATAGCTTTACCCTAAAAAAGTACAGTATGAATTAACATTAAGTGTTTAAAATTATGAAGGGAATTAGTAGGTGTATGGTGGATCCAAAGAGTTACATTTAAATGACTTCAAGAAAACAGATGGAAACTTGTTAAACAGAAATTTCTCACAAACATTAGAAAGTTATTCTTCACACAGAGGACTACAGACACATGGAAAAAGATAAGAAATATGGAGGAATTTTTTCAGATGAAAAGTTAAATAAAAACATGTGACTATAAATAATTAAATGTGTCAAATATGTTTTTTGTTGCTTATTTCTTTATGTATTCAGGGCTTGGCATTAATGGTCGTTGTTTGTGCGACAATTGGCAATCAATTTTTGGCCCTTGGTTGCAATCAATAGCAACCACTTTAGTGATGTACTCATTTTTGCCAGTGGAACTAACAAGTGCCAAATACTAGTCAGAATGATTAAAATAAAATGTAAGCTGCATAGATGCATACTGCTCTTCCTCACTTTTCTTTTTGCCGGTAAATTAAGTTAAGGGATAGTGTAAAGATATGCTGCTATGCAAGGCTGTGTGAGGCAGATGTGCAGGTCAAAGGTCTCATTTAGCTCTGCAGTTACTTGTCTTCTAATTGTTCAAATACTGCTGGGGGATGAATGTGAAAGGCTTAAAAATCCCATAAAAGTTGTGCCTGAAATGATCACAGTGTGCAAAGTACGTGAAAGTGCGTGAAGATGAAAGATATACTAAATGTAACATACACCTGGAAAAAAATCATCCATAATGGAACTTTAGCTCAACTTATTTGATGAGACATTTAAGATTATATCACACAGCACAGTGCAGTTACTTTCAACAGCTTTTATTACATGTGAGTAAAAAGTGTTCTGTTGAAACATTTCTCCATTTCTTTTTTATTGTTTTTTCAAAGTACTGCAACATTGATAAAATTCATTAAATAGCCAATGCCCGCTGTAGCATAAAGCGGTGTAAGAATAGGAATGGAAATGAGAAAGGAATTCAGAAATCAAGAAGAAAGAAATACTTCTTGAAAGACGCAGTTGTGAATAGGTGAGACAACAGATAATGAGTTGAAAGATCTAATCTCGGAAAAAGCTTGAATTTCAGCTTCACCACCATAAACTCCAGATGTTGCCATGCATTGATAGTACTCCCGACTTGTTGTGATAACTCGACTTGCGTTGGAAAGAATAACAGGAATAATGTATCCAAATCTGTCTAAATGTGATGCAATGAAATCTACTGCCCTATGTCATAGTGAGAGTGCGTTGCCTTCGTCAACCGTTTGTGTCAAAAAATAATCCACTGATAAGAACAGGCAGTTGCTGGATCCCAGAATACAGATGACATTGTACAAAAACCCGTCGACAGAGAAGATACTGTCGTTCATTTTATAACAAAGGCTTAGGAAACAACCATCGCAGTATAACGAAAATAGCAAGGAGCAAAACCATTGCCAATGGTCGAGAAAGTACCTTCCTGTAGCAGGCTACAGAAAAGACTCCCAGGCACAGACATGGCCGAAGTGAAAGGTGACGCGGTCAGGCTAGATATCCATAGATATATATATATATATAGACGGCGCATTCACTGTGTTGCCCAGTCAACACTATACGTCAGCGCGTTTGCCCTATTGTGAGCAGCAAAAGTGCCATTTAAACTAATACAGGCAGACATGGAAACGGGGTTTTCTGATGAAAAAACAATAGCATTTAAAACAGTATCATTTACATACAACACATTTTGGCGAATCATTTGCATGCAATTATTTATATCCATTTATACACTAATAATGGCATTTATTAAATAATAATTGTAAGAGCCAATCTTAGAAAGCTAAAGTTTTGAGCTAACCTCATATTAATGTTTGCTTAATTTGAATAGAATATAAATTCTTTTCATAGTCATAACTTATGGTATAGTCTTTTCCCCCTATAGTTAACAAGAGATAGAACCTTCTTACTATAACTGAATAACAGTGTAATAATAAGCTCTGTTTGTTTGGAACAGGTCTCAGTAAAGAGAGACTTGAAAGACCCATTTTAAGCTTAGAAATGGGATAAGCATACAGCTTTCTGACCGTTTTGAAATGGTTCAGATATGTTAAGTAAGAAGTAACGATTTGAGATGTAACAAGAATAAGCTTAGAACTGAACTTTTCTTGACATTAACTTTTCCTTTTTTGTTATTTTAATATTCCTTTTTTGTTTGAACTGTTTTACTTCAAAACTTAACTAAACTTTCAAAAACCAAGATATTTTGTCTGTGGAGTCATTTCTGCGCGTCAGGCTTTTGTTGAATCCCATTTTTTTGAGTTGAAGCTGCAGAACTTTGGTAATTTTGGGAAAACGCAGCTATACTTCGTCAGAAAACTTGCTATCTAAGGCCTGAACTGGAATTTACCATTCGAGAACAGAAGATACTTCTGCTACAGAACTCGTCAACGAAGGAAAAGAACTGAATCATTCAGAAGGTACTGTGATATTATCTACTATCTTCGCATGATCATAAATGAAAGCAAGGTCGCCGTACCTTAAAAAGATTTGAGAGACTGTGATATTATTAATGGACGTCTTGGAAAAAGACATTTTGGATGATTGGATGTGCCTTGCCTGAGTCATTGGATCCTTGTTTCAAGAAAGTAATCTGCCTTGTTGGAACGTCCCTTTTGTGACGGAATTGCTGTCAGGAAACGTCCTGTCATTTGTTTGAACTGTTGTCATGGCAATGTCTAAACAGAGCTCAAGTGAGATCGGCAGTGATCTGAGTACAGACTCGAAGTCAGAAAATATAATTAGGGATCTTAAAGATCACATAAGTCAGAGGAAAAATAAGCTTTCCGTGTTCATAACTGAAATAGAAAGTCTTAAAGACATTCCAGGAAACCGCTTAATTGTAGCAGAAAGATTTCACGATTTTTGTGCAACGCACAGAGAGATTGAGGAGTTAAACGAAAAGCTAATAGCTATTTTAAATAAAGAAGGAGCGATTAAGAAACAGAAAAAGACATTCGGGGAAAGCTCTAAGAAATGGAATGAATTTGCTGCCGCTACAACGGCATGGCTGAAAGATGCAAATGAACAGCTAGTTAATCAATTGAAGAAATGCAATTTCAAGAACGAGATCACTCAAAGTCAAAGGCACGAAAGGCTTCTCCTCAGTTAAAGCGCCCTTGATATTAAATGTGATTCTTTATTACAGAAAGGTGCAGTAGCATCAGCATCCTCTTCGACAGTCACACTTGAGCGGACCGAACTCGATGGAATCCTACAAAAACTTCATGAGCTTGAGTTTATAGTAAAAAAACAGGAACGATCGGAACAACCTTCGACTAGCGCAGCCACAGGAACGCAGAGTTCTAAAAATGATATAATAGACATATTAGCACAGAATCAAGCTGAATTTCAGAAAGCGTTCGCGAAATGGCTAAAGCGTTAACTGAACAAAAACAACACCTGCTCAAACACCAATAGTACCTCCGGCGCCGCGTGGCGAAGTACCACACAGACAGGTCCCTTTATTTTCAGGCGACCCACTGACTTATGCAAAATTTATCAGAACCTTTGATCACGCTGTAGGTGACATATTAGTAGACCCACAAGATAAATTAGATTATTTGATTCAATATACAAGAGGACCAGCTCAAGAAATGATTGAAGGATGTGCGCGATTGCCACCAGATGAAGGATATGAAAAGGCTAGAAAACAGCTAGAAAGTTACTATGGCAACCAAGCGTTCGTAATAGATACATATGTAAACAAAGCTTTGAAGTGGCCTCAAATAAAACAAAATGACGGGGAAGCCTTGAGAGATTATGCAACCTTTCTTGATAACTGTATGGATTCCATGACCAAAACAAGAAACCGAGCAGCATTCAATAGCAATGAAAATATCCATACTATTCTCATGAAGCTCCCATATTCTATACGAGATAAGTGGAGGGACGCAGCTTATGAAATTGAAGATGAAGAAGAAAGAGAGATCGACATTCACGATTTAACTGTCTTTTACATAAACAGGCTAAGAAATGTATGCATCCCATTTATGGCGACATAGAGAAAAAAGAAAAGATCGACAAAATTAGATCTCCTCTTAAGTACGGACAAAAATCAGGAAACATTTTTACTACAAATGTGTCTGATGCTGCTGAAAAGGAGATTCAAGAAGTCTCTGTCTCAACAAATGTTAACGATATATGTGCGTTTAACAAACCTTGTGCCTTTTGCAGTAGCCAGCATATCCTCGCCGAATGTGGAAAAATCAAAGAACTGCCACACAAAGAAAGAATTGACTTTTTAAAATCTAAAGGTTTATGTTTTCGCTGTCTCAAACAGGGTCATCTAAGTAAGAATTGTAAAGAGAGAATGAAATGTCAGACATGTTCTTTACAGCACCCAGATATCCTGCACATTAAAGGGGACAGTGGAGCAGTATTTAAAGCTAAGGCTAGTGTGGCAACATCTACCGAAACAGAAACCGAGACTGGAACTTGTACCTTTACAGGGGCCGGAGAAGAATGTGCACTGCAAGTAGTTCCTGTTAAGGTGAAATCCAAGAAAAGTGAAAGGTATGTAGAAACATATGCCTTTATAGACCTCGGCAGTACAGTAACAATTTGTACTGAAAGGCTCCAGAGACAACTGAGCCTTCAAGGGAGAAGGACGCAAGTATTCCTCAAAACTATGAGTAATTACGATGATGATTCAAAAATGCTAACCCAATGTTCTATTTTATCAGATTTACAAGTCAGTGGTCTCAATGATGTTGAATATATTGATTTGCCAAAGGTCTTCACACAGGTCTCCATTCCAGTGAACAGAGAAAGTATTCCACTACAAGAAGATATCGATAAGTGGGCATATCTTAAAGAGGTACGTCTGTCTCATATTGACTCTGAAGTTGATCTTTTAATAGGAATCAACTATCCAGAAATCTTTGAGCATTCACGAATCATACCTAGCCAAGGAGGTGGACCTCACGCCATGAAGACTGCACTTGGATGGGTAGTTGGTGGACCATACAAAGAGATAGACGACCTCGCAAAACAAAGTGGTAAGATGTCTAAACATTCAATCAATCGTGTATCAATAACAGAAATTGAAGATATGCTGCTGCAACAGTATAACACAGATTTTCCAGAGCGCAACTGTGAAGAAAAGGAGGAGATGTCACCGGAGGACATCAAGTTCATGCGCATAGCTTCAGAATCTGCAAGACTGGTAGGTGGTCACTATTGTTTAAATTTGCCTTTGAAGGATGAAACACTTAAAATGCCGAATAACCGCTGTATTGCTGAACAGCGTGCTATTGGACTCAAAAGAAAATTGAGCAAAATTCAGGTTTCCACGAAGACTATAAAGCCTTCATGAAAGACATAATAGACAATGGCTATGCTGTTAAAGTACCCAAAGAAAGCCTGAATTGCAATGAAGGCAGAGTGTGGTACATCCCACATCACGGTGTGTATCATCCAAAGAAAAATAAGATTCGAGTAGTCTTTGACTGCACAGCCACCTACCAGGGGATTTCACTTAATGAACAATTACTAAAAGGCCCTGACCTAACTAACACACTCATTGGCGTCCTTACAAGATTCAGAAAGGAGCCAGTAGCCTTAATGGCAGACATTAAATCAATGTTCTACCAAGTTAAGATACCAGACAAAGACACAGATCTTTTACGTTTTCTATGGTGGCCTGAAGGTAATCTAAGTAAAGACCTAGAAGAATTCAAAATGACAGTACATCTTTTTGGTGCTACTTCTTCACCCAGTTGTGCTTCTTATGCTTTGCGTAGAGCAGCCGAAGATGCCAGAGACACATTTCCTGAGGAAGCTGTTAACACCGTCCTCAACAACTTCTACGTGGATGACTGTTTAAAGTTGGTGACAACAGAAGAACAAGCAATAAAGCTGGCAAAGGACCTCCAAGCTCTATGCCTCAAAGGGGGATTCCATTTGACTAAGTGGGTGAGTAACAACAGAGCAGTTTTATTGTCCATACCTGAAGAAGACAGAGCTCATGAACAAAAGGACTTAGATTTGAGCCACAGTCTCCTTCCCACAGAGCGTGCCCTGGGAATCCAGTGGTGCACAGAAACTGACAGTTTCAAATTTCAGATTAAGTTGCAAAACAAGCCCGCTACAAGGCGTGGTATCCTGTCTGTTGTTAGCTCAGTTTATGATCCACTTGGTTTTCTAGCACCTGCTTTACTGCCAGCAAAGCTTATTCTAAGAGACTTATGCAAAAAGAAATTTGGGTGGGATGAAGAAGTAGAAGTCAAACACATTCAGAAATGGAAAAAATGGATGGATGATTTGAAGTTACTTATAGACTATAAAGTGAATAGATGCTTCAAACCTACTGGGTTTGGAACCATAAAGACAGCACAAATGCACCATTTTGCAGATGCTAGTGAAGATGGATATGGCACTGTCACTTATCTTGTTTTAACAAATGAAGAGAGCAAAAGGCATTGTTCATTCCTGATGGGTAAGTCAAGAGTTGCACCATTAAAACAGGTCACAATTCCAAGATTGGAGTTGACAGCAGCCGTCATGGCAGTAAAAATGGACAAAATGCTTAACAGTGAGCTTCAAATGCCCTTACAAGAATCTACATTTTGGACTGACAGCACTACGGTGCTAAAATACATCTCAAATGAAAGCACTCGATTCAAGACCTTTGTTGCCAACAGAATCTCCATGATCAGAGATCATTCACAACCTTCACAGTGGAGGTATGTCACATCTGTCCTTAATCCAGCTGATCAAGCTTCTAGAGGGCTAAGCATAGAAAACTTTCTCAAGAACATCACATGGTCACATGGTCCAAGTTTCTTATTGAAGTCAGAACGTGAGTGGCCAAAAAGACCAGATCAACTGAACGATTCACTTTTTGAAGATGATCCAGAAGTTAAAATCTGTGTAGTTAACATGACAAAAATAGAAGAGACAACTGAACCCATCAACAAACTAATCACTTACTTTTCAGATTGGCATCGCTTGAAGAAAGCAGTGGCTTGGTTTCTCAAGTTTAAAGACATACTGTTGCACTTAAGAAATGAAAGAAAAACATTTCAACTAGAAGCCAGTCAGACTAAAGGTAATCCAAAAGAACAAAATCACTCATCACAAAGCACATGAAAAAGTATAAACGGACTTTAAAACCAAGTCCAATTTCTCTAGATGACTTAGTTAAAGCTGAAACAGAGCTTATCCGTCTAAGTCAACAGCACGAATTTCCCGAAGAATTAAAAGCTCTAAAGAAAAAGACTTGTGTTAAAAGGAACAGTCAAATCTATAAACTCGACCCGATCATACAAGATGGAATACTAAGGGTTGGAGGAAGACTCTGCAAAGCTGCAATGCCCGAAGAAGCTAAACACCCCGCAATTTTACACAAGCATTCACATGTTGCTTCTCTCATATTACAGCACATTCATAAACGCATCGGACATTGTGGGCGCAACTATGTACTCGCACAATTACGCCAGAAATACTGGATACCTCAAGCAAATTCAGCTATCAGAAAAATAATTTCAAAGTGCACAACATGCAGAAGATACAATGCGAAAGCAGGTGAGCAAAAAATGGCAGATTTGCCAGAAGATCGCCTAGCATCAAACCAACCACCGTTCACTAATGTTGGAGTTGATTATTTTGGCCCCTTCCTAGTCAAAAGAGGAAGAAGTTTAGTCAAGAGGTACGGAGTAATTTCACATGTCTAACAACCAGAGCCCGCACATAGAGATTGCACATAGCTTAGACACTGATTCTTGTATCCAAGCCATACTCCGATTTACGGATAGAAGAGGACAAGTTAAAATCATGCGCTCAGACAATGGAACAAATTTTGTTGGAGCAGAAAGAGAGCTACGAGAAGCTATTAAAAAATTGGAACACAAAAAAATCAGTGACGCTATGATGCAAGAACAAATCAAATGGATTTTTAATCCACCATCAGCCTCTCACCAAGGTGGAGTGTGGGAAAGACAAATCAGAAGCATAAGAAAGATCTTAAATTCAACACTAAACCAACAAACACTCGATGACGAAAACCTTCCTACAATGATGTGTAGAGTGGAATCAATACTCAATAACAGACCCCTTACAAAGACATCAGATGACCCAAATGATTTGGAACCACTCACACCTAATCACTTGTTATTATTGAAGACAAAACCTGAAATACCACCTAAACTCATTTCAGAAAATGAACCATACCCAAGAAGACGCTGGAAACAAATTCAATACATGGCTGATTTGTTTTGGAAAAGATGGACAAAAGAGTATTTGCCAATACTTCAAAAACGTCAAAAATGGCTTGCACCAAGAAGAAATTTTGAACCAGGGGACGTTGTTCTAATTGTAGATAAAGCTACACCTCGCAATTCCTGGGTAATGGGTCGAGTCATCAAGACAATGCCAGATGCCAAAGGTGCAGTTAGAAGAGTTTGTGTGCAGACCAAAACCAGCACACTGGACAGACCCGTGAATAAACTGTGCCTACTCCAAGAAACAGTCGATGTTTGAAATATGAAATTTTTTAAAATGTTTGTTTGCAGTGTTATTGCTAATGATTTGAAAAGAATCATTAAAAATTTATTGGCTCATATTGAAGTAAAGTATAGTAATTGTCTCCGCTCCTGCATAGTCAATTAGGGGCCGGAAATGTAAGAGCCAATCTTAGAAAGCTAAAGTTTTGAGCTAAACTCATATTAATGTTTGCTTAATTTGAATAGAATATAAATTCTTTTCATAGTCATAACTTATGGTATAGTCTTTTCCCCCTATAGTTAACAAGAGATAGAACCTTCTTACTATAACTGAATAACAGTGTAATAATAAGCTCTGTTTGTTTGGAACAGGTCTCAGTAAAGAGAGACTTGAAAGACCCATTTTAAGCTTAGAAATGGGATAAGCATACAGTTTTCTGACCGTTTTGAAATGGTTCAGATATGTTAAGTAAGAAGTAACGATTTGAGATGTAACAAGAATAAGCTTAGAACTGAACTTTTCTTGACATTAACTTTTCCTTTTTTGTTATTTTAATATTCCTTTTTTGTTTGAACTGTTTTACTTCAAAACTTAACTAAACTTTCAAAAACCAAGATATTTTGTCTGTGGAGTCATTTCTGCGCGTCAGGCTTTTGTTGAATCCCATTTTTTTGAGTTGAAGCTGCAGAACTTTGGTAATTTTGGGAAAACGCAGCTATAATAATAATAACAATTATTATTAGTAAATAATTGCTCCCATATAAGTAACATTTCTCGAACTGCCTTCTTCCATCTCCGGAACATTTCTAGATGTCCTGTTCTTACGCAGCACAGTACCGCAGTATTGCTTAATGCCCTAGTCACCTCACATACTACTGTAATTCTATTCTATCTGGCATCCCACAAAAACTTATCCATCACTTACAACTTCTTCAAAATTCTGCTGCCAGGATAACCTGTTCTAAATCCACTGAACATATTACACCTATTCTCTTTCAATGTCACTGGCTCCCTGTTAACTACAGAATACAATGCAAAATATAGCTCTTAACATTTAAATCTCTCAACAACCTCACTGATCTCCTCCAGACTGACACTCCCTCTTGCTCACCCAGATCCTCATCTGCAGCTCTACTTTGTGTACTACACATCAGACTGTGTTCTATGGGAGCTTGAGCATCTCTCATAGTGCTCCTCAACTTGGGAATTCTCTTCCCTCTCATATATGTCAGCTGGATTCAATAACACAATTTAAAACTGCCCTCAAAACTTATCTGTTCAAACTGGCATACCAATTGTGAATTTTGCCCTGTTACTGCCAGTTATCTTTGTTTGTTTGCTAATTATTGCTTTTTGATTTATCATTCTCTTGTTCTAATTTTACTAATGTTGTTTAATTTTATTGTAAGGTGACCTTGAGTGCTAAGATTATAAAATGGGATTTTCTAATGGCCAAATATAACCAAAACAATTGTTCAGCCTTACTTATTAAATGTAATCCCCCGTGATCTGGTTTGGAGCATTACAGTGGTTTGTACAATCCCAAGCAGCACATTATTCATTACTTCACTCCGCAGCAGTGTCACTCGCAATATGGCAGCAATGTTGACGTATGATGCTGCTGGTCATGTGGTGTCTAGTAATTCTATGTCTGTGTAGATATCGGCCGGTGATGTGACACCAAAGGGGTCATGAAAGAGGAGCGGGGAACACGGTAGCCCGAAGGAAGAATAGGACTCGAGAAAAGCGGCATGGGGGTGTATTGGAGGCCACAGGCAGCGTGGGGAAGGGTTTGGAGGAGGACGAATAAGATTCGAGAAATGGCGTGTGAGCTGCGTGTGGGCTGGACCGGGTTTGAATAGGAAGCAGGACGAACCAGAAGAGAAATATATATAAGAGATGCCGTTAGAATTTTATAGGCAATTTTTTATTTAAATAAAATATGCAGTTATCACTATTTTTAGAAATCCAATAAAGAAGCAAATAAGATACACTCTCCTGAATATTTTAGAAAAAAAGGATGTAAAAGAGATGGTTAGCAGGCCGATATGACAAGCTCAAGCACTTTTGATGAAAATCTGAATCTTCTGTTTGCAATTCATTTTGGAGGAATTTCCCATTCCAGAATAGATCCGTACCATCAGTAATTGCAAACCTGCCTATCAGAACAACCATTACCTACAGCAGAAGTCAACAAACTCCCTTGTGTATGGATTGAACAATAAGGAGCATTTTAATGCTTCATTTGTTCAAAAAGAACCAGCCATTAATGCCCTTTAGTTGACATTGGTTTGCTGTACATAGTGTGTATATACTATATGAATGATGAATCTATAAAATATATAACATTGTACTGTGTTAAAAATGTATTTAAGCAACCTGTTAGGAATTCCTATGTTGTTCATTATGCTGTTGCGATGTGGGGCTAATAAGATGGCAGTATGCTGACATAAGTATGAAAACCTTTTCATTTTGTTGGGTTCAGGGATGGCTTCTTAAAGCAGTTCATTTTTATTTTCTACTGCACAGCATTACATGAAAGAGTGATTATAAAATGGTTTGCAGGATTTAATCATACAGTACTCTAAGTAAATGAAGAGTGAATTCCAAAGCAACTTGCCAGAAGTCACTTAAAAAAATAACAGTCTTGAACTTTAAACTTCAAATTTTTCAGGTGACAAAGAAGCAGTGAAGAGGGTACAGAAACAGTTGTCTGTTAAAATAAAGAGGGGTGGGTCAGCTATAGGATAAAGCTGGAACAAAAGCTGCAGCAGAGAAACATCAGAGAGGTCTGGAAGGGCATGTGGGCAATTACTGTTTTTAATTCAAGCTGCCAGAGGATTGAGGGTGATAGAGAAAAGGCAAATGAATTTAACCAGTTTTAGGTTTGACAGCATGCCTCAGTCCAACCTGCTCTGCAGTTCCACCTCTGTGGCTGACAATGTATCCCTGGTCACCACCACCAATACCTCACCTGCTAACTTTTCCCTCTTCCACCACTCATTACAGGGGAAAGAGTGCGGTGAATCGTTATCTCCTACCCCCTCCTTAACAGCTGAACCCTACTCCGCCCCCTGTTCTATCCACCTCACTGACACAACCAGACCATCCACCACCTTTACAGAAGACCAAGTCGTAAGACAATTACACAGCAGGCCCTGATGGCATCAGCCCAAGGGTGCTTAAAGTCTGTGCCTCACAGCTCTGTGGTGTACTAGTTAGGATTTTCAACTTAAGCCTGAGTATTAAAAAAGTGCCAGTGCTATGGAAAACATCTTGTCTGGTTCCTGTTCCAAAGAAGGCACATCCTAGTGCCCCTTCTGACTACAGGCCAGTGGCGCTCGCCACACACATCATGAAATTCTTTGTCCTGGAAATGCTTCGCCCCCACCCCAGGTTAAGTCAGCACTTGACCCTCTCCAGTTTGCCTACCGGGCGAGGACTGGAGTCGAAGATGCAATCACATACCTGCTGCACCGTGAATACAGTCACCTAGAAAAGCCAGGAGGAACTCTCAGGATTATGTTCATCGATTTCTCATGTGCCTTTAACACCATCCAGCCAGCCAGACTGGGAAGTAAGCTATCAGAAATGGAGGTGGATGGTCCCTTATTTTTGTGGATCATGGACTATTTGACGGAAGGCCACAGTTTGTGCGGCTACAGGGCTCTGTGTCGGACACTGTGGTGTGTGCCACCGGTGCTCAACAAAGGACAGTTCTGTCACCATTCCTCTTCACCCTGCACACTACAGATTTTAGTTACAACACAAAGGGATGCCATCTGCAGAAATTCTCTGATGACTCTGCAATAGTTGTTAGTATCAGACATGGAGACGAGACGGAATACAGGAAGGTAGTGGACAGTTTTGTTGACTGGTGTGAGCTGAATCAACTGCAGATCAACACCAGTAAAACTAAACAACTGGAAGTTGATTTAAGAAGATCACAATCTCCAGCCACTCCCCTGTCTATTAGGGGTGTGGAGGTGGAGATCGTTGAAGAGCACAAGTATCTAGGGATGCAGATGTGCAATAAGCTGGACTGGTCCAGGAACTCGCTGGCCATATAGAAGAAGGGGCAAAGTAGGCTGTATTTCCTACGCAAGCTCAGATCTTTTAGTGTCAGCAACACTATGTTGCAGATGTTCTATAACAGCGTGGTTGCCAGTGCCATTTTCTTCGCTGTGGCATGCTGGGGGAGTAGCATGAAAGTGGCAGACACCAGGAGACTAAAGAAACTAATTCAGAAGGCTACTTCTGTGGTAAGAGAGAAACTGGACAGCTTGGAAACTGTGGCAGATCAGAGAATGTTGTCTAGGCTTCGGTCTATTATTGAAAATGCTAATCACCCACTTCATAGTGTTGTGGTTGGACAGAGGAGCATTGTAAGCAGTAGACTGACTAGCATCAAGTGCTCCACTGAACGTCACAGGAAATCCTTCCTCCCCACAGCCATCAGCCTCTATAACTCCTTTTCCGGTCACTCACCCACACTTTAAGCTATTACCCTTTATCTTATTGGATATCCAGGTACATTTTTTCAAGTACTTGAAATGGACAACATACTATCTGTTCTTGTACAATAAATTGTCTGCTCTTCACATGAGAATAACCTTATTTGTTCTCAAATGTGCAATATTAACTTAAGGTGCAATACTCTGTTCTTTAGTTTGATACTTACATTTCTAAAACTTTATTAATATTTACATGATTACTTTATACTTGCTCTTGGTGTAACATGTTCCATGTCTTTTGTTAAGTTGTAACATAAGTAAATTCTAAAATGCTAATTCAGTATATTTAGCTGTGAAAACAGTTTTGAACATTGCTGGGTAGCATGAATTATATCACAGCATCCAACATTAGCTACAGTTCATTTGAGCAGATCACATGTCACAAGGAATGAGTCAATTTCTGACATTGTAATGATTCTGATGACGTTCACTCTGATGTTTCTGGCATGTTAAGGAAAACCATTAGATTGAAATCCTGTAAAGCAGCAGGTAAAACAAACAAAAATAATTTAGTGTGTGACGTTTTTGAATCATCCGTACAGGGTTGTTCACAGTTGTGAATTTGCACATGCTTATCAGCAATAGGATTCTCAAGGCATTTACTGTACATGTTGTGACAGATAGGGGCAGTATTGCGCCTGGGAGCTGCCACAGTCTTTTATAGTCCGTGACCGAAGTGCTTCTGAACTCTCATGTGACTTCTTAGCACTTCCGAGTCAGATCAAAAACTCTTTTCTTCACCCGGAAGCATGTCATTCCTCTTGTCTATGTGACTCAGACATACTTCCAGGGTGTAGGGCAAGAATATTCTTTGCTCCTCCCTGCATTTCCTCTAGCGGCCCCTGGGGTATCCAGCAGGGCTGTGGATTAAAACTCCATTGTCCAGGATTCCCTGCTGGTCTTCGGGGCACCTCCATGCTGCAGGGAGGGCTCCATCTGGCGGCCTGGGGGTATTGGCCGGGATGACAAACCGGCCATAGACCACAATGTGCAGTATTTGCTTGGCTGATGCTTTTATCTAAAGTGACTTACAAAAGAGGTAAACACAATCGCTGGTGTGTGGAACTGTGTGATGTTGTAGGAAGAAAGAAGAGTCAGAATATTAGCAGCAGGAGGGCTGTTCAGGTGGATATTCAGGTCCCTGTGAATTAGAAGTGAACTGCCATCATCTGGGAGGAAGAGAGCAGCCCATCCAGCTTCTCTAGGAAGATAAACAACAACGTTCATGTTGATTGGAAGGAGACAGTAATTGCATGGTACTCAAAAATAGTGAAGTTGCATACCCTAAATGCAATCTTCAACTCCTAAACATAAGGATACCTGCTCCTTAACTCTTCCAGTGGAGCAGCAGGAGTGGGAGAGGTTGAAGACAGAGGAAAATGCCTCTGTCAGTGTCACTACATTTTCCCATCAAATCAATGTCTCCATTCAGAGCCTCGCATTGGGACACCCCATTTGGTTGGCAAAATATGGAATAAAGTCTGCTATGTTGACTGCAGAGTGGCGGTTCCACAACCCAAAGGAGAGGGTGTGAAATGATGGCTTAGAGCTCAGTGGATAGATAAGTTTTCTTGATTCCTCAGTACTAATAACAGGAATGTATTGTTGACACACATGCTGAAGACAACTTTGAAAGGAAAGGAAAAACAGTACCAATCTGTTGGCTTGTCTGGTGTTCTTGCTTGATTGACTGATAGTCTTTACATGAGGAGGGCTGCATATGAATCCGGACTTATGCGTGACAGGGACTTAAGTCTCCTTTAGTAGTGAGCAAGTAGCTGAGAGAGCCCAGCTTCTAGTTCTGAAGCAACTAGCAATACAAAACAGCGGGGTGGCATTCATTAAACAGTAAGCAGACAAACATAGACACAGATGAGATTGGTATACTTAAAACAGAACAATAAACAGTAAAATCAGCCTAATAATAATAATGACTAAGGACAGATAACAAATTGCATATTCCAAATGACTAATAGAAACCCAACCCTTAAGACTCTTCCCTCTCTTGAAGCAGACACCTATAAACCCAGCCATTAATTACCAATCCCAGAAGTTACTTCTGCAACAAAGCATCTGCTCAAAGCAGGCACAGATGCAAGAGAAAGTTAAGCTGTGAGATTGCACAAAACAGCTACTTTAATTCAGGAAGCTCCAAATTCATTATTCTCTCAGGAGTCTGTATTTGGCATTTGGCATCTGCATATAAATGTAACACTTGATAGATAAGGATTGAGGCTCACTCTAGTGATGATTCACCAACCTAAAAACAATACTTGCTAGAGCACATCCTCTTAACTTTGACGAGTGAAAATGAGGTTTTATTCCAAGCATTATTCCATGTGTGAAGTCACTGAAATACTTAAATGAAGAAATAATTAAACAGATAGAGAAATTAATTTCTTACCATAACATACGCCATACCATTTCCCAAGCCCTTTTAATCCAAGGCAGGGTCGTGATGAGCCTAGAAAGCACAGGGCACAGGGCAGGAACAATCCCTAGACAAAGTGCCAGTCCTTTTGCAGAATGAACAATCACTAGGACCAACACAAGCGCCACCACTTCACCTAACCTACATGTCTTTGGACTCTGGGAGGAAACTCACGCAAATACAAAGGAAATCATGTAAACTCAAGAACCCTGGCACCACCATGCCACTTGACATCATTATTTATGATCACATATTTTCTCACATTTCACAATACATTTATTTAATTGTATTTATTTATTTAATTTTTTTTGATTTATTCCTTTGCAATGTAGTAGTGTGTTGGGCGGTAGGAATTTATGATCATTCAAAAATTGACTCCATTTTGGTGAAAATATTTGATTAGGATTAGTGGTCTTTACTTAAACAGATAACAATATCTCTGTTTTTCTGTTAAGAAAGGTTTCCTTTGGCTTAGCACCTGCATTACATTTTGTATTTGGGACACACAATCCACATAGAAGGAATGCAGCTAAGATTTAAAGATGGCATGTTAACACACACTTACATTTTCTTTCATAGTGATATAAAGAAATTATTTGAAATTAGTGTTTGCTTTAGTTATGAGTGGTGTTATTTAAGGTCATAGCATCCTACCAACAAAGAACATTTTTTGCATTTTTGAAATGTATCTCAGTCCCTGTTTCCAATGTTTAATTTTAGCTGCTACAATATTTGACATAATGTCAGTTGGAGTCAGTTTTGTTTCACTGCTGAGAGGGTGAATTGCCATTACCTAGACACAAATTTCTGCAAATATCCAGGCCCTTGCTTGTTATTTTTATTTGCAAGAGACCCATTCAAATACTTTCATTTTTATCCTAACCTTGTGGAAATTTAAATGCTGTCTTTTAAGAATGCATATCAACCTCAACATGTTGACAGGGTTATTTTACTTCCAAAGCACAGCCTTTAAAAGAAGTTCCCTTATTCCATGAACTGTCAGTGGTCAAAATGGATTGCTGATAAAGCATCATTTTTTATTTGCCATAAATAGATGGTTGCTGCCGCTTCTATGTAGTATGGTTTGAATATCAATTTTGAGACCTTTTTGCTTCTTTTTGCTCTGCCAGTTAAAAGAGGAATTTTAAGAGCTGAAAGACCACATAATGTCTTTTAATCCCTTGTTATATCTAATGTGCTTTGTCTCCTTCAAGTGCCTTATGCAGAAATGGAGTTTTAAAATGCTGAGGAAGATTAATCAAGATTTGTTTATTTATGTATTAGCTGTCTTGTATAATGAGCCTTTACTCAGTTCTCAGTTGGCATTTACATTGTTACTCTTGTTGTCTGCAGCAGCAGTTTTTTACTAACACAATGCATTTTGTTTAAAGTATCAACATGAAATAACTATTTGTATGAATGACTAAGCAAGCATTTTTACAGTAAAAGTAAAACACATATTGTGATCCAAAAACGTAATGAAGAATGTGAGAAGGGTTGGGGCTCCAGGCGGTTTAATGAAAAGAAGGGTAAAATGGGTAAATCAACAGGCACATGACGGTGCAAAACAACTGGCATACAGCCAGATTAAGCAAAAAGTGAGGGATTGATTCTTCCACCGCTTAGATGATCCTCAAAGAACACTTTCTTCGAGTGGCTTCAAGGTTTTTATAGGTCTGACCCAGAAGGGGTGAGGCTTGGTGGGAAAAACAAAAGCTAAGTCATTAGCGCCTTCTGACTGGTAAGTGCCAGGCCCACAGATGGAAAAGCGAGATGAAATTTGTGACAGCAACACCTCTCTTCTCAGGGTAGTATTGTTTAAATGTTTAGAGCATTGAAGATGATCTCTAAGCACATTTCATTGACAGTATAAAACTATTACTTCACTGAACCTTTTCTGTGAAGAAATTAGGCACTGCTGTGATGGGTGAAGATAGACAACCAAAGGGTGAATAACAACTATTTAAATACTAACTTTTTTTTTCTTTTTTACCTAATATGTGTCATTATCCTTAGCAAATTTGCATAAACAAATGTAAAGAACATATGTTTGCCTTAAAGTAGAAGTCATTTTGCATCATCTTAACATGTGGTGAACTTTAAGATACTGAGGATACAGTTTGACAATTATTAAATCCATCCAAATATCCATTATCCAACCCAGTATATCCTAACTACAGGGTCACAGGTCTCTGTTAGGGCCAATCCCAGCCATCACAGGGTGCAAGGCAGGGAACAAATCCCGGGCAGGGCGCCAGCCCACCACAGGGCGCCCACACACACACACACACACACACCAAGCACAATTTAGAATCACCAATGCACCAATGCAGGAACAATCCCTAGACAGAGTGCCAGTCCTTCACAGAATGAACAATCACTAGGGCCAACACTTCGTACCACTTCACCTAACCAGCACGTCTTTGGACTGTGGGAGGAAACCCACGCTGACACGGGAGAAAATACAAACTCCACGCAGGAGGACCAGGCAGCGAACCTGGATCTCTCTAACTGCAAAAGGTGGCAGCGCTACCCACTGCACCACCCAATAATTAAATGTGCATTGCAATACACCTTTTTGAACTGTACTATTATCTAATCTAGTTTTCTAAAATCCACTCAATTAATCAATATGTGGGATTCAATATCATTTCTGTAATTGTATACTGAATTAATTTAATGTTGGTGATTTCTCAATTTAAGCAAAAGTCTTAGTCAGTTTGAAGATGCCAAACCACAGCAAAATACCATATCCAAATGAATTCAGATTTGCTGCAAAACCCAATTAAAGGATCAAAAGTATCGAAATAATCACATGATGAAATTAACCATTTTTATTGGGTATACAGTCAATAAAACTAGAACGTACATGACCTTACTATGTATCCAAAGCAACAGCCCCTGCACAACAACAGTGTTAACTGTGCAGCCACAGGTTCAAGTGAGCCTTCCTTGCAATCGACTCCTTATCTTTGCCTTGTGATTTGTCTTTGTTGTCTTTGTTTGTCTTCCTCATCCCTGCCACCTTATGTAAACACTGAAATCTCCTCCTTGAATTATGGCTTCTATTTCCAAACAGAGTTCATTCATTGGCAAGCAGCATAAGCTTGGAGGAAGTGATGTTATCTAGTTCAAGATGTCCAGTGCTATACCCTCTAAGGAAAGTAGCCCAAAGAAAGGTCTTATTTGATCTCAACAGAATGGGTCACCTTCATGTGCCAAAGAGACAAATGATGCATTAACTAATTATTAAAGGATTATGTGGGTTTGGTGGTTGGATAAAGAACTCTTCCAGTTACAGACCCCAGTTCCTTCATAGTGTGGTTTGTTTTTTTGCCCATCAGAGTGAGAAGGGTGAAACTTACGGTTATGAGCATAAAATGAATTACTGTTTTAGCAGCCTTTTTGTCAGAAGGAGTCTCTGCAAAGCAAACCAACTCATTCATGATTAACACTGTTGTGTTTCACAGCCCATGAGAATGGCAAAAATTGTGAGGCCTTCAAAAATTATGCAAGAAATCCTAAAAGCCAACACAGATAAGGTTCCCACCCATGACCATGATCATGTTCCATTGTGAATAAAATATGGGTTTATGAGATTTGTAAATCATTGCATTCTGCTTTTATTTTAAATTTTTATGTAGCATCCCAACTTTTTTGGAATTGGGGTTGTAGAAACAAAATAATAAATAAAAATAAAATCATAAAAATACATAATCTGATAAATAATAAATAGTTTATAACAATATTGATAGTAACAGTCAAAACCAATGAGGAAAAGAGACAAAAAAGACATTTAAATAAACAGGGGAGGAACTTTGGCTAATAAACACATCTTCTGTTTAGACTGAAATCAGAAAGCAAGCTGACTGAATGTTGGTAGAACTAGAGATTATGCATTCAAGTCAAGTTTATCATGTATTCAGAGCATATTGAAATTTTACTTCTGTGTGTGTATATATTGTTATGGGTGGCCACAGCCATTACCTGGCCAGGCTGCTAACAGAATGGAAAGACCAATGGGAGAACATTGATGAGGTCAATACCTCCTAGAGGGCAGCCCTACTGGGTGGCTGTGACAACACGGATTCCAGAAGGGCACGCTGGGAGCTGGAGTTTGGTACAGCCCTGCTGGATTCCATGGGGGCCACCAGGAGGAGCTGCAGAGGCCTATAAAGGGCCTACAGCACACCTTGGTGATACTGATGAGACACCTGAAAATACTCCCAGTCACACCACTTAATGGCCTGAGTCGGAAGGAAGTGGACAAAGCACTCCTTCATGAGAAAAAGTGGGCGGAAGGACTGGCAAAGAAAAGAAACTGTGCTGCTGTATGGACTGTGATGCACTTTGGGGGAGAGAAGAAGAAATGCTTCCCCAACTGTAAATAAATCATGTGCTGTGTGATGAAACTTGTATCCAGCCTGTTTATGTCAGGTTAGGGCAGCTATGCGCGCTCCGGGCTTCACAATACATACACACAATTATATACAACATTGTGTAATTATACTACCCTCTGCTGTGCTTTATGATCTTGAGCTAATTTTGGCTGTCTTTACTGTACTAAGCGGTGAAATTCAGTTAAGCAATTTTTGTAGCAAATATCCTGTATTTGTTGATGACCTTATTCATTGACAGTTTTCCTGCAAAATCACCATGAGGCAGTCTTAGTAGAGCCTTTTTTCCAAGTTTCCCATGATGCTTTGCAAGATCAGCTTGGCATCACACAGCTGTAGCAGTCATGCATAAGAACTTTCACACATGCTTACTGTAAGATATTTGCAAAATATGGCTGTTTACCTTTCACACCAGTCATCATCAAAAACACAGGATAATCAAAGGATTTATTACTATTTACAAGGCATTTTGTTCTTCCTGATTAAAGTATCTGTAAAGATAAATCAGAAACAAAACAAACAATTGCACCCACAGCCATGTTAAATAGTGGATTGAGCCAATCCCACACCGCTGGTTTGCCAGAAGACTGGAACAATTTGAGCAGTCCAGCAGAGTTGGCAGTCTTTTCCCTAGCCCTCAGGGACATTTTAAAAACCACTTCATCACTATAATCCAGACAAAACTAGTTTAGTACCTTGTTCCCATTGACTTCAATGCATTTTGCAGAGTTTGGCGAAGTTCACAAACATTTTCATGATTTGCTGAACCACAGCAAAGCTTAACTCATTGAGGTTCACTCATACCAGTGCAGTACCAGGATATGATGCCATTGAGGATGAAATGAGAATGAAGCAGAGGTATCCAAGTGAAAGCAAAACATCTCAGCAACTGATTTCTGCCCAGCATTTTTCTGACTGAAATACAGCCGCTGGATAATAAACTAAATGCCATACAGGTGTCATAATTGGCATTTTGTTAGATTTTTTCTTTGTTAGTATTATCGTTTGCTATGGCAGTCTAGCCCAGAATGCTCTGTGTAACATTACTGGAGTGATAGTAGTCAATCCAAGCATTTTGAAATACAAAATACAGATCAGCTAGGGTTTGAAATGACATTAGCTTGACTTTTTAATTGCATCTAATCTCATTTCATTAAAAATTCTCACTGTTTTCCTCTGGCCCAGTAAGACATACAAGACTGGCTACACAGAGAGACATCAGGAAATGCTATGTCTTTATTACAATATGACCAGATGGCTTTAATGTCTTTCTTTGAAATTGGACTGAACTGTCAGGTAAAGCAAAGGAGAAGTAATGTGTTTTATGAACAAACATGGTGCATAAATGTTAAAATTGTCTCTAAAACTTGTTCACTTGACCTAGAATGTTTATTGTTCTCGGTCGTCCATTTGAACTACTAGTTTACCTTGACTGAAAACTAACAAAACCATCATGAAAAGCGGCATTCTGAAATAAAAATCACTGGCATTAATATTTGGGAAAAACAAGCTGACAATAATTAAATGTAACTACATTACTAAACCAAAATAAAACAATGATATTACATTTCATAATAATTAAATAACTTAATTATGTGTTTTTTCACAATTTACTTACATATTACTCTACTGTTTCATGTGTTTAATTCACAATTGAATTTTATTTATTTATTTTGGCATTGTATATGAAATAATATTTCATATACAATGTGGCATGGCCCATTAAATATAGTGTACTTCATGAAACTTTCTCAAATGCTTTCTTTTGCAAGTGTTAAAAACAATCTACAGTTTATATGCAACTCTTGGCTTTCCTGGAAGTCCTAATTACTGTATTTGCTTGACTTTGGGTTGTACAGGTGATTAAATGTAATGCTAGCTATTAATCAATTTTATAAATATATTGATATTTTGTGAAAATAATTGTGTTCTGAGCAATCATTATTTTATAAAGTATGTCTTATAATATTTAATATGCAAATGCTCCAAAGAGTTACTTATCTCTTTAAAGAATTTTACATACTTATCTTAGAAAAAAATATTTACATAATATTAGGTCTCTTGTACCTCCCAGAATCAAATCATGAATAGATGCCAAACAGCACCTTTGTTAAATCCTTAAGGAAATTGTAGAGAAAGTAAAAAAATTAAAAAAAATAAATAAAACTTCAAACATCTTTAGAAGTTAAATCATCTATCAGAAGATTTAAAAACACCTTAGGATAAAATGAAAACAAAAAAAACTACTTTTAAATAAAAAAGTGAAATAAAATGCAGGATAAGCATCTACTAAATATTACTGAGCTCAACTTGAGCAGGAGAATGAAGCAGGATTAAATTACTGCAGCAAATAAACAGAGACCCTTGGCTGCTACAAAGCTTCATTATAGCTTTATAACATATAAAGCTATTTGCCCATAGCAAGAAATATGAGAAACTTATGATTATTAATAGTGTGATTTACTTGTTTACGTGCACTTTTTTCTGCTGCTAGCAAAGATTAGTTACTGATAGCCTCACCACTTTAACTGAGAAGTAAATATCTGAATGCTTGAAGTGGTAATATTTACTTGAAAAGGTAAAACATAAATACATTTTCAACAGATATACAGTAATATTAAATATTATACTTAACCCTAACATAACAGTTTTTCTCAAGAAAAGAACCACAGAGGGTCTGGGGTAAAGCAAATTACTTTTGGTGGCAGCAAATTCTTCCTGAACTCATTATAGGATAAAAATAGCTGATCCCTTCTAGATTTGTGGTAATTTCTAAAAAGAAAATGTTATACAATGCATGGATATGCAGGGAAAACATTATAGGCTTGTGCAGCATATAACAGATGTCTACATAAAATATTTATCTTGGACCTTATAACTGACTTAAAAATACAAGTGGAATCTGTACATTTAGGACTTCAAATTCTTACAATAAATAAAGCTCTTAATATTTTTAATATGGGTGACAACGCAGCACAATACTTAATGCATTAGCTTTATAAATCCTGACTTAATGTTTTATTTTCTGTTCATTCTGTGTGGAGTTTGCATATACTCTCTGTGTTCATGAGTTAGCTACCATTTTGTCAGTTTCCGGTCACTTACTAAAGATGTGTTTTAGCTTGCCTGGGAATTCTACATTGGTCACGTGTGTTAGATAATGGACTGGTATCTCATTCAGGGTTAGTTTCTGACTCATATCCAAAGCTGACATGATTGACTTTGGCTTCCCAGTGCAATAGCAATATAGGATTTCGAATGGATGGATATTTTAATGAAAAGAAAGTAAAGCATCAAAATAAATTCAGTCCACATTTCTCTGTACCTCAAGGTTTCACATTAAAATTTCTCAAAACTACTTAGTCTATAGATGCAGTTTCTACAATTTGTAGTAGAGCATGTTCCTGTAATGTTCATAATTTAAAAAGGTAGTATCATGTTTTCTCCTACATAAATAACTTTGTAATCTGTGGTTAGGGTGATACCAGCAATAAATCAAGACACTTAATATTTCTTTTTTTAACATGGGTAAGACCTGTGCATTTTTAGGTTCTATAGCCAAAAATTCTGAAACAACTGTTAAAAATTATGAGCAGGAAAAAAACTAACAACTGTCCTAGAAAAGAAAAACAGTTTTGCAAAGAAAAAAAATGATACTTTAGATTGATTTATTAGAGCAGCAGTAACCTGTTAACAACCTGACTGGTCTTGTTCTACTTTGTAAGAAAATGTTGAAGTTATTTTAAATCAATAGAACATTAAAGTAATAATCTATATGGAAATGTATAACTGCAAAATTATAGCTATGCAAATTAAAAACTGAAGAATTAAAAACATTATTAGGTAGTAGTATTGGCAGCTATGGTTAATTGAAATTGAATATTTTGCTTAAATGAGAAAAAAGAGTTTCTATTCTTCATTATCTGGATGCTCACACAAACCTACATTCATGAGAAACATACACATAAAACATTTCTTGTATTATAGGTCCTTTAAACAATATAATTTTCATTCTTACCTCCTTCCTCCCATTATCATCCTCTTTCTTTTTTATATTGCACCATCCCAGCCAGGTTAAAGGCTTTGTTTTTTTTTTTTGAGTGACTGTTCTGTCCGATTGAGGGAGGCGGAGTACAGCCAGAAGCCACAGCAGGTACTGATTGATGCGGTAAGCAGGGGGTGGGACCTGGGGGGCGGGACCCAGGACGGGAGGAGGAGTTGGAGAGGGTGCTTGAAGGGTTTTGGTTGGGGGTACGATCTGTGTTCTTTTCTTGATTGTTCAAGTAAAACTTTTGTGAAATTTTACTACGTCTGTCTGTTTACTTTTACTTCTTTTCTTTTGAGCCTGGCCTTGAGGTCGCTACAATATTTTATTGTCGTCTTCAATGCATTGTTTATTGTGGGCATCACAAATGTTGTGTAACAAACAACAATCTGAGATGATCCAACTGACCAGTTTAATGTGTCAGTGAAACTGTTCAAGAAAACACCTCCATCATCATTTGATGTGCCCTAAAAGCCTTTGCTACTGTAATCTTTGCCTGATTGAGTTGGATATTACAATTTATCTGTCCATTATTCTCATTCCTTCTGAGAATGTCTCCATAAACCAAGGGGAGTAAAGGACAGGCAGAATCACCAAAAAAAACAGTAGTACATCCACCCCCTCAAATGTTTTAGCCTTCACTCATGGAAAGAGTGTGCCACTATCATCTACCACGGTATCATAATATCCCCTGCCCAACCAATATTTACATGCCAGAACTTCATTTTGCTGTCCTCTACACCTTGAAGGACAACTAGTACCTATTCCTATTTAATTAGTTTGCAAGGATGTTAGATGGAGCCTTGATTTCTATGTGTTCCATCACTATCTCCCTTCAACTTGTGGCACTCTCCATACATTAAAAACCTTGCACAATCACACTAAAGTTAGCAGCAGATGGTGGTTTGATGTACTGCTGTTTCATGATGACACTAATAGCTGTGGAAAGTTCATGCAGCAAGTGGAAAAGCCCTCACCAAACTGGTTGAGATGTTGACTGTTGAGTTATAGGTTGGTCACTAGCCTCCATAGACAAATTGTCACTGTAAATTTCTCAGGGATAGTTGCCTATATCTGGTAGTCTGATGACTTAAGCAAGATTAAAGGGTATCACATGAATGCATAAAATGATCTCTTCCCATGTGGATGTCCAGTAGCCCTGTCAGCCAACTTCTGGCCTGAGAGGGCCCAGATATCTTAATAGTCACAAAAGCCAGGTAAGGCACTATATCAATCAATGATAATCATTACCACCAGCATAGGATTAGACCATGTCTAGATTAATACAAAGCAATTGCATCCTCAAAACAACTGACTTTGGGAACAAGCAGCAAAAAAATTAATTTGTAATATTTTCCATTGTTTTTAAATAGTGAAAAAATTAAAAATTTGTCTAAAAAATGAGAAAACACAAAGTAGACATTAAAACATTTTAGACCGTGACATAGACATTTTACAATTCTACACTTTTTTCACACTTTAAAAGTTTAAGTAACTAAATAATCAGTGATCAGCTAAACAATTCTGCTGGGAAAACAAAAGGAAACAAACACTAAGTCACAAATCAAAACAAAAAATATCCAAAATAATACTTCATGCAAACATTATCAATAACATAAGCAAAAACTAAGAAAATAAATAAGCAAATTCAAAACCCAGAAGAGCAAAATCAGATGGTAATTAGAGGACCAACACAATGATAACACGCAATGCCTCAGCAGAGAGCAGAAATCAAAGAAGTCCCATTGAAAGACTGATAAAGCTCAAAAAGACCAAGTAAACCTTATCTTAAAATTTTAATTAATAAATAAGGGGTGGGGATCGATCTGTTCTTAACTCGATTTTTCTTTTTGTAAAAACTTGATTGCTTTGTATGGATTATAATAAAATTAATAAAAAGGAAAAAAAAAATGTAATCAATAAATTAATAACTTCTTTTGGTTTTCATTTTCAGTTGTGGTGTTTGCTGAACACATTAGAAGCTATGTTGTTATAGGTAGGTTCTCACTTCTGGCCATGTTTGTTTGACCATAAAGCCTTCACTTTTTATCTCCTTTTGTCAATCTTACATTAGGGCATCTAGCACATCACTTCATTTGTTTCACTTTAGCAGTTATGTAGGAAGGAGTGAGCAGTATGTAGCATAATCTTTTTGAGACAACCTTGAAATAAAGAGCATTATATAATTCAACATTACCATAAAATTATAATGAGGTATAAATTTTAAATTGGTTTAAAAACACAGCAGAGTATTATATTTTGTGTTTTTACTGTTGCACTATATCATGTTTATAGGTGTACAACCTTCTAGGCTTGTAAGTAGAATGAAAACAATATAATAAATCGAATTAAAATTTATTTTATTATTGCTTTAAGGACAATTAAGAGTTACGAGTGTCACAATAAGAAAATAAAGTCTGACATTTTACAAAGTAGTCTAAAAGGAAAGACTGCTTTTTAAGAGCTCAAATAGATTAGCTGGACTGTCATTGTACTTGTAAAAATATGATATATGTGTCCTGCAGTTTATCTGTAACAACTCTTTACCTGTTTAGTATTAAATCTAGTGCTTGCAATTGTGGTTTCTATTATCAGTCAGCTTCACCCTGAAAAACAGCTTTGTGAAAATCCCTTTTTAACTGAACCTCTGGATACAGCCCGTGGGTCATATAGGTTAGAAAAGAAAGCCACGCTTGAGTGACAAATAGTGACCCAGACTTGAAGATCTGCTTTCTCTGTTTGCTTTTAGTGTTCTTGAGTCAACTGAATGCTTCCTTTCTAGAGGCAAGTGTGGGAGGATCTAAAAATAATGAAATGAAGTAAATAAATATCCATGTTTTCTGAAAGAGCTTTACTCCATGTAGCACGATTGCTTCCCTAATCTGTATTACAAATGCTTCCCCTAATCTGATTTTGTCATCTAATTTTAGTAATGATGCTTGGCAGGGTAGGCTTTCGGGTTTAAATGAGCCTTATAATGGAACAGTGTAATTGATACTACTTGCAACTAAGTATGACTAGACGATTCATTGGTTCCTCTTTGCATGCAGTATAGAACACTATTTTCTAAATATTCTAAACACAATATACAGGAAATGGGGTTTTTGAGCTCTAACATTGAACATGATAGTTAACAGTGCATCACTTTTCAAAAAAAAATATATTAAAAACATTTATTTACAGGGAATATAATGTAGTGCTTCAGTTATTTTCACCATACATCAAGTGTTACTTTAGAAAGAAACTTTTCTTTGTGTTATCATTCTGTTTTGGTTGTTAATTTATTTTAAAATAAATCAATGTGACCTTTTAGTGTGTCTGAATAATAAAATCTGTTTTTCTTGACACATATCTATGTCATGGTCATCACATGTTACTTCACTCCACTTTCACTTTGCTTGTCTTGGTGAAAGCTGCAGTGGTAAACATTTAGCATTTTCTTCTTCTAAATGCTCCTGGGAATATCAAGACACTCCTGGTTACTTGGTAAATATAATCCTCCAGCATGCATTAGGTGTGACTATGGACTTTTACCAATGTGCCATCTTTGATACGTTTCCCATTGAAGGTGCTGAGTGGGCATGTCAGCTGGCTTCTCTTGACTGAGAAGAACAATAGTTGTACTCCAAAGTCTTCCTGTATTGCTGTCAATGTGCGCAGACACTTAGTTTTAGCTACTTGTATCCAGTATGTCATTGGGATATGTTAAAGAGAAGGGAAAGAGAGCAAGTTATTACATTTTCTATTTTTTTTCCATCATCTTATTCGGTAATTATCATGTAGTGGGTTCAAATGATATGTTTTATGCTTTATTATTATGTTAATTTTTTAAAGGACAAAGAAGCTTACGGAGAGGTGGGAAGCGCTTAAGATGGGACGGATCTACGAGTTTTTCAGTAGGCTCTGGTAATTCTAGTGTTAAATATATTTTTATTCATTTCAATTAGAAAATGGATAACATTCCATACAGTCAAGTTTTTTTTTTTTTTGTGGGTACAGCTACAGGAGGCAGGGCCACCGTAACATCACCACCTCCTGAGCCCCTAACAGGCTATATAAACTGAAGGAGATTGCTCACAATTAGGGATGATTTGATCTTTGTTTTGATTTTTTTATTTAATGTTTTTTTTCACTTTGTTTTAAGTATTATGATTACTGCCCTGTGTACTGCTAAGGATTGCTTTTTAGGCAGCTCCTTGGTTCTTCTTTTTACTCTTTTGAGTTTTTCTTTGTATTTTTGATATTGTTGTAAAAATCTATGATTTAGAAAGATTTTTTTTTATTGCACTTTATGTGCACAGGCTGGATTTTGGCTCTTATCCTCTTCATTGTGGAGCTTTTTCTATAGACTTTGAAAGTTTTATAGTTGTTTTTCCAGTTTTGGGGCCTTCTCTTGCTGAAGCCAACAGGTGCTTTGAAGCTTGGATGAACTCTACTAATCAGGTAGGTCTCTGGCCTGTTTCTAGCTGATTTTGAAGACCTTGCCTATTTTGATCTGAAAGAATCTCCAGTTCAAAACAGTCATTTACTGGCCTGTGCATTGATTAAAGACCCAACAAGGAAAATGTGAATTTAATAATAAAGCTGAATTTAAAATATCTTACTCATTTCATTTAATATCAAAAAGATTTCAGAAGCAATAAAACTCTTAGCAGACACTAAATGCTTTAAGCTGGAAAATTAAAGACATCATTCATGACCTTTGGAAAAAAAAAAAAGCTTCCACATCTCACAGACTGAAAAAATGAGATGGTTTTTTACAGGAGACCACCTTAACAAGTAAAGTCCTGTTTTGGTGAAAAAGAGACTGCATTGGTCAAATCTTTAATTCAAAATGTTCCATTTTAGTAAAGAGATGTACAGTAGTGTTTGATTCTTAAGGAAATATGTTATGGTAGTGGGAAACATACTGTATATAATAGTAAATTAATTTTGGATAACATACATGCGCCAAATGTACATAATAGAAAAGTTATGCTTAAGATACTCCCATTCATTCTCAATATGAGCACTCATAACCTTAGATAGATCTTTGGTAATTGACGCTGTAACATCTAAAACTGTACAGCTTTTAGTTTATTACAGACTAGCAAAATACCAGCTTACGAGGAGAAGTATTGTTAAAGAAGTAATGAAAAGAAAAGGAAACATTTTAATAATAATGTAACATGATTGACAATATAATTGTGTTGTCATTGTCATGAGTGTTGCTGGCATATATATATACTAGCAAAATACCCGCGCTTCGCAGCGGAGAAGTAGTGTGTTAAAGAAGTAATGAAAAAGAAAAGGAAACATTTTGAAAATAACGTAACATGATTGTCAGTGTAATTGTTTTGTCACTGTTATGAGTGTTGCTGTCATATATACTATAGTAAAATACCAAGGCTTCGAGCGGTGAAATATTGTCTGAATATTTTATTAATAAAAAGTAAACATTTTAGATTGAGGGAAAATATCTAAAAATTAATTGTTAAGGATCTCTGTATACCACGTTGTCAGTTGGCCCTCCGGTTGTAATATGACTAAGCTGTCTGCTGAGCTTACTCTTGAGCATGCAACATACAGTTGGCCATGTGAAAAGCAATCCTGCCTCAAATCAATGCCAACCTTTTGTAGTGTTTGTCCCTGAGACTTATTAATTGTCATTGCGAAGCAGAGCCTTACTGGAAATTGAACGCGTTTGAATTGAAATGGGAGATTAGATGGTATAACGGGGATGCGAGGAATAAAAACTGTGTCACCTGAGGCACTGCCAGTAAAAATAGTTGCTTCAATTAGGTTGTTTTGTAGAGATGTGACCTGAAGTCTTGTGCCGCTACAAAGTTTCGTGGCTGTAAGTTTCTCAGTAACATTATTGGTGCCCCAACCTTCAAGATGAGATTATGCTCAGGAGTGCCTGGAGGATTTAGAGTGTTGAGAAACTCTACTGGATAATGAACGTCTTCTACTTCTACAACTGAATCAACAGATTGATATGTTTTTGTTGTGAAGGTAGTTCTTGAAGTAAAATGTGGTTTATAGTTGTAGTCATGTCATTTTTTGGTGTCAGGATAGCTCTCTTAACCATGAGACATCATTTTGGTGTAGATTTCGTAGATCGGGGTAAACATTTTGAAGAAGGCTTTGTAAGGTATTCACGATGAGAGAGAGATTTGTAGGAATATTTATTTTACGGTTTTCTTGTATGAAGGTGCCATCACCTATACTCATCAGAAGAGCAGAGAACTCCTCTGCTTTTTGTCGCTTTCAAATGAACTCTCATGTTTATTTTAAAGTAACAACATGGATTTGTGGCCATAGGTATGAAGATTTCAGAGATGCTTTAACTTCATCAGCGTGTTCCTCTGGGCACGACTGGTAGGGTTTTGGAAGTCTCCAGCCAGCAACACTGTCAAGCCTCCCATAAGTTTGTTGGTGTTTCGGATGTCTTGGAGGGTCCTGTCTAAAGCCTCAATACCTGCTCTGTGTGCCATAGTGCATTCATCCCAGACAATAAGTGACAATGTCGCAGCACTTCAGCCATGTTGCTCTGCTTTGATATGTTACACATGGGGATTCAGTATGGTTGAGGTTCAGAGGCAGCTTGAAAGCTGAATGAGCAGTTCTGCCACCCTCAGAAGAGTTGCAGCAATGCCAGAAGAAGCCACAGCTATGGCAATGTTACGTTTTGCTCGGATTTTGCAAGGAGAAGGTTTATTAGGAATGTCTTACCAGTTCCTCCTGGAGCATCAAGGAAAAACACCGTGCCAGTGGCTGACAACGCTGCTCATGATTTGCTCATAAACTGACTTTTGGTCACTATTTAGCAACGTTCGTTATTTGTGACTATATTGGCCAAGTGCGAGGTGTTGTAAGATGTCTCTTTCAAGTATTCGGATTTGATGCAAGTTGTGCCAGTTCTGTTAAAGGTGAAGGCAAACCGTAATGATGAAGAGATTGACCTCCAATAGCAATGACGTAGTTTTCAAGCAACTGTAGACACTTGTTATAGATCAAATTTAACCACTGGTGGACTTCTGTTCGTATATGATCTCTTTCAGTCTGTCTCCTAACATCTTCTGCTATGCTGTCTTTATGTTTTTCCCATAGGTTTAAGGGGTTTTCCATTTGGCAGAACACCAACATGACAGCAAATAGTTCACGGATCTTTTGAGGTGAGCGAGATAGAGCAGCTTCCTGTAGAGTCTCGTCCCAGTTGATATCGCCATGTATAAACCGAGTGCCCTGCAGGCTGACTTATAGGTCGGATGTAGGACACCATCAACTGTTCTGAGAGATTTGAAAGATGTGGGACCTGTGATTTTGTTGAGCAGCAGTCAAGATGGTAGCATTCAGAGTTATTCGGTGTACAGTGTAGGACCCGTCCCAGTACATTATCCTTTTATACTCCCAATATCCTGGTACAGGGTTGCCCTGTTTCCTTCGACGAAACATGTTGTTTGCCCACACATAATATGATGGAATTTCATTATAATGAAGTTGTTTAGCAAAATCATCATGTTTGCAAAGGTCAAAGAATGCTAAAAGGGTCGTTTGTGGTGGATTGTGTACTTTATCGGCAACATTGCCTTCTGTGAAATAAATTCTTTGTCCGTTCTCAAGATGCACAGCAAGATGAACGACGGAGGGAACGTTCGTGAATGGGAAAACAGAAAATGCGCCAGGCTGCTTCAGAGCTACTAATGTAACGACCAGCTTCGTACGAGATATTTCGTCATTTTGATTTTGTATTGTAAATACTGCCTGGTCACTTCCTTTGTTAACATACTTGCAGATGTATTTGATGATTTTACTGAATTGCAAAATTCGACATTGATGTGAGCATTGAAGAAGCAGGACAGCACAGGACTATAAGGGACCACCCATCTGTTGTCGATATCTACTCCTTTGATGTTAATTGTATGACCTCCATCAGCAGGTGCGCGCCGGCGGTACTGAGGGTAACCATCTTCTCCGGTCTGAGTTTGTGAGATGAACGGACGGGTACTTCTTAGTGCATATTCTGTTGATCATGCAGGGGAGTTGATATTATGAGGTCCACATGGGCCGTGAATCATGTTGGATTTTACTATTTTGTGTAGGGCAGGGTCAGTCTGTGGATCAGGAATTTCTGCACGGATGAGTTGATCGATGAGAGCTGGTTTAATCCTATCCTTTAGCCACAATAGAATGTGTGCATGGGGAATACCTCGCTTTTGCCACTCTATGGTGTACATGTAGCAATTTGTACAGCCGAAAATGTTACTCTTGTGAGCAAGTCTATCATTTTGCGAATCTTGAGATGAAATACACGACTGATAAGGTCATGGCGATCGTGAGGTTTTTGACGTGGAAGGAGAATTTCAGTGATCTCAGGCCATTTAGGATTGCAAGTAAATGTGATGAATAAGTCAGGCGCCATAACGACGAACATATGTCATTGCGTCTTGTGTACGCCGTGCATATAGCGAGGTCCTCCAGTGAAGGAAGATGGTAATATCACAGCTTGACCAAGTTCTGTTAAATCAGTGTCGTTTTTGTCAATAGCATCTTTTAAGTGAACGTAATTTTCAGCACAAGTTTTTTGATTTAGTCTGATATAATTTAGTCTTTCGGATTCAATTTTTGCACATATCAACTAAAACTGATTTAATAAAGTTCGGAAGAAAAGGATATTATTAGCATGATGTTGTCTGATCATAAGCGGTATGAATAGAAGTTTGCTGCAGAGACGGTTTTGTTCATAGGTAACTTACTGGCAGCATGAACTTGAGGTATAGACACAGAATAGCCGTCTTCACCATAGCAGAACATGAGAGGATATTGAAGTGCATCATAGGATCTGTGGGTTTCTTTAATGCGTTGCAGTTTATTGTCTCTGGTTTTCAAGACAATATCTCTATTGTTGAACGCTTGCCCAACGATGACAACACCAACTTGATGAACTGTGGGTTTATTAAATCTGCCTTTGTGTGCATGTAATGGTTTTTGTCTGTGAATGACAACTTTGAAGTCTTTGTCATCATCTGAAATACTGTCCATTGTGGAGTGGAAGTCCTGGATGTAAGTGTTACAGTCATGGAGCATTTTTTGTAATTGCTTGACCAGGGGCATGTTAAGTCCAGAAAAATTAGCACATGCATTTGTGCTTCCTTTTCATCATCCCGACGAAATAAATTTGCAAAATTTGTGTTCCTCACTTGGCATAGGTAAAAGACTGCCAATCAAGTGATACACTTGTCCCTGAACTTTAAATGAAGGCATAAAATTTCCCTCAACGATTTGGTTAGCACCAAATGATGTCATTTGAAATGCGCTGTTGTACTTTAAATGTTGTTCAAGAAATGCTCACTTTGAGGATGTTCCATTTAACAGGCCCTCAAGAAGGTGAGGAAGCTTACATAAAGGAGTGAGAGAGACTTTACCACCGTTACAGCACAAACCAGGAGACTCGCATTTCCACTTCTTTGCTTGACAATAGTTACAGTGAACATCCATGGATCCAATGTGTACTGTTTTATCAGACTCATAATGTATATTTGGGTCGACGAAATCCACAATTGGCTTTTTGAGCCAAACCTGTTGTTTTCGTATGAGCCGCTTTTCATTATTGGGATCGATCTAGAAACAGAACCTCTATTAACTTGTGGATTTGCTTGAGTATTTAGCACAGCGTCCCTATTAACTTGTGGATGTGCTGTGAGTATTTAGACACAGTCCCTATTAACTTGTGGGTTGTTGTGAGTATTTAGAAACAGTCCCCTATTAACTTGTGGATGTTGTTGTGAGTATTTAGCGATAGCGCCCCTATTAACTTGTGGATGTGCTTGTGAGTATTTAGCTTACAGCCCCTATTAAGTTGTGGATGTGTTTGCGAGTATTTAGCGACTGCGTCCCTATTAACTTGTGGATGTGCTTGCGAGTATTTAGCGACAGCGTCCCTATGAATTTGTGGATTTTTCTGCGAGTATTTGGCGGTAGCCGCACAAAGTTGATTTCGCTCTAGCTGTATCAAAAATGTACCACGCATCGCCTGATACGCCTCCTTTTACTGTGTTCTCATAGCTTGGATTGTCGCTGTAATAATAATCAGCTGGATTTGTGTTGAAGTGACATTGAGCATGTGTTATCGATGTAAGCATACAACTGGCTTCATCAATAACTTCAAAGATCCAGCTTTTGAGAGTTGAAATATTCATAAACATCAAAGTGTCCACTACTCAAATTGTCACCTGTGAATCTAAGATGTTTAAGAGGCATTGACGGTTCTCCAAAGGTGTAAAATATCTGCCCATTTCGTACATTTGAAAGCGACAACCAAATAATTCAGCAGCAGCCATCAACTCACACGCTAGAACCATAGGTGAAGGGCTTAAGCATTTCAGTTTTATAGTGCTCTTGTGTACTATAATTATCTCCTGTACCATCATCAGTCCACACTTTGAACCTCTCCCAGTCATTTAATACATAAGACACAATGTCCTTGCGGATATCAAAAGTGAGCCTGATATGTCCGTGCAATATGTAACACAGAGAATGGAAAAGGCAGGCGCCATCTCTAGGCATAGACACCACTCGGTAAGTGATAGTTCTTTCATTGATGGTAATCACGTCGATAGACATTTTAATAGGGGTATAGTTGAAAGAATAAAGGAATGGGTACTTGATCAGTAAACAAAGTCTTCCTTTACTTTAAAATAAAGGAAATGGGTATTTGAACAGTAAAATAAGTCTAAAATAGCTACACAATAACTGTAACAATCGTAACAAATGAACAATAAAATAGAAGAGAACCCGAATTAATAAAAAGGTTGCTTCGCTGCTGAAGCAAGGAAAAGGTCTTAACCCGTGAATTAAATAAAAAGGTTGCTTCACGGTGATGCAAGGATAAAGGACTTTCTTATATATCGTTCGTTTATAAAACAGTGCAGAAGCTGTGAGAAAGCTGCTTCCTTAGCGAAACTCGTGAAAGCGAAAGACACCGCGAGTGAACACAGAAGAGAACCCGTGGATTAAATAAAACCTACACAATAACTATAAAAATCGTAAATAAACAATGAAACAGCGGAGAACACGTGGATTAAATAAAAGGCTGCTTAGTTGGCAACGGGAAAAGGACTTTCTTATATATCGTCGCTTATAAAACAGTGCAGAAGTTGTAAAGCTGCTTCCTTAGCTTAAGCTCAGAAACGAAAGACACCGCAGTGAACACAGAAGAGAACCCGTGGATTAAATAAAACCTACACAATAACTATAAAATCGTAAAATGAACAATGAAACAGCGGAGAACCCGTGGATTAAATAAAAGGCTGCTTCGCTGGCGAAGCAAGGAAAAGGACTTTCTTATATATCGCTCGTTTATAAAACAGTGCAGAAGCTGTGAGAAAGCTGCTTCCTTCATAAGTAAGGAAGCGACTGAAGACACCATGGGAAGAATAGCCTTATATGGGCAGGCAGTCAATTTACGGGAGGCGTGCTGAGTTCCACAGTAGCAGCCGGAGGGCGATGCTGATTTCCACAGCACTTATGAATATGCTAAAAGAGTGGAGGACCTATGAAAACGCTCCTTTCTTGGCGAAGAAAGGAAAGGAGTGAACACACCACAGAGAAGAACGGCCTTATATGGACAGGCAGTCAATTACAGGCTGCTTCGCTGGAAAAGCAAGGAAAAGGACTTTCTTATATATCGTTCTCGCTTATAAAACAGTGCAGAAGCTGTGAGAAAGCTGCTTCCTTCAAGTAAGCAAGAAATGAAGCAAAGAATGGCCTTATATGGGCAGGCAGTCAATTACATGGGAGGCGTGCTGAGTTGCGCAGCAGCCTTACTTATGAATATGCTAAGCACATTCCTTCACCTCCACTCCCACGGCGACCGAAGCTGCCCGCTATGGCCGTATACAGTATAGGAAAGAAGGTTCCAGTAATGACTGTTACGCGAGAATTTCGAAATGAAATCTGCCCAACTTCTTTTGTAAGTAAGCTGTAAGGAATGAGCCTGCCAAAGTTCAGCCTTCCACCCACACGGGAAGTTGGAGAATTAGTGATGAGTCAGTGAGTGAGTCAGTGAGTCAGTGAGTGAGTGAGTGAGTGAGTGAGTGAGTGAGTGAGTGAGGGCTTTGCCTTTTATTAGTATAGATAGTGTAACAGACTGAGGAGGAGGCAGCACAAAGGTTTGGGATTTCCGCCCCGTGATATTGTCATAGAATCCACAATAAATGAAAAATATGGTCTGAGTCATAAAACCAATAAACAGTTATAAGCGACTCCCAAGCATGGTGTCGGGCGGCCATTTTAAAGAGGAGGAGCCGGAAGTGGAGGAATGCTGGGAAGGAACTGTGAGGGAGGATGGGATTGCTGACGTCAGGGAAGATGGCGAAGGAAGGGCAGAAGTAGACGTAGTGAGGGCAAAACTGGCTTGGCAGCGGAGCGTCTTTTTCCTGTAAAGAAGCATAAGGGGGAAAGTTAGTATCCTGCCATTCCACGGGCTTAATGTCTTCCCAGGTGTGTCAAGATCCTTCAGCTGCGTGACAGCGCTGGCGCGTGACACGATCATCCCCTTAGCTTCCAAGACCGCCAGGTCGGGCGGACCTAACCGAGAGGTCGTGGATATGGGAGAGAGCATCGGCGTTGGCCTGAAGGGTGCCCCGACGATAAGTGACGGTGAATTTATAGGGTTGTAAATCCAGAAACCATCTGGTGACCCGCGGATTCGACTCTTTATGTAGGGACATCCACTGAAGTGCAGCGTGATCAGTCACCAGAGTGAATTCGCGACCCAGCAGGTAGTAACGGAGATGGGTCACCGCCACTTAATGGCCAAGGCCTCCTCGACCGTACGATACCGGGTCTCCCGGTCCTTCAGTTTCCAGCTCAGGTACATTACAGGGTGCTCGACACCATCGACGCTTTTGGCTAAACACGCCCAGGCCTGTGTCCGAAGCTTCAGTCTGGAGAATAAATGGGAGCCCGTCAAATCGGGCGCTCTTCAATACAGGTGTTGACGCGTAGGGCCTTCTTTAGGTCACTGAATGCGTTCTGCCTTGTCGCTCCACACCACGTGATAAGGGAGCACCCTTCTTTGTCATATTTGTCAAGGGTGCTGCTCTTTCGGAGAAACAGGGCACGAACCGGCGGTAGTACCCCCGCTAACTACAAGAAAGCTCTGCACCTGCCTCTTGGTATTGGCAAGGGCCATTCCAAGATGTCTTTGATTTTTGAACACTGTGGTCTCACCTGTCCCTGCCCCACAAGGTAGCCTAAATACTTGGCCTCCTTTAAGCCAAAAACACTTTCGGGGATTTATGCGGATGCCGGCTTTTAGCTAGCGCTAGAGGACAGCAGAGACCTGCAATCGATAGCTCTTCCCAGGTGCCGGAATAGATGATGATGTCATCCAGGTAGGCGGCACTATAGGACTGGTGGGGCTTCAGCACTCAGGCTGTTTTTTCTTTTGCGGATGCCGCTAAGGGAATTTGCCAATACCCTTCGCATGTCAAGAGTAGTCAAGTATCGAGCCGCACTCCACGTCAAGCAGGTCGTCAATCAATCAATCAATCAATTAATCAACGTTTATTTATATAGCACATATTCATACAAATAAATGTAGCTCAAAGTGCTTTACAAAATGAATAGGAAAATAGAAGACACAATAAAAAATAAACATAAGTCAACATTAATTAACATAGAATAAGTAAGGTCCGATGGCCAGGGTGGACAGAAAAACAAAAAACTCCAAAGCCGGAGAAAAAAAATAAAATTTGTAGGGGTTCCAGACCACGAGACCGCCCGGCCCTCTGGGCAATCTACCAACATAAGTCAAACAGTCCTCTTTTGTATTTAGGGTTTTCATGGAAGGACCTGATGATGATGGTCACGTAGACCTCTGGCTTTCAGTCCATCAATGTTGGTGCATCATGATGCTTTGAGTAGGTGGTGGTGGCACAGGCTGCCACCACAAAGAAACCGGAAAAAGAAACAGAAGAGAGAGTTGGGGTCAGTACGGATTTTAGAGCCACTATGAATAGTTATTGTGATGAATTGGACATACAGAGTATCAGTATTAAGTTAAAGTGAAGTTATGAAGGCCATGTTAAAGTAATGTGTTTTTAGCAGTTTTTTAAAGTGCTCTACTGTATTAGCCTGGCGAATTCCTATTGGCAGGCTATTCCAGATTTTAGGTGCATAACAGCAGAAGGCCGCCTCACCACTTCTTTTAAGTTTAGCTTTTGGAATTATAAGGAGACACTCATTTGAAGATCTAAGGCTATGATTTGGAATATAATGTGTCAGGCATTCCGATATATAAGATGGAGCGAGATTATTTAAGGCTTTATAAACCATAAGCAGTATTTTAACTTCTTCTTCTATTTCTACCCGGGGCATCGGGTAGGCATCGAATTTGGAGACCTGATTTAGACGTCTAAAGTCATTACAAAATTTCCAGGAGCCGCCTGGCTTAGAAACGAGGACGATAGGGCTGACCAGGGGCTATGACTCTCCTCAATGATGTCCATGTCTAACATCCGTTGCACCTCCAATTCTACTTCTGCTGGTTTTGCCTCCGGAGTCTATAGGGTCTCTCCCGGACGATTACACCGGGTCTGTGACTATATTATGTAATCAGTGAGGTCTGGCTGGCTTAACTCACTCACTACTCGGGATTGCTCGGATTACCTGGGTTAATTCCGCCGCTGGTTGGGTGTTAGCTCTTCACGGGTTAAGGGCAGACGTGCATGAGAAGAGGAGAGGACCCACGGGAGTCGGAAACTCCTCCCTGTCCTTCCAGGGCTTCAATAAGTTTATATGGTAGATCCTCTCGCTTGGTCGACGATTGGGCTGTTTCATCAAATAGTCGACGAGCCCCTTTCTTTCCTTAACCTCGTATGGCCCCTGCCGGTGAGCTAGCAGTTTAGAGTGGGAGGTAGGAACGAGCACCATAACTCAGTCCCCCGGGTGGAACTCCCGGAGGACAGAGTTGCGGTTGTAACACCGGGCCTGCGCTGCTTGCGCACGAGTCACGTGGGTCTTTCAGGAGGGGTCTGATTCTTGTGAGCCTGTCGTGCAGTTGCACTACGTACTCCAATATGTTAGAGGAGGGCAGGGCCTCAGCCTCCCAGCCCTCTTTTAGGATGTCCAAAATGCCTCGGGTTGTCGCCCATACAACAATTCAAAGGGGGAGAAGCACGTAGAGGCCTGAGGTACTTCCCGGTAGGCAAAAAGCACAAGCGGGAGGAGTTGATCCCAGTTCCTGCCGTCGCTGCTGACTACCTTGCAGAGCATCTGCTTAAGCGTCTGGTTAAAGCGCTCCACCAGCCCGTCTGTTTGTGGGTGGTGACAGACGCTTTCAGGTGCTTTATTTTAAGTAATTTGGCCACCTCCCTGAATGTATCCGAGGTAAATGGTGAACCCTGGTCTGTGAGGACTTCCTTGGGTATACCTACTCTGGAAAATAAACTGACTAATTCCCGTGCAATGTTTTTTGTGTTAGCGGAGTGCAGGGGAACCGCCTCTGGGTATCGGGTGGCATAATCCACCATAACCAATATGTATTTATGGCCACGGGTTAAGGGCTCGAGGGGTCCTACTAAGTCGACCCCTATTCTCTCAAAGGGAACATCGATCAGGGGTATAGGGACGAGAGGAGCACGGTCCCTCCTAGGAATCTGGCGGATCTGACACTCTGGACAGGATTGGCAGAAGCGTCGGACCTCCTCATTAATCCCAGGCCAGTAAAACTGGAGCTTAATCCTCTCCAGGGTTTTTTCGGCGCCGAGGTGAGCGCCCAGCAGGTGGGCGTGAGCTAGTTCGCATATCTCCTGCCGGAAGGTACACGGAACTAGCAACAACTTCCGCACCTCGCCCTCGTGGGTTGCGACCCGATACAACAGATCATTTTCAAGGACAAAGAAGTGTTTGCGTGGTGTAGAACCGTCGGCCTGTGAGCTGTTTGACAAAACCACGCGATTCGGCAACCCGTGAGGGAATCATCGCTCCACTGCTCCCTTTTAAATGAGGCCGGCTGGTGTGGATTGAAACTGGTGATCCGCTTACCCAGAGGGTCTTGTGACCTGTACACCGGAAGAGTTGCCTGGCTTGTCCCTTCCCCGGCGGAGTCTTCCGGGTCAGGGTCCATCGCTGAAGAAACATCCCCCGAAGTACCAGTGCCACTAGGGCCTGCCCCAGAGCACGCGGTGGAGACACAGGAGGGGCCTTGCCCCTCATAACTAGATCCAACGAGGCCCCGGGAGTGGTAAGTGTCTTACCGCTTTTTCTTTTTGACCAGTCATGTCCCAATATTACCGGATAGGGGGGTTCGGCAACACAGCGACCATCAGTTTGGTTAAGTCCCCCTTCCAGGTAACATAACGACTTGGTCCCTCCATGCACACAAGTGACCTGCAAGTGCTGCTTCAGCCACTGTCGCGGTAACAAATAACGGCTAGCTACAATGGTTATGTTGCAATGGTTATGTCGAACAAAGCTACCACCGCGCGCCCATTCAATAAGACCACTCCGTGTTTGGACTGCGCCAAGGAATGCGGCGGGTACAGTACCTTTCGGTGGATGCCCAGGTGCAGTTCATCAGCTCCGCCCGCGACATTCAGGGGACAGGCTGGCAGCAGAAGACGGTCTCGCCGCACTTGTAACAGCAGCGGAGAGGCGGTTTGTCTTTAGGCCTTGACGCCGCTTCCGCGAGAGCCGCCGAGATGGCTCAGGGTTGGCCGCCCGTCCCTGTCGGTTCCCACGAGCAGACTTTTCTGCCTCCCCACTCGGAGAACATGAGCTGACGTTCCAGGACCTCCAGGAGACCCGGCATGTCTTTATAGGGGTGCCACCGGACCTGCTGGGCGAGGGAACTGGGCATGGCGTTCACCAGGCCCTCACAGGCCACCAACTCCACGACTCTCCGAGCCTGGGGTCCTTCTGGCCGTAGCCAGCACCCCATTTTGCCCCAGAAATCAAACGCCTGGAGCACGGGCAGGCTTTTCGGGTTGAACTGCCAGTTCTGCCTCCTGCTGGCCCGGCGTGATGCCGTAGAGCGGCCAGGATCTCTGGTTTGAGGAGGTCGTAGTTCGTGGCCTCCTCCTCAGGGAGGTTATAATAGGCCGCGCTGGTCCCTTTAGGTGGCGCGCAAAATGGACACCCACTGGACCGCTGCCACTCGTTCCAGGTGGCCGTCCGTTCGAATATGCCGAGGTACGACTCTACGTCATCTGCCTCGGCAATAGGCACCAGCTGGGGAGGCGCCAATTTGAGCTGGTCTGGTCTCGCCTTTGGGCCTCGAACAGCCTGGCCTTAAGTAGCCTCCAACTCCCGGTGTGGTGGTGGCTTGCGCTTGCTGCAGGGCCTGGAGTTGGGCATTCATGTTCTGCAGCACGGTGTTTAGGTCCTGTCCTCGTCATCTCTGGGGATCTTGTATCCCGCCGCCACTAGCCAATGTAACAGACTGAGGAGGAGACAGCACAAAGGTTTGGGGTTTTCCAGCCCCGTATATTGTCTAGAATCCACAATAAATGAAAAAAATATGGTCTGAGTCATAAACCAATAAACAGTTCATAAGCGCGACCCCAAGCATGGCGTCGGTGGCCATTTTAAAGAGGAGGAGTCGGAAGTGGAGGAATGCTGGGAAGGAACCGTGAGGGAGGATGGGATCGCTGGACGCCAGGGAAGATGGCGGAGGAAGGCGAAAAGTAGACATAGTGAGGACAAAACTGGCTTATGGCGGCGGAGCCGTCTTTTTTCCTGTAAAGAAGCATAGGGAGAAAGTTAGTACACCGCCGCGGAATGTCTTCCCAGGTGTGTCAAGATCCTTCCGCTGACTCCACTCGCATCGCGGATAATATATATATATATATATATATATCTATACTAATAAAAGGCAAAGCCCTCACTCACTCACTCACTCACTCACTCACTGACTCACTTCCCGTGTGGGTGGAAGGCTGAAATTTGGCAGGTTCATTCCTTACAGCTTCCTTACAAAAATTGGGCAGGTTTTATATCGAAATTCTACGCGTAATGGTCATAACTGGAAGCAGTTTTTTCTCCATTTACTGTAATGGAGATGAGCTTCAACGCCGTGGGGCGGAGTTTCAGGTGACATCATCACGCCTTCACGTAATCACGCAGTACATAGAAACCAGGAAGACCTCCAAAAAGCTTGAAGAAAACATGCATTATATAATTGAGAAGGCAGCTTAAACAATAAGAAGCGACGAAAGTGACATATACAACCATATTTATGAGTTCTGCTACTTGAAACAAAGCACGGATGTAAACCTACACTTTAAATTAAGTTCATAGACAGGCTGCGCTGGGCGCTTGTAATTTAGTGCCTGCCCATATAAGGCGATCTGTCAGCGGCAATCCAATAGCAAACTGCCACTAAATATTCACGGGTGAAGGACTGTGCTTATGGAGAGGAAGATGAGATGGTCAGGGTGGTGTTTGACACAAACTCAGCTTAAACTGCGAGAGAAAGTTTTAAGTGCCAGGACTAAGGTAACATTAAATACAGCCATGGACATAGCAGGAGATGGCACCAGCACAGCTGGGAACCTTCGATGCATGTACACCGAAGCGGCTCACGTAGAACTGGCGCGGTGCACAGATAAAAGCAACAGTTCCAAAGAGCGCTGAACAAAACCGAATTACACAATTGAAAAGGCAGCAAAAATATGAAGCGCCTGATACATATAAGCATATTCATAAATCCAACTACTGTGGAAACAAAGCACACGTTGGAAAAAGTCAATGTCCCGCTAAAGGAAGACAGTGTAAAAACCCGTGCATGCAGTGTGTCAGGTCTCAGATAATGAAGAAGACGAGCTGTTTATTGATGCAGTAAGAAACGAATCGATGAATGAAACCTGTCATCTTTACAACGATTGACAAACACGAATGTAACTTGAACACAACACATCCTACAAATACAAACCTGATTGAAAGAAATAATGATAATCAAATCATTGATGACAGCAACACTCAGTAACACTCACAAAACAAATACTGTATATTGACAGTCATGTTACGCTATTTTAAAATGTTCCCTTTTCTTTTTCTAGCATTTTTAACACACTACTTCTACACGCTACGATACGGGTATATATATATATGTATATATATATATATCCCGATCTACATACTCGAATAATGGATACTTTATTTGCCATCAATGATTGTTTTGGTAAAGCCATACTCAGTGTATTCATTAGATGAATGGTAAAAAAGTAAGAGCGAGGGGAGGATAACTTATTGAGGCATGCAGGCTGTAGTGCGCGTCAACTCTATCTGAATTGCGCGATCACATTTGAAAGAATATATCTTTTCAAGTTCTATTTAGTCCATATGTGTCAAACTCAAGGGCAGCGGGCCACATCCGGCCCGGCATGTAATTATATCCGGCCCGAACTTACCGCGTTAATCAAGTCTACCTTATTATGCTGCAAGTTATTGCCGGCTAGCTCACACGATGCTGAAGAGAAAAGTTGATTCGAAAATAGAGCCTTTAAAACCGATGGGAGGCTGAGTATATGTTTACTGAACCCGTGTGTCTCATTTGTGGAGCTAATGTGGCTGTAATTACAGAATTTAATCTAAGACGGCACTACGAGACAAAACATCAGGGTAACCTGAATGCAATTCAGAAGATACAGAAAACAGAAGAATTAAATAAGAATCTGACACTTCAGCGGACGTTTTAACCCGTGCACAATCACAAAGTGATTTCAAGTGAAGCTGCTTTTATGGGAGACACAAATGCACCAGTTCACCTTGCCCACTTTCCTGTTGCCAAGTAATGTTAAACCAAAGTCGTCACTCGGTGTTCCCAAATCGCGACTTTGCTGATAAACTGAGCGCACTGGCGCACTGAGTTTGCAAGGCGCTTTGGTGACTTTGAAGAACAAAAAAAGTCTGTCTACATGCGGCTCGAACCTTGTGCATGTTTGGTAGCACATATCTGTGTGAGAAGCTCTTCTCAGTGATAAAGTTTAACAAAACAGCACACAGGAGTCGCCTCACTGATGAGCACCTGCAATCCATCCTGAGAATCTCCACAACACAGAACCTCACAGCAAACAGAAACGAACCTGTGGCCAAAAAAAGATGCCAGGCGTCCAGCTCTAAAATGACATATGAGCAAAGACAACTGAATGATTTGATTTGTTATTGCTGAAAGGAACACATTTTATTTATATTTCCAGGTTTTGTTATGTAGCATGTTCATATTTGAATTTGTATAATTTTGACAGGATATATTTTTATGGAGAGCAAAATCTTTTGGGATATTTAAAATCTAAGTTTATTTTTTATATAAAATTACATAAGAGTAAAGAAATTTGAATGTTTGTTCTTTTAATGTTTACTTTATTTCTAACTTGTATAATTTAGACAGGATATATTTTTATGGAGAGCAAAATATTATAAGTTGTTTAAGGTTTGAGTTGATTTATTCACGAATAATATTCCTGTCTGTTTTACCATTCCTACCAAAGATATTTCTGTCGACTAAATAAAAATTCCTTCTATTTAAAATTTAAATAGAACTTGAACAAATACGATAGTTCATAATATCCACGAGACTTGCGTAAGAGCTGGAGTCATCCGTTTTAACAAACAGCGTATTGCACTGATCTGAAATAGCTGTGTGTGTATATATGTAGATATGTATGTATATGTATATATATGTTTATATATGTGTGTGTGTATGTATGTATAAATATATGTATTTGTGTGTATATATGTGTGTGTATGTATATATGTATGTGTGTATGTTTATGTGTGTGTGTGTAAATATATATATATATATATATATATATATATATATATATGACAACAACACTCATCACTCACAACAGTGACAAAACAATTACATTGACAATCATGTTACGTTATTTTCAAAATGTTTCCTTTTCTTTTCATTGCTTCTTTAACACACTACTTCTCGGCTCTGGTATGAATTTTGCTAGTATATATATATATATATATATATACACACACACACATATAAACATATATATACACACATACACATATACTGTATATAGATACATATATATATACACATATATATATCCACACATACATATATATATACACACACACATATATATACTTATATATGCATATACATATCTACATATATATACACATATATATATATATATATATATATATATATATCTACATATCTATATATATATTAGGGGTGGGACTCGATTAAAAAAATCAATCTAATTAATTAAAGGCTGTGTAATTAATTAATCTTCATTAATCGAATGTAAGCACACATGAAATTTTGCCCCAAATCGCAAATGTTGTTTTTTAATTTAAAAGGGTTTTAGTGGGCGACAGAATCAAATAATAGACATGGACAGGAATATTGTAAACTCAAGCTGTTTAATTGTGAAAAAAATGCATTTAAACTGCATTTCATTTCAAAACAGAAACAAAAATATGATCCCTGGCTAAAATTGGGCAGACTTAAAAAAGTGGTATTTTAAGTAATTTAAGTACATTTTCAGAATGGTATTGTCTTTAAATAATAATAACAAAATTTCAACATTAAAGTGCAGTTTTCTTCTTAAAAAAAACAAGGCAGAAACATAAAAGGTAATTTGACCAGCCTTACCTTTAAACTCTGAGTAACCTTAGCCAAAATTATTTTGTACATTAGGCTAAAACAGTGTGATCATTGAACATTTTGTAATTAGATGTAATTAGAATTACTAACGGTCATGAAAGTCCAATGATCCCCAGTAAGAGCCACAAAGTCCGCTTTCTGTAATGCATCTAATTTTGCTTGCTTTTCAATGTCATAAAGCTGTTGAATTTTACTTGAAATACGCTAACTGTAGCACATTTTCTAACCCCCTATCTTCCACCACTGTTAGTGGTCTACAGTCCAAAGCAATGTATTTTGCGAGAGAATTTGTAAGTTTGACCTATGTTGACTTACTAATTTTGGTCCTGAAGCCAGTCATTTCATGAGGTTTGGGCTGCCGACACCTTTTGTTGGTACTCAAACACGTACTGCTAGTGCTAACAGCATACACAGTTTCTGTGCTCGCTGTAACATGTTTTGCATTTAGATGGAACCGTAAGGTTGAAGTGCCTCAGTGGTATGCAAACTCATTTTTGCACAGTTTGCACCAAACCACGCTTTTATCAAGGCTTTCGCCGGGTAGTCTTTTGAAATGAAATTTCCCTCCAATCAGTGCTAGCAACGCGCTTTCTTCCGACTCTTACATTGTTGTAGCTCTGATGTGTGCATCAATGTAATCGATGTACCAGGAAATCATGCATTGACAAAAGTTAACCTTTGCTTGGACTGCAGTGTGATTAAATGCGTTATTTTTAAGCTAGCGTTATGGAGTACATGCATCGAAGCTTCTCAGCTGTGCTTGTGCTAAGAAAAGGCAACATTTTAAAAATAACGTAACATGATTGTCAATGTAATAGTCTTGTGACCGTTATGAGTGTTGCTGTCATCAAGGATTTGATTAGCATTATTTCTTTCAATCAGGTTCGTATTTGGAGGATGTGTTGTGTTCAAGTTTATTCCGTGTTTGTCAGCCGTTGTAAAGATAACATGTTTCATTCATCGAAGTGTTCACCACCCAAATCGTAACTCATGAATATAAGATGTTCAACAGGCATTCCTGGTAGTAAGTTGTGGAAATTGCCTGTGAATATTTAGCAGTAGCGTGTGTATGAACTTAATTCAATCTTTTCCAGTAGTGCAAAGTCAGTTGACGCGAGCCACCGAGTACATGCATCAAGCTTCTCAGCTGTGCTCGTGCGATCTTGCGATGTCCACGACTTTATTTAATGTTAGCTAAGACCCGGCACTTCAAAGTTTCTTGCTACAGCAATTTTAACTCTGCAACAAAGTGATCAAAAGTCTTGTTTATACCTCGTGTCTTCTCATTAAACTTGTATCTCGCGAATACCATACTGCCGTAGGCATGACAAAGCGGCAGCGGAGTGTGTCTATAAACTTAATTTAAACTTACGGTTTACACGTGCTTTGTTTCTGCAGTTGTGTAATTCGGTTTTTGTTCAGCACTTTTTGGAACTGTTGCTTTTTGTCTGTGCACTGCGTCAGTTCACGTGAGCCACTCGGTGTACATGCATCGAAGGTTCCCAGCTGTGCTGGTGCCATCTCGTGCGATGTCCACGGCTGTATTTAATGTTAGCTAAGACCCGCACTTAAAAGTTTCTCTCGCAGTTTCCCTGAGTTTGAGCCAAACACCACCCTGACCATCTCATCTTCCTCTGCATAAGCACAGTCCTTTACCCATGAATATTTAGCGGCAGTGTTTCTATTGGATTGCTGCTGACGGACGGCCTTATATGGGCAAACACTAAGTTACGCCTCCCACGGCCATCGAGCAGACGTCTATTATAGTATATGGACGAAAAAAGGTTCCAGTTATGACCATTATAATGTAGAATTTCAAAATGAAACCTGCCCAACTTTTGTAAGTAAGCTGTAAGGAATGAGCCTGCAAAATTTCAGCATTCTACCTACACGGGAAGTTGGAGAATTAGTGATGAGTGAGTGAGTCAGTGAGTCAGTGAGGGCTTTGCCTTTTATTAGTATAGATCATAATCTCTCTGACATTTGACATAAGATATTATTTTAAGAACTGAAAAAAAAAACAAGTTTTGGGGAAAACAGGTAATCTGTCTATTCAATCCAATTTCATCTAACATTTCTCAACAAAAAATAAATTGATTAATATTTGAAAGTCCCCAAGTACTTCTACTTGCTACACTGCTTAATAACTTGCCGATTTTTCATCTAGGCACAATAAATGTAAACTTGTCTTAAGAAATATTCCCTAACTCGAGCATGAAATTTTCCCTCAGCCAACTTCCTTCTGAGCCGTGTTCTTGTTGAAGAGTTAAGGTTAAATTAACAGGCAGTATCTGTCTGAACAGTTCTGTTCCTTGTTTGAAACATTTCTGTCATATCGACTCACAGCCTTCATTTGTTTAAACTGACAGGATTCAACTCCTTCAATCCTTTCCAATAGCTGTTAACCCAGAACTACTCTGACATTCACTGTTGCTGCTATAATGTTTTCTGAAAGACAGAGGCCAAACTAGCACACAATACTTCAGATGGGGTCTCAAACATCATTCATTTTGAGTATGTTACTGCCATTTGCCACTTACATTTAAGAGTAATATAGATTTTGAAGAATAAAAAGAAAATGCAATTTTTAATTAATTTTGAGAAGCATTTATCTTGCAGACTGTACATGTTTGTTTATTTATTCATTACTTTTAACGTATCTTCATCCCAGCTGGTAAAGGTTTTAATTGTTAAGTGGAGCTACCGACCAGTTATTTTACACCAGACAACCGTGGCTTAAAATTAGATAAAGAACTAGTTGAGAAGAAATGAAAAACATGAAACTTGTGAAAGTCGTCTAGTATGTTTTTGCCTTAATAATCAGAAAGAAAAAAAGATCTGATAATCTGTCTTTTTTTTGGTGATTATCTTAGTTATTTTACTACATTAGTTTTTCAAAATTGATTTGTTTTTATGTTTTTTTAAGAATGGTAAAGATCTAAATTGTACTTTCTGTACAGTAAGAACTAAATGAAGGTGTGTGACATGCTGTGCTAATGGGAATAATACATTTTTCTTCTGTTTTTGAACTAACTGTGACAGCCAGCTACCACAAAAGTATAATTTTGTCATTTTAATTTTTTTATGTTTTTTATAATTTGTGCATTTATTTTAATCACTGCTTCGGGTACATGTGTATTAATAAAAGTGTTTTTCTGTCAACTTATTTCTGATTTATTCTGCCAATTACATATTAATGACAAGGCTAACTGGCCTTCACGTGTCCCCATATCGTAGGTCATCTACCCAGTCTCCTGTTAGTTGTCTAATTCCTTTTGTGTAGTCTCATTGTGGACCATGAGTAGTCTATGATAACTTTCAAACATTTCTAATTAAATGTTTTGGATTCTCCCCAGAATTTTGTAATTATCTTATATTCTAAAAATGCTAAATGTAAACTCTTCCATTTACTTACATTAAACATAACCTCTCATATTTGCCTAAGTTTGAATTCTGTCCATGTACACCTGCAAAGATTTTGCTGACTCTAACAGTCAATCTAACTTCTTGTCCTCTGCACATTTTATCAGCTTGTTAATTATTTTATGTATATCATTTATATAGGTCAAGCAGCCCAAAGCTACCTCACCTCTGATCCTTGGTAGTCCTCATTTCAACATCCTATCTGTACATTCACATCCCAAATTCTAACTAACTGTTATGCTTTGCTTCAAGTCTACCTTTTGCCCAAGGGTTTTTAATAAGCCCCTGCCCTCCATTTGGCCAACCGCTTGCAATGTTTAAGAAAAAATTTATCCCTGTGGTTTGGTACAAGCTTCGGATGTTTAACAGCACACAGGAGTCGCCTCACTGATGAGCACCTGCAATCCATCCTGAGAATCTCCACAACACAGAACCTCACAGCAAACAGAAACGAACCTGTGGCCAAAAAAAGATGCCAGGCGTCCAGCTCTAAAATGATATATGAGCAAAGACAACTGAATGATTTGATTTGTTATTGCTGAAAGGAACACATTTTATTTATATTTCCAGGTTTTGTTATGTAGCATGTCATATTTGAATTTGTATAATTTTGACAGGATATATTTATATGGAGCAAAAATCTTTTGGGATATTTAAAATCTAAGTTTATTTTTATATAAAATTACATAAGAGTAAAGAAATTTGAATGTTTGTTCTTTTAATGTTTACTTTATTTCTAACTTGTATAATTTAGACAGGATATATATTATGGAGAGCAAAATATTATAAGTTGTTTAAGGTTTGAGTTGATTTATTCTAATAATATTCCTGTCTGTTTTACCATTCCTACCAAAGATATTTCTGTCGACTAAATAAAAATTCCTTCTATTTAAAATTTAAATAGAACTTGAACAAATACGATAGTTCATAATATCCATTTAGACTTGCACGTAAGAGCTGGAGTCATCCGTTTTAACAAGCAGCGTATTGCACTGATAACTAAATAGCTGTGTGTGTATATATGTAGATTATATGTATATGTATATATATGTTTATATATGTGTGTGTGTATGTATGTATAAATATATGTATTTGTGTGTATATATGTGTGTGTATGTATATATGTATGTGTGTATGTATTTATGTGTGTGTGTATATGTATGTGTATATATGTAGATAGATATATATATATGTATATATGTGTATATGTATAGATATGTATATATATATATATGTATGTATGTGTGTGTGTGTAAATATATATATATATATATATATATATATATATATATATGACAACAACACTCATCACTCACAACAGTGACAAAACAATTACATTGACAATCATGTTACGCTATTTTCAAAAATGTTTCCTTTTCTTTTCATTGCTTCTTTAACACACTACTTCTGCTATGCTGGTATTTTCTAGTATATATATATATATATATATATATACACACACACATATAAACATATATATACACACATACACATATACTGTATATAGATACATATATATATACACATATATATATCCACACATACATATATATATATATACATATATATATATATCTACATATCTATATATATATTAGGGGTGGGACTCGATTAAAAAAATTAATCTAATTAATTAAAGGCTGTGTAATTAATTAATCTTCATTAATCGAATGTAAGCACACATGAAATTTTGCCCCAAATCGCAAATGTTGTTTTTTAATTTAAAAGGGTTTTAGTGGGCGACAGAATCAAATAATAGACATGGACAGGAATATTGTAAACTCAAGCTGTTTAATTTGTGAAAAAAAATGCATTTAAACTGCATTTCATTTCAAAACAGAAACAAAAATATGATCCCTGGCTAAAATTGGGCAGACTTAAAAAAAAGTGGTATTTTAAGTAATTTAAGTACATTTTCAGAATGGTATTGTCTTTAAATAATAATAACAAAAATTTCAACATTAAAGTGCAGTTTTTCTTCTTAAAAAAACAAGGCAGAAACATAAAAGGTAATTTGACCAGCCTCACCTTTAAACTCTGAGTAACCTTAGCCAAAATTATTTTGTACATTAGGCTAAAACAGTGTGATCATTGAACATTTTGTAATTAGATGTAATTAGAATTACTAACGGTCATGAAAGTCCAATGATCCCCAGTAAGAGCCACAAAGTCCGCTTTCTGTAATGCATCTAATTTTGCTTGCTTTTCAATGTCATAAAGCTGTTGAATTTTACTTGAAATACGCTAACTGTAGCACATTTTCTAACCCCCTATCTTCCACCACTGTTAGTGGTCTACAGTCCAAAGCAATGTATTTTGCGAGAGAATTTGTAAGTTTGACCTATGTTGACTTACTAATTTTGGTCCTGAAGCCAGTCATTTCATGAGGTTTGGGCTGCCGACACCTTTTGTTGGTACTCAAACACGTACTGCTAGTGCTAACAGCATACACAGTTTCTGTGCTCGCTGTAACATGTTTTGCATTTAGATGGAACCGTAAGGTTGAAGTGCCTCAGTGGCATGCAAACTCATTTTTGTACAGTTTGCACCAAACCATGCTTTTATCAAGGCTTTCGTCGGGTAGTCTTTTGAAATGAAATTTGCCTCCGATCAGTGCTAGCAACGCGCTTTCTTCCGACTCTTACATTGTTGTAGCTCTGATGTGTGCATCAATGTAATCGATGTACCAGGAAATCATGCATTGACAAAAGTTAACCTTTGCTTGGACTGCAGTGTGATTAAATGCGTTATTTTTTTAACGCGTTATGGAGTACATGCATCGAAGCTTCTCAGCTGTGCTTGTGCTAAGAAAAGGCAACATTTTAAAAATAACGTAACATGATTGCCAATGTAATAGTCTTGTGACCGTTATGAGTGTTGCTGTCATCAAGGATTTGATTAGCATTATTTCTTTCAATCAGGTTCGTATTTGGAGGATGTGTTGTGTTCAAGTTTATTCCGTGTTTGTCAGCCGTTGTTAAGATAACATGTTTCATTCATCGAAGTGTTCACCACCCAAATCGTAACTCATGAATATAAGATGTTCAACAGGCATTCCTGGTAGTAAGTTGTGGAAATTGCCTGTGAATATTTAGCAGTAGCGTGTGTATGAACTTAATTCAATCTTTTCCAGTAGTGCAAAGTCAGTTGACGCGAGCCGCTCGGAGTACATGCATCGAAGTTTCTCAGCTGTGCTCGTGCGATCTTGCGATGTCCACGACTTTATTTAATGTTAGCTAAGACCCGGCACTTCAAAGTTTCTTGCTACAGCAATTTTAACTCCGCAACAAAGTGATCCAAAGTCTCGTTTATACCTCGTGTCTTCTCATTAAACTTGTATCTCGCGAATACCATACTCGTCGTAGGCATGACAAACGGCAGCGTGTCTATAAACTTCATTTAAACTTACGGTTTACACCGTGCTTTGTTTCTGCAGTTGTGTAATTCGGTTTTTGTTCAGCACTTTTTGGAACTGTTGCTTTTTGTCTGTGCACTGCGTCAGTTCACGTGAGCCACTCGGTGTACATGCATCGAAGGTTCCCAGCTGTGCTGGTGCCATCTCGTGCGATGTCCACGGCTGTATTTAATGTTAGCTAAGACCCGGCACTTAAAAGTTTCTCTCGCAGTTTCCCTGAGTTTGAGCCAAACACCACCCTGACCATCTCATCTTCCTCTGCATAAGCACAGTCCTTTACCCATGAATATTTAGCGGCAGTGTTTCTATTGGATTGCTGCTGACGGACGGCCTTATATGGGCAAACACTAAGTTACGCCTCCCACGGCCATCGAGCAGACGTCTATTATAGTATATGGACGAAAAAATAGTTATGACCATTATACGTAGATTTTCAAAATGAAACCTGCCCAACTTTTGTAAGTAAGCTGTAAGGAATGAGCCTGCAAAATTTCAGCATTCTACCTACACGGGAAGTTGGAGAATTAGTGATGAGTGAGTGAGTCAGTGAGTCAGTGAGGGCTTTGCCTTTTATTAGTATAGATCATAATCTCTCTGACATTTGACATAAGATATTATTTTAAGAACTGAAAAAAAAAACAAGTTTTGGGGAAAACAGGTAATCTGTCTATTCAATCCAATTTCATCTAACATTTCTCAACAAAAAATAAATTGATTAATATTTGAAAGTCCCCAAGTACTTCTACTTGCTACACTGCTTAATAACTTGCCGATTTTTCATCTAGGCACAATAAATGTAAACTTGTCTTAAGAAATATTCCCTAACTCGAGCATGAAATTTTCCCTCAGCCAACTTCCTTCTGAGCCGTGTTCTTGTTGAAGAGTTAAGGTTAAATTAACAGGCAGTATCTGTCTGAACAGTTCTGTTCCTTGTTTGAAACATTTCTGTCATATCGACTCACAGCCTTCATTTGTTTAAACTGACAGGATTCAACTCCTTCAATCCTTTCCAATAGCTGTTAACTCCAGAACTACTCTGGACATTCACTGTTGCTGCTATAATGTTTTCTGAAAGACAGAGGCCAAACTAGCACACAATACTTCAGATGGGGTCTCAAACATCATTCATTTTGAGTATGTTACTGCCATTTGCCACTTACATTTAAGAGTAATATAGATTTTGAAGAATAAAAAGAAAATGCAATTTTTAATTAATTTTGAGAAGCATTTATCTTGCAGACTGTACATGTTTGTTTATTTATTCATTACTTTTAACGTATCTTCATCCCAGCTGGTAAAGGTTTTAATTGTTAAGTGGAGCTACCGACCAGTTATTTTTACACCAGACAACCGTGGCTTAAAATTAGATAAAGAACTAGTTGAGAAGAAATGAAAAACATGAAACTTGTGAAAGTCGTCTAGTATGTTTTTGCCTTAATAATCAGAAAGAAAAAAAGATCTGATAATCTGTCTTTTTTTTGGTGATTATCTTAGTTATTTTACTACATTAGTTTTTCAAAATTGATTTGTTTTTATGTTTTTTTAAGAATGGTAAAGATCTAAATTGTACTTTCTGTACAGTAAGAACTAAATGAAGGTGTGTGACATGCTGTGCTAATGGGAATAATACATTTTTCTTCTGTTTTTGAACTAACTGTGACAGCCAGCTACCACAAAAAGTATAATTTTTGTCATTTTAATTTTTTTTTATGTTTTTATAATTTGTGCATTTATTTTAATCACTGCTTCGGGTACATGTGTATTAATAAAAGTGTTTTTCTGTCAACTTATTTCTGATTTATTCTGCCAATTACATATTAATGACAAGGCTAACTGGCCTTCACGTGTCCCCATATCGTGTCATCTACCCCAGTCTCCTGTTAGTTGTCTAATTCCTTTTGTGTAGTCTCATTGTGGACCATGAGTAGTCTATGATAACTTTCAAACATTTCTAATTAAATGTTTTGGATTCTCCCCAGAATTTTGTAATTATCTTATATTCTAAAAATGCTAAATGTAAACTCTTCCATTTACTTACATTAAACATAACCTCTCATATTTGCCTAAGTTTGAATTCTGTCCATGTACACCTGCAAAGATTTTGCTGACTCTAACAGTCAATCTAACTTCTTGTCCTCTGCACATTTTATCAGCTTGTTAATTATTTTTATGTATATCATTTATATAGGTCAAGCAGCCCAAAGCTACCTCACCTCTGATCCTTGGTAGTCCTCATTTCAACATCCTATCTGTACACCACATCCCAAATTCTAACTAACTGTTATGCTTTGCCATGTCAAAAGTGCCTCTCTGGTAGGTTTTGGACACACTGAACCTCTTTTCGTAAATAGAGAAAATGTTGTGGAATGAATGGAGTGCTGAAAGAAAATAAAGCTTCCATTTGCCACCTACAATGGCATAAACAAATGAAGTGCATAATTTAGTTTCCATACCAGTTTTTATGTCTTGTTTTTTTTTTGATTGTGTTAAAAACAGTGTGTTGCTGATATGACATTTATAATTACCGGTGGCATTCTTATTGTGGGATTCTTTGTTAGTTGGTAAAATATGCAGTGAAATAGCAAGCCAAACAACAGAAGCAGGCTTTTATCTCCAGCCTCATTCCTTAGTTCTGCTACAAACTTTTTTTCTGCAAATATGCTATGTTTATCATAATGTAAGTATAATATAAATATATTATATTTATGAACTGCTCAAAAAAATTAAAGGAACACTTTGAAAACACATCAGATCTCAATGGTAAAAAAAATCATGCTGGATATCTATATTGATATGGAATGGGTAATGTGTTAGGAATGAAAGGATGCCACATTGTTTGATGGAAAGGAAAATTATCAACCTACAGAGGGCTAAATTCAAAGGCACCCCGAAATTAATCAAAGTGTTATACGGCAGGCTAGTCCATTTTGCCAAAATTTCATTGCAGCAACTCAAAATCGTACTTAGTAGTTTGTATGGCCCTCACGTGCTTGTATGCATGCTTGACAACATTGGGTGGGGGGGGGAAACTTTTCCATGCTCCTAATAAGACCGATTGTGTCGTGGGGATCTCCTCTCAGATCTGGACCAGGGCATCACTGAGCTCCTAGACAGTCTGAGGTACAACCTGGTGGCATCAGGTGGACCAGAAAATAATGTCCCAGAGGTGTTCTATTGCATTGGACTACAGTTTGTGAGACTCACTCTACTGATACAATGTGAGCAACACTGGAGCACCACAAGGAACAGTCCTGTCTCCTTTTCTCCTTTCTTTATACAGCTCAGACTATAAATATAACACCGGAGGCTTCATGTGAACATGTTTTATGCAAACGAAACTTTGCGTAAAGCCACACACATTTTAACGGCAGCCTCAGATCATGTGTGTGCACATTTCTGCTTGGTTTTGCAAACTGGCAGCACCCAGCGTCAAAGCAGTGCCACTGTTTCTGTGTCATTTCCCTTCTTTTTCAAATTCAAATCCATAATGCAGGATTTATCCAATACACCAAAATTTATTGCATACAGTTTACAAATTTAAATCACTTGATTGTAATTATTCTGTAACAATATAATAGGGCACAGAATAGTTAAACTATTCCAAGTACCATAGCTGCTTTAGCGCTGTTAGAAGAAATGGAAGAGTTAAAAGAGAGGGATATTTATAAATGATGATGACTGGCTTGTAATTCGATTTCCAAGAGCTATCATCTAGGAGCTATGTGCTGAACTGGGGCCAACTTCACAAAGGCAGACTTTGGGGAATTGTGCTCTATCTGTTCCTCTGCAAGTTCTGTCCACTTTTGGGTTCTTAACCATAGGAACTTTTCAACGTGAACTTGCTGACCTATCAGGTATTTCACAATCATCACTGAGTCATGCCCTGCCAGTGTCGTGGCGAAAAATTCATCATCAGAAGGCTTTTTACCTAAAAATAAAGGCTATTAGGGCTCGAGATAGACAAACAGAGTTTTAAGGCTTTATTGCAATAAATCAACACAAAAATAACAAGGACTCAACCCAATACGGCCAAATTGAGCTGAGCACTGAACATTACAACAATTGAAGTTTTTATAACAATTTCTTATCTTTTTGGCCGCTTTCGATTAGCTCATTCTGCACCTGGTTTTACTGTCCATTATTCCTCTTGGTGTCTGTTCGGCTTATTTTGATTTGTCTAAGACTGGGTGGATGGCTTCCTCTTACCATCTTTGGGCTTTTCTTATGTCGTTTCCTATCTTTTCTCACCTCGCTATAATGAGCTCTTTTGCCCATCTTCTCTGACTCCCTTTTACTCCTGTCCGGCCGAACCTTGAGTTTCCATGGGAACCCTTATTATCTCCTTACTTTTCCTATCACTGGCCCCATTGTGTAATTTGTTATCTTTCTATGCTGTTCCCATTTTCTCTAACTGGCCAAGGCTTCGATTCCATATATGGGTTTCCTCTCATCGTTTTCTATCTTAGACCTTCCAAACTTTTTATAATAGTGACCTGAAGCTTAAGCTTTAATTAAAAAGAAGTATAGTATGTGCTTTCATTTGATCATTGCTTGGCATGCTTGATTTGTCTTAATTTCTACACTAAAGTTAATTGCTAATATATTCTTATAGTGTTTTTGCTAATGCCTGAATTTACTAAGATTTTCTCTTCATGCATTATGTCAGCGTGACCCTGCTTACAGCAAAGGCCTTTTGTTGCCTTTCTGCTGATTCATCAGCCCAGCTGCCCTTTGATAGGAGCCTTTTAGAGGCATCTTCTCTTTTTTATCACTTCCTAGCCTCGAATCACAGGTGTTCTCAAACTCTTATCCTGTCCAAAGCTAGTCTCGGTGTATCAATTTGCTGTTCTTTTCTTACTTTGGAAATTTTAATGTAAGCCTAAATAATAATGCAATATAACTGATTTTTTAGTTAACTATTTGCTAGACCTATTTTATTTGCTTAATCATTCTAATTTATGCTTAATCTAATGTTTTAGAAGCTTTTAATTACTTTTTATGGCTCTTCATGTTAATATCCTCTCATGCTAATATAAAAAATTTTCCTTCTACACCAGCTGTATAGGATGGTATTATCCGCTTGTCATCAAGATATATAAGTTTTCCTTACACTGTGGTTGAAATGGGAAAAATCAAAGTGCAATGCGCAGCAACATCTGGTTTTCCAAATGTAATCAGAGTTGTCAACTGCATGTACATCATCTATAAACAGGAGCACCTATAAAAATGGCAACTCTGCACTATCACACATACTTTTTTCCCAGATAGTGCAGCAAAAGAAAAGCAGTCCTTTTAGCAAGCCACTTCAAAGAGCTATGTAAAGAGCAGAGAATCTAGCCATTGTGATGCTCGGGGCTGACGCTACACTATAAAGGCGCCTTCAGGGAGTGAATTTGTTTATGTAAGTAGAAAGCATTTGCAATCTATTAATGTGCTGCTGTATAGTCCACAGAAAGTGTGTTGCATTGTGCAAGCATGTAACATAGTGCATAATGTGGCACACAGTCGTGGCTTGCCCGAACCTGAAGAGATGCGGTATGATGAACCAGACCCATTAAATGATCAGCCAAATAGGTTATTTCATTTGAATGTAATTAGCAGAATGTAAAAACAGGTAATAAGATGCAGCATTTATTTTTTAACTAGTTCATTTAATTTGGTCAATATCACATAGTTAGTTCATTGACCACATCTCTTACAGCATTCAATATTGCATTTTGTGACACCAGGACAGCGTCTGTCAGCACACAGCCAGATGGTTGTCTGGTGGTTTCTGGGGCAGAGGTGTGTGTGCAGCCAGCACCAGAAGATGTGCTTGGCACAGCAGCACCATCACTGTGTGGATTTTTGTCTTCGGGTCAGCATCTACAGTATATATAATTCACTAAGGCAAGACAACCATGAAAAGCACGCCGGAAGGGGCATGGATTCACTAAGCCGCCGACAAGTGAGACACCTATGGTGCACACAGGAAGGAGCCACGCCCACCAACTCCAAGACCATTGGATACGACGACAACTCGCAGGGCCACGCCCACCAACTCGGACGGACGACACAGAAAAAATGGCGTCATTTATGTTCGTCTGTCGTAGAGGCCACATGCAGTGCAGATAAGGTTAATGTCATGTACCTCCGAGCTACATTGACTGTTCATAGAGGCATGTTTCTCGCGGAGGTGAATCGCCATATGCAGCGTGTGAAACGGTTTTGAGGGTATCCCATGGGATCCTTAAAACAATCCTTTAAAACTGAGGTTAAAGCACAATGAAGGAATCAGTCTTTAAAAACCAATAAGCCCTGTGCCTCTGTTTCATTACCATCTCACCTGCTTCACCAATGCAGGCCCTGCAACAGTCGAGATGCTCTGTCAGCAGCTGACCTTCTCTGTGCCTGACCGGTTCACACAGAGGCAGCGCAAGAGAAAGCCGTGCCAGAGACAGACAGAGGCACACACACAGGCAGCTGGTGGGCGGCTCTCTGTGAGTTTCTCTTGCGAGCGGACACATGACCAGGCGGTGTGTATGCTTCGAGAACGAGGCTGGATGCGGCTTGCGACCGGGCACATGAGCAGGCAGTGTGTATGCTTCAAGTGCGAGGGTGGACGCGACAGGACCATCTAGGAAAAATCATGTCGCGGATGTGATTCGCTGTATGCAGTGTGTAAAACAGATTGTTTGTCGCAGATGTGAATCGATGTATGCGGCGTGTAGAACAGTTTGCGAGGGGTGTCCCTGTGTCTTTCCAGAAGTGTTCAACCATCAATAAATAATTATGCGGCGTTTGTTATGCCGCGGGTTCACTATTGTGTTGTATTTTGCTCTCTCCAGAGTTCCATCTTTTTATTCACTTACTGTTGTATTCTTCCACTAACCTGTTTTAGACAACCGTGTCTTTCCAGAAGTGTTTACCATTCAATAAATAATTATGCATGAGATTGAGCGTGTGTCTAGGCGTGGGTAAGCCGTTGAACCCCATTCGGGCTGCAAACCGTGGAATTGCCACTAAGTGCGACTCATACGCTCCCACTGTTTTCGTCCCTACCCTTTGTACACACCCCCCTCCCACACGTTGACTGTTAATAGAGGCATGTTTCTCGCGGAGGTGAATCATTTAAAAATGAGTTTTCGGTTACGACGAACGACCACGTGCAGCATAGCAAAGTGTTGTACACGCTACATACAGCAATTTGCATCCGCAACAAACATGCGTCTTCTTAGATGCTCCTGCACTTTGTACACACCCCCCTCCCACCTCGCTACGCCGCACGGACGATTGTGTGTTGGTTCGTTCCGTGCATTGTTACAATGTTGCTTTTCTTGCTGATTTATTACATTACCGATTTTGCAAATGTTACATTTTCTCCCTGTGCTTAAAAATGATTAAAAAACTGGCCTGATTATGCGGCGTATGGTACGCCGCGGGTTGGCTAGTTTGTAATATTGTCTAAAACAGAATAAACAGACAGTGGGCTGCAACTTCCCGTTTCACATTGACTTGATATCTGACTACTTTTTTATTTTGGGCACTATGTGACTTTCTGAACTTGTATCACTCAATCAAGATTACTTTTGTTGCTTATACCACTGCTTAAGCAAACAAATGGTACATTTTTCTTTGCCTCTGCATCTTAGCATCTTTAAAAACAAGGAACTGGTTATTGACTTTAGTCTCACCAAAGGGCCTCTATGCCCAGTCACTGTTCAAGGAGTGGATGTAGAGGTAACCACTTCTACAAGTATTTGGAGGTCCACATTAATGGCAGGTGGACTAGCATTGGGCCATAAAGGAACTAGATAAGAAAGGGCAAAGCAGACTCTTTCCATATGTATTTATTTATTTAAAAAACTTCGGTAAAAAGCTTAATTTTCCCTAAAGTAATATCTGTTTTATATATATATATATATATATATATATATATATATATATATATATATATATATATATATATATATATATATATATATAATGTGGATACAGTGCAGAAATTGTTCATTCTAAAATTTTGAAGTAATAGCAATTTAAAGATGTTTGTTTATTGGAAAAGTAAGTAAATGAACAGCTAAAGAAAAAACAGCCACAATTCAAATAACACTATCACTAAACATACAGCTTAGGAGCACATGAAAGAAATAGTTTAAAATGAAGTTTAAAAATGCCAAAAGGCAAAGTGAATATTGCAGAAACTGTAAAAGAAAACCCTAAAAGGCTATTTCAGTTTTTTAGCAGTAAGACAACAGCCAAAGATGCAGTCAAGGGTATTAAGGACAGTGAGGAATATTATTGAAATTCAAAATGATTTTGAGATTTCAGAGAGAGGAACGTGTGTGGGGTGTGTGTGTAATGAATAAATTAAAAACAGTGAAATCAAATGCAATGTCAGGTCCAAATAAAATGTATCCAAGAATGCTCAAGGAACATATTGATTATACTGTATATACAAACTTTTAACATGCATTTTTAATAAATATTTCATACTGAGGAAATACCTAAAGGCTGAAAACTAGCAAATGTAATCCTATTGTTTAAAACAGATGCATGGAGTGATCCTTAATAATTGAAGGCCAGTGAGAGTAACATGTAAAATTAATTATATTAATTATAATTAAATGATTTATCAAAGACATGACTGACCAACTGGTTAATTACAGATGTATTAGTAAATGGTGAACATTAGTTTACCTGCTGTTAGAATTTTATAAACAAGCAACAAAAATATTTTATATATTTATATTTATGTGTGTGTGTGTGTGTGTATATATATATATATATATATATATATATATATATATATATATATATATATATATATATTTAAAATAGCAACAGCCCTAGCACTGACCCCTGTGGAACACCACTCTCAACATCAGCCAATTCTGATGAGGTTCCTCGCACCATCACCCTCTGCTTCCTGTGTCCGAGCCAATTCAGGACCCATCTAAAAACATCACCCTGAACTCCCACTTCTTTTAGTCTGATGCACAACCTCTCATGTGGCACTTTATCAAATGCTTTCTGAAAGTCCAGATAAATAATATCATAAGCTTCACTTTGATCATACCCTTTCATTGCTTCCTCATAGAATTCCAGCATGTTAGTAAAACATGACCTCCCTCTTCTGAACCCATGCTGACCGTTCAGAGAAACTCTTATACATGTTATGTGCTGCTCAATCTTATCCTGAGTAATTCCTTCCATTAATTTTCCTGCGATGTATGTTAAACTTACTGGCCTATAGCTGCCTGTGTCTGCCCGGTCACCCTATTCATGTAATGGGATAATATTTGTCATTTTCCAGTCTTTCAGAATTTCCCCATTGTGCAGTGACTTCCTAAAAATATGTGTCAAGGGTTTATATATGTACTGACTAACCTCCTTAAGAACTTAAGGGTAAATATTATGTGGTCTTGGAGATTTGTTTGATTTTAGCCTATTTAATCTATCTGAGCAGTAGTTCTCGCTCTACAATTTCCAAATCAATCAGTACCTCCATAATAGTCCCCTTTACCTCTGGCAGGTTATCAACAACAACAACAACAACATTTATTTATATAGCACATTTTCATACAAACAGTAGCTCAAAGTGCTTTACATATTAAAGAATAGAAAAATGAAAGACATAATTATAAAAAATAAATCAACATTAACATCGAATAAGAGTAAGGTTCAATGGCCAGGGGACAGAAAAACAAAAACTCCAGACGGCTGGAGAAAAATAAAATCTGTAGGGATTCCAGACCATGAGACCGCCCAGTCCCTCTGGGCATTCTACCTAACATAAATGAAACAGTCCTCTTTGGATTTAGGGTTCTCACGGAAGGGCTTGATGATGATGATGGTCACGTAGACTTCTTCCTTTTAATCCGTCCATCATTGTTGGAGCATCATGAAGCTTTGAGTAGGTGGAGGTGGCGCAGGCCACCACCACAAAGAAACCGGAAAAAGAAACAGAAAAGAGAGTAGGGGTCAGTACCGATTTTAGAGCCACCATGAATAGTTGTTATGATGAATTGAACATACAGAGTATCAGGATTAAGTTAAATTACGATTAAAATGAAGTTATAAAAAGGCCATGTTAAAGTAATGTGTTTTCAGCAGTGTTTTAAAGTGCTCTACTGTATCAGCCTGGCGAATTCCTATTGGCAGGCTATTCCAGATTTTAGGTGCATAACAGCAGAAGGCCGCCTCACCACTTCTTTTAAGTTTTGTTCTTGGAATTCTAAGGAGACACTCATTTGAGGATCTGAGGTTACGATTTGGAATATAAGGTGTCAGACATTCCGATATATAAGATGGGGCAAGATTATTTAAGGCTTTATAAACCATAAGCAGAATTTTAAAGTCAATTCTGAATGACACAGGTAACCAGTGTAGTGACATCAAAACTGGTGTGATGTGTTCTGATTTTCTTTTCCTAGTTAGGATTCTAGCAGCTGCATTCTGCACTAGTTGCAAACGATTTATATCTTTTTTGGGTAGTCCTGAGAGGAGTGCATTACAGTAATCTAGTCGACTGAAAACAAACGCGTGAACTAATTTCTCAGCATCTTTCAGTGATATAAGAGGTCTAACTTTACTTATGTTTCTTAAGTGAAAAATGCTGTCCTAATGATCTGATTAATATGTGATTTAAAATTCAGATTACAGTCAACAATCACCCCTAAGCTTTTTACCTCCGTCTTGACTTTTAATCCTAATGTATCCAGTTTATTTCTAATAGCCTCATTGTATCCATTATTGCTGATCACTAAAATTTCAGTTTTCTTTATTTAACTTGAGAAAATTACTATTCATCCATTCTGAGATACTAGTCAGACATTGTGTTAGTGAATCAATAGAATCAGGGTCATCAGGTGCTATTGATAAGTACAGCTGTGTGTCATCAGCATAGCTGTGGTAGCTCACGTTGTGCCCTGAGATAATCTGACCTAACGGAAGCATGTAGATTGAGAATAACAGCGACCCAGGATAGAGCCTTGTGGAACACCATATTGGATATCATGTGTCTTCGAGTTGTAATTCCCACAACTAACAAAATATTTTCTCCCTGTCAGGTAGGATTCAAACCAATTTAAGACACTGCCAGAGAGGCCCACCCATTGACTAAGGCGATTTCTAAGAATGTTGTGATCAATGGTGTCAAATGCAGCACTCAGATCTAAGAGGATGAGAACAGATAAATGGCCTCTGTCTGCATTTACCCGCAAGTCATTTACTACTTTAACGAGTGCAGTTTCTGTGCTGTGATTTGTTCTAAAACCTGACTGAAATTTATCAAGAATAGCATGTTTATTTAGGTGGTCATTTAACTGCATAATGACTGCCTCTCTAGAACTTTACTTAAGAAGGGCAGGTTAGAGATGGGTCTAAAATTTTCAAGAGCGAGGGGTCAAGATTATGTTTCTTAAGTAGGGGTTTAACTACAGCAGTCTTAAGACAGTCTGGGAAGACCCCAGTATCTAGTGACGAATTTACTATGTCAAGAACATTATCAATTAGCACGCCTGATACTTCTTTGAAAAACCTTGTTGGTATCGGGTCAAGGACGAGGTGGAGGGTTTTAATTGAGATATTATTTTTGTAAATCAGGTAAATCTATCCTAGTGAAAGAGTTTAATTTGTTTATAACAGGATGTTGGGGTTTAGGGGATCCTTAGTGTTGGGGAGATATACTATGTTATTTCTAATATCATTAATTTTTGATTGAAAATACAGCGACAGCCTCACAGGTTTCACTGGAAGCACTTAGGAGGCATTCCTTTGAGCTACCTGGGTTTAGTAGGCGATCAATTGTTGAAAATAAGACTCTAGGATTACTAGCATTGTTATTTATAATCTTAGAGAAATAGCAGCGCTCTCAAGACGGACAGTGTTATTGTATTCTGTTATTTTGACTTTTAATATTTCGTGGTGGATAGTAAGTTTAGTCTTCCTCCATTGACGCCAGCTCTACGGCATGTTCTCTTTAAATCAGACACTCTTTGGGTCTTCCATGGTATACCAATGCTAGAAGATTTTTTCACTGTCTTTTCAGGTGCAACTATGTCAACAGCAGCTCTCACTTTAGAATTAAATCTTTCCACCTTACTATTTACATTGTCCTCGCTATTATAGCTGGCACTATAAACGGACTGATTGCTTAAAATGTTTGTAAGTTTTAAAGCTGCTGCCGAATCAAAGAAGCGTTTTTTAACAATATGCTTCTCATGAGTGTTTTTATCATTATTTCTATATTAAAAGTAGAAGAAAATGGTCTGATAGACCAATATCAATGATCTGTTTTATATCAACTTTCAGTCCTTTAGTAATCACTAAGTCTAATGTATGACCTGCTTTATGTGTAGGCTGATTTATGAGTTGTCTCAAATCAAAAGAATCCAGGAGGTTCATAAATTCTTTTACTTTTAGATCACACTGATTATCTATATGAAAATTAAAGTCGCCAACTATTAGGAGTGTGTCATAATTAGTAATTAAAATTGACATTAAGTCAGAGAATTCCCCAAAAACGACGTTATATTTAGGAGGTCTATACACGGATAGTATTAGAACTTGAGAATCTCCATGAATAACAACGGCGTAGATACTCAAAGGACTTGAACTTACCAAAACTGACATCTTTACATTTTAATCGGCTCGAGTAAATGTTAGCCAATCCGCCCCTTTTCCCTGGCGGTTTGAATGAGTAAAACTGTAATCCGGAGGCAGATTCGATTAAAACTGACGCGCATCTGAATTCAGCCATGTTTCATTTAGTGCAATAAGATCTATTTTTTTATTACTAATAAGATCGTTGATAAGAAACGTTTTGTTAGTTAAAGCTCTGACATTTAATAGTGCCATATTTAATGTTTCGGAGGTGCAGAGATGAGTACTATGTGTGTTATTGTTATTTGGAATAGGAACTAAATTATTATTATTAGCGCTGCTCTGTGTGTATTTTTTGTTTAATCTGTGATCTGTTTTTATAGTTTTAATACATTGTTCCACTAAAATAGTGATTTTAATTAGATTATTGGAGTTTATGCCGTATTTCCTAGGTTTTCTACGTGCATTGAGATTGCTTATTACAGTATTAATGGTGTGAACTTTAACGGAAGACTCTATTAAACATTCATCATGTCCTGGCACAGCAGTATTATTTCAGAAGGGGTTAAGAGCAGAGATAGATAGTCAAGAAAAACGAATTACCTTCGATATGTTTTCGGAGAGGACCCGGGCGCCGAAACTGTTCGGATGCAGAATCTGTTATCTACAGTTATCTACTCCCTCGCTTGTGAAGACCTCAGAAAAAGGCTTATTTAGAGCATCGACTATTTCATATCAAGCAGTAGGCCTATTGCTAAAGTACACTAAAGGAATACAATACACAATGTATAAAAAGAAAAGGCAGAGTCTTTACATGTTTGTAATTATACAGGATGGTGGTTAGTACTACAGTACACTGTGAAAAATGTAAACATGTATAGTTACTACATCATCAAACGACCTGTAAATAATGTCAGTATATACAGTAGATATATTGGAAATAATTCTCAGAAGATTTCAGAAATTCCACTTATTGTCTAAATTATGACAAACAAAACACAATATTTTGGACATGTCTGTAACACTGCCCAAGGCCACTGCCATCATTATTTTTCCTTCTTAACATTCAACCATTTGCTAAGGTACACACGTTTGTTCACATTTTTAGATGGTAGAGTAGATCTCTTTTTGTGCACAATTTGAAAAAGATAAAAGGCAGCTGCACAACATATCATGGAACAAGAGCATCAAAGACTGATTTTGAAATGCTTGCAAGAATAACAAATTATCTGAATTACAAGATCTCAAGTCTATTGTCAGGTTGTATGCAAATAATTTTGCTTGTTTGTATGTATTAATATTTAGATTCTATTTTATTAATTAAATAACATTACTTAGCACAATATTGAAATTGCTTTTGTGACTACTTGTTGTGGATATTTTGAAAGCTTGTAGTTGCATGAGCTGTAGAATGCCTAGTAAAAGAAGATCCTTTGTCATAGAGGCAACTGTTGTTACATTACAGGTTTAGGCACAACAGCATTCTCAACTTTTTTAATACTTAATTTGGAGAAGTGATCACGTACATAAAATAACCCTAAAAGCAGTGTTGATGATTGTCCAAACACATTTGATTAAATAACTCTAAAATAATACTAATTCACTGCCAATAAATATGGGAGTGTCCGGGGGGCACAGAGCTGTGTCCCTGGAAAAATCTGAAGGCAACCAGTTGAAGGGCAGCCTCAGGGCACCTGCTTGCCAAAATATCTTTTTACACTGAAATATATAAAAGTCAATGTGTGTGTATATATGTACTGTATGTTCCAGCATCACTTTTGAACAGTTGGAGCAATTTTCATGAAACTTGGTACACATGTTCCTCATTAGTCGAGTAAAAATATTGTACAGTGAAATCAGCCCTAACCCACCCCCTTCTGTCAAGAGCGTCTTGTGGTCTTGTATGCATGTTATCATCCAGTTGACACTCAGAACGACTAAACTGGAGGTGACAGCCAGCATTCTTTATGTGTGAGTTCCACCGCGCCCCTGTTGCTTTGGAAGCTAAATAGAATTGGCTAGTTCCAAGCATCAACTAGATGATAACATACATACAAGACTGCAAGGCAAACACATTTTTGAGTCTTTATTTGTTTGTTAACTTATTTTTATTTTTAAAGTTGTGTTTTTTTAAATTATATTTTTCTCAAACAATTACAACAAAAATACAACTTTATTTTCCTCCTGGGTAATGCTGGGTATTTCATCTAGTAAACAAATACAAGTCAAAACCAGTTTGTAATTGATGTTGATATGCTCTGACACCAAGCATGATGTGCAAAGAGACACATTTATTTCATGATTATTTCACATTGTCTAATTAAATACACTTTTTACAATATTGGGGGGTGGGGGTCATTGCCTCAGTACCCTGCATTACAAACCACCACTGTCAGGCATCAATAACTGGTATAAACACAAAAATAATGTGAAGACAGATGTGTGCACAATTTGTTGGTTCAATATTAAAGTGCAGTTTTGTTCATTAAAAAAAATCACTTTTTAATTAAAAAGATAGTTACAGTTGCATTGCACTATTGTCTAAGAGTTTGTCTTTCTTTATGTGTTTCATGGTTTAGGAAGAACGTTGTTCAAAAAATGTGACCAATGTACAGTTTTAACTAAAATGACATTCCAGAATTGTGCTTCCAGTTTCTGGACAGCATTTACTTGTTTGCTTTTTTCTGTTATTTTAGAGCTGGTTTTTAATGCAATAATGTGTAGCATTGCTGCTGTAATGATGTTCCTTTTCCTATAAAGTTAACAACCTTCTATGTGAGTATGTTCCTCTATTTCTCATGCTTGAAGTTTCTCTTTATGAGGTTAACCCTATCTTACACTTTTCAAGAATTTAAATATCTGTAACAAGACATATTTGCTCACATTTATTTCTGGAATGTATCTTTTCCATGTCTATGACTTTTGTCATTACGTCTGTTTAAATAAGTATCAGACTAAATGCTCCTTGTCAAAATGTCAATACTTTTACAAAGTAAATATGTCTGAGTGTGACTCATGTAGATAAAAGCTTTCTCTGTTGTTTTAGTGCTTTTTGTTTTTAAATTGGTCAATTAAAGAAGAAAGAAACATTTCAATTTGTGGGTCACTCCCTATCATTAATACCAAACAAATTTTTTTCTGTCGTTAATCCACTGTTTGATTTTTACAAATAGATTAAACGCTATCCTTTAATTTAAAATTATAATAACCATAAATAAATAAACAATCCAGAAATCTAGGAATCAATAAAATATGCAGCATATGAATACAAGACTGACACAAAATGACATAATATTATAACAATGAACAGTACTGTTTTTTTGCTATTATTTTTCACCTGCACCCTTACCTTCTTATGCTTCTGGAGTTGAAGGATGGGAATATTAAAAGGATAATTGGGATAATTAATCAGGTAAGAGACAGGTTTAACATGTATTAATTATTTTTTTCAAGGTTACTTAGTAAACCAGTGAACTGTGGCTCTTGCTGAACGTCAAAATATGCTTCATGCCCAATGAATTAAACTGTCAAACTGTGTTTTTAATATAAAATTCAAATAAATCACACTCAATTTGCAGAACAAGCTTTCTGAATCTGAAGGATATGCAGGTTAGTGTCAAATTAATGAAGGAATAATTTCCTTTTTATTTAAATGTTTGCATCTTAATTAGAAAACATGAGGTAAATGATCATTTTATTAAAGAAGATGGCTTGTAATTCAAATCCATTTTTTTTCTTTTTCCAGAGAGTACCAGATCTTTTATATTATCTGTTTATCAATCCATACATCCATTCAAAGTTGTAGGGGCCAGCGCCTATCCCAGCAACAATGGCTTTAAAGAAAGAACATGTGGACATGGCATACCCTACTGTATAATATAAAACCATGTTCTTATTTGTGCTAATAGTCTTTTTAAAAGAGAGAAATAATTTGAAAGTGATATATATGTGAACATTTTTTCACATATTTCTTTAATATTGATAATTTGTTATGGTCCAAGTTTGTTTCTGTGTTCAACAGAATGTCTGCTACAGCATCTGTCTTCTTCACTCACAGCAGTATTCAACTGCATTGCAATATATTTCACATTAAATTATTTGGTGAAGGCTACATGGACGCTACAAATGTGCACTAATTAATCGAGCTGTTCCTCTCAATAATTGCAAATTAGAAAACATCTAAGGTTTCAGCAATTGTGGTTGCTTTCTAATCAGGTTGCTTATTAAAATATTCCAGTACAGCAATTTGAGGCCTAATATAACTTGAGGAGGCACATAAAGAAATCTTCTGAAACATTCCAATTACTTACCTTGCACTGACAAACGGAAGCATATTTAGTGCACTTCTTGCAAAAAGTAATGGATGCAATGCTAGTAATCCTAGAGTCTTTTTTTCTTCAATTGATCGTCTGTTAAACCCAGGTAACACAAAGGAATGCCCCCAGAATACTTCCAGTGAAACCTGTGAGAACATTGCTGTATTTTTCAATCAAAAAATTAATGATATTAGAGATAACATAGTATATCTCCCCAACACTGCAGAACCTCCAAAGCCCTGATACTCCATTATAAACAAATTAAATTCTTTCACCAGGATAGATTTACCTGAATTACATAGTATGATCTTTCAACTGAAACCCTCCACCTGCGTCCTTGACCCGATACCAACAAGGTTTTTCAAAGAAGTATCAGGCGTGCTAATTGACAATATTCTTGGCATAGTAAATTTGTCATTAGATACGATATTAGATATACGTCTTAAGACTTCTGTATAAACCCCTGCTCAAGAAAAATAATCTCGATCCCTCTGCTTTTGAAAATTTTAGACCCATCTCTAACCTGCCCTTCTTAAGTAAAGTTCTAGAGAAGGCAGCCATTATGCAGTTAAATGACCACCTCAATAAACATGCTATTCTTGATAAATTTCAGTCAAGTTTCAGAACAAATCAGAACTGCACTCGTTAAAGTAGTAAATGACTTGCGGGTAAATGCAGACAGAGGCCATTTATCTGTTCTCATCCTCTTAGATCTGAGTGCCGCATTTGACACCATTGATCACAATATTCTTAGAAATAGCCTTAGTCAATGGGTGGGCCTCTCTGGCAGTGTCTTAAATTGGTTTGAATCCTACCTGGCAGGTAGAAAATTCTTTGTGAGTTGTGGTAATCACATCTCAAAGACACATGATATCTGATATGGTGTTCCACAAGGCTCTGTCCTGGGTCGCTGCTCTTCTCAATCTACATGCTTCCCTTAGGTCAGATTATCTCAGGTTACAACGTGAGTTACCACATCTATGCTGATGACACACAGCTGTACTTATCAATAGCACCTGATGACACTGACTCTCTCGATTCACTAACACAATGTCTTACTGGTATTTCTGAATGGATGAATAGTAATTTTCTCAAACTAAATAAAGAGAAAACTGAAATTTTAATAATTGGCAATAATGGATTCAATGAAATTATCAGAAATAAACTTGATGCATTAGGATTAAGAGTTAAGACGAAAGTAAAAAACTTATGGGTAACTGTTGACTGTAATCTGAATTTTAAATTGCATATTCATCAGACCACTAGGACAACATTTTTTTCACTTAAGAAACATAGCAAAAGTTAGACCTCTTATATCATTGAAAGATGCTGAGAAATTAATTCACGCTTTTGTTTTCAGTAGACTAGATTACTGTAACGCACTCCTCTCAGGACTACCCAAAAATGACATAAATCAACGAGTGCAGAATGCAGCTTCTAGAATCCTAACTAGGAAAAGAAAATCCGAACACATTTCTCCAGTTTTGATGTCACTACACTGGTTGCCTGTGTCATTCAGGATTGACTTTAAAATACTGCTTATGGTTTATAAAGCCTTAAATAATCTTGCTCCATTTTATATATCGGAATGTCTGACACGTTATATTCCAAATCGTAACCTTAGATCCTCAAATGAGTGTCTCCTTAGAATTCCAAAAACTAAACTTAAAAGAAGTGGTGAGGCGGCCTTCTGCTGTTATGTACCTAAAATCTGGAATAGCCTGCCAATAGGAATTCGCCAGGCTGATACAGTAGAGCACTTTAAAACACTGCTGAAAACACATTACTTTAACATGGCCTTTGTATTAACTTCACTTTAACTTAATACTGATACTCTGTATGTTCAATTCATCATAATAACTATTCATAGTTGCTCCAAAATCTGTACTGACCCCAACTCTCTCTTCTGTTTCTTTTTCCGGTTTCTTTGTGGTGGCAGCCTGTGCCACCACCACCTACTCAAAGCATCATGATGCTCCAACATTGATGGACTGAAAGCCAGAAGTCTACGTGACCATCATCGTCGAGTCGTTCCATGAGAACCCTAAATACAAAGAGGACTGTTTGATTTATGTTAGGTAGATTGCCCAGAGGGGACTGGGCGGTCTCTTGGTCTGGAATCCCTACAGATTTTATTTTTTTTTTCCAGCCTCTGGAGTTTTTTTTTTGTTTTTTCTGTCCACCCTGGCCATCGGACCTTACTTATTCTATGTTAGTTAATGTTGACTTATTTTTATTTTTTATTTTGTCTTCTATTTTTCTATTCTTCATTGTGTAAAGCACTTTGAGCTACTTTTTTTTGTATGAAAATGTGCTATATAAATAAATGTTGTTGTTGTTGTTGATGTCATTTCTATACTGTTCCCAATGTAGAAGCTCCAAAATCAGTTAATGTAGCCCAATGTTTGCAGAGCAGTGCATGTATGGAGAAGCTAAGTTACAATGCAAGATCACAAATATTGACTTACAGTAAAATAATGTGATGGTGCAGGTTGACTCCTCATCCCGGGAGCCTCTTGAACTCACATCGCCTGTAACGTACCCAAGGATGAGCCTTGCAGATAAGGACACAACAGACAAACCAAGGGGTTAGTGCAAAAGTGTTCCAGTGCTTTTAATAAAACAAATCAAAAATCAAAACAGTGTTCAATAAGTGCAGTGCTCCAACAGTCAATAAATATAGTTCCAAAAAACAAGGTGAACGTGAATGTTAATATTCTATAATTATCCATTAAAAACCAGAGACAGTCCCCAATTTCTTAAAGCTCACATGTCCTAATACTGCCTTCTAAAAGCCAACGTCTCCTCAGCTTACCTCCGCACAGGATTTAGCAACTGAGGAGTCGCCCAACCGACAGGTGCAGTCAACCATCCTGTCTAAGCCCCGTTCCCTGCCAGACTTCCATCAGCATGTACACGGCAACCTGTTGAGCCACCCATGCCTCTGCCGCCACTCACACTCGGCCGATGCAGAAGACTCTGTCAGTTAGGCTGCTCCTGCACCCTTGCATTCATTCCTTGAGCCTCTGGATCCTCAACTTGAGGCTCCGCTCCTGACCACCTTCATGCATACTTTTCGGCATGAGCTCTCTGTTTCTCTCTCTCTCTCTTTCTCTCTCACTATCAGTCCTGTCTCTTGTCACATTTTATCTTTCCATTTTTTTAACCTCTGTCCTTTCTTTCTTCTCTCGCTTGATTGCTTGTTGTCCAGACTGTTTTCTTCCTTTTGTCCCTTTCTTATGTTTCACCCAAATTTGTTTTTTTTCTCTCTTTGATTGGCACAGCGTACTGCAGGAAGCCAATGAAGCAACTGAGGCAGACCGCACTCTCACATGCAGACACACCTCACCCCAATTACTCCGCCAAACTCCCACAGTTGCGTGAGCATACACACCCACAGAGATCAAGCTGGCCAATTGATTATTTATTTATTACAATGGGCTCTTGATTGTTACACCACGGACCTGCCATTCCACAAATAACTCTAAGGAGCTAAGGGTTTATATTGAGAAACCATCACCCAAAGAAAAACCATCATTTAAAAACTGCATTTTGTGTTTACTTGTGTTATATTTGACTAATGGTTAAATGTGTTTGATGATCAGAAACATTTTGTGTGACAAACATGCAAAAGAATAAGAAATCAGGAAAGGGGCAAATAGTTTTTCACACCACTGTACATAGTACAGATAAACAAATAACAGATAAATGAGTCTCCTGATTGATGGATTTAATTGTTAAATTTATTTTGTAATTATTTAATGATTATAAGAATAAGTCTGATGATATAGTTAAATAGCCAAAGAGGACAGAAAATAAACACTCCAGCTGGTGAGATGCTGAAGAAAATAAATCTGCCATTGTTCCAAATCCAAAAGACCTCCCTGCCCCCAATGGATGTTCTGCCAAGCAGCAGTGTTCGTATGTAGTTCCTTGTTGTTTTTATGGTTGGTCCTAGAAGATCTGATGCAGTATTTCTCATTGAAAGTTGGAGTATCCACATGATTTTCAACGTTACAGGAAACTTTAATTTAATCAGATGGTTGTATTGCAAAATGCTACCACAGAAAACCGGAAAAGAAGACAGAGAATTGTACAGGTTAATAATGACTGCAAAACTATCCAATGTGTGATACTGCATCAAGTACAGTATGTAATCTATAAGAAATGGTGCTAAAATAGCTATGAAATAGTCAAATTGAATTATTTTTTTCCTGACTCCTGGAAACAACTTAAAACCCTTTATATTGGTTTCTGGTTATGTTATTAGCCTGGTATATGCTTGGTAAGGCATTTCAAATTTTGGGTGCATAGCTGCAAAAAGCTGCCTCACCACTTATTTTATGATTAGCACTTGGAATAATAAGCAAGTCAGTTTGTTAGGATCTAAGATTATGACTAGGAATATAAGGGAACAGGCACTCAAAAACATTAGAAGAAACAAGATTATTCAGAACATTATATACAACTAGCTGTGCCACCCATCTAAGACAGGTTGAAATCTAGGTAATCAACATAGACCTCAATGTATTTAGTGTTGTTGTTTGCAGTGTATCATCTTTTGCAATGTAGTTTGTAATGCATGTAGTAATAAAATGCATTGCATTTGTAATTCCAACAGGTGGAGAATCACAAACATTTGTAGTAATAAAATGCATTACTACAAATTTTTGTGATGTGCCATCTGTTGAAAGAACAAAAGAAATGCATGTCTCTGCTTTATGTCATATAATATGAGAGTTGTAAAAGCAGTGTTATTGTTTGTGATGCACCATCTGTTGGAATGAAAGAAACATAGCAAACAGTTGGACACACAGATATGCAGACATTCAAACACTTGTCCTTTTATTAAGGCGGATTAAGAGTTTTTGAAATTGATTCTAAATTAATCAAGTTAACATTCCAGTTGAACAGAAAGTAGTTTAATCCAGTGTCAATGTCATCAACATACATTCTGTTAACTTGTATTACATTTAAACAAATGTTTGCCAAACCAGCTGAATGCAAATGCAAGACCTTCAAGAAAGGAACATTTACATATTCAGCAGGTTCATAGAAAATATTTTTTTTATGGTCAAATTATCTACTTATAGTTAAAATATATAATTATATGTTTCTCAGCATTCTCTAATCCTAAATTATAACATTTTTTTTTCATTATTTTCATTAGTTACTTGTTATTATCTATAAAAGCAGCATAATGTATGTACTCAGTTTGATTTTTTAAAATATTTCTGTTTACATTTATCACATCCATGTGATCTTCAGCTATTTCTTCTATACCTGCTCTTCACATGTTTTAATGCCAAGGACTTCTTAAAGACTCAGAGGAATGAAGTGTGTAAGAGAATGAGGGATTTAGTGGTACAAGATGTAGGAGGTGGCTTTGAGGCTAGGGATCTGCACTGGCAATCAGAAGGTTGCCGGTTTGAATCACGTAAAAAGCCAAAAAAGTGACCCTGTTCTGTTGGGCCCTTGAGCAAGACCCTTAACCTGCAATTGCTGAGCGCTTTGAGTAGTGAGAATAGCACCATATAAATGCAAAGAATTATTATTATTATCTTTTGAACTTAAAAACAAGAGAGGCGGAAACAACAAACTACTAAGTTTGGAGGCCAAGGAATCCAGTGGTTATGTTTATCTCTTGTTTCAAGTCGTTTTTAACAATGTTAAAAATGAAATGTGCTCTCCAGTGGTGCCATCTTGTTTTTTTTTTCCTTATGGGTGCCTTTTGGTTAAACAGTTGCTGTGCCATTGCCAGGCAAGGTAAACCGGAAACTGTGTGGGATGTGACATCACCAGGCCAAAGGTGTAAAGGTCAATGTTGTGCACTTTCTGGTTCTCTTAAGTTTGTAGATACAACTTAAAACCCTCCCTTGATTTTTTTTCTTTTGAGTTTTATTTTGATTTCTGGTTACAAACTTTTTCAATGCTGTAAATCTGGCCTTTGGTTAATGTCATGGCTCTATTTACAAAGTATTTCATTGGTTTTCAACTTATTTTATATGTTCCTGAAAGACAGTTTTGTTTTTTATTCTGAAATTGTTTCCATGACTTAGTCTGCCTGTTTTGACATTGGTTAGTTTGTATTATCAGCTCCTGTCTCCTGATTCCATTCTTGTTTCAGACATGCAGCCATAAGCATCTCATTACATATAAATCATTTTAATACATTTTGTACTGTATGTATAATTTGCATGTGGCAATACAATTCCATTTGATTTGATTTGAATTTCATTTAGGGTAGTCAGTACAGCACTATATGTTGTGTACTCTGCAATTAACATTCAAAGTCTTCATGCCCGCAAATGTCAGAATTTATATCATTTTGAAAGTGTTTTTGCATGGTAGGTGTATTCTGGCATATATTTTTGTTGTTTGTCATAATGATCTTTCTGCACATGTGAAGGTCTCTGATGGCATGGTAGACATTTTTGCTAAAAGACAGTGTTTGAAGTGGGTGTGCATGGTGCTTCATTTCTCATCACTCATCTCTTTACCTCATAACCACTGAAGATATGTTGAATGCTGCAGTTTTAAGATTAACATTTTTTTCTTGTTTGTCACGTCATGAAGGATATGTAAGAAGAAAATAATACTTTTAGTACCACATTCATTCAGAGACTGATAAATTTGGGTACTGTGACGACCCAAGGAGCTCAGATTGGTCCATTTAAAAATGACAGGGGTTAATTGTTTGCTGCATAGAACTGTTTCGTATGCATGAACGTAGCTGTGTGCTGTGAGCTTCTACAGTATGTCTAGAAACATGCTTGCATGATTGATAAAATGAAAGAGAGTAGAAGAAGCACAGTCAAAGTGAAATATAACCAAAAACCCAAGAGATCCCCATATATGAATGCAGAAGATTTTGAAAGCCACCATAAAGAAGATACAGCATCTGATCAAAGCAATAGCATGAAATGCTGGACTAAGGAGACATACATTCATAACAGTAGACTGGGGATGTGTAAGTCACTGAATTTGCTTGGCCCATTTATAAGCCTGTAGCAGTGCAGACGGAGCTAGTCAGCAAACATCACTGAGAAATAAGATAAATATTTGATTATATGCTGTATTTATTTTTGGGCATGTTTGCGTATAATGCTCAAAGCTCCTATTGGAAAAGCCTATCTGTCTACTAGTCAATTTACCTCTCATGTAATTGCGTTCCACTATCGTTATTTGTTACAAAACCATTCAATAAATAAAAATGTAAGAAATGACTCTTGAATGAAGTAAACAAAAAATATGAAATGCTCCAACTTTTATATCAGAGTGCACCTGGATGTTGCATCATGCATACATTGTCTAACTTGTTTTATGCTTGACTTAAGGGACTGGTTCTCATTATTTTTATTCCATTTTAGATAACCTGTTTCGGGTGTGTGCATAAATTAAAGCATCCCATTACTTGTGTTTTTGTACTTCAGACACTGCAAAAAGGAACTGCATAGTTACATTAAGATCTGTATTTTTTGTGATGGAGGGAATCAGATGCAGTTAACCTGAGGTTTCTGGCATTTCCCTATTACTAGAAGCAGTCTTCTTTTGGGTTTATTTCACACCGGTCTAAAGACTCTGCTTACTTGGAAATTAATGTTAAGCATTTATGAATTTAAATTTATACTTAAGGGTATGACTTCATATTTAAAACTATAAAAGGAACTGAAAATGTTTATAACATTATTTATAACATTTCCTAAGTTTGCATTAAACCAAAAGTCATTCTTTCAAAACCTATTTTCTTCTATGTGAACACTGAAAGCAATTACAAAGGAATTAGTCAGTACATAAAAAGACTCTGTTCTGTCACACACATTTTATAGTGTACATTTATAAAATATTAAAATGTTTAATATTTGATGTAATGAAAGACCAAACATGACTTAACACCATTCTTTTCTGACTGCTATATTAGGTTGAAGAATTTATAAAATTTGAAAGTTTTGCTTCTGTAATGATATGTCCCCATTTTTGTTTTTCACAGTCCACTTCATTATACCTTGGTGGAATCTTGAGTCAAAATGTTTTTCAGGAAGCCACTGTAGCAAGTAGTTTTTCTCCTGATTAAGTAGAGAAGATGGTGTCATATTATTGTAGATGACAGCACAGTCTGTAAAACACAAACAAGTGTGGAAATGGGATGAATTGTGTAGGACACCTTCTAGTCTTCATTTTGGTATTTGGTGGTCATTCATTGTTAAGTTTTCATAAACACCAGGATGTGCTCCAGGTGTTCTGTGATGGTTTTCCGGCAGCACTTCCTGGTGTGGCAGAAGTGCTACTTTTGCACCCAGAAGTACTCCAGGTGTATACAGCTCCTGGATCGGCAGCACTTCCAGGTGTGGTGGAAGTGCTGTCCTCCAGGGATCAGGAACAATCCAGGCCCCTGATGGAATCCAAGTGGGCTGCCCTCTTGCGCCCAGGGGAGATATTGGCCCTTTCCTGGTCTTTCCCTGCTCCAGGTATCCCGGTGGGGCAAGGTCCCTGGTCGTCTGCCACAAATAAAATGTCCAATGTTTATATGTCTGTCTGTATGTCTGTCCACTTTTCACAAGAGAACTGCAGTGATCCCTCGCTATATCGCGCTTCGACTTTCGCGACTTCACTCCATCGCGGATTTTAAATGTATGCATATCTAAATATATATCACAGATTTTTCGCTGGTTCATGCTTCCTTAGTTTGTTTGCCCAGTTGATTTTATACAAGGGACGCTATTGGCGGATGGCTTAGAAGCTACCCAATCAGAGCATATATTACATATTAAATAAAACTCCTCAATGATCTATAATGTGCTTCCCGAGCGGTGCTTGATTGTTTGCTTTTCTCTGTCTCTCTCACTCTCTCTGACATTTTCTGTGCCTGATGGAGGGGGTGTGAGCAGAGGGGCTGTTCGCCTAGAAGATACGGACGCTACTCTAAAAAATGCTAAAAGGCTACCTTCACATTGCTCCCTTTTTTGCGGCTGCTTTATCGCGGTGCGCATACTTAAAAGCCCAACAGCACGTATTGATTTTTTTGATTGTTTGCTTTTCTGTCACGCGTGCTCTCTCTCACTGACATTCTCTGCTTCTGACGGCGCTCCTTTGAAGAGAAGATATGTTTGCATTCTTTTAGTTGTGACAAAGAACTTTCATCTCTGTCTTGTCATGGAGCACAGTTTAAACTTTTGACTAAAGAGTGTTATTTCAAGTCTAGAGGGCTCTAATAATATTAATAGTTTGGAAGAGTTTATAAGGGCTTAAAATATATAAAAATAACCATACAAACAAATGGTTTCATACCATTCTAACCCCTGCGATCGAGGAGGGATTACTGTACTTAATGGATTTAGATTGGGTTTTTATCTAAAATTTGCTTGAACATTCCGGTTGATTTTTTTAACTTCTCGTATCGCACTAATTATCCTAGTTCACTTTATTTGCTTTATATCGTGCATCATAGATTGCTTGCAGGAGCGATACATTCGAGCTAATACAAAGCAGAGGCTGTGGGCAAAGAGGAGGGGCAGGCATGACATCAGGAGTGGGGAGCCGAGCAGGGCTTTCCTCACTCATGTGCCAGCCTCTGTTTGAGTATACTTGTTTGTATACTGTATACTTGTTTGTTTTGGAGCGTCCCTTGTCTCCGCTTAGCTAATGATACCTGTTTGTTTATAGATTTTTGAAGTTTGTCCTGTTTCACTACTACACGGGCGGAGCTGCGGGGAACAGCTAGTTAATAAAACTCAATATAAAGAAGTGTCTTGCATCACTAGTACAAGTGTGTAAGTAAATAAAAGCATGTTATTATACTGTATGTAGTCTTATGAATTTTTTTTTTGATTTTATTGAAATCACACAACATTCCATACAAGTAAATCAATTTTTACAAACATAAGATTGAAAACAAATCAACCCCCACCCCTGAGAAAGAGAGCTAAGCCAGCAGAGTACAACTTAAAGCTAGTAAAAATAAGTAAGTAGATGAATTAATAAGTGAATAATGATACATGAAGAAGAAAAAAAAGGGAAAAAGGGGGAGAGAATCTGCTTCCTCAGTGCTTTAAAAGCTTATTCTAAACTTTTATTGATTAGATCCGACCGGTTTTGAAAAAATTCAGCACAGATCATTTAATTAAGAATTTGATTTTTTCCAGTGTTCAGCCTTATCAAAAATTAAGCATATTTCTTTCAGCTCTTTGGTTTTACATATTGTGACGTAACTAACAATCATCCGCTCCTTACCAGTTCTTAAACTGGATGAATCTCATCACTGGTAACAAGCAATACATAATATGATTTATTTTGTCATTATTTCTTTTACAGAAAACAGGTGAAGTCATGTGTGAAAAAGTAAGTACACTGTGTGTGTATTTAATAATCATGTATGTGTGCCTGGGTACCACTCTGTTACACAAGGGGGTGTTCGTGCTAATAGTTTCTACTTTTCCACCTGCAACTCTGAGAACCTTGCAGTGAGGGCAACTTGTCCTGCCACGGCGCCCACAGCTGACCTCATCTCTTCCAGTTGAGGCTCTAGAAAACCAGACAGTCCTGGAAAATGCTATCCCCTTTAAGACCCATAACCCAAATTGGCCAGAACTCCTGAAAGCTTCCAATTCCTCCCTGATTTGGAAAATGTTGCTTATTAGGCTGTCTCAAGCTGTCTTTTTCAATGTGCCATCACGCAGGGCTTTTGTTTATTAAGCGGGGTTATCTGGCTGGTGCCCCAGCAGTCAAAGAGAATATCTTGTAATGTCAACCAGGAAATTTTATACAGTACATACACGCACAGTGTATTTATATGTACCTAAATAGAACATGACAAAAAATAAGGAAAAACCTTTATGTCTTAAGATTAAGACACTAAAAACATGTTAACTTTTACAATACAATTACATACTTGCCAGTTATTTTTATTGTCCCTAATGTTTTGGCTACATAAGCTTTCTTCCAAGGAATCCAAAAAACTGAACTTCTAATAGTAAAATCAAAAATGAAAACCAAAAAAGATAAACCACAATAAAAATAAATTCGACTAAAGCAAAAGATTAGGCACATGCTTTCCAATTCTGATTCTGGGTTTTGGTGCTATTACAATAAAAAACAGTTAGATAGATATATTACCATAAATATTACCAAAGACTTAAAAGAACAGAATTTAATGATTGGTGAATCGCTAAAGTGATGTGTAAATGTATAAGGGAATGTGTACAACCAAGGCTCAGATTAGTGAGTTGTAATACATTTATGAGGACTAACAATAAATAAAATAACAATAATCAAACATGAATGGAATATAACATGAAAATAAAAAAAACATGAAGGTAAAAAATAAAAACACTAATTCTTAGATTTTTGGAATAAGCAAAAAAGAAAAAATGGAGAAAAAACTGCATACCTTATAGAAGAAAATCATATCTAACCACTGTGGCAGTAGAGGTTCCGACCCACCTCTTGAACCCTCAGGTACCACTCCAAACAGCACGTAAAAGTCCAAGACTCTTTTATTTTTTTTTTATCACAGTGCACCAAGCACCTTCCACTCTACACTACTCACTATAACGATAATCAATCCTCCTCTCCCAGACACTTAGCCACCCTTCCTCCCAGCTCAGCTCAGTGTCTGGTCTTTCCCAGTATCCCTTTATACCCCCTGACCCGGAGGTGTTCCTGCCCCAACAGTCCACAAGTCTTTACTCCTTCCAGGTCAGGGTAAATAGTCCATATCTTCATCCCGGAAGCATGTCGTCTCTTCCTGTCCCGGGATTATGACGTACGTCCGGGTTATAGAGCATATACAAGTCCACGGGCCCTCTGACAGCGACTCCCAGTGGTCCCCAAGGTATCCAGCAGGGCTGTGCATAAAAACTACTGTAAATAGTCCATAAGGCCCTGCTGGAACTCAGGGCCCATCCACGCTGTCGGGAGAGCTCCTCCTGGCGGCCTGGGGGTGAGGACCGGAATATAAATCCGGCCATCCACTACACCATGCTTCTCATTAGACCCACTTATCGTTAATATGACATCATTAAAATGATTCAAGTTTTAAAAAGACATATGAAATATAATTATTTTTAAAAAACAAGTGAAAAGAGAGAGAAAAAAAGATTCAAAGTCTGTGAACTATAAATATCTTAGCTAAGATAGACTAGACAACACACATTGCTAAATTCTGACCCCTGGCAGGACGTAAAGCTTAACATTGGGACAATCAATGTGATAAAAATGAAATACTGAAAAGAATAAGACAGGAAAAAATTAAAATAAGGACATTTCCTTACCGTGTCTTGCTTAACATTTTCACTTTTTTTTCATAAAAATGGTATTTGAACTCTATGAAGCTACTTTGTTAAAATGTGTCACTGTGGCAAAATGTATCTTAACTTCCCCAAAATCAATTGATTGTATACTGTATCTATATTTATAATTAATTTACAATATATCTTCTGTTGTTTGATGTTCATTAATGTTGCACCCTCAGGGTCACACACATTTATTTTCTTCAGGGGTGCTGTTGACTGGAGTTCTTATTTTTCACTCCTCCATTGTCAACTAGTGTGTAATGGCCTGATTACTTTCTTTCTTTTTTTTTCTTTTTCTTTTTTTTTTTTGCTCTTTAAGGAATAAACTGACAAATCCAGTGTGACCAAAACATAATGCAGAGGGCAAGCAGAATGCAAACAAAATGCAACCAATTATATAACCATAATCTACCAGCAGCAAGCCTAGTTTTCTAAATACCTGAGTCTCAGGGCACTAGTAATATTGCTTAAATTCAGAAAAGACTAACCTCTCTGTGCATAATAAAATTTTATCTCAGTTAATGAGAACTTCTGTGCACGATGTGTGAGCCTTCAAATGTTAATTTCTTAGGTATAAGACAGACAAATGTATGGTAAAATTACACATTATAATCTAACAGGTGCATTCTGAACACCGAATAAAATCAAAATCTAGTTGTAAAACAAATTCAGTAGCCTATCAATAAATATGTACTTTTCAAAGGAGGTATGTAATATAAAATACAGAATATAGAATAAAATCTGTTTTTTCTTAACTTAAAATACAATATATCTTTAATTTACAAATGCAACATTAAACATATTGCAGAAGCAAAAAAAAATAAAAAATAGACAAACTCAGAAGTAAGTAGTTTTATATTTTGTTTGCTTGTAACAGTATAGTGTACTGTAAAGTACATTATATGACAAAATATGTTACAGGAGATAAGCCTTTCAAGCTGACTTCCTTCAGAGGCTCCCAGATTCATTTGCAAACCTTACCTAATTATGTATGACATTTTTCCAGACTAGTTAGATTACACCAATTATTCCTTTGAATGTAGGAATAAATGCACACCAATTTGGTGCCTCAGCAGTGAAACACCTCTCAAAGGAATGAGAATGGTAGTAGCTCTGAGTCTCCTAGATTCATTATATCCTGACAAAGATCACAGATGGATTGAGGCTATGAACAGGAGGAAGCTTTTACACTTCACTGAAAAAAGTGGTTTATTACTTTGGGAAACACGGCAACAATACAAGTCAAACTCTTGGGGTAAGTAAGAATAGAATCATAGTGCATTTTAAAAGAACAATAAAACTGGCTGTTAACTGTGTAATTCGAAGGGATGCCGAGCAGCTTTCTTATTTCTCATTTTCTCATGTTGGAGATGCATCAGTGGATGTTAAAAGCTACATTGATAGCAATAATAAGATTTAATGTGTGATGCCAATGTAAAATGTCTAAAAATGATTGAAATCAAAGATCCAAAGTGATTTGCTTTTTATTCAGTTTAATTATTTGCATACATTTGGCAAAAATAAAACAGCAATTTTAATGTCAGTTATTTTAACATAAATACAGTATCTGACAGTAATAACGGGTGAATATTCTTGCAAAGTATGTTGACAGAGAATAATGTACGCTTTTCACTCTAGTTTCCTTAACAAGCATTTTTACCAAGCAAGATTACTAGCATGGTAAGAAACGGATGTAGAGGGGCTGTATGAGAAGTTGTCAAACTGAAGAAAGATTCTTTCAATGCCATGGTGGCAGTAAGGTCTATAGAACAGATACCAGTAGGCAAACAAAAAACAAAACAAAAGCCTGTATTTGGATACAGTTTGGTAAGCCATAGGATTTTTTTTTCCAGATAGCCCTGAAGAGGTTCTATCAAATCATTTGATGGGTATCTGGCCTATATTGTTATCAGCAAAGATGGGGAAATATTAACGTCAACTGGTGAAATTGTGGAGAAATGGAGAGAGAAACTGAAGGAACTCCTAAACCTTATGGATAATCTACAAGTATTTGTTAGGACTGGGTATGTCTCTGTGGCTGAAGTCTCAGCATTGATTAAAAAGGATTTTGGTCCATTGTCAGGAAGGCTGAAATAACCTCTTCTTTGATGGCAGCTCCATAATTAGATTGTTTAACTCAGTTCCTACTCATATCCTATGCTTAATATTGTTGCTAAACCTCCTAAGTGCATTGTCACAGTTCAATGTGATCAGATATATTTTTGCAGAAGATCTATTTACTGTAAATAGTACAAATTAATTTATGCTCAAAAGGCAGTGGATTGGTGAAGTGTCTTACTCCAACTATAGTAAGAAGACTTATGTCATGAATCCAGATAAATTTATTAGCTTAGACCAGAGATCTCCAACACGTCGCTCGCAAGCTACCGGTAGCTCGCAACCCCTTTCCAAGTAGCTCCCAAAGGGTTAATGAATCCTACATAAATTTGAAAACTTGATTAGTCAAATTAGGGGTGGGAGATCTTTCCAAAAAACATCATATCATGATCCTTTTAACACAAAATCACGATCCACAATCTCAATTGCAATTTGTCTTTTCAATGTGGCATACACTTAAGAGAATATCCAGACCCAGAGTCATCAAGACCTAAGTAACACTTTATTTTAAATATTAAACAAAGTTGAATTCAGTTGTTCTCTCGTTCAATAGCTAAGCGGAGTTAAGGAGCACTCCCCAAAGCTAGCGAGTGAGTGAGGAAGGCACTCCCCTTGGCACGCTGCATGTTTCTTGGATTCGCGCAAATAAATCGGTAGCGAACTGTGATACATAGCGAAATGATAGAAGTCGTAAAATCAACCGGAATGTTCAAGCAATCTAAATCCGTTAAGTAGTTCTCTTGTGAAAAGCGAACAGACATACAGACAGACAGACATTGGATTTTATATATTATATATTAGTAAAACTTCAAAATAATGTGCAGTTAAAGTCTTAACAGCATTCTCAGCATTTCTGGAGCTTAGTAGAGTCAGATAACTATAAGAATCTTCACCAAGCAGCTCTGAAAAATGTCTGCTTTGTTTGGGTCTACATACCTCTGTGAGTCTGCCTTTTCTGACATGAATGTCATGAAATTAAAGTTCAGAACAAGACTGACATAATAATAATAATAATAATAATAATAATTAATAATAATAATAATAATAAAATTAATAATAATGACTCCATAAGAGTGAACCTAAGTGGCTACATTCCACCATACACCTCTCTTGTTGATTCCATGCATTGCCAGCCATCTCACTAACTAAAAAACACATCACACATGCAACTGGACATGTGAATACGCTTGTGAAGTGAAACAGTGAGATGTAACAAAATGACAAATGAATAAGCCATATCTGTGTATCTGTAATTGCATGGTTTTGTTTTGACAACATTCATGTTTTAATTGAATAGTGTGAGATTCACACTAGAAAATGCATACAGACATACAAAATGCACTTGCAGGTGAACTACATTTTTTTGTGATGTTTTAATGCAAAATGTGAGTTGTGGACATCAACATTTTGTAATTGTTCAGGCAAAACAAGCGTATTCAGTTTGTTTGGGTTGATATAAGCTATGAGAATAAACGTTAGAAAACATGAGTAGCTCTCAGCCATTTTCATTTTGTAAAAGTATTTCTCAGGGGAAAAAATGTTGGAGACCCCTGGCTTAGACAATCTTTTATTAGAGATCACTGCCTTCTAGGAGGCTGCATTAAAAAGTTTTGTACTGAAATGTAGTTATTTTTCAAACTGGGGGTACTGCATATACAAGGGGACATGGTTCCTTAATATAATAGGGAAGAAACCAGAATTTAAAAAAGAACACGTGATATGGCCCGAACCAAATGATCATTCAATAAAAAAGAAGATGCCCCTGTAAGGAAGCAGTCGAACAGGCTAGAGACAAGATACCTGTCATCAGGTTGGGAGTCAGCATGTTGAGCAGAAGAAAAGACATCAGCTGGAGGAGAAAAAAACACGCATAAGATCTACAGCATCCTAGAACTCTGACTGATTGTTCAAAAAAACTATTTAAGATATTTGCCCATAGGTTTTAGATTGTTAAACTGCACAAACAAGACAAAGAGGAAACCACCAGTGCGCATTGTCCAACACACCAAACAGCAACCCTAACTGAAATAAAAAAACAGTTTGAAGTCACTAAAAAGGCAGTTCAGTAGAACATGAAAGCAGTCAGACTAATAGACAGCATTAAAGAAAGGAGCCAAGAAATACTTTTTAGCAGGTGTTTTAAATATCATTAAAGAATCATTCAAAAAATTAAAATTTCTTTTTTAATTTTTAAACCAAAAAATAATAATAAACCACCAGTGAGAGTGGGCACACATATGTGTGCACATGTGGGACGGCAGTAAAACTGCAGAATCAAACTGTGTAACTGAAATACAACAAGACCCAAAGCAAGCATGGGGAAGAAGTCACTAAAGTTTAAACACTACAAAAAAATGCCAAACTATGTTAAAAAAAATTTAGATAAAGAAAATATGCATGATAAAGAAAATATGCATGATAACTGAGACCCTCTGATGCCAGCTTTGTAATATATGCAGTATATTGTGGTGCATTTTCTTAGCCAAATTAAAGTCTATATCAATGATTGCAGCACATACAGTATTCAAACAACTAGTACAACATTTTCTGGTATAACGTTGCACAGCAAACACTTCTACTTACATTTCTTGTAATGTTATAAAATATTATTCTAAAGGTATGTATAACCAAGTAAGATTAATTATTATAGTCATAGAGTCTTCAAATTCACAACACTGAAGGTTTAGAATTGATTAAATCTTTATATCTTGTAAACTAAAGGAAGCAGCCACTGGAAGGAAAGATTGATTCTGCTTCATAAGCACTGTGGCAAACTAAGTTATTGAACAGTAAATTGAATCGTGGAAAACGGCATTAATAATACTAGGAAGGGATGGCTGTACACAATTCTAGCTTTGCCAGCTAACTACATCAGAGAAGTGACTGATGAGTACATCTACAGTAAGAGGTATGGTAGCAGGCACAGGACCTGACATAGAATCATCTACAGGTAGTTCATTCTATAGCCCACCTAAACTGCAAAATGTAAGGTTTGATGGACAACTAGGTTAAATAATTTGGTGTTCTGGAATAGAATTGTACAAGAAACACTTCAGTTGTCTTCTGACGAATATCATTTAAATCAACAATGCAGTTTTTAGGACTTCATGCTCAGAACTAAAATGATGTAGCAGACCTCATTCAAACGTTTTTCTGTATCTGTTTTATAATAATAATCACTTTGAACAATTAAAAAAAATGTGAATACAGTACATATGAATTAAAAATGCATGTTTTATACATACCTCCTTAGTATTATGTTTACCCCCAGAAAAATAAGCCAAAAACTGAATTTTATTCAACAAGAAAAATATATTATTATGTGTAACAGAAACATGTATAATACAAAAATGTTGGCATAAATACAGTAGGAAAGGTATGTCCAGTTTTCACAGCTGTACTGATGAAGATTTAGTCGTGACTTACCTGTCTATCATGTGATGTATTTGAAACACGTAATCCAGAGAGTAGAATTATGTTTCTTTGCACACTATTTTTTATATTTTTTTCTTTTGCTTGCACATGAGATGGTAGAATCTCAGTCCTTGTTCCACACAATTAACAAGCCCATTGTCTTATTTTAGGCTAAAACTGCACAAGGCTTTGTGACTTCCACACTTCCCCTAACACGAAGACTGACAATTGCTGCACTGTGAACAGTGCTTAGGGACTAACATCTTTCTTGTTCTTGCACTAGATTGTAATCGTTTTGTGTTATTGCCATGCAGCTACCATCTTACCACGGTGAAGCTTAGCATGACCATATTCACCAGGCATATCACAGTAGTTCGTTCATACAGTGCAATACCATGCCTCAGTTTCATTATCCATGTTAACGTCTGATGGTCAATTCACATTGACATCACTATAGCTTGATTGGAGCAATGGTTTAGTTTCAGTTTGTTGACAATTTCTCTCCACTCATCACAGTACTGATGAGTTGCTTTAGAGTTAGGATAAAGTAGTAGAATGAATTAGAGGGGCCTGGATGCAGACACTGTAAGCTGTGGAGCTCCATGCTAGGCAGGAAACGTGACTATAACGCAAGCTCATTTGTGTTGCTTTGAGTCAGATAAGCCTTTCCCAACCCTAATGTTAATGGTAGATTACCCACATGTATTATCTGAGTCAGCCCGCCAATACACACACACATTTTTAATCTTAACCAACAGCCTAAGCAGGTGCATTGCGGAACATCACAATTTCAAGCATGGATGTCGCTTGTTTCCTGTTTATTTTTGAGCTCCATTACTTCCATTAGCTGCAGCCAGATAATCTTTAAATGCAAAGAAATACTCATGATTTTTTTGCAGCATGATATTTATCCACTAGATGGCAGCAGAATACTGCCCCAAGAGCTAATCATGCTTAACACTGTAAAGTGGATTGTTTACCGTCACCTTCAGTCTGACTCTACCTTAACCATAGCAACATAGAATTCCAAGCCTGAATCATGCTTGGAGTTAATGCCAAGGAGGTCAAGTATTTTTTATGATTAAGTGCACACATTTTCAAGATTTATTATCTGGGCTAGACTGTACTTTTCCCATGTTTTACTTTAGTTATTTATATATGGGTTTACTAATAGTTTACCTTTGTTATTTTGACCCTGTCAATTATCAATTCATAATCATACATACATTGTGTTTGTATGATTGTAAATATTATTACTTTAGCATGAGATGTTCCAAATTCCATTTTACTTTATTTTTATTTTTTTTTTAAATACTGTATAATAGAAACCTTTGAAATGTTTCACATATACTGTAAAGTATCTACAACATCTGATTCATCTGGGCTTTTCAAGCCTATTCAAAAGATGAAAAGCAGAAAAATACTTCTTTAGGAAGTAAAACAGATTGTGATTGAAAAACAATCTTGAAAAATGTATACCCCAGTAGACTTCATTTATAGGTAAATTTAAAAGAATTAATAACATTTAGAGAAAAATAATGTATCATACGCAAGCATTTTTATACAGGTCAGGAAATGAATTAATTCAACCTCAAGTTCTGCACTGTGCAAATTAGTGAAAGAAATGTACATTTAATGAGTGCAGGTGTCAAATTTTCATCATTTTGATTGCAGAACAGATTTGCGAGTTTTTAGTTTTGAACATCAGGTCATACTACTTTCTGCTGTGTACGTATTCATTTCTTTTTAGTAATTCTCACATGGCAGGAATAAAGCCTACACCTGGCACTGAGAGCTGATTGACATTCTTGGTTTGTGAGGTATAATCAGAACTACTGAAGTATACTGAAAAGCTCCACACTTTAAAAGTAAGTTATTACTGTTTCAATAGAAAAGCAGTCAGTGTAAAATCGGACACATCTTTTATATTACTTACTAGTGAACACACAACAGTTTAAACGTTCATATTTGTTTACCTAATAATGCTGCTTTTTATTTCTCATTATGTACTATTACTAAATGAGGGCACATGCAGAGGCAAATAATGTAAGTGGCTGTAAATGCATATACATGAATCTGTTATCGTCTGTGGAAAACCTTCCTTTTTGATTGTTATTTATATTTACTGTTTGTGTTTTTTCGTTTTAGAGAGAAAAAAAAATGGACCTGAAGGACATTATGGTTTTTAGCATAGAACTCTGTACTAATTAGAAGTTCTAGAAGAAGGATGAAGGACTTTTGTTTTGTTATGGTTCCAGTCAACCAATCAATGTTAATAGAATTTCTCTTACTGAGAAGTATCTGCAGTCTGTTCGTATTGTTTCAAGAAACTTTCAGTTTCTTACAGAGCAGTTACTATTCAGTCCCAATACACAAGTCTGGCCAGGGAGCAGCTATGTCCTGCTTATGTTGTCGTTGGATGTAGTCTGCGTGTTACTGAGATCCCATCCATATCACTGTGAATGGCAGATGCCTTTGGTCCAGTTGCTCCTCCAATGAAAAAAAGTCCTGTTCCTGTCTTCACCACAATAAAGGTGATTTTTTCGGAAACCTGGGCTCACCTCCTTGTCTCTAGTGCAAGTCTGTGACCCACACATCACAAGTGCTACCAGGAGTGGGGTCTTGTACCAAACAGCTTCAGCGCAAGGGGTCTGTAGGGGCTCTTTTTTAAGAAGCTTTCCTCTTTTATTTTGAATGCATGGCTACATTGATGCGCTGGTACGGGCAAGACTGGGCTGCCATCCTGATCCCCTTTTTTGACTGGGGTTGCTCTGCAAGTTGTGTGAAACCTCCCTCTTAAGAGACTTGACGATTATGATTTCCTGAAGCAGCAAGTTCTTCTTCGTAATGGTATGAGCTCCTTGGCCTGGGGGCGCAAGTTCCGGCTGTGGCAAGTATATTCTGATCATGCTATCTGGGAACAGGTACAGGACTTATTAGACCTTAAACAAAGCTGGCGCTGTGGAGACACCGTCGAGCGCTTTGTGGAAAATCTTTTCTGAGCCGGAAATTGCTTCTTAGGGAGCATCCTTACTCGACTATCGAGAAGGAATGTCTAGTAATAAAGTGGGCAGTGGAGGCACTCTGCTAATACGAACTCACTGTAGTTCACTAGGTGGTTCATTAGCTTACAGCTGATTGATTTTGATGTCCACTATCATCCTAGTTCTGCACACATCAATGCTGATGTCCTCTCCTGGCTGACCAAGCCCGGCTTCGACTGTTGTTCCAGTCACACTGGTGTGAATAAAGCTGAGGTGTAGTGTGAGATTCCGGCACCTCCCCAACTATGCTGTGCGCTATAAACTCTTAAAACAGGCAGGAGTTGGTTGTCTTTTTCTGGGTCAACTACAAGATCGTAGGCTCACCGCGTAATGTGTCTGTCGCTTGATGATTGATGCGAGTAACATTTAAAACCGACACCTGACCTTCTACTGACTTTCTCTCTTTTCTCCGAGGAAGGCTACCTGTTCTTTTAATGTAAAGAAGGGAGCTAATGCAGAATGACATCAACGTCACCGTTTGCTTGCTGTGTGTGAGTGTTGAACTGACAGCTCCCGTTTGAAAATGCTTACAATTGTTCCTGTCTTCATAACAATAAAGCTGATTTTTTCGGAAACCTGGACTCACTTCCTTTTCTTTTATGCAAGTCTGTGACCCATATATAAATTTATATTTATGAATAAGTATATAAACATGCATATTTGTTTTAATAAAAACATCAAACGAATACAAAGTGAAGGAGCATTAAAGTACGTGGCACAAATTTAAACTACCTTAGTAACAACAGCGTGATAAACTTTAATGTGAGAAACCTAGTTAAGAATCTGGAGAAGTACTTTCATGATGAAAAACTGCAAATAATATCACTGGTTGCTGAAAGCTGGAGAGAATGTGTACTCTTTGTCCATATAAAAAAATAATGATACATGATAACTCTTTTGGCAATTCTGTATTCTTGGAAATTTCCTTAAGGCTTTCATTTCTTTCAGACTTGGCATTTAGCAATTTACTTCCAAATTACATGATCATTTTCTTTCCCAGCATAAACCTGATTTCTAAAAATGTATATTTTTCATGATTACATTTATTACTCTCTTACCCAATGGCATGTAATAGTCACATTTTCTCTTATTAAAATATCGTCTTATAGCCACAGCCTAAATATATTTAAGTAAAATGAGAATGACTGCTCTCAGGTGAGAGACACTAAAATACCCCTTGCATGCTTGAAAGTTTCTGTGTGCTAAGTGCATTACAGTACTGCATATCAGAGATTGTGTATCCAACACATTACAAACTATATCTTCATCTTTATGGAACCTTGTGCTTCAATTGTGCCATTACACCATCTTTGCTAACACAAAAGTGCTTTGCATTTTAAAAAGCTGCTTGGCAAGGAATTCACAAAAATTTTAAGAGACATTAAAAAGAAGTCTCTGCACCAAATAAAATTTAAAAAGTACACAATGAAACAAAGAGCCACTGCAATAATCACAGTAAAATACTTAAGGCATGAGCCGTGCTATAATGAGTTTAAATTATAGCAAATTATGATTACTCACTGCAGGTCAGTGGTGGCTTAAAATGTTCAAAGCTTTGTAATATTTTAAGAAAATCAAATGTACACCATCATGTTATTCAAAAAATCACAGTCATTTAGCATAGTGTTTTAATTGCTATATTGAAAATAAATATGGCATTTTGTTTATCAATGCAAGTATAAGAGAAATGTATAATACAATATTAAAATTCACAAAGATATTTGAATATATGCATCTTGTCTTTGATTCACAATGTAGAGCTTTGTACAAACGCAAATTGAATTCAACAACTTTTCACTTGTGAGGCCAGTACACTATACAACAACTATATATATAGTAAGCTAAAACATATAACATTAAACACACATACAGTATATAGAGGACTGCTTTGTGTCCAGTTTCCATCTGTGCCAGGTTAGCCACATTCTCTAAAGGATCATTCCAGAGGCAAATGGCAACAGGTTTGCTTAGAAAGAAAATATATGAAAACGTCTCCATCATTTATGAAAGGCAGAACAGGTGCACCACTGACAATGAGAGGTGGAGGGAAAATGGGAAAAAAAAGTAATGATAAAATGAAAACAATAACTTGTTAACCATAATATGTATGACTAGGGTTAAAAGAAAAAAATACAGTAAAATATATGCTTCCTATAATAAAATAACTGTACTGCAAATTGAATCACATGTATTATATGGACAGACTACTGACCATTAACAAAAAAATTTGGAAACTAGAAAATAATAAATAAAAGTACACCTTAGGCACACAAATCATGTAAAGCAAAAGATAGCATTAGTGTTATAAACCTTTGACTTTTCATTTTTGAAGATTTAAAATTTCTTCATGGTATTATATAAAGCACTTTGATGTTTCATAAATATTGTTCAGTTCGTTAGTAATACTGTACATATGGAATCTCGTTTTAGTTGAAGCTTGGTGATACATATACATGCTATATGCTACATATATACTGTATGATTATTCAAATCATATTACAATTTCTCTTTCAGTTTCCATTACTTTACACTAAAATGTGTATACAGGTCAACAGCGCTCCAGAGATCCTATATGCACAAACATCCATACTGATTTATACAGAGCCAGTTCAGAGTCAACAGTCAGTATGACGTGTTTGTCATGAACACGTGAAGAGAAAATGGAAGCACCAGAGATGCTCTTTGTGAATGGTGAGCAAACATTAAAATCAAAGGGGGTCGGAATCTAAACTCTGAAATCTGTGAATAAGATGTAGTGGGGTTATCCAACTTTCTACCTCCCACCCATTGTCACTTGTTAGTAGCAATATTATTATATCACTTTCCAAGTTACACAAACTATATATATATATATATATATATATATATATATATATATATATATATATATATATATATATATATATATATATATATATATATATATATATGTGTGTGTATGTTTTACTTTAGCTTTTATATTTTATATGTATTTTAGGTTTTCAACTTTACTACATTGTGCTATAGTAATTCCTCCGACATTAACCTAGTAAAGAGTCCATACTAAATAAAAACAAGCATCCATCGAGATAAAGTCAAAACAATGTAATAAACCTTCTTATGTGCTTTAGCTAGAAAATCCAGCCATGTATTATTATGACTCATTAATATAGTGTAAGAGATTGTACAGTACTGCTCAGATTACTATTTATGATTTCATCAGAAATATCTATTTTAACCACTGACACTATTATTTTTACGTTTTCATTTTATGTCTTTAAGTGTCAATAAAGTTAATTCTTAGCTGTGTATTTAAAAATTACAAATGTAAAAAGCCTGAAGATGTGTAATTCTAACATTGGTAGCCGTCTAAAAAGGGAGCCATCAATATATCATCCATCCATCCATTTTCTAAACTCGCTTTAATCTTGAGCAGAGTTCTGTCCTAGCAAGCATTTACAGGGCGTCTGGACAGGGTGCCAGTCCATCACATGGTGAACACACAGTCACACACACACTAGGGCCAATATGGCATTGCTAATCCACCACCGCTGCATGGCTTTGGAAACGGGAGCACATGCAAACTCTATGCAGGGAGCACCAGGGGCATCAACCCTGGTTGCCTTACTGCAAGGCTGTAGTGCTACCACTGTGCCACCAGGATGCCCTCAAAACATTATACTTACCTATAAATATCTTATGCAAATCCCAAATATATTACTGAAGAATGTGCTGTCATTGCAAAAATTAGACAAGCTGAGCCTGGATGGAAATAGCTCTTTTTTTCCATTTTTGGAGTCTTTTTTATTCAGATGTCATGTGTTTTATCAATTGTTGCTCAACAATACAGTGAAATGTTGTAAGAAAACACATTTAGTTATATTGTCAGTCAATCATTTGTTAACCTGCTTTATCCTGAAATGGGCTGTGGGGATGCTGGAGCCTATACCATATAGCATATGGCTCCTCAGCATCTTCATTGGACTATCCTGAGATTGAGATTGGGTAAATAAGTTCTGAAATAAATAATTAAATGAAAAAGTATCTGTAAATACAAGAATTATATGAATAAAAAAATGAAAAGATATTTTAACAACACAGCGACTTCACATTTTTTGGCCCAGCACACTCATACTAAATGAAAAACTAGTTGTAATTCATCCAAGCAGTAATTTATACAAAGTCACTTTAATATCAATGTATTTAATCTACCTTTCTTTTTAGACTTTATGACTTTTTTTAATTTGCATTAAAGTAAATCAGTGTAATTTTTTAACATCAGCTTGTGCAGTACATACAAGTTAACTTCCTGTTGCTTGTAGATAACATTAATTTAAAAAGATACTGCTGAATTCCACAAAGATTTCCTCCAGGTGTTCTGGTTCTTCACTAAAGAAACAAGTCCAAAATGGCAACATATCCATCCATTATCCAACCTGCTATATCCTAACCACAGGGTCATTCCTGCACAAGGCAGGAAACAAACCCCAGGCAGGGTGCCAGCCCACCGCAGGGCACACTCACCCACACATCAAGCACACACTAGGGACAATTTAGGATCACCAATGCACCTAACCTGCATGTCTTTGGACTGTGGGAGGAAACCAGAGCACCCGGAGAAAACCCATGCAGACACGGGGAGAACATGCAAACTCCACGCAGGGAGGATCCGGGAAGCGAACTCGGGTCTCCTAACTGCGAGGCAGCAGCGCTACCCACTGCGCCACCGATGACAACATATAAACAAAACAAACAAAAGCACTTCAGCGATCATCTTTTGGTGCCTTAGCAGGTTAATCTTTTAAAAGGTAGCTTAAGTTTAGAGAGGGTCATGTTTGGAACTCTGTCCTGCAGCTGGCTTGAGACCAAATGTGACACCTCTCTCCTGAGGCATTAGTTTTTATAAGGCTCCAATCAGAAGGGATGTCATATGCTCTTATTGGGCCTCTTCATGAAGCTGCAGAGGAAAGAGATTAGATAGTTCATGACAGCACCCCCTCTTGTTGTGGAGTAGTACTGCATGCCTTGAATGAGCTATGAAGGTGTCCTCATGCATGACAGTACCTTGAATAAGACAATTGACAAGTAGCAAAGGTAGTGTATGGTTATTTTTTTAAACAAATTACTATATGTTTACTTTATAAATCATCAAATATATTTTTCTTCTTTGTAATTATTAAATCTTAAACTGAGCAAATTAGCCTTTGTTTTCAGAGGTCATCAGTACTATAATTGATAGTTTGGACAAGAATGTATGCTAAAGATAGACTTTACCCCAGTTACTAATTTTTGTTTTATTACTGCTGCCAGTTGTTTCTGTTTTTCAGTTTGCAGTGTTTGAAGAATCTGTTTATAATCAGAGAAGTAGTAGCAACACCTAAATAAAAGAATCAGTTCATCCATGGTGATAGTTGCTTTGCTTTATAACAAGTCATACTGAGTTTTATTGACAACTGTAATATTAAGCCAATTTTAAGTTAACACAAATAATTTGTTGTACTGTAAATGGCAAAGTATGAAAAATAAAATAATATTATTTAGATGTGAATTCATTTTTGTTTTTCCTTGGACTAATAATGTAGTAGTCATTCATTCATGACCACCATTGAAAACAAACACATAATTAGCTTGAAAGAATATGGGATTAATGAATGGGTGATTTAGATAATATATAAATGTGACAGCAGGAATAGTGTGTATTTTAACTTTAAAACACTATGCTTCTTGCCCTGTTTGCTTAATTGAAAGGAATATAAATGATTTAGTGAAGAATAAGAAACTGAAACCAATATAATTGTGCTTTTTATCTATGCCTTTTATTCTAAATGCATCATTCTACATGCCCCATAAATTCATGCCTTCAAATGTCATTGTCCTTGTTCTACGCCACATCAATCATGTCCTCATAAATACATGGCAAGATGGCATTTGTTTCAATGATGATGGTGATGATGAATCAAATCACTTTCCTCCATGTGACTTAGTAAATGGCTCTTGTTTCAAACAAGAAAGGACTGGTTCATATACAGATTGTGAGTCCAGTGGATGCAAATAACAAATATTTTCCAACTGACTTTTCTTAGATAATTTATAAAATGAAAATATATACTTAACATTCCCCTTTGTAGCATTCACATAGTAATACAGTATGTTTCACACTTCATGCATGTTGAAGTATGGAAGTTATACTCTACAAATGGCTTATGGGTTAAAGTACTGTTGCATTAAAATCCTTTGTGACAGTGCAAATTACATGAATGCCGAAAATTTGTTATAAGTGCATAGAAAATGATGTTATTTCTGGCTATCGTTGCCATGTGTCATTTGTCTCCATCAAATGGAATTATCATGCAGTTACCTGAAACTACTTTGCAGTTCGTTGCTTTATTTAAACTGACTATTAACATGCATTATTTGCTTGCTTTCTCTATTCATTTACTGAATATTTTCTTGAGTGTCGCAAAAATGTGAATCCACCTGAAATACAGCCAGGTCCTCCATGCTCATATATAGACCACAATAAATAAAAGTTAAACTATTCATTGCAAAGAGGATGTTGATATTTTGGACTTGGCTGTAACTATGCTGGCAAAATAGTTCTGTAAATTAAATACTGATATAAAAAACATGTCATTCTAAACATTTTTGAACGATAGAGTGTATTTTGACAAGAGTTTGTTGAATGAACGAGATAATGTTGATGTTAGCAATAAGATAATCCAATTATACATTTTGAGGAGTATGAGATACTAACAACAACGATATTTGTTCACTATAAATTACATGATGGTAGCACAGTAGCATAGTGGTAGTGCTGCTGCTGCCTTGCGGGTTTCATGTCTTGGGTGATCCCTGCATAAAGTTTACATGATCATCCTGTGTCCATTTGGGTTTCCACCAGGTGCTCCAATTTCCTTCAACAGCCCATAGACATTCAGGTTAGATGAATCGATACTGCTAAAGTGGCCTTAATGTGTGTGTGTGTGTGTTCGCCCTATGATAGATTGTTGTCATGTCTATTTGTTGTTCCTGCCTTGTTCCCAATGTCTTATAGGATAGGCTACAGCTGCCACACAACAATACCCTGGATAAGTGAGTTAAGAAGGTGGATGGATATATGAGTAAATTACACAAGAAAGGCCAGAAAGCTCTATTTGGGTATTCTTTGTCTAAACTACTCCTACTGAAAAAAATATCATAGCATAAACATTACATTGCTGTTGGGCTACATTCACAAACAAATAAGAGAAAATTACAAAGCCAAGGTGTATTTAGACATTTGACTTTGTTCAGTTGAGTGCACCTTGAGGACCCAAATGTAAAGACCATGCTCTTCCGACCAAATTGCCTACTCCTTCTGCTGGACAGACAGTTTAAACCAAAGCTGTATGAAACATTCAAGCATCAATGTCTGAATTGCACAGCCAACAGAGTGGGTTAAATATTGATCGTGGCAGAAAAACTATGCACAGACAAACACGACTTACTTACAACTTCAGCAACTTCAGATGACTGCAATACCCCTTTCTAATGGTTAATTACTTCAAGCCTAGTCTTGTGGTGGCTAGACGTGATTCTCAGAATGAGACTACATGGATAGTGGTTAAATCTGCCACTGAAAAGGCTAAAAACACAGTTCTTTCTAAAAATCCGCCTACAATTTCCTCTGGTGTGTGCACAACCAAAACACAAGTGAAGCAACATGTTGATAGCTTGCAAAATGTATTGAAGTTGTTAAGGCAAAATTAACGATAACGTTTCATAATGCATGTCCCAAGAATAATGTTCAATTACGTATTGTGATCTATATACATTGTGGTATGGAATGTTTGCCATTTATAATTGGACTAGCAAAATACCCGCGCTTCGCAGTGAAGAAGTAGTGTGTTAAAGAAGTTATGAAAACGAAAAGGAAACATTTTAAAAATAACGTAACATGATTGTCAATGTAATTGTTTTGTGAATGTTATGAGTGTTGCTGTCATCAAGGATTTGATTATCATTATTTCAATCAGGTTCGTATTTGGAGGATGTGTTGTGTTGAAGTTACATTCCGTGTTTGTCAACCGTTGTAAAGATAACAGGTTTCATTCATCGAAGTGTTCACTACCCAAATCGGTACTCGTGAATCTAAGATATTTAACAGGCATTCCCGGTATTAAGTTGTGGATTTGCCTGCGAATATTTAGCGGCAGCGTGTCTATGAACTTAATTTAAACTTAAGCTTTACACCTTGCTTTCCTATTGATATGTCTACAAAGGATTGTTCAGGTTCAGAAGGTTGTTCCTTTCTTACTGCATCAATAAAGAGCTCATCTTCCTCTTTATCTGAGACATCACACACTGCATGCACGGGTTTACCTTTCCCAGTCCCGCAAACTTTAGCGAAGTGGTTCAATTTACCGCATTTTTTACACTGTCTTCTTTAAGCTGAACATTGACTTTTTCCACCGTGTGTTTTGTTTCCACAGTAGCTGCACTTATGAATATGCTTGTATGCGTGACTCGCTTCATATTCTTTTGCTGCCTTCTCAATTTTGTAATGCGTTTTTTGTTCAGTGCTCTTTGGAGCTTGTGCTTTTTGTCTGCCTACTGCGTTCACAGTCAGTTCACGTGAGCCGCTCGGAGTACATGCATCGAAGGTTCTCAGCTGTGCTTGTGCTATCTCGTGTGATCTTACGATGTCCACGGCTTTATTTAATGTTAGCTCAGACCTGGCACTTGAAAGTTTCTCTTGCACTTTCGCTGAGTTTGTGCCTAACACTATTCAATTCCTGACCATCTCATCTTCGTTTGCATAAGCACAGTCCTTCACCAGCAATTTTAACTCAGTTACAAAGTGATCAGAAGTCTCGTTTATACCTTGCGTCTTCTGACAAAACTTGTATCTCGCGAATATCGTATTCATCTTAGGCATGACAAACGCCTCGTCGTGGCAGCGTCTCTATTGGATTGCTGCTGACGGACGGCCTTATATGGGCAGGCCCTCAATTACGTGGGAGGCGTGCGTATAGGGGATGCAATATAGGCAGGCAGCCAACTACGTGGGAGGCGTGGTGATGGGTGACGCAACTCCAACTCACACGGCGACCGAGCTGCAGGCTATGGCCGTATATATGTACGTAAGTAGGATTCAGTTAAGACCGTTACGAGTAGAATTTCGAAATGAAACCTGCTTAACTTTTGTAAGTAAGCTGTAAGGAATGAGTCTGCCAAATTTCAGCCTTCTACCTACACGGGAAGTTGGAGAATTAGTGATGAGTGAGTCAGTCAGTGAGGGCTTTGCCTTTTAATAGTATAGATTTCATTTTATGTTGCTTTAGTTGCATGTTTAATGTACAAACTTAGATACTGTGCAGCCTAGCCCATGGTTTGTGCTTCTGCTGATATCACAGTCAATTGCTCATTTATTATTTATGGTGTATTGACTACAGAAACCTACATCTCCTGTTAGTTCTATGTTAAAAACAGCAAAAACATCAGTTAGAGGGATTTCTTTTCACTTCCTAAATACTGGGTGTGATGACACACTGTTCAGCTCAAATGTACAATTTGGGAGTCCATCTTTTTGTATACACAGCTGGCAACTCTTTCAACCTCATATTTATTCCTACTGTATCTTTTATAACTGTTTGTGACAGAGACCACCCACAGTGGGAAGCAATGCACGGTTCATTTTTACCACTAGTCCAGATTAATCTTTAAATTCCAAAGTATAATCTGGTTTTAGATGTTTTTAACCTTGCAACAGGTTATGTTTATTTTTAAGCAACGTAATATGTTTGCCATACACACAAAACACATTTAGAAGCTGAATGGGTGTTTTACTGAGACTTTTTAGCCATAGACAGTTTATCCATTGTAATCACAGACTTGCTATAAATTGCATGACGTCAACAAGATCAACACTGCTCTGTGCTGTTTAAATCGCCAGCCCGACTTTGCATCCTAACTTCATGAGACAATGGATTGGTTACATCTAATTGTTCCATCCCACATTTAAACAAAATTAATTTGTTATATCTGGCCATACAAAACTTTTTAAAGCTGAACCACATCTCTATAATAAATACCAATTTAGAATAACAGAAGATGTTGAGCCCAGCTACAGCAGCCCTGCTCTGAGTAAATGAGTTTAGATGGTGGAAAGATGGAAAACATAACTCACAATGAGTTCATTCAGTTCATTCATTATATTATTTCATACAGTGTTTGAATGCTGTTGATGTTTGTGCCCCTATTGCATTATCTCCACTCAGGATAAGTCTTACTGAAAGTGGGCAAGATGTATATAAGCCTGTTTGCACTTCTGGTACTTTTGAATTTCATGTTAGTCAACTAGAAGAACCAAAGAGGCATATGGCATTTCATTCTGTGTCTGATCAGTTCAGATTTCCTGATAATGTGAATATATATGTGTTGGCCCAAAAGAAGTGCACAACCCACATCAAAGTCGCTTATGTTAGGTAGTGCATCACTGTTAGCAAATAAGCTAAGGTTCTGCCAATTATTTGTTAGTTGTGGTAATTACAACTCAAAAACACATGATATCCAATATGGTGTTCCACAAGGCTCTGTCCTGGGTCCGCTGCTCTTCTCAATCTACATGCTTCCATTAGGTCAGATTATCTCAGGGCACAACGTGAGCTACCACAGCAATGCTGGTGACACACAGCTGTACTTATCAATAGCACCTGATGACCCCGATTCTCATGATTCACTAACAGAATGTCTGACTTGTATCTCAGAATGGATGAATAGTAACATTCTCAAGTTAAATAAAGAGAAAACTGAAATCTTAGTGATTGGCAATAATGGATACAATGAGGCTATTAGAAATAAACTGGATACATTTGAATTAAAAGTCAAGACGGAGGTAAAAAGCTTAGGGGTAATTGTTGACTGTAATCTGAATTTTAAATCGCATATTAATCAGATCACTAGGACAGCATTTATTCACTTAAGAAACATAGCTAAAGTTAGACCTCTTATATCATTGAAAGATGCTGAGAAATTAGTTCACGCGTTTGTTTTCAGTCGACTAGATTACTGTAACGCACTCCTCTCAGGACTACCCAAAAAAGACATAAATTTTTTGCAGAATGCAGCTTCTAGAATCCTAACTAGGAAAAGAAAATCTGAGCACATCTCTCCAGTTTTGATGTCATTACACTGGTTACCTGTGTCATTCAGGATTGACTTTAAAATTCTGCTTATGGTTTATAAAGCCTTAAATAATCTCGCTCCATCTTATATATCGGAATGTCTGACATGTTATATTCCAAATCGTAACCTTAGATCCTCAAATGAATATCTCCTTAGAATTCCAAGAACAAAACTTAAAAGAAGTGGTGAGGCGGCCTTCTGCTGCTATAAACCTAAAATCTGGAATAGCCTGCCAATAGAAATTGGCCAGGCTAATACAGTAGAGCACTTTAAATAACTGCTGAAAACACATTACTTTAACATGGCCTTTTTATAACTTCACTTTAACTTAATTCTGATACACTGTATGTTCAATACATCATAATAACTATTCACAGTGGCTCTAAAATCCGTACTGACTCCTACTCTCTCGTCTGTTTCTTTTTCCGGTTTCTTTGTGGTGGTGGCCTGCGCCACCACCACCTACTCAAAGCCTCATGATGCTCCAACAATGATGGATGGATTAAAAGGCAGAAGTCTACGTGACCATCATCATCAAGTCCTTCCATGAGAACCCTAAATCCAAAGAGGACTGTTTCATTTGTTAGGTAGAATGCCCAGAGGGGACTGGGCAGTCTAATGGTCTGGAATCCCTACAGATTTTATTTTTTTCTCCAGCCGTCTGGAGTTTTGTTTGTTTTTTCTGTCCACCCTGGCCATTGGACCTTACTCTTATTCTATGTCAATTAATGTTGACTTATTTTATTTTCTTACTGTGTCTTTTATTTTTTTATTCTTCATTATGTAAAGCACTTTGAGCTACTTTTTGTATGAAAATGTGCTATATAAATAAATGTTGTTGTTGTTGTTGCCAAGACTGTCACTGCACTAAGAGAAAAAAATCTGAATTATTGTTAGAAATGATAAACTGCCACTGATCTCTCAGGAGTCATTTGCTGCAGCTACTAAAGAGCTCAGCTTTGTTCATATGGGATACCCTAAACAAGATATCTTTTTTTTCTAAAACTAAGGCTTGGAATATAGGTCACGTTATGATGAGAGAAAAAATAATTGCTTTCAAAAAGAATTAATCTTCTGAAAGAAATGCTTCAAATAACAACGTTTTGGTTTTACTGAACATTTTGAGTGTTACATTCTGACAAGATCAATATAATGTTTTAGTCTTCAGCAGCTCAACACCCTGCTTAAATGCAGTCTCTTAATGGAGTGCTCCACTTTAAATAAGATTTCTACATTAAGCACTGCCTTAGAACTGAGTTTTACTTTCAAAATACTGGCCAATGCAACTTCACATTGTTTTCATTTCAGAAAGCACACTTTGCTTTTGGAGGCAATGTTTACTTTTAAATGAATGTTGGGGTCTGTCAGCTAGTGATGCTCATCAGACATTTTGTATGGTAGGCCATGAGAGTGGGAGTCACTTCCTATGACCTTCTCAAGTTTTGTGATCTTGGCTCAACTGGGTGTAGAGAACTTGTCTTGGGACAAAAGAAGTTTTTTTTTGTGAGTATATTTTTTTTTTTAGTGAACAATGAAGAATTGGGATGTCAGATCCTGATCCATCATAGATATCTCCAAGAGTGTCAATACCCACATGTGCCTATGGAGAGAAAGAGAGGGAGAGCATACATCCTCATCTTCAAAAGGCCCAAATAGCTTTTCCACCTGTTGCCATATCTTTAAAGCACATGAAATAGAGTGACCACATTTGGAAAGGCGGGTCTTCAGTTTCAATGGTGTGAAGGGAAGAACAGAAAGAGTGTTTGGGAAAGATAAATTAAGTTTGATGGGGAATCACGTAGAGCATCCTTTTAAATCTGTTCACCCATTGGTAACCTTGCTAGGAATACAAAATTAAATACAACATAGCTTTGGATTTCATCACCTCTCACAGACCTCACCACTCTATCATTTTATTAAAAAAAAGTAAAAAATATAAGAAATTCTGGCCTAGAACAAAGAAGAAACATTGAATCTATCATGAACTTAAAAGAACTCAAAATCTAGCCTTTAGGTGAGAAAAGAGAGAAGAGATTTTAGTTTTCGAGAAACAAAAAGAAAAATAACATTGCAAAAATATATCATGAATACTTCAGTGCAGGACTAAGACAAGGAAATAAAATTTTGTCCTTGTATTTACCATTTTATGTATTTTTAAAGACCCCTGTAATATTTTTTTACCCATTGTCTAGAGCTTGACAGGAAGGACTTATCTAACTTTAGAGCTGTAGAAAAGTTCATTTCAATAATACATTGAAGCAAAGAGTCTAAATCCTTTAAGAGATTTTTAGTCCTTTTCTTGTTTTATTCTTTTTTCCGTACTAAAAGAAAAAAGTACAACTTGCACCATTTTTGTTTTGAGGAATTATGTCTTCATTGTGCATTGTGCTTTATAATTATAATTATATAAAGAACATCCTTCAAGAAAGGCATTGCCAAGGCCTTAAATGAAGATTACACACACACACACATATATATATATATTTGAAACCATAGTGCAATATCAACTTAGGACATTATAGAAAAAGTAATTAAAAACAGAAAGAAATTATTTAAAAATTCACAAAAAGTATAAAGATATATGTTACATACAGTATACTTTAATTCATTCTTGCCATTAAGAGCCTTTAACACATTTCAAAAAAGATGGGGCAATTTAAGGTCAATAATGAGTTCAATAAATAATGATATGAGTGGAAACCGATGTTCAACAGGCAATTGTGATCATTGTGGCCTTCAGGGGGTGTTCCAGCTCCCAAAATCCGACCCAGACAGATACAGGCACCGGTTCAGCACAACACACATGATTTTATACTTGGGAAATGCTTCCCAAAGTGTTTCCCACAGCAGAAACACAGTCCCAAGGCTCAGTACAATACAAATAAAGCACATAGCAATGCTTTGTCCTTGGCTTCTTTCTCTCTCTGCCTCTGTCTTCTTCCACTCCTCCTCCAGTAAGGTTCATCACTTTCCTCCCAACTCCGGCCCCAGGGCAGTCATGGCTGGCTCCTTTTATGTAATCCCTGGGAGTACATCCAGTGTCCGGATGGATTGATCCAGAAGCATTTCTGGGCCAGATGTGACTCCGATGGAATACGGTTCAAAAGATCCTGTAGCACCCCCTGGTGGCATGCCCAGAACCCAATAGGGCTGAAACACCAAATTCTAATTCCCAGTATGCCCTGTGGGAACCCAAGGACTGTAGCAACCCATGGGGGCTGCCACCTAGTGATCCAGGGGTGATAGTGCCCAGAGCACACTCTCTTCCCTGGTCTTACAATTTCAGAGGCATCCTGGCCAGGCAAGGGGGCCAGCCATCTGCTACATCAGACTTTGGTATAACACCTGCATCTAGGAAAGGGCAACTCCTTTAGGAGCATAGCAGTACAGAGGATTGCCAATCTTCCCACAAAAGTGTGAGAAAATCATTAACACATTTAGAAACAAATATTCTCACAAACAGATCAAAGGGGGTTGGGTATTTCACCCTCAACAGTGCACAATGTAATTAAAAGACTCAATTAATCTGGAGGAATTTCAGTGTGCAAATGGCAAGTGTGCAAGCCTAAGCTGACTGCCCATGGTCTGTAATACTGCAGCAAGAACCATCATTCATCAATACATGATATAACCACATGGGCTCAGGAGTACTTTGGCAAACCTTTATCAAGTAACACAATACATGGTTACATCCACAAATGCAAGCTACAACTGTATTTTGCAAAAAGTAGCCATATATTAACAGTGTCCAAAACTGCTGTTGAATTTTCTGGGCTCAGAGGCATCTGGGATGGACCATCACAAAGCAGGAACATGTATTGCGTTCAGATGAATCAATATACTGTATCAGGTCTGTTTAAGAATAAATATTAATACAAATAATAAATAAAAGTATGTAATTATATGGCACTTATCTTACTTCTGTTAACAGCTGCTAACAGAATTTGATCTTGATTATGAATTTATAGGTTTACAGGATAAATCATTTGTTTGTGTGTAACACTGAATCAAAGTCAGATTTGCATTCTTTCTGATTATAGTGGCCATGATAACTTTACAATTTACAAGTTACCATTCATTCAAAAAATGTAATTCTCAGTTTCTTTTCTCATGTTGATTGCTACTCCCTCATGTTGGCTGACTTACTGATTATTAATAGAACACTGGTCATCTTAAGGTTTAAAACAGTATGATTCTGCTGTAGTTGGTTTTATCAATATAATAGCCATCCCCTGCGGCTTTGCCCATGTATTAGTGAAACAGGACAATGAGGAGGGCCCCGCCCAGCTCTCTACTCTTGACATCACTGTTCCCCCTGCACTCGGCCCGCAGCCTCTGTCTCAGATTAGCGCAAATATATCACAACTGCAAGCAAACAATGATTCCTAGCGCTAATGATTCCTTCTCTCGTTTGCTAGCTAAGCAGAGTTAAGGTTACGCCCTGTGGCAGACGCATGAGTGAGGAGGGCCCCGCTCCCTCCCAAGTCTCTCTCGGATTCGCACTAATAATAAACTTAGCGTGACGAGAAAGTTGCAAAATCAATGGAATGTCGAGCAAATTGTAGAAAAAAAAAACAATCTAAATCAATTAAGTAGCTATCTCGTGAAAAGCGGACAGACATGCAAACAGGTCTAAAAAACTATAAGAAATTTTTAAAACCATTTTTTAGCAAACACCTATGGGCCAAGGGTAACCTACATTCCAAATTTCAAGTCCTCATGGTTCGGGAGATTTCGTGGTGAGTGAGTCAGTGGTATTTGGCTTTTATATATATAGATTAGGGAAAAGGATCATTTCCTTTGCAATATAATGTAAGGCAATATACTGAATACATTGAGAAAACTTTTTGTTCAATAATGTTGTGATAGCAAAAGATTATTTTCTTTCAAATCATCTTAAATCTCCATTAAGCAATGTCCTCAAATGTCACATAATATGGTGTCTTTTCTTTTGAAAGTAGATTTGATGTTTAACATTTATGATATTTATTTAGTCAACAAGTCATGGCATGTATCATCTCATTTACATCTGTAGAGAAAATAAAAAATAAAAAACACATAGAAATATCAGGATAAATATTCAAAAAAAGTTTTGTATTATTTTAATGGCCACATTTTAAAAACAATTCTTTGATAAGTACTTTTACCAATTTCTTGACATATGCTTTGTCCTTATGAAACACTCTCTATACTCCTACACATTTTAATACTGATGTTATTTGTTATAAAGTTTTATGGCTGAAAATAATTCTGGAACAGTTTGTGTTGGCTTGTAGTGCAGCTGTCCTAACTGACCTACTGAATGTCAGTGCTGCATGACTTTGCAGTGTCTTTGATCAGCTGAAATAATTGTCAGTTTCTTTGACATCATTGCTGACAAATGCTTTCCAGGTTATCCAAAGCAGTTTGAATATTTTTCTGTTCCAATCTGGTAAAAGTTTTCAAAAAATAAAAAGTGAAAAGAAAAACATTCACACATGCAATTTTGTTAATTGCAAAAATAACTTAAATATGTGTCTTTAAGTTTTTGACATTTCAGCTACTTGTCCCTAGTGTGCTTGGTTGTGCACTTGATGTGTGATGTGTGAAGGACTAATTTCTGAATGCAAATGTTCCTAAGGAGTTGGAGTTTGATTAGGGATGTAGTTCACTGACAGGCAAAATAATAATAATAATAATAATACACTTTAATTATATAACACCTTTTTCATGATCTAATCGCTTAGGAAATTGTGTCATAGCTGATGTGTATGTGGCATGGTTAATTTTCCTATCTCATTACTACTCTCAGAAGAAATTCAGTTACTTTATTCATAAATTTAATTCAGCAATGAAAATCACTCTATGTGTCTATTTAAACTCTCTAAGCACATTTTCAGACACTGAAAGATAAAAGATGTCTCCAGTTCCATGCAAATTCAAGATTAAAATGCTGCTAAAGTCCTGTTCTTCTCAATTCTTTGGAGTTTTTAGTGGTCTTTTCCTATTTAGTCATTTCAGTTTGAATTGCTCTATTTATTCATTTTTTAATCTGACTTTTCAGGCATGTAATATTTCTTGTGGGTCTGACTCCACTTCCTAAGACGTTGGTTGGGACTGTGGAAGCAAAGCACAGATGAATAGATAATGTGCCTCAGCTGGAAGTGGAGATGCGTGTGATGTGCTTGATGTGCCATTCTCATTATTACTCTCAGGAGTTTAATAACTTTATTTAGAAACTGAATACAGTAAAACTAATACATCATGCAATGCAAATGAACTTTCACTTTTTATGGCAGAAAGTGTGGTTTAGTGGGTGGAGCACTGAACTACAAACTACAAGGCTGAGTGACAATCACTACCTCTGCCTCCCTGTGTGACTGCAAGAAAGACACCTAAGTTATCCTTGCTCCAGTTCTCGAAATGTAAAACACAAATGTTAATAATTGTAGTGCATACTAAGCTCTTGTACTAGTGAATAAAACATACAGGACTCTGAATGAGACTCCACGTTGCTCAGAAAGTTAAGACTCCTTGTTGCTGGTGCAAATTTTCATATTTAAAACCCTTTTAATCAAGCAAATTCCTTCTTTCTTGGCTTATAAATGACATGAAGAATAATATCGAAGATGGAAGCAGTTAGACACATCCAACTTTGGGACTGACACCAGTGTGCACCTTCTGCTCTACTTTTATGCTCAACATTAATCCTTGTATCCCACTTTTTTTTTCTGTTGGAGACATCTCCTCCTCTCAAATTGGGGTGCATAGCAGCTCCGTCAAAGGTTTATGAACAAGTTCCTCAAGTTTTCTACTGCTGTACAAACTACTGATCTCCAGTTTTATGGCTTTTGTCATAAGTTTTTGTCATGATGGTATTAAAAAAAAACAAACAATCTGGCGAGTTCTGGTTATGATAACACTTTTTTCATCTTTTTGCAACAATGTATCTGGATCATTCTACAAAGAGCCATTTGGGTAAAGGAAACTAGTACAATTTCTAATATGAGATTTTGTTTTCTTCCCCCCAAGTTTGCATTTTACTTCTCTTAGAAAGTATATTTGTAAACCTTGCAAGTTTTAGTTGGATATGAGGCCCAGCAGGCATCTCAGTCTTACCAATGTTATCAGTCTATCAGTTTTACCTATTTTATCAGTCTATCCATTATGGAACATATTTCCTGCTTTTCAGGGTCATCTTGGATTATTTTAGAGTGGCACAATAAAATAGTTTTAAATACAGCATTGTAAAATAGTTTCCTCAGAATTCACAGAAAGCAGATGCTTGTCATATTGAGCAGAATACCATTAGCTTTCTATGTAAGCAATGTTTAGTTCCATACTGAGAACAAAGAAATCAATATAAAAATGGGTTTTGAAGTAATAAAAAAAATCTAATACAAGAAATGTGCTGAAAGTGACTTTCAAATGCAACTTGCAGAAAACCCCTAGCATACTCTATTTATTATTTGAAACATACAATAAATCGGTTTTTAAAATGCCTCTTTGGCTATTCAGTACTGATGGCAGAAAAGCTTCCATGCATAATGACAACTGGGAAATGTTTCAATTTAATAATCATATTGATTACCTACACAGGTAATTTCTTTGTTATCTATTGTAGTTTGGGAAATCCTAGCTGCTTTAATTTTAAATGTCAAATTGGAAATTACAAATTAAATATAAACTGAAACGTTTTAATTTTGTTCATCCAATTTCTTAACCTGTTTAATCTAGTTCAGGTTTACCGTGGAAGCAAGGCAGGAATCAGTCCTGGTTAGGACATCAGTCCATTCATTGTAGGACATATCTGCAGTTACAGCAGGCCAGTTTTGGCTTTCTTATCACCCTAACTACATGTCTTCAGAGGAAGCAAAATGGAGCCACCAGAGGATCCCCCTGCACACTCAGGACTAACATGCTGGTTGCTACATTGTCCTGCCCAATTCTTTAAATTTTATTTGTTTTTACATATTTTTTCCTATTTGGTTACTTTAGTTTTACTTATTATCTACATTAAAAACCATTTTAGTCTGAGTGTTCAGGTGTATAGTGTATCTGAAGGAAAGTAAACACCTTACAGAGAAATCAAACCATTCTACAATGAAATGTCCTATCTAAAAACAGAACATGACATTTTGGATAAAAAATTTTAATACAGCCTGACTTTAGAACTGTGCATATATAAAGATAGTGTCCTTTTCTGCTCTGCTGCCTTTTATAGCTTAATATTTCTGGTAGGTTAGTTTGCTATTTGATTCTGTGCCCAGCTTTTACTTAATAGGATTTGTCCTGACTCTCAGTTGGATGATAGAATTCCAATATATTTCACACTGAGTAGGAAGTGACATTGGGAAGGAAGCCACAAGGCTTTGTGTGTATGATTTTAAATGAGATGTTAAACTAAATGCCCATCTGTTTTGCGTGTTTTTTGAAAAACCATTGCAATTTTTGTGCTGAATAAAAAGCAATGTCTTCTTAATTATCAGACATCTGACTCTCCAGGATTAACAACTCCTTTAGTTCAGCATTCAGATCTTAAATGTAGCCATCTAGCACTTTCACATGCACTCTTCATTGCCACTTGATTATTCATCAACGCATATTGTAAATCCACATATGCCAAGTCCAGATGAACTGGAGCCTATAACCAGCACAACTGGGAGTAAGGTCAGATCAGAAGTCTCTAACTTGTTCTAGTATGAAAGACAAAACTCAAATGTCATAAAGCAGAAGCCCCCAATTTTAAATACATTAAACATTGAACAAGACATTTTAAATAACATTATATTCTATTTAACTGTTATTTCTTCTACTTAGGAATTATAATTCAGTGTTAATCCTGAAGGATTCATCTAGCAGCCAGGGTTCAGAAAAGGTAGACTCCTAAAGATATGTCAAGCCAAACAGTGTACTAACTTTTGTGGCTGCTGTGCCAATGTTGGGTTAATTCTCTGCATCAGCAAGGCTCCAAAAAGTAGCAGCAGATTGATACCATTATAAATTCAGTCTCTAAATCAACAGCAATGATACTAAACACCTCACTCATTTGTTCAGAAATGTCCACCTCTATAAAGAGTTTGGAAATGAAAATGGCACGGGACTCCAGTTGCACAATGTCTACGCATCTCTCCTGAAATTCATAGCCAAGCCTTTTCGGGAGTTCTTTCTTATTAATACCCAGGATCCCAGATGCACCTTCATTTTATTCTAAACATTCTTTGCATGTGTTTTAATAACTAAGCCAGATGGGACTTAATGGTTTTGTACTGTTTATCGAAAGGTAAATGCATTTACTAAACCTGATTCATTCCCTCTCCCAAGAATGGAAGATTGTATTGATAGAGCTGGCTCAGCTCGCTATGTGACTAAATTTGACCTGTTACAAGGATTATGGCAGATGCCTCTGATTCCACGTGCTTCTGAAATTCCTGCATTCGTTACACTGGATTGTTTTCTTCAATATACAGCAATGGCATTTGGAATGGGGAATGTCCCTTTCCACATTTCAATGACTAATGACAATTGTACTTGCAGGATTACAATATTGTGAGGCATACTTGGATGATCTGGTGGTTTATTACAAAAGCTGGACAGAACATCTTCAGGCTATTAAAGCTGTTTTTGAACGTCTTGAAAAGGCTAACCTCACTTTGACCTTGGCTAAACGTGAATTTGGACAAGCGACAGTTACCTATCTTGGAAAGCAGGTGGGCCCTGGAAAGGTACGACCTCTTAATGCAAAGATTATTTCTATTTAAGAGTTCCCAGTACCTAAAACAATAAAAAGAACTCAGGCATTTTCTGGGTATGGCTGGATACTATCGCAGTTTTGTAAAAACTGCTCTACTGTGGTGACACCATTGACTGATATATTGTTATGTAATGTTAATGCTGCATTGCCTGGTATTTGTGCTGAGGCAGAACCCACGTTGCTTTCAGAAGCTGCTATTGTAACTTATGTTGCTGTAGGAGGTACACGGCCAGGTGAGGCTGCAGAAGACTGCAGCCAGATGTACCTGTAGAAAATACAGCTGCTGTAGTTCATATGAGGGAACTTAATCTTGAGTTAAAATGTCAAGAATTTAAATTACAGGAGCTTAGATTAGAAGAATTAAAAAGTCAGAGAATGTGAAAGAAAAGTGGCTATGGAAAAGTAGGTGAGAAGAATGGAATTTGAAACTAGACTAACCACTCGACTTCGTGAAATTGAAGTTGAGGCCTTACATACTGGCCCTTCTCGTCCTAAGCCTTCTAATGATTCTGATAATAGCAAACATATTTTGCTAATATATTTGTTTAGTTCATCCTTTTAAAGAAACTGAAGTCGATAGGTATGTTATGGTATTTGAACGTGTTGCAAATGTATTACATTGGCCAAAAGATGTCTGGACATTATTGATGCAATGAAGATTAACTGGAAAAGCACAAGAAGTGTTTTCTGCTATTTCAGCTGATCAGAGTCTAAATTATGACATGGAAAAATGCTGTGTTGAGAGCTTATGAGCTGGTTCCAGAGGCATATTGAAAAAAGTTCAGAAATCATAAGAAACTTTTGTGGAGTTTGCTTGAAAAAAGGAGAATCTTTTTGATAGATGGTGTGTGTCTCAAAGTGTTAAACAATTTCAACAGCTCAGAGATTTAGTCTTGCTTGAGGATTTTAAAAATTGCTTTCCAGAACAAATTGTGGCCTATTTAAATGAGTGAAAAGTTTTGAAAGTCTGATGCAGCAGTATTAGCTGATGAATTTGTTCGGACAAGTAAAACTGTATTTACTACACAAAATATTCTGGTGAGGAAATAATAAAAACCAGAGGTTTGACTTGGTCCTCTCATCAGAATTGATTACAGGATAAAGCAGTGAAGTCTAGTAAGCAGTAGACCAAAATCATGTTTGTTTTTATTGTTGAAAGCTGGGTCATATAATTTGTAATTGTGTAATGTTGAAAAAGAAATATCAAAATCCAAAAGGTGTGGCTCTGGTATAACTTGAAGAAAAATCTGATGTGTTGTTTGTTAGTAAAGGTTATGAACCTTTTATTACAAATGACTCAGTAACGACACCTGACTATCTTGATATTTAAAAGCCTGTTAAAATCTTAAGGGATACAGGTGCCTCTCAGTCCTTCTTGTTAGAAGGAGTCTTACCTCTGTCTGAGAAGACATTGAATGGATCAAGTGTATTAGTGCAAGGTTTTGGAATGGCCTATGTGAATGGTCCACTTCATACAGTGATTTTGAAATCTGACTTGGTGTCAGGGTTTGTTACTGTTGGACTGTGCCCTAGATTTCCTGGGGGTAATGTGTCACCCATTCCAGAGTGTTCTATCTTGGTAGAGTAATATATATATTGCTCTACTTTCCCCTATTGTATTAGTAATATGTAGCCTTAGAATGCCTAATCTCACAGACTTACCACTGTTTATAAGGTATTATTGTATATGCCTTGTCCCCAACTTCCCTTCTATATCTATAACCTCAGGCAATTAGATGTAGTAAAAAGACAAGCAGGAGTTAAGTTACACATAAAATAATGTATTACGGATAATATTCTTAAATAATAATAAAATGCAAAGTACATTTGAATATTGGCAACCATACAACCTGGTAAAATGGTGATGTGTAACTCAGGTGGCACACAGACTTGTAGTTACTTAATGTCTCTAGTTAAGGCATCATTGGTGCTCAGCTTTCAGCCACATGTCTGTTCAAAATGGCTGAAGCTGTGCTCTTCATTGTGTTGTCCAGTTCATGGTGTGATGGTCTTCTTCATCAGATCAGTTAGAGAAAGTTACAATTTTACATCATCGCAGGTTAGCAAGAGAGATGCTTCTTCATCATATGTTGGTTAGAGAGAGAGAATGTGGTTGAGCGAGCAAATTTATAGGTTTTCTGTCCAACCCCCTACAGCCAATATTATATCATGGTACTTAAAGGCCTCTGAGACAAGCCAATTCCAAACAGCCATATCTCAGACCAATGGGGGGAAATAGTACATCTTAACACTTGCAACCCTCTAAGACCATATGTTAAGCTAACCTGGCTTTGTGTGTGGGATGAAAGAAAGACTTTAGCAAAGAAATACTCATGAAACTGGTTTAAGACACATCCCCCAAATCCTGTCGTAAAATTACAAAGAAAAGTCGTAAACAGAGTATATACACGAATGCCTCTCACCAAAGTAACACTAAATTACATTGCTTTGCGTAAATTCTAAATAAAGACATACAAATCATTTATCAAGTTATATGCAAAATCTTACATCACAACACAGAGATTTTGGAAAACCCTATACCATATTGTTCTGATGGACTGGCATGCCAGTGTCCTCAAGTGTTTCCTGCATGTGTTGTAACTTGTGTACAGTCCAAAAGACTTGGTGTAGATGGTTATGAGTTAGATGTGAATTTATCAGAAACTTTTCTTAATGATATTGATCAGAGGGCATCTGACTTCCAGGTGTTGACTCTGCCTGAAGATGAGAAAAACTTAAAACAATTAAAACCAAATGAGATTTTAACTCACAAGAGCAATTTATTATGGAGAAAAAGAAGGACTCTGAACTTGCATCACTTTTCTCTAATGTTGTGTCTAAGGAAAAACTGGGTGAACTGTATTTTGCTTATTTTGTTGAAAATGGAGTTTTAATGCGTAAATGTCAATCATCTGCATCAACTCTTGAATGGCATACAAAATTTCAAATTGTTGTACCTGTTCTATATAGTTTAAATGTGTTATCGGTTGCCCATTATCATTGTTTACCTGGTCATTTGGGAATAAAAAAACATGTGACCGAATACTTATTTCTACTGGCCAGGGGTATGGTCTGATGTTAAACGTTATTGCAAAACATGCTCTGTGTGTCAAATGGTTGGAAAACCAAATCAAAAGATACCCTCAGCTACACTGTATTCAATCCCAGTAATAGGGGAACCGTTTGAACATATTATTGATTGTGCTGGTCCATTGCCTACAACAAAATCTGGGAATCAGTATTTATAAACTATTATGTGCCAGACCACAAGATGTCCTGAGGCTATTCCTGTAAATAAAATTACTGCCTCTGTTATTGTAAAGGCTTTGTTGAAATTTTTCTATATTTGGTTTACCTAAAGTTATGCAGTCAGATCAAGGGTCTAATTTCATGTCTAAATTGTTTGCACAAGTTTTACTTCAGTTAGCAGTAAAATAAAATATCAAGTGCCTATTATCCAGAAACTCAAGGGATTTTAGAACGGTTCCATCAGACCCTGAAGTCTATACTACGTACAGTGGAACCTCGGTTTGCGAGCATAATTCGTTCTGGAAACGTGCTTGCAGTCCAAAGCACTCGTATATCAAAGTGACTTTCCCCATAAGAAATAATAGAAACTCATATGATTTGTTCCACAACCCAAAATTATTCATATAAAAATGATTAATACAAAATATAAAGTAAAAATACATGAAACAAATTAACCTGCACTTTACCTTTAAAAAGAATCATGGCTGGTGTGAGGGAGTTTCTAAACTCTTGTGGGATACCACCCAACAGGACGACACGCGAAGAGTGTCCCAAAGCAATCGCAGTCTCCCAGCTCTGTAGCAGTTCGCCGTATAAGCGTATCCAAAAAGATCCCAGACGTGCTATAAGCGCCTGCCGTCGATGGGTGATACAAGGAACATTATAAAGATCCCGCAACAATAAATAACTGCGCTTTTGCTGTTTCAAGCTGAATAAAGCTGGTGTTGTTAAAGTACCGAGACTCAGCTTTGTGTTTTTGGGCGCAAGACGGGGACTCGCACTTCACAGCACACAATTGCGCGTGCGCGCACACACACACACACACACACACACACACAGTCACAATGCTGTAGTAAACAGCATAGGCTCGTACGGATGTTGACTATATGAGTGAGACACACAGACTCAGACGGAGAATAGAAGATGATTGCCCTCAAGAGCAGAGAGAGAGAAAGAGAGAGACGAGAGAGATAAGGAGAGGTAGAGATAGACGCGCGAGCGAGCGAGAGAGAGAGAGATAGGGAGAGAGAGACGCGGGCGTAAGCAAGAGAGATAAGGAGAGAGATAGAGACGCGTGCGCGAGCGAAAGATAAGGAGAGAGAGACGCGCGCGCAAGAGAGAAGAACCATCAGCTCAGTTGTGATCACATGACACTCAGCAGACAAAGTGTATCCATACTACTCGTATTGCAAGACATCGCTCGTTTATCAAGTCAAAATTTATTAAAAACTAGCAAAATACCAGCAGTGGAAGTGTGAAGAAGTGTGTTAAAGGACACATTTTAAAAATAACGTAACATGATTGTCAATGTAATTGTTTTGTCACTGTTATGAGTGTTGCAGTCATATATATATACACACACAGACACACACACATATAAACATATATACATACATATATACATATCTACATATACACATATCTACACATACACATATCTATATATATATATATATATATACACATCTACATACTGTATATATACATATATACACATATCAACATATATATACACATACATATACACACATACACACACACACATATACATACATACTGTGGAACTTGGCCCGGACACAGACAGACGGACAACGGTATCTCACCCAACACACCCATATATTTACAATAAACACTATTTACAATTCAGTGCACGTCCCAGTGCCTCTTGCACCGATCCGCCAAAGTCCAGGCCACACAGTCCAATAAACATATATACTGTATATACACACACAGCCACATATATATACATATATATATATATACAGATCCACATATATATACATATCTACATATATACACACATATACAGTATATATTGTGGTAGATAGGGGGTGCTCTCGCTCCCTTGAACCCCTGTCCACGACTCCAGACACCAGGTAAAAGTCCAACAGTTGACTTTATTTTGTTGTCACAGTGCACAAAGCACACTCTCCACCACTATACTCATAAATTAACAAATCACAATCAATAAACAATCCTCCAGCTCCCAGACGTGTTGCCACCCTTCCACCCAGCTCAGCACACCGTCTGGGAGCTCTCACAGTCCTTTTATATCTCCTGACCCGGAAGTGTTCCCAATCCCCAGTCCATGCAATTCTCAATCACTTCCGGGTCAGGTAAAAGCTCTTCTCTTCAACCCGGAAGCCCGTTGCTCTTCCTATGACGAACTTCCAGGTCATAGGGCATGAAGAAGTCCTCGGTCCTCCCTGCAGCTCCCTCTTGTGGCCCCCATGGTATCCAGCAGGGCTGTGCATAAAAACCACATTGTCCATGATGCCCTGCTGGTCTTCTGGGAACCTCCATGCTGCAAGGAGGGCTCCACCTGGCGGCTTGGGCGTATTGGCCGGGATAAACGGCCGGCCATCCACCACAGGATTCCCCTCCCAGCGACGAATTATAATGATTCAGAGCGGCCTGCCCCGAGAGGGAAGTCTTCCTCCAAGAGGATGTTCTGGTTGAGCCTTGATTAATTCGGACATCTTGGTCACTGGAGAACCTAGGGGGAATATTAGTCTAAACCGACAGCTTGTCCCCCTCTCTCCAAGGACAGTTCCTCCAAATGTAGCCCAACCTTCGGCATCCGTAACACTGCCTCTGTCCTCCTGGTCCTCCCCCTGCGGGACTGAAAACAAGGGGGAAACGTTAGGGCCACCCCTTCTTTTGCTGGGAGAGAAACCCCTGCCTCCTCTAATGGTGCTTTCTCTCTATTTGCTTCTATCCCTTTCTTGTCAGGAGACCCCCGTTTTATTTTCAGGATCTCCTGCTTGATCTGGGGATTGTACACAGTCTGAGTCTCTCTATTAAGTAAAGAGAGACCCTTTACTGTCTGCACCCCTTTTGATTTACACATTACCGGTGGCGGCGTCTTTAGGGCCGTCTCGCTCCGGGAATCAGCACTATCTAGCTGCCCCGGATCGATTAGCCCTTCCGCCACCCACTCGGTTAACGTACCGGCCTCTCTTGTAGGGCACGCCGTGTATTGGCACCCGCTATTTATTAAAAGCGGGCCCGGATTACACTGCGTCCCTCTTGTTTTATATACGGTCCGGGTTTCACATACCTGTACCGCCACATTATGATGTACTGGAGGCTCCCCACCAAATCGCCGCTTGTAATCCCTCACCTTCGCCAACGGCTCTTTGGCTGCAGCTCTCAATTCCCTGACGATCTTCTCAATAGTCATCAGGCCTTTAAAAAACTTGCTACGGGCTCGATTAAGCACTCGAGTTCCCGCAAGTCAATATTATTTATTTCGACCGGCAGAAGACTTACTTCCTCGTCTGTCTTTCTTGCCAGCCGGGTGCCCGCTTCTGGCATGTGCCCTGACGGGTCTCGCGGAGGCTTCTGGGACTTGGAGTTCTCTTCACAGGTTGAGGATCGGGCCACTTCTTTTAGCAGGCTGCGGTCTGTCTTTTTTATTATTTTTGTGACCTCCCGATCAGCCATTTCCCGACCCTCCTTACCTTTTTGTGGGGTGAGCGGTGCCTCGCTCGCCTCCCCCTTCCCCTTCGGAATGGCCGAGTCCGTTCTTTAGGGCTCGAAGGCGCAAACAGCGGGACGCGGTCCTCCTCCTTCCCAGCAAGCATCGGGTTTGTTGCCGTGTCCCTCCTCGGCTACCGTCACGCAGAAGTCGACTCCTAGGCACTCTGGCTTCGACAGGAGCAGGCCGTCGTCTCCGGGGCAGTCTTCTTTTCCCCATGGAGCCTCCAGGTGATCTTCTCCGAGGTACATGCCTGGGACAAAGTGAGTAATAATAAAAGGATTTCCCATAACGTTCCGAGCACGTACCTCAGAGCCCTCGTTGAATCCTGGAGGTTTCTCCGGACTTGAAAGGCAGCTCCTTAACTCTTCCCGAGCATCGGCCATTGCACACAGGTCACTCCCGCTGGCGATAGTGTTCTGCTTGCCCTTCCTCTTCCCCATTTTGTTGTCACAGTGCACAAAGCACACTCTCCACCACTATACTCATAAATTAACAAATCACAATCAATAAACAATCCTCCAGCTCCCAGATGCGTTGCCACCCTTCCACCCAGCTCAGCTCGCCAGCTGGGAGCTCTCACAGTCCTTTTATATCTCCTGACCCGGAAGTGTTCCCAATCCCCAATCCATGCGATTCTCAATCACTTCCGGGTCAGGTAAAAGCTCTTCTCTTCAACCTGGAAGCCCGTCGCTCTTCCTATGACGAACTTCCGGGCACGAAGAAGTCCTCGGTCCTCCCTGCAGCTCCCTCTTGTTGCCCCCATGGCATCCAGCAGGGCTGTGCATAAAAACCACATTGTCCATGATGCCCTGCTGGTCCTCTGGGAACCTCCATGCTGCAAGGAGGGCTCCACCTGGCGGCTTGGGGGTATTGGCCGGGATAAACGGCCAGCCATCAACCACAATATACATATCCACATATATATGCACACATATATATACATATCTAGATATATATATATATATATATATACACATACATACATACATAATATATATATATATATACGTATCTACATATATATATACTGTATATAGCAAAATCCAGCTTAGCTTGCGAAGTACTGCTTTTAAATTTTTATTAAGAAGATAAGAAAACCTTTTTAAACTAAGGGAAAATATACCAATAACTATCTGTTAAGGATCTCTTTGTATACCACATTGTCAGTTCAGCACTCCGGTTGAAATATGACCAAGCTGTGCACTGAGCTTACTTTTGAGAATGCAACGTATAGTTGTCCAGGAGAAAAGCAATCTTGCCTCAAATCAATGGCAACCTTTTGTAGGGTCTGTCCCTGAGACTTATTAATTGTCATCGCGCAGCAGAGCCTTACTGGAAATTTGAGGCATTTGAATTGAAATGGGAGATCAGAGGGTATAATGGTGATGTGAGGAATAGATTCAGAGTGTGGCCTTCTCTTGTTTTTTTGTGTAGCCGCCTTCACACAGCTTCTCCGCTGCTTTATAAACGAACGCCATATAAGGCCGTCGTTTCTCCTTGCTTCGCAGTTCTGTACTGTTTTATTGTTCGTTTATTACGATTGCTATAGTTATTGTGTAGCTATTTGAGACTTACTTTACTGTTCAGGTACCCATCTCCTTAATTTAATCCGCGGCCTGTATGCTATTTTTTGTTCGTTTATTACGACTATAGATATTTATTGATTCCCTTCTTTAGCTGACTGCCTGCTCATATAAGGCGCTCCGCTGATTTTTGTGAATCAGCCTTTACACGGCTTCTCCGCTGTTTTATAAACGAACGACATATAAGGCCATCCTTTTTCCTTGCTTCTTTAAGAAAGCTGTCTTTTTATTTAATCCACGAGTTCTCCGCTGTTTTATTGTTTGTTTATTACGGTTGTTATAGTTCTCTTTATATAGCATGTTGTCAGTTCAGCACTCCGGTTTTAATATGACGAAGCTGCGTGAGCTCACTCTTGACAATGCAACGTATAGTTGTCCAGGAGAAAAGCAATCTTGCCTGAAATCAATGGCAACCTTTTGTAGGGTCTGTCCCTGAGACTTATTACTTGTCATCGCGCAGCAGAGCCTTACTGGAAATTGGAGGCATCTGAATTGAAATGGGAGGTCAGAGGGTATAACGGGGATGCGAGGAATACTTTGAGTGTGGAGAAACTCTAGAGACAGCGTGTGCATTAACTTGTGGATTTTTCTGTGAGTATTTGGTGGCAGCGGGACGAAGTTGCTTCCACAAGACTGTGTTAGCTGTGGAGCTCAGCTCGGAGGATATTCTTTTCCTACCTTGTCAATTGTGTAATGCGTTTTTTGAACAGGTTCAGTCAGTTCACATGAGCTGCTCTCTTGTGTGATGTTGTGATGTCCACGGCTTTATTTAATGTTAGCTAAGACCCGGCACTTAAAAGTTTCTCGCTACAGCAATTTTAACTTCGTTACAAAATGATCCAAAGTCTTGTTTATACCTCGTGTCTTCTCATTAAACTTGTATCTCCTGAATAAAGTATTCGACGAAGGCATGATAAATGGCATTGGGAGTGTGTCCAAAAACTTAAGTTAAACTTACGGTTTGCACCGTGCTTTGTTTCCGCAGCAGCTGCACTTATGAATAAGCTTGTATGCGTTTTTCTTCAGCGCTCTTTGGGAGCTCTTCCTTCTTTTCTATGTACCGTGTTCACAGTCAGTTCACGTGATTATGTGGGAGGCGTGATGATGTGACACGCAGCTCCACCCCCCACGGCCATCAAGCTAAAGTCCATTACAGTATATGGAGAAAAATAGGTTTCAGTTATGACCATTATGAATAGAATTTCGAAATGAAACCTGCCCAACTTTTGTAAGTAAGCTGTAAGGAATGAGCCTGCCAAATTTCAGCCTTCTACCTACATGGGAAGTTGGAGAATTAGTGATGAGCGAGTGAGTGAGTCAGTGAGGGCTTTGCCTTTTATTAGTATAGACTAGCAAAATACCCACGCTTCGCAGCGGAGAAGTAGTGTGTTAAAGAAGTTATGAAAAAGAAAAGGAAAAATTTTTTAAATAACGTAATATGATTGTTAATGTAATTGTTTTGTCATTGATATGAGTGTTGCTGTGATATATATATATATATATATATATATATATATATATATATATATATACAGTATATATATATATATATAGCAAAATACCCAGCAGCGGAGAAGTAAAAAGAAAAGGAAACATTTTAATAATAACGTAACATGATTGACAATGTAACTGTTTTGTCATTGTCATGAGTGTTGCTGGCATATCTATACTAATAAAAGGCAAAGCCCTCACTCACTCACTCACTCATCACTAATTCTCCAACTTCTCGTGTAGGTAGAAGGCTGACATTTGGCAGGCTTATTCCTTACAGCTTATTTACAAAAGCTAAGCAGGTTTCATTTTGAAATTCTACACATAATGGTCATAACGGTCGATAACGGCCAACAACGTCCGCCATGTTGAACTTTCTTATTTATGGCCCCATCTTCACGAAATTTGGTAGGCAGCTTCCCTGCGCTAACCAAAACCGATGTACGTACTTATTTCGATGGTATGACGCCACTGTCGGCCGCCATATTGAACTTTCCAACGTCACTAATTCTCCAACTTCCCATGTAGGTAGAAGGCTGAAATTTGGCAGGCTCATTCCTTACAACTTACTTACAAAAGTTAAGCAGGTTTCATTTCGAAATTCTACGCGTAACGGTCATAACGGTCGACAAAGTCCGCCATGTTGAACTTTCTTATTTATGGCCCCATCTTCATGAAATTTGGTAGGCGGCTTCCCTGCGCTAACCGAAACCAATGTACGTACTTATTTCGGTGGTATGATGCCACTGTCGGCCGCCATATTGAACTTTTCAACTGTCTTTGTTACTTATGGGCCCATCTTCAAGAAATTTGGTACGCGGGTTCCCAACGCTAACTGAATCCTACTTACGTACATATATGCGTCCATAGCCTGCAGCTCGGTCGCCATGTGAGGCGGCGTTGGGTCCCCCAAACCAATGCCTCCCACGTTGTTGGCTGGCTGCCTATATAAAGCTGTCCGTCACTACAGTCTCTTCATTCCCTTCTTTGCTTCGCCACGGGATTCACGTCTCCCTGCTGATAACTGCAGCCTTTTTATTTAATCCACAGCTTCTCCGCTGTTTTATTGTTCGTTTATTATGATTATAGTTATTGTGTAGGTATTTTAGACTTACTTTACATTGTTCAGGTACCCATTTCCTTTATCGTTCCAACCGTACCCCCATTAACATGTCTATCAAGGTGATCACCATCGATCAAGGAACTGTCACTTACCAAGTGGTTTCCATGCCCGGAGATGGCACCTGCCTTTTCCATTCTCTGTGTTACATATTGCGCGACCATATCAATCTCACTCTTGATATCCGGAGGAACATTGTGTCTTATGTATTGAATGACTGGGACAGGTTCAAGGTGTGGATTGATGACGGTACAGGAGATAATTAAACTACACAGGAGCATTATAAGAGTGGAATGCTTAAGCCCTTCACCTATGGTTCTGCATGTGAGTTGATGGCTGCAGCTGAATTGTTTGGTTGTCGCTTTCAAGTGTACCGAAATGGCCAAATATTTTACACCTTTGAACAACTGCCAATGCCTCTTAAACATCTTAGATTCACAGGTGATGATTTCAGTAGTGGACACTTTGATGTTTATGAATGTTTAAACTCTCAAAAGCTGGATGCGAAGTTATCGATGAAACCGGTTGTATGCTTACAACGCTTGACAGATGCCGAATGTCACTTCAACACAACAAGTCCTGCAAATACTGTCGTAATTGAAACAAACCATGAAACTCAAACCGATTATGACAGCAGCAATCCAAGCTGTGAGATTTAAGGCAAGATTGCTTTTCACATGGCCAACTGTACGTTGCATGCTCAAGAGTAAGCTCAGTGCACAGCTTGGTCATATTACAACGGGAGGGCCGAACTCACAATGTGGTATACAAAGAGATCCTTAACAAATAATTATTGGTATATTTTCCCTAGGTTTAAAAAGTTTACTTTTCTTCTTAATTAAACTTTTAAGGCAAAACTTGAAAATATAAAGTGACTGTCGTAATATATAAAGTCAAAAGTTGAATATATAAAGTCATCGCTGGAATATCTAAAGTCAAAACCTGAATATATAAAGTCAGCGTCAGAATTTATAAAGTCATTCCTGATTATATAAAGTCAAAGTCAAAATATATTGATTGAAACGACTCTGAACTGAACTAAGTTAACAAAAACGTATTCAGAAAAATAAATTAAAAAAACACTGTTCGGTTAATGTTTTGAAAATGATGCATGTGCCCTGCCCAGGATTGGTTCCTGCCTTGCGCCCAGTGTTGGCTGGGATTGGCTTCAGCAGATCCCCGTGACCCTGTGGTCGGATTGAACGGTTTGGGAAATGGATGGATATTCCAGCGCTGACTTTATATATTCCAGCGCTGACTTTACATAATCAAGTTTTGACTTTATATATTCGGGAATGACTTTATATATGCAAGTTTTGACTTTATATAGTTAAATTTAGTCATAATTGCATAACTTTTTCTTTACCATAGAAATTTAAAGACTAAATTCAACTTCCATTCTTAACAAAGATATTTCTGGTGACTAAATAGAACCTACTTATATCCAAATTCGAGCTATTGAGCTGTCGCCTGCCTGCCTGAATAAGTCACCCTCGCTTCGCTCTTAGTTTTTTACCGTTCATTTAATCATGGCTAGTGGCGGAAAAATTATAAAATGGAAGGAGGATTACACTGAGTATGGCTTTACCAAAACAATTATTGATGGTGAATCGATTATTCATAAAGCTTCAATTGGTGATCTGTTTTTCTGTGTTAACCTCATATTTTTTCATACTTCTTCTCAAACCAAGGGGGTGCGAGGGTAAAATGAATCGGGAAGCGCTGATCAATGTAATCAGTGTACCAGGAAATCATGCATTGATAGAAGTTCCCCTTTGTTTGGAATGCAAAGTGTGATTAAATGCGTGATTTTTTAACACGTTATGGAGCACATGCATCGAAGCTTCTCAGCTGTGCTTGTGCTAAGAAAAGGAAACATTTTAAAAATAACGTAACACGATTGTCAATTTAACCTTTTGTAAGTAGTGCCTGAAGGATTCAGTGTGGAGAAACCCTAGAGACAGCATGTGTATTTTGTGGAGTTTTCTGTGAGTATTTGGTGGCACAAAGTTGGTTCCTCAAGACGGCATTAGCTGCAGAGCTCAGTTCACAGCGAAATGAGGTGAATGGGAGGGGAGATGATGACGTGACTCCCCCACCCGCCTTAACTGTCAATCCCCCACAAACACAGTCTCTCGGAATTTGCATAAGCACAGACCTTCACCTGCAATTTTAACTTAGTTACAAAGTGATCAAAACTCGTTTATATCCTGCGTCCTCTCATTAAACTTGTATCCCGCATTACCCGTGGGCACGACAAACGCCAGTCTATGAACTTAATTTAAACTTTAGGTTTACACCGTGCTTTGTTTCCGAAGTAGCTGTACTCATGAATATGGTTGTATATGTCACTCGCTCGCTTCTTATTGTTTCGCTGCCTTCTCAATTATATAATGCATGTTTTCTTCAACGCTTTTTGGAGCTCTTCCTGGTTTTCTACGTACTGCGTTGATAGTCAGTTCACATGATTACGTGGGCGGCGTGATGATGTCACACGAAACTCAGCCCCCCCACAGCTTTCGAGCTCAACTCCATTACAGTAAATGGAGAAAATAGCTTCCAGTTATGACCATTACGCGTAGAATTTCAAAATGAAACCTGCCCAACTTTTGTAAGGACGCTGTAAGGAATGAGCCTGCCAAATTTCAGCCTTCTACCTACATGGGAACTTGGAGAGTTAGTGATGAATGAGTGAGTGAGTGAGTGAGTGAGTGAATGAGTGAGTGAGTTAGTGAGTCAGTCAGTCAGTCAGTCAGTTAGTCAGTCAGTCAGTCAGTGAGGGCTTTGCCTTTTATTAGTATAGATTTAGCTCGTCTTGCAAACCGAGGTTACACTGTACTAATTATTATCAGTTAGAGAGAGATTGGGATGAAGGTATCCCTTTTGTATTATTCGCTATTAGAAAGGTAATAATAATGTAATAATAATTCTTTGCATTTATATAGCACTTTTCTCACTACTCAAAGCGCTCAGCAATTGCAGGTTAAGGGCCTTGCTCAAGGGCCCAACAGAGCAGAGTTCCTTTTGGCATTTACGGGATTCAAACCGGCAACCTTCCGATTGCCAGTGCAGATCCCTAGCCTTAAATCCACCACTCCACCTAAGGTAGCTCAAGATTCTCTAGGATTTAGTCCTGCAGAGCTTGTATTTGGTCATACTGTATGGGTACCTTTAAAGTTTCTAAATGAGAGATGGATGTCTGAAACTTCAGCTACTACTAAAAACTTATTGGATTATGTTTGTGATTTTCATCATAAACTGAATTATGCTTGTGAAATAACTAAAAAAAAAACTTTGGAGTTTTCTCAAAAAAAAAATGAAGCAATATTTTGATAAAAAATCTGTGAGTCAAAGTTTTCAGCCAGGAGATAAAATTAGTTCTGGTTCTGCTTTGCAAGCTAGTTTTTCTGGTCCTTACATAATTGCTAGAAAAGTGAGTGACCAGGATTATCTTACCCGTAATTGTAAAACCATATTATGACATGTTAATATGTTAAAACTGTATCAAAGTTGGGTGTAAGATTGTTTAAAGGATAAACAGGGGGTTAATCTGGGTGGCCTTGAAACCTCAGTGGCGTTAGCTGTGCTTATCACATCTGAGGATGGGTTATCTACTGTATGTGCTATGCACATGTTGTGAGCAGCAAGTTATCAAATTCTAAAATATTATCTAATCTTCAAGAATTTTTATTTTATTTACCTAAATCTGAGCGTGCTGATACTGTAAGTCTTATATCTGCTCATTCTGGGCTATTTTCTGATGTACCTACTTGTACAAATGTGTTCAATCATGATATTGAGGTAAACCATGTACAGCCAATTAAACAGCATGTTTATAGGATTAATGGTGAACTCCATGGACTACTACTGTGAACAGCAAAAAAATTTGACTTCTTTACCCATAAGTGTACGTTTAAAAATGATAATTTTCCCTTTTTTACACTTGTTGGAGAAAAAAATCCATTTTGCCTTAAAATTTCACATCACAAATCATAAAAGTGATTGTCTTCCCCTAGCTTTGCACATCACAACACAGAATGTTTAATCTCTCTGTCACATCTGTTAGGAAGTCCTGGACCAGCAGCCATCGGGTTAGATGACAGTGCGGTATCTTTATGTCTTGCTTTCACAAAAACCTCAAACAAAAGTACTAAAAATATGATGTAGGATTGTTCTTCTGTTAATTCCTCAAATTTCTGTGTGTAGCTAAAGGTCACCATATTCTAATAACAGTTCTGCGTAAAACATCTTCAAGATTCCATGCTATTTGGAATTCACTGTATTGAAATTTATTACCTTAATGACAGGTTTCATGACTTTCACACAGCCTTCTGGTGAATGATTAAATGATAGTAAAAAAACAAAACAAAACAAGTGAAACCAGGGCTAGCTTTGCAGTGCAAAGTGACACAATTCTGCTTTCCTGTCATAGCTGGGCAGCCATCTATTCTTATAGACATTATTTCATTCTAACGGCACATTTTGTTCAAATAAATATTTTTTAAGTACCTGTGCCCTGTTGCAAAGAATCATAACCAGTTTTTCTAGGCAGGAGTGCAATTTAACTGAGATAGACACCTATAGTTTATGGTTTTATTTGGATAAATACTATCAAATTACATTGAGATTTATTTATCACATACTAATTATGTTCTACTATGTAGAACAATATGTAGTGAAATGCTTAGTTGCTCAACTTCAATGACTATGACTTTAAGAAAACAGTAAAAAGACATTACCAATAATACATGACTTTATAAAAATCAAAAATCATTAACACAATTTTAAATATGTAGTGAATAATAAATAATAACTAAATAAATAACTTGGTAACTTAAATACTTAAATAATGTAAGAGGGTTAACAATAGGACATCATGTAGACCTAGACACTTTTACAGGAGCCAGCAGAACTGTACTCAGAGGCACCATATTGAATTATGTTAATATTAATAAGTCAAAAAATATTTCATGGGAAAGTGATTTTATAACCTTCTCATAACTTCACTTTAATTTAATCCTGATACTCTGTATGTTCATTATAATAACTATTCATGTTGGCTCTAAAATCCGTACTAACCCCTACTCTCTCTTCTGTTTCTTTTTCCGGTTTCTTTGTGGTGCCGGCCTGTGCCACCACCACCTTCTCAAAGCATCATGGTGCTCCAACATTGATGGACTAAAAGCCAGAAGTCTACATGACCATCATCATCAAGTCCTTCCATGAGAACCCTAAATACAAAGAGGACTGTTTCATTTATGTGAGGTAGAATGCCCAGAGGGGACTGGGCGGTCTCGTGGTCTGGAATCCCTACAGATTTTTTTTTTTTCTCCAGCTGTTTTTTTTTTTGTTTTTTCTGTCCTCCCTGGCCATCAGACCTTACTCCTATTTAATGTTAATTAATGTTGACTTATTTTATTTTCTTACTGTCTTTTATTTTTCTATTCTTCATTATGTAAAGGAGGCATGCTGCCCCGCAAGAGAAATCTGTGTGGCCCACATGACAGATCCTAGTTACCACTGAACTTGTCCAAAATGATTACTGTCGTTTGTGATTGAATCATTCTGCATCTTCGGTGTTACTTATTGACTTTTCTTACTTCTGCCTTCTGACAAAAGCATGTTTTCCCATGTCATTACGGTACCAGAAACATCATCTGCTAATATAGCCACGAGCCTTGACCAAAGTTAATGAGCCACGAGCCATTCCTAATATAATAGTATTTGTTACAGTGCAGCCCGCTGACACACTTATGGCAGTCGAAGTGGCCCACCAATGGTAGTGAGTTTGACATGCCTGATATAAAGCACTTTGAGCTACATTTTTTGTATGAAAATCCATCCATCCATCCATTTTCTAACCCGCTGAATCCAAATAGGGTCACGGGGGTCTGCCGGAGCCAATCCCAGCCAACACAGGGCACAAGGCAGGAACCAATCCTGGGCAGGGTGCCAACCACACACACAAACACACCACACACCAATCACACACTAGGGCCAATTCAGAATCGCCAATCCACCTAACCTGCATGTCTTTGGATTGTGGGAGGAAACCGGAGTGCCCGGAGGAAACCCACGCATACGGGGAGAACATGCAAACTCCACGCAGGGAGGACCCGAGAAGCGAACCTGGGTCCCCTAACTGCGAGGTGTATGAAAATGTGCTATATAAATAAATGTTGTTGTTGTTGTATAAAGGTTAGCTTTTAAAGCTAAAACATTGTTTATCTTACTTCGTACTGTGTATGTTTCATCTGTTGAAGGTGGGAGTTTACTTATCTAAGGTATTGATGTAAGTAGAAAATACGGAAAGGAGTTGCTAATATATTTTTGCTAGTACAACTTGTTTCTGCTTACTGCTTTTTGATTCAGAATATTATTGTTTTAGTTTGAATGTATGGGTATATACACTATGGTCTATTTTTTTGCTCTGTGACAGCTTTGAACTACTGCAGTTATTTTCAAATTCTGTTCTGTGTTTAGTCAGTTCTGAAAGATCTTTTCTTGTTTATGTTAACATGAATAACTCCTGCGGTGGGCTGGCGCCCTGCCCAGGGTTTGTTTCCTGCCTTGCGCACTGTGTTGGCTCCAGCAGACCCCAGTGACCCTGTAGTTAGGATATAGCAGGTTGGATAATGGATGGATGGATGAATAACTCTAACAGTTTCAAGGAAGGAGTGATTAGATTTTACAACGACATTACTGGGAAGGAATGGGTCTAAGTGAGAGTAAGTAGAATATCTGACATGTATGTGTGTGCTCCAATGATATATTTTCAAATTCCACCTCAATAAACTTCTAATGACTTTGTTCCCTTGAACTTTTTTGAAAATAAGAAGGATCTCTGCATGTACTGCATTAAGAAATATTTAAAAAAAACAGTCTGATTAATGTTTTAGAACAAAATATAACCAGATATGGTGCAGAATTTTAGTATAAAAAGAGTAATTGTAGGCTGAACAACATCCCAATTTTCTGGACACTTTCATATATTACATCAGGTAATGGACACTAAGCTGACTGCATGGCACATTTCAAGAAACTTTAAACAGCATGCCCCCCCCCCCTTCACTTTTTCAAAAAGAAACATTTTGATGTATTATCTGTATGATTTAGGGAGCATTAAAAAACATTAAAATCAGATGACTTATTTTTTAGACCAAAATAGAACCAGATCTACTGAAGCATTTTACTGACACATACTGTATGTGACTACACAACATGTTTGCAAATTCCATTTCAGTTATGTTTCAATAAAATGCTAATATCAATATTGTAAATACTTTTTCTATCTTTCCAAATGTGATGTTTTCTTCGGTCTCTGTTTGAAATTTATTTTTTTGCCTATGGAAAAAACAGGGCTTCTATAATAAATACAGTAGCTTAATCACAGGCAAACACCAAATTCAGTAGTATAGCACAACTTTCCTCTTAATGTAAATATAGTATGTGAGGAAACTCAGTGGTTCATGAAAAATAGCATACAGAAAAATTGACATACAACATAAGACATGGTTTCAAAACTAAAGTAAAAAAAACAAACAGTGTGCTCATTATTAGTCTTTAGTATTGATTAAAATCCCCATGATTGCCGTTAAAATGTGTATATGTCATAGAGTTATACATAAGCAAAACTGAGTCCTATGGCACATTCAGACAAGCTTTGTGCATTTGCTGATCTAAGGAGGCAGTACATCTTAGAAGGTGAGGCCAAACTATACTTAATGTCCAACACGTTCTCTAAAGAGCATCTTTCCAGGAACACAACCAGCCAGAGAAAGGAGCTGACCTTAAATAAACATTAATATGATATTGCAGCATGTCTGCTGGATCATTTGTTTAGTAACGTAATACCAGGTAGGTTCACCTAGAAATTAGGTACAATGGGGGACAGTATTTCTCATCCAGATATTTGCTTAGTTAAGTTAATTAGCTACAGTAATAGCCAACTACAAGAAGAAACTGAACCCACATAAAAGTATTGCACTCACTTATGTAGCAGTGTGCCATTTGGTAATGTCTTACAGATTACATCAGGTCAGATGCAGTTGTAAATTGTAGCGATTATGGTGCTAATGACTGCTACAAGTACAATTCAGTAGTTTTTGGTCTTGGCTAATTGTTTTACATATTACTTAGCTTTTCCTTGAAAACATCACACAGCTAACATTTGTGGTGATACATAGCCTGTTTTGTATGACTGTCAAAAGACGTCCTTGAGGAATTCTTGGCCATCCTTAATGTAAGAGAAGTGCAAATCTAATTACTTGCATGCCTGGAAATAGAAATGTTAATCCCCTAGGCCATTTTCCATGTAAATTGGACCAAAATTTTGTTGTTTTTTTTTTGTCAGTGGAAGTTCTCAGCAGTTTTTAAGTTTCTTGAACTCTACATCAAAGACAGACTGAAACAGACAGGCATGCAGTCCTGAAAGAAAAGTATGTCAGTGTTTTTTCTAGTCAGATTTTTATGACCATACTGTTGATCATATCTTACAATTGGAATGGTAGCACATCACCCCAGGATGGGAAGTCCATACAATCAGTAATGGAATGTATACAAAATTTAATTGGGACTGAATTGACACAAATTAATGGAATTACACTTGACACTTAACTTAAAGCACAGGCAACAATAAATGGACCTAAACCACCAAAGCTATAACCTGCTTTCTCATTTGTCATCTGGAAAAAGGTTTTGTAACATCAGAAACAATTACTGATAAATTTAAGAACTTTCTAACTTCAATATGTTTGCATTCTGAACTGTTAAGACATATCATTTGACTAATTGTGATTAGTATAATTACATTCCTGGATACTTAATCTGTACATACATAAAGTAGTTGGTTCTAGGTAATAGCTATTTTTAACATGTACTGCTATGTGTACTACATGTAAATTACATGAACTATGTGTATTATATTAAATACTGCTAAATTAGATATAGAGGCATATCCAGGAGTGAATTATGATTCATATATTAGAAAGTATATGAATCATAATTCTGTCTATGCTGAATGAGTTGGAACTGTCACAAAGTAAATTTCAAGGAGGGTTCAAAGATTCAATCCCCCTTCAGCTGTGCCTATTGCTATATGTGTATTATCACCTACCGTTCAGAACTGATATATATATATATATATATATATACAGTATATATATATATATATATATATATATATATATATATATATATATATATATATATATATATATATATATACAGTGGAACCTCGGTTCACGAACGTCCTGGTTCACGTACAACTCGGTTCACAACCACACACTCGGTATACGAACAAGCCAGGTTCCCTTGCCTGCCTGCAAGCTGAGCTGAAAGAGAGCGAGAAAGGGAGAGAGAGAGAGCAAGAGCGAGCGAGCATGTGCCTGCTGGGAAGGGGGAGGAGGAGATTGCTGCACGTGTTTGCTGAACAAGCCAGTTTCCCTTGCGTCCTCAGTTGAGAGAGAGAGAGAGAGCGAGCAAGTGCCTGCTGGGAAGGGGGAGGAGGAGATTGCTGCACGTGTTTGCCTGCCAATCTGTAGGCTGTAGTGCAAGTGAAACCATCCCCCTCCCCCCACAGGCAGCCTGAGAGAGAAGAGAGCTGCCATGCTTTTCATTTAAGCAAAGCCGCTCCTTGTTCATTGTTTTCAATAAGACGTGCACTCTCTTTGTGCTCTACAGTATTTTGTGTGCTTTTGCAGTTAACTATGGCTTCTAAGCAAGTGGAGAGTGGTCAGAAGAAAGTTTTGAAGAAAATTGAAATCGAAGTAAAGAAAGAAATTACAAAAGGTGGAAAAATTGTTTACCAGTTTACTCATTTACCAATCGGAGAACCCTCGTGCTTTCAAGCAGCATAATGTAAACAAAGCCAGACTGCCAGTAATGTGGAGGGTCACAAGAACGTTCTTTTTGGAATGGCTGCATGAGGCTTTCACTCCCACCAGCTAAACCGCTAAAAGCACCAGAAACCCAAGAAATCACAAGAGAAAACACCTGAAGGAAAACACTTCATGCCAGAACTCGTTTCATGCAAGGTTAGTTTTCTTGGTGGTTTTTGTATTACGGATTTTTCAAAAGTAATTTTTTTAGTTCATAATGCGATTTGTTGCAATGTTATTTTTCTCTTTTTTCAAATGTTCGCTTTTTCCTTGTGCTTAAAACTCATGAAAGGTTTACAGATGGAGTTTTTCATAGCGATTAGGTGCGATGTTACATTTCTCTTTTCAAATGTTCGCTTTTTTCCTTGTGCTTAAAACTCATTAAAAATTGTTTACATGGAGGACTTCATCGTGTGATTTGTTGCAATGTTACTTTTTTGGTTGCTTGCGAGTTGGTTTTTAAATGAAGTTCGGATTTGTGCGATGTTTTTTTCTGCTGTGCTTAAAACTCATTTTAAAAACATTGTTTACAGCGATCAGGCTTTAGGTTTAATAGCGTGATCTCCTGCAATCTTACTTTTTTGTTTGCTTGTGAGTTGGTGTTTGCAAGCGCTTCGGATTTTTTTTTCTGCTGTGCTTAAAAGTCATTTAAAAAAAATGCTGCGCGAGCACGTGCTAGAGAGATTAGAGAGCCGGGCAGCTGACAGGGAAGGGATTGGGGGGATGGATAGGTGTGTGTGTGTGTGTTTGTGCGCTCGCGCTACACAGAGAGAGCTCGTGAGCCAGCCTGCTCCTGTAGCTGAGGTAGGGAGGGGCTTTGGTGGTGTGTGTGCTACAGAGAGAGAGTCTTGTGGCGAGCCTGCTCGTGTAGCTGATCAGGGAGCCTGGGTGTTTTGTGTCAGTGTTATTCAATGTTTTTACATTAGTTTACTATTACACTGTGGATTCTATGGTGTAATTAACTATATTTGTGCTTAATCTTTACATATTTTTACATATTTACATACAGTTTGTATGGTCTGGAACGGATTAATTGTATTTACATACAATCCTATGGGGAAACTGCTTCGGTTCACGACCAACTTGGTTTACGACCAAAGTTCTTGAACGAATTATGGTCGTGAACCGAGGTTCCACTGTAGTGGTCTATGGTCGGCTTGTCATCCCAGCCAATACCCCCAGGCTGCCAGATGGAGCTTACCCTGCAGCATGGAGGTTCCCCGGATACCAGCAGGGAATCATGGATAAGAAAGTGCATTTGAGCAAAATAGTCCTAGCAGCTTTTCATTTGAGACATCATTTGAAATATATCATGAAAAGAAAAAGTGTGTAAAATCTACAAACTGAAATGTTGTTTTGTAGTAAATTTAGAATGCCTCTAAAGAACAGAGATAAGCTGATTGTTTGTTACAGGTTTGCTTGACTCATCTGTCTTGATTCCCATCTTTCATGTCAGTGCAGTTGCAATAATTGTATTTCTATAATTCCTACATTTATCAATAATTCAGATTGTTAAGCTACCTAAAACAAGTGTGGTTCAGATAACTTCAGAGCTATAGGTTATGCTTTTCCTGTAGTTTCAGCAATTCTCACATAAGGACAGATCACATTATAAAAAGTAAAATGTAGCTGCATGAATTTAAGACTAATACATAAAATATACATAAACTAACAGAGTATACCATGAAAATGTCCATTCAACCCATGTTTACTCTTTTTACACAAATCCTTGCATAAGTGCACATAATTGCTTTCCTTATATATTGAGTTTCTGTCCTGATTAATAACGTACAAGATAAACTGTGCTTGACGTGATTTTTAACCAATTTTGGGGAACACAGCATGTGTTGCTATACTATGAAACCATGTGAATCGAAATCACTGTTATTAATAGGGAGGAAAACGTGCTTTCTGAAAAGCTTAAAATGTACTATATATTTGTTAGAACTGTTATAAACATGACTTTCAGGATAATGTTTCATGTAATGATATATCTAATTAGAGCTGGATATGCAAATTTGACTGCAACCAAAACTAAATTCTCTTAAGATTATTTTAGCAGGATCACCTTGGTCTCGTGGAGCTCCGCTAGCAGCGGTGTTATTTTTCATATTATCTGCTTATTATCCTGAGATATCCTGTACTTATTCAACCCGAGGGGCACTGCTATAGTATATGTAAGCATATATAAACATGGCCAACAAGAAAGGGGGTCCGAAAGAACCGAAAACTAAAGCTGCATCCAAGCTAAGATCGGCAAGCCCGAGTTCAAGATATGGCCTTTCAAAGACTGACCTGGATCAAATGGGCGGAAGCCCAGACTCCTCAGGACCACGGTCCGCAACATCGTCGCCGGCAGAGAGCGAAATGGGGAGCGAATGTATTAGCATGAGTGAAGCAGGTCTCGATAGCTTGCCGATTGGAGATCACCTGAAACTGGAAAAGGCCTTGCAGTCCACGGTTTCAATTACTCCACGCGAACCAGGAACAGCGGGGACACCGGCTACAATAGAGCCTGCCGCTTCAATTATGGTGCAAGAAAGCACAATTGAACTGTCTGAACTGAAGGTGATGTTCACTGAGATCATGCAAGAGATAAAGAAAAGCGAGAATTCAAATGAGAAAGCAAGGGTAAAGGCAAATGAAAGGCTGCGACAGGAGCTGCAACTGGAGTTGCGACAGGTGCTGGGTAAAATTGAAGAGCACATGCAGGAGACCTCAGTTAAACTGAGCATGCTTACTGATCAACTGGAGGATCTCAAGGAGACATTCACGACTCAGATTGAAATAGCCAAAAATGTAGCTGCCAGTGCCGAAGAAAAAGCAGTAAATGTCAGCTCCGAATACAAAAAAGACTGGCTGCTTTGGAAGATGGAAGCAGAATGAATAACGTCAGAATTGAAGGGCTGTACTGAGAATCGAGAAAGTCCAAACCCTGTGAAATTCGCAGCTGAACTTTTCTCTAAAATAATCGGGGAGGACTTTAAAGCAGAATCTGAGGTAGCAGTGGCTTACCGCGTACGCGGATCAAATACCGTTAGACCCAGATCTTTTATTATTTGCTTTGAAAGATTATCATTTAAGCTAGAGGTGATGGCACTCCTCAGGAACAAGCAAGAGATTATATATGAAAACAACCACATTCGTATCTTCCATTACTTCTCTCCAGCAACAGCTGCTAAATCATCTAATCACCCTCTATAACATTAAACAGTGGTTACAGCAAGCCAACGTCAAATACAGCCTCTTGTATCCGGCCAAACTGAAAGTGGAATTGCAGGGTGAACTCTATGTCTTCGCTAGCAAGGAAGAAGCAGAAAAGGAATTATGAAAGCTGATCCCGGGAATATTCTGATACATAATAGTGAGTCATGGCTGTTAATGATATGGCAAGGATTAATAATCTACTGTCTGATCTATTTGTTTAAAATATGGGTTTTTATCATCATATATTCTCATTATTACTAGGGCGCTATCTGTTTATGTTTTATTGTGCTTATTGTGCTTAACTACTTTTTCTTTTTTCTCTTTTTTTTATTATTTAATTATTTTCTCTCTACCCTAAACGAGACTGTTCAACATCATACCCTTGGTTGATGGTTATTGCTATTATTGCATTAAGACTTATTATGCTTATTCTAGACAAATTTCTAACACCTTTCCCCGGGTTTATTATCCGGGTGTATTATCTTAACACACTAAGATTACTGAAGATTATATATATTTTAAGTGCACAATTTTTTAGACTATATTGGTAATAGATATCTCTATTTTTTTAACCCTAAAACGCCGCTGCGTGGGGGGTTGCTTTGCTTTGGATGTGCTCTGTCTCTGGGTATGTCAGAGGACCGGGACTGTGTGAAGTGGGTTTTAGCCTCACGTGGGGAGGCAAAAAGGGAGGGTGGGGAGTTAAGGGGGGGAGAGAAAGAGAGCAGGCTTGATTTACAGTGGTGTGAAAAACTATTTGCCCCCTTCCTGATTTCTTATTCTTTTGCATGTTTGTCACACAAAATGTTTCAGATTTTTCTGCCTCACTCCGCACTATGCGGCCGCAGAGAGCTTAAACAACTCAGTACATCCACATAAAAAACGACAAGGGGTGAGCGAGCTATCTTGAAGGCTTTACTGGACGTACTTCGTTGTAAACTGAAACATATACAAAAGAAACATACAGGCATTTACATGTGTACAATCAAAGACAATAAAGAATAATTTACAAAACAATACATAGCAGACAGTGTACATTAAATAATACAGCTTCAAAGACATTTACAAGGCGAGTGATTTCCACGGTTGGATCAAGACGAAGAGAAGCACGTAGACAGAGGTTCAAATTGCTGCGTACCACAACTAACCAGACCCAGGGGTTTATATACCCTAATGATACGTTTTGGACGTAACCAAAACAAGAGATAAAGGGGTGCCTACGTGAGACACATGGGGTGTATTGTATTCAAATGTTTATTATGGGACCTACGTGCTTTACGTGAGTTTCATAGACTTTTATAGTACCACTGTGAGTGTGGGACGTAACTGACAGGTATGTTAATAAATGACAAGATGAAGGGGGAGCACAGTTTAACAAATAACAGTTTCAACTAACAAGATGTGGGGCAGAACACTGATCATCAAACACATTTAACCATTAGTCAAATATAACACAAGTAAACACAAAATGCAGTTTTTAAATGATGTTTTTATTATTTAGGGAGAAAAAAAAATCCAAACCTACATGGCCCTGTGTGAAAAAGTAATTGCCCACTTGTTAAAAAATAACTGTGGTGTATCACACCTGAGTTCAATTTCCGTAGCCACCCCTAGGCCTGATTACTGCCACACCTGTTTCAATCAAGAAATCACTTAAATAGGAGCTGCCTGACACAGAGAAGTAGACCAAAAGCACCTCAAAAGCTAGACATCATGCCAAGATCCAAAGAAATTCAGGAACAAATGAGAACAGAAGTAATTGAGATCTATCAGTCTGGTAAAGTTTATAAAGCCATTTCTAAAGCTTTGGGACTCCAGCGAACCACAGTGAGAGCCATTATCCACAAATGGCAAAAACATGGAACAGTGGTGAACCTACCCAGGAGTGGCCGGCCGACCATAATTACCCCAAGAGTGCAGAGACGACTCATCCGAGAGGTCACAAAAGACCCCAGGACAACGTCTAAAGAACTGCAGGCCTCACTTGCCTCAATTAAGGTCAGTGTTCAAGACTCCACCAAAAGAAAGAGACTGGGCAAAAACGGCCTGCATGGCAGATTTCCAAGACGCAAACCACTGTTAAGCAAAAACATTAGGGCTCGTCTCAATTTTGCTAAGAAACATCTCAATGATTGCCAAGACTTTTGGGAAAATACCTTGTGGACTGATGAGACAAATGTTGAACTTTTTGGAAGGCAAATGTCCCGTTACATCTGGCGTAAAAAGAACACAGCATTTCAGAAAAAGAACATCATACCCACAGTAAAATATGGTGGTGGTAGTGGGGTTGTTGTTGTTGTTGTTTTGCTGCTTCAGGACCTGGAAGGCTTGCTGTGATAGATGGAACCATGAATTCTACTGTCTACCAAAAAATCCTGAAGAAGAATGTCCGGCCATCTGTACGTCAACTCAAGCTGAAGCAATCTTGGGTGCTGCAACAGGACAATGACCCAAAACACACCAGCAAATCCACCTCTGAAAGGCTGAAGAAAAACAAAATGAAGACTTTGGAGTGGCCTAGTCAAAGTCCTGACCTGAATCCAATTGAGATGATATGGCATGACCTTAAAAAGGCGGTTCATGCTAGAAAACCCTCAAATAAAGCTGAATTACAACAATTCTGCAAAGATGAGTGTGCCAAAATTCCTCCAGAGCTGTAAAGACTCATTGCAAGTTATCGCAAACGCTTGATTGCAGTTATTGCTGCTAAGGGTGGCCCAACCAGTTATTAGGTTCAGGGTGGCAGGTGTGGCAGTAATCAGGCCTCGGGGTGGCTACGGAAATGTGATACACCATAGTTAGGTTATTTTTTAACAAGGGGGCAATTACTTTTTCACACAGGGCCATGTAGGTTTGGATTTTTTCTCCCTAAATAATAAAAACCATCATTTAAAAACTGCATTTTGTGTTTACTTGTGTTATATTTGACTAATGGTTAAATGTGTTTGATGATCAGAAACATTTTGTGTGACAAACATGCAAAAGAATAAGAAATCAGGAAGGGGGCAAATAGTTTTTCACACCACTGTATACCTAATCTATCCTTTTAATCTTTATAATTATAACTACCAACGTAATAATAGGCTGCATGGCAATAATTCTAGGGGAAATAGGAAATTAAGGCTGAAGCTCTCTCACTTCCAGTTAAGACTATAAAATGACATCAAAAACTCAGAATCAATGTCTCCATGATGGGAGAGTTAACTTTGTGAGCTAGAATGTTAAAACTAAATTACCAGAGCCTCTGAAAAACTCGTAATTCCGTCCCACCTTAAACTGCTTCTTAAATCCCTTCACACCTCTCCGCCAGCGCCCTTTGTCTCTAAATGTGCTGATAAAGAGCAGCCGGCTATTCCATCCCCCCACCAATTTAGAACGTGCACGAACTTCTCTCAGCTCATGCCTTGATTGAGTATCTGGGAGTGAAGTGGAGTTTTAGAGTGAAATAATAGATCGTTGTTTGGAACACCCGCATTTCATGTCTGTTCCGTTTCTACAGTAATCTGTGTCAACACATTGTTAAAACAGAAACTTTTTATATTCTAGTAGTAGATGACAAAATGTAGGCATAAACTATATAATGTATGAAGCCTTAAGTCCAAATAGCAAAGAAACATTTTCACAAGAATAACACAATTGCACTTTTATTCAAACATATAACTGCAGAAACAAAAAGCCGCCTTAACATGCGACATTGACACCAGTTTACTGTAACTGACTCCGTGGTTCGATAGATTCACCCCCCGCTTGCGAATCAAGGGGTGACGGGTTCGATCCTGCGCCCCTCCATTTTGAGAAGTAAACTGCTCTTAGTCTTACTGTTTTAGAATAAATGCATACATTTGATTTCAGTCTGTAACAGCCGGTGCAATTTATGATCTTTGTAAAGGTTAGCTTTTTTTTTTATTCACTTTTCACTCTCTCAGTCGCGTTCAGAATCAATCCATACAACCCCATCTGACACGGCTGTTTTCACTAAAGGCAGCGCTATAGCTCTGCAGTGTACCACGATGCATACTAACGCTACCCATGGTTCTGACACACAAACGCTGGCGAAGCTGCCTTCTTCGTGTCTCACCGTCACTTGCTTTTCGTTTTATTGAGTGTTCCTGCCAGTCCCCGCATGTTGCTGTATGCTTTTTCTTTTGTACTCCAGGACAGGTAGAGGAAAGAATGGTAAAGACCAGTAACGGCGCTATATGCAATATCCCATCTGCCCGTGTCGTTCAAACACAGGAACATATATTGGTGTAAAAGTATAACAAAAGTGCACTTTTATTCAAGTGCACTTTTTCCATCGCCTTTTCCTGTAAGAAGCAGTGTACACACTTCTCTCTATGCTGTGGTTTCTATTACACACCTGAAAGAAAGAGACAATATATGTGAAAATATAATCGCACTAATGCAATATTATTTGAAAACAAACAGCGTCAGATCGGTTGTGAATTTATGCAGGAACTGGAAATTCTCTGATGCGGGACCTTCCCCCAGGGAAGAAAGTACAGTGTCAGGTGCTCATTCAGTGTAATAGAAACCATAGCACAGAGAGGTGTGTACACGGCAACAAGTACTGCGATGTAAGTAAATGTAGGAAGGACGGTCCTTGGGTGTGTGGAACTGTTAATATTTGAATGTGATGATTTTATATAGCACGGAATGAAAATCTGCACTTCTTAGCATTGCACCATGCAAGATGTCGTATCAATCGCCTACTGTAACTTGCTTTCTTTTTTCTTCGGTTATACAGGTAGTTTTGAATAAAAGTGCACTTGTTTTGTTTGCGAAATGAAGTGTCTGCGTGCACTTTTCGTGGCATTACGTGTATTTTTGAGCATGCCCGTTTGAGCAGTATAAAAGTATTGAAAAGTATAACAAAACAACGGGCAGATGGGGAGTGTCTGATGATTGCATATAGCGCGAACTTACTGCTCTTTACTATTCTCTCCTCTGCGTGCCCTGGAGTACAAAAGAAACAGAATACAGACGCGCTATAGCTCTGTGCTGTACCACGATGCATACTACGCCACCCCGGTTCTGACACACAGCCGCTGGCGAAGCTGCCTTCTTCGTATCTCACCGTCACTTGATTTTCTTTTTATTCAGTTTTATTGAGTGTTCCTGCCAGTCCCGCATGTTGCTGTATGCTGGATATTTTCACATGTATTGTCTCTTTCTTTCAGGTGTGTAATAGAAACCACAGCATAGAGAAGTGTGTACACTGCTTCTTACAGGAAAAGCGATGGAAAAAGTGCACTTGAATAAAAGTGCACTTTTGTTATACTTTTACACCAATATATGTTCCTGTGTTTGAGCGACACGGGCAGATGGGGATGTCTGATGATTGCATATAGCGCCGAAGTTACTGGTCTTTACCATTCTTTCCTCTACCTGTCCTGGGTACAAAAGAAAAGCATACAGCAACATGCGGGGACTGGCAGGAACACTCAATAAAACGAAAAGCAAGTGGCGGTGAGATACGAAGAAGGCAGCTCGCCAGCGTTTGTGTGTCAGAACCATGGGTAGCGTTAGTATGCATCGTGGTACACTGCAGAGCTATAGCGTCTTTAGTGAAAACAGCCGTGTCAGATGGGGTTGTATGGATTGATTCTGACGCGACTGAGAGAGTGAAAAGTGAATTAAAAAAAAAAAAAAAAGCTAACCTTTACAAAGATCATAAATTGCACCGGCTGTTACAGACTGAAATCAAATGTATGCTTTTATTCTAAAACAGTAAGACTAAGAGCAGTTTACTTCTCAAAAGGAGGCAGGATCGAACCCGTCACCCTTGATTCAAGCGGGGTGAATCTATTGAACCACGGAGTCAGTTACAGTAAACTGGTGTCAATGTGCATGTTAAGGCGGCTTTTGTTTCTGCAGTTATATGTTTGAATAAAAGTGCAATTGTGTTATTCTTGTGAAAATGTTTCTTTGCTATTTGGACTTTAGGCTTCATACATTATATAGTTTATGCCTACATTTTGTCATCTACTACTAGAATATAAAAAAGTTTCTGTTTTAACAATGTGTTGACACAGATTACTGTAGAAACGGAACAGACATGAAATGCGTGTGTTCCAAACAACGATCTATTATTTCACTCTAAAACTCCACTTCACTCCCAGATACTCAATCAAGGCCTGAGCTGAGAGAAGTTCGTGCGCGTTCTAAATTGGTGGGGGATGGAATAGCGGCTGCTCTTTATCAGCACATTTAGAAGACAATGTTAAAGGCCTGAATCACGAATTAAAGAGAAAGAAAGTACTCTCTCACCTAACAGGTCTAAATGCTAAAATAGTATTTTTACAGGAAACCCACTTACTAAGCAAGGATCAGTTCGGCTGCAAAAGACTGGACTGGCCAAATGTTCCATTCTAGTTTTACAAAGAAAACTAGAGGTGTGGGAATTCTCATACATAGAACAGTACCATTTGTAGCATCAGATGTAGTATTGGATCCTGAAGGGAGATATGTAATGGTCATGGGAGACTTATCTAACTGTAAAATGATTTTGATAAATGTTTATGCACCTAATGTTGATGATAAGGAATTTATACAAAATTTATTTGCATCCATTCCCAATCTGAACACTCATAAAGTTATAATGGCTGGGGACTTTAATTGTGTTCTAAATCCACTTTTAGATAGGACTTCCTCCACAGGGGAACGCATCTAACACCGCAAAGATAATTACAAAGTTTATAACTGATCACAACTTATCAGATCCCTGGAGGTTTTTAAACCCAAATTCAAGAACATATTCTTTCTACTCACCAGTACATCATTGCTACTCAAGGATTGATTACTTCTTTATAGACAATAACTTCTTGCCTAAGATTAAATCTTGCAAATACGATGCTATTGTTATTTCTGACCATGCACCTATGATCTTGGAGCTAAATTACTAAGCCCCATACACTCACCCGCAGATGGCCTCAACCCGCTTCTATTAGCTGACGAGAATTGTACTGAATTTATATCCAAACAAATCAAATTCTTTCTAGAGACAAATACATCCTGAGATCTCTGCAGGAATACTCTGGGAAACTCTTAAGGCCTTCTTAAGAGGACAGATTATCTCATATCTTTCCCACAGAAATAAATCAGAAACCAAGAAAGTAGCAGAGATAAAAAGCGAAATTACTAAAATAGATGAAGAACATGCCAGACTACCAAGCGAGACTCTACATAGGAGGCAGGCTCTACATTCAGAATTAAACCTCTTGACAACTAAAGAAACTGAACAACTAATTTACAAATCCAGACATCATTACTATGAACATGGAGAAAGCTAATAAGCTTTTAGCTCAACAAATTCACAAGCAAGAAGTGCAATAGCAATCTCGTAATCACCAACACGAACGGAGATAAAATCATGAACACAAAAATATAATGCACACTTTCAGAGACTACTATAAATCCCTATATACTACTGAGTTTAAAGAAGACAATACAATCTAATGCATTTCTGGATACATTACAGATACCACAAATAGACGCTTTTAGTGTGGAGGAACTTGATAAACCTCTGGCATTATCAGAATTACTAGATGCTATAAACTCACTCCAAGGTGGAAAGCAGCAGGCCCTGATGGCTACCCTGCAGAATTTTACAAGAAATTCTCCGCTCAGCTAGCTCCCTCCTATTAGCAACATTTACAGAAGCCAGAGATAACCAATCTCTTCCACAAACCTTTCGCCAAGCACTAATCACTGTTTTCCAAAACAAAATAAGGACTTATTACAATGTGCATCATACAGACCAATTTCACTTCTGAATAACGACGTTAAAATACTCTCTAAAATCATAGCTAGAAGGATGGAGAAAGTGCTCCCTCGTAATATCACAAGACCAAACTGGATTTATTAGGGGCCGACACTTATCTTCAAATCTTGAATGCCTGTTTAATGCAATATACTCACCAACTAAATCAAACACCCCAGAAATATTATTATCATTGGATGCAGAAAAAGCATTGACATGATTGAATGGAAATACCTTTTACTACATTGGAGAAGTTTGGGTTTGGCCGAACATTTGTGCATGGATTAAATTACTGTATACTAACCCAGAAGCTTCAGTTTGCATCAACAACATTTGCTCAGACTACTTTAAACTAGAACGTGGCACTAGACAAGGATGCCCTTGTCAGCTACTGTTTGCAATTGCCATTGAACCACTGGCAATACATTGTCGAAATACTGATCAGATAAAGGGGATTAGCAGAGAAGGACTGGAACAGAAAATCTCATTATATGCAGATGATATGGTACTGTATATATCGGACCCAGAAAATTCTGTGCCTGCAGTCTTAGCAGCACTCACAGAATTTCAAAAGATCTCTGGTCTCAGAATTAATCTGAATAAAAGTGTACTCTTTCCAGTGAATTCTCAAGCATATAATATTAGATTAGACACCCTACCTTTTATCATTGCAGAACAGTTTAAATACCTAGGGTAAACATCACAAGTAAACATAAAGCTCTTTATCAACAAAATTTACGTCTGCATGGAAAAAATTAAACAAGACTTGCATAGATGGTCAACCCTTCATCTCACACTAGCTGGAAGAATTAACACTGTTAAGATGAATATTCTTCCTAAGCTCCTTTTTATTTCAAAACATCCAATATACATTAATAAATCATTCTTTAAGCAATTAGATTCAACAATAACCTCATTTATTTGGAATTCAAAACATCCACGCATCAAAAGAGCGACCCTACAAAGACAAAAGGCAGAAGGTGGCATGGCTCTACCTAACTTCCAGTTTTATTACTGGGCAGCAAATATACAGGATAAGAACCTGGACACAAATAGAAGAACATACACAGGCTTGGACCGCAATAGAAGTAAAATCCTGCAGTACTTCTTTGTATTCCTTGCTCTGTGCTCCAATAAACACATTATCGGCAATATACTAATAACCCAATTGTGCTCCACTCACTTAGAATCTGGAACCAATGTAGAAAGCATTTTAAGACGGAGAAGCTTCTATCTGTGGCACCTCTGCAAGAGAACCACCTCTTTCAACCTTCACAAACATATGCAGTTTTAATATCTGGAAAAATTTGGAATTAACTTGCTTAGAGATCTTTATATAGACAACGTCTTTGCATCCTATGAACAATTACATTCCAAATTTAACATTCCAGCTACACATTTCTTTCACTATCTTCAAATCAGGAACTTTGTTAAACAGAACCTTCCAGATTTTCCTCATCTTGCACCCTCATCCATGCTGGAAAAATATTGCTCAATCTCAAGGACTTAGACTCCATCTCTACAATATATAAAATCATTTTACAATCCCTCCTTTCAAAGATCCAAGAGGACACTGGGAAAAGATCTCTCAATTAATATATCAGAAAAGGAGTGGAAAGTAGCAATGCAGAGAATTCACTCGAGCTCCATATGCGCAAAGCATACAATTATACAACTCAAAATTATATATCGAGCACATCTGTCTCACTAAAACTCTCAAAATGTTTCCAGGGCATGATCCAACACTGCAATCAAGTCCCAGCCTCACTGGATCACATGTTCTGGGCCTGCACCAAATTAACATTATTCTGGACAAAATTTTTAATTACCTTCAGACAGCCTTGGTCTCACAATCCCTCCTAACCCATTAACAGCTGTGTTTGGGGTTCTTCCAGATGGGTTTAAAGTGGTGAAAGACAAACAAATTGTGATTGCATTCACTACACTTTTGGCACGCGGACTTATTCTGATAAACTGGAAGAACCCAAACTCTCCTCTTTTAAGTCAGTGGGAAACTGATGTTATATTATTTAAAATTGGAAAAAATCAAATACTCAGTTAGAGGATCTGTACAGACTTTTTCAAAACATGGCAGGATCTAATCAGTAATATTTTAAAATAACCTCATAAAGCACAGAGAATGTATTAATTTAGGTATGTTTACAAGCCTTAAATTTTACACGTTTGGCTTGCTCTCTCTCTCAGGGTGGGGATCGATCTGTCCTTAACTCAATTTTTCTTTTTGTAAAAACTTGATTGATTTGTATGGATTGCAATAAAATTTATAAAAATATAATAAAAAAAAAGATTATTTTAGCAGAACAAGAGGACAGAAAGCTTAACAAAAGGCAGAAAATCTCCAAGATCCTAACAGATTCTGCAAGTTTTACCTGTTTGAATGAACATTTTTAGTTGTGACACATTTCTTGATTGCCATTCTCATTTCAATTTTTATTTAATGAAATCCAAAATGTTGATGTAAAGGTTTAGTTTTTCCTAATCTGAATCCAACAGGTGAATTGTTATATATTTTCTGTGCAATTACTTTATAAATGGCTTTAAAAATTACATTAAAATGTAAGATTGTCCTGCCAAGGTGGAAACCAGCAGGAAAAAAATTATTTTTTATACCAAACATAACTGCTACAAAAACAAATAGAGATCAAAGAAACTTTAAACATAAAAAATCCAAAAGCAGAAGCTAAAGAAAAACAGATAGCAAATCCAAATCCAAACCCATGATCAAAATTCTCATTATAATTCTTGACCAGAAATCACCAAAAAATGTCAAACACATTGAAAATTAAAATGGTGGAGCCCATGTATAAGTAAAATTTTGTTGCAGTAAATCAAACATATCAAATTAACAATTATTAACTTACTGTTTATCTAGAGGCTATAATGAATAAAAAATAACCATACAAAAGGTTTCTGACCCGGGTTCACTTCCCAGGTCTTCCCTGTGTGGAGTTTGCATGTTCTCCCCGTGTCTGCGTGGGTTTTCTCTGAGTACTCCAGTTTCCTCCCACAGTCCAAAGACAAGCAGGCTAGGTGCCTTGGCGATCCTAAATTGTGCATGGTGTGTTTGCACGCGCCCTGCCCGGGGTTTGTTTCCTGCCTTGCGCCCTGTGTTGGCTGGAATTGGCTCCAGCAGACGCCCGTGACCCTGTAGTTAGGATATAGCGGGTTGGATGATGGATGGATGGAAGGTTTCCCTGATGATAAACATCTTCCAAAATGCCACAAGACCTTGAAGCAAAATTTAAACAGGGCAGGGAAAAAATGTACTTTTGTCTAATTCAACTGTTAGGAATTTTCTTCATTTACATTTTCCATGTTGTTTTTGTGGCAGTTGGGAGTTTTCTACATCAACGATTCTGATGGTAAATTTACTTTCTCACTCTGTTGTTTTTTATTCTTGTTTTTATAATATTATATTTTTTAGGCTTGGGCTGTTTTAGTTGCCACTTTGATTATTTACTGGTGGTGTCATTTTAAACTTCCATTGTCGGGGCAGCACCTGTGTTGTTGGGCGAGTGCTGTCAAAGGTCATGAACTGGCAAACATGATGCGTCAGGATAAAGGTTTATCTTTAAGGACATTTCCATATCTAAGTTCACTGATTCAAATGCAGACCTTTTCTAACGATCTTCCTGATTTTTGTTGTGTGATTTTGTTTTGGTTGCTGTGCTGTTGATCTCTTGGTTTCCAATTTGTTTCTGTTTTCTGCCTTCGTTTTGCTCTCCAATTCAGCACATGAGTAACAAGTTGAACCGCCATCTCCTGATCTAGTAACATCACATCACTAACTGTAATAAATTACCCTAGTAATTAAAAATGATGATAGAACAAGATATTTTATGTTTAAATTCTGAAAATGGACTTCAGTTCCATTCAGCAGTGACTGTGGTTGCACTTCCAATACTCAAGATATTACATAAATTATTATTTGGTTATTTTCTTCATTTCCCCAAAGCACTCATTGTGTAAATAAATTGATTTGTAACTGAATGTTCTTTAGAATTATGGACCAATTTCCCTTTTCCTTCTTATGTCTTAACAAAAAATGTTAATCTGAAATCCAATGGAAATGTTATTTAGAAAAATAATGCCATTTCACATTTCAGAATATCGTTGATCTATTTATTTATTTGGATATTGCCTTTATCCAAAGCATCTTGCAACATCTGAGATAAAATTTGTTGCATTTTCTTTGTTTTTCCAATTGAAGCACAGGCAGATGAAGTTACTTGGTCATAGCCATACAGTGTCAGAAGTGTGATTTGAACTGACAACCTCTGGATTTGAAGTCTAAAGCCTTAACCATTACACCACACTGCCTGCCCAATCTCAGAGCTTTGAAAGCTGGGGGTAAAAAACACCTAAGTAAATACTTCAAAGGTATTGTCATGATTTTAGAGTTTTTGAAGTAAGGGGACTTATTTAAATAATTATTGTTTTGGGAATTAAATTCTGCAAGCGCCATTGATATCAGAAAACTGCACAAAATGGCAGTGCCCATTGCTGTCATATGACACCCAGAAGTCCATGTGTGTGCCGTCAGTTTATCATTCAAGATTGTGACTTGTAGTGCAGTAACCGTTATTTTGTCAAAGGGGTTTTGACTTCTGTTACAGTTTTGAACTGATTTCTAGTTAATGTGCTAGGTGCCTTATCTGATAAGTTTAGGTTTTCCAATATTAGATTCCTGCTTGTTCTAGGACCAACAAAGGACTGCAGCAGATTTTTATATATTTTTTAGGTTGTATGTTTTATAGCCATGCAATGTTTGCAATTATTAACTTATGTCCTTAATTTTAACAAAATGCATTAATTACTGTGTTCTTTGATTGGAAAATCAATTTGACCATATGTGACTTGCTGTATCTTACACAATAGACAGGACAAGTACATGGATTAATTTTCAGCATAACACTTAACAGTCCAGCCTTTTTCTGGCTGAATCCTTGGATAATAGTTTAGAAGAGGTGGGTCTATGTGGCTGTGTCTTTTTTCAACAAAAAAACTTTTATGGAAAAGGTTGGGTAATGGATGTCCCTTGAGGGGTCTAGCAATGTCTAAGTGCTTGCTTAAATGATGTTATTATCATTTATTATCATCATAGTGATTGGAATTCTCATCTGAGACAATTACAGGCTGCATTGGACAGTTTTAGAGTAAGGCTGATTTAATCTTAAGTCCGAAAGAGAATAAATTTTGTATTTCTGAAACCATTATCTTAAATAGTCAATGGGCGTCTGTTTAAATAATTTATTGAGTATCTGTGCACCAAACGTTGCGACGGACTGATGCGGGAGGGGGATCTAGGGGTTGAACCTTTGTTTGGGTCCCACCTACAGCAGATGTTCTGAAGGAACCATGGAAAACATGGAAAAAGGAGTTGCCTAAACTAGAATTGGGTATGAAATAGGTGTATGGTGAGCCACGAAAGAAAACACAGAAACAGCAACTGAAATTATAAGTGATATATAGAGAGAGGGACAAAATATCCAATAGCAAGGCTTAGAATTAAATGTTATAGCCACCAGAGCACAGAATACCATGTCAAATAATAAAAACAAAGAGAATCTGATCCTTTTCAACTATCTATTTTGGGAGAGTGAAAGTTTTAGAGAGGGCGAAAAAAATATTTAAAAACATTTTGCACCCAAACCTATTTTAGAAATATCAGGTATTTGTAGCTGTTAAGGTAAACTTAAGAAAAAAAATGAAAACAATAATAAAAAATACCAAAATAAATGTAAAAATAATTGCATAATATTTTTTTCAGTAGAGAGTATACCAACTGAGTAATTGTAGGTGGTCCAGTTTGTATCACTTAATTGCCAAATTACTCTTCCAAATCATGTGATTTGTCAACAACAACACTCTGCTCACATATTCAAAGTGTACAGAATGATTTTATTTGCAAAAAGAATTTCTCACTACTGTGTATAATAACAGGCAAGTTGTTGACAACAAAATTCAAACAACTGAGAAGTAAGCTAAAATGTTATCACTTGTGATCTATTGTTAATAAGGTGTTTCAAATAAAGGTTTAGTTGATCAATACATTTCAATGTCAGACTTTTGAATTATATATAAGAAATGCAAAGAAAGCCAGTAGATTGTCGTAACTGACATCAGACAACATGAGCACAATGAAATTTGGTTTAAATGTGTGGTGCTGGTGGAGTTGCTGTGTTGCATTTTGGTTCAGTCATCCCTTATTAATTGAGTGAAACTCTGTAAAGTATAATCTGTAGCTGATACATGTGTCTTGCTCCCTAGAGATCACTAAACAACAGCTCTGAAAGTCGCCAGAAGCTCTTGTCACCCCACACACATTCAGAAGTGGCATCAGAGTTTACTGTTTCTGCAAAATCATCACCTTTGAATGTATAATGCTGTCATCTGGCATTACTGAAGGACTGTCACTATTATAACTTAACAAGTCACGGTTTTCTACCATTTTGGTAGACTATATACTACAATGTATAAATGCTACCCAGCCACTTCCTGCCATCACTACCTACAGTTCAATGGAGATGAGTAAAGTCAGGGATGACGACGTGCATGCAATTAGCGGTGGACTACTTATCTCATGGATAACAATAAAGCCATCCAGAAATAATTATTTGAGAACAAAGAACAAATATTTTTTCATACATCTTAATTCATTTCAGGTCCCTTATAGTTAGCAAGCCCCTGGTCTGCAGTGCAGATTAGCCAATGCCATGTCTTTCCGTGCCTGAAACTCGGAAACAAGTACATGGATTTTTTTGTGACAGCATAGGATATCTATAATTAATTTTACTGCTTGTATGGCTCCCATGAACAAGTAAATAAAGATGAGGGGAAAGGAAATGGTTTTGCCCCAAGACACTTTGGGATGCTGCATGCAGGTTTCTTTAGCACTTTGTGTGCTTTTTTTTGGAAAAGAAACACATTTTTTGTGAAGTTTTAAAAGTCTTATTGCAGTCTTTGCAAGAAGTCTTTATATGCCTGTATTTCTCCTATGATAGAAATCATTCCATTTTTTGGATTTTCTTTTGTAGGTTGTATTGGAGGATGTAACGAACCTTCCCTTCCTGCTGCTAGAAAATAGTGCTGAAGACAGTATCATTGAATTTTACTGAATGAGACAATACTTCAGGAGAGTCTCCTGAAATTTCAAAGCTGTCTTTTACACTTTTATGTGCAGACTGTGTAGTTCTTGTACTGAGTGTGAAATGTAGTATGATCACCAAAGATCCACGTTTCGGGGTTATCTGTGTAGCACAGAAATCCAAAACACAGTAAAAAGTATGAGAATGCTCATAATTTTTTGCATCATTGAAGCAGGCACACATTGTGTGTGTAGCATTGGAGAAGTAAAGATATATTTTAGCTTCTAAACTAGAGATCCTAATGGAAATCTATACTAATAAAAGGCAAAGTCCTCATTCACTCACTCACTCACTCACTCATCACTAATTCTCCAACTTCCCGTGTAGGTAGAAGGCAGGCTCATTCCTTACAGCTTACTTACAAAAGTTGGGCAGGTTTCATTTTGAAATTCTACGCGTAATGGTCATAACTGGAACGTATTTTTGTCCATATACTGTAATAGAATGCAGCTTGATAGCCGTGGGAGGTGGAGTTTCGTATTAAAATATTTAACCAATCACATTTCAGCCGTTATTTGTTGCCAGGCAGAGAGGCTTTCACAATCTGTTGTGGAGGCACTCTAACACAGAGTGTCGATTAACCTGTTGCTTCAACCAATCAGATTTTGAGTTGGTGTCAGTAGGGCCCTGTAACAGGCGTACGGCAATGTCACCGTATTCAGACCCATTGATTGGATAGAAGCCGATATGAGGAACTCTCCGAGGCCACTGAACGCACCGCAAACACTCCGAGCGAAAGATCGTTGCGTGCAACTCCATGGCAGGATTCTGGACAATATTATTTGCCAGACACAGACCAGATTTCAAGACCACAAAAACCTGATGTTTGTCACGCTCCTCGAGCCCCAGAAGTTTTGGGAATACAAGAAAAATTTCACGCATGCACATTAACACAAGAGCCACGGAGCGCTTTTTGATCTGTCTCGGCTAAAAACAGAACTGACTGTAATGTATGCCATGGATGATTTTGCAGGAAAATCTCCCACTGATCTTGACTTCCTTCATCAGAAAAATCTGAATGAGAGCATGGGGCAGCTTTTCACGTTGGTATATTTGGCGGTGAGCATTCCTGTGTACAGTGCTTCTGTCGAGCTGACATTTTCAGCCCTAAAATGAATTAAAACTTATGCCAGAAATGCCATAGGGCGGGTTCGCTTTTCAGCATTAGCTTCGATGGCGATAGAAAGTGAGGTTTTGATGGAACTGTAGCGCACGGATAATCCGTACGACAGAGTAATTGAACTGTTTTTGAGAAAAGAGAGGACGATGGATTTTATTTACAAATAATCCGAATTTTTGGTGAGTAAAATGTTGCAATTTTCCTAAATAATATTGCAAGTTTATGAGTTACTAGCAAAATACCCGCGCTTCGCAGCTTAGAAGTAGTGTGTTAAAGAAGTAATGAAAAAGAAAAGGAAACATCTTGAAAATAACGTAACATGATCGTCAATGTAATTGTTTTGTTACTGTTATGAGTGTTGCTGTCTCATATATATCTATACTAATAAAAGGCAAAGCCCTCACTCACTCACTCACTCACTCACTCACTCACTCACTCACTCACTCACTCACTCACTCACTCACTCATCACTAATTCTCCAACTTCCCGTGTGGGTGGAAGGCTGAAATTTGGCAGGTTCATTCCTTACAGCTTCCTTACAAAAGTTGGGCAGGTTTTATATCGAAATTCTACGCGTAATGGTCATAACTGGAAGCAGTTTTTCTCCATATACTGTAATGGAGATGAGCTTCAACGCCGTGGGGGCGGAGTTTCGTGTGACATCATCACGCCTCCCACGTAATCACGCAGTTCATAGAAAACCAGGAAGACCTCAAAAAAGCGCTGAAGAAAACATGCATTATATAATTGAGAAGGCAGCGAAACAATAAGAAGCGAGCGAGTGACATATACAACCATATTCATGAGTTCTGCTACTTCGGAAACAAAGCACGATGTAAACCTACACTTTAAATTAAGTTCATAGACAGGCTGCCGCTGGCGTTTGTAATTTAGTGCCTGCCCATATAAGGCCGTCCGTCAGCGGCAATCCAATAGCAAACTCCCACTAAATATTCACGGGTGAAGGACTGTGCTTATGGAGAGGAAGATGAGATGGTCAGGGTGGTGTTTGACACAAACTCAGCGAAACTGCGAGAGAAAGTTTTAAGTGCCAGGACTAAGGTAACATTAAATACAGCCATGGACATAGCACGAGATGGCACCAGCACAGCTGGGAACCTTCGATGCATGTACACCGAGTGGCTCACGTGAACTGGCGCAGTGCACAGATAAAAGCAACAGTTCCAAAGAGCGCTGAACAAAAACCGAATTACACAATTGAAAAGGCAGCAAAAAATATGAAGCGTCTCATACATATAACCATATTCATAAATCCAACTACTGCGGAAAGAAAGCACACGTTGGAAAAAGTCAATGTCCCGCTAAAGGAAGACAGTGTAAAAAAAACCCGTGCATGCAGTGTGTCAGGTCTCAGATAAAGAAGAAGACGAGCTGTTTATTGATGCAGTAAGAAACTAATCGATGAATGAAACCTGTCATCTTTACAACGATTGACAAACACGGAATGTAACTTGAACACAACACATCGATACAAATCGACCCTGATTGAAACAAATAATGATAATCAAATCCTTGATGACAGCAACATTCAATAACACTCACAAAACAAATACTGTATATTGACAATCATGTTACGTTATTTTTAAAATGTTCCCTTTTCTTTTTCATAACTTCTACTTCTCCACTGCGATACGCGGGTATATATATATAAATGTATATATATACCCCGATCTACAGTACGTACTCTCACATAGACAAGCCACACACTGTGGCGCAATTGTAGAGTCTTAAGCCTCTAATGCCGACATTTGAGGTTCGATTCGAGAGGGGATGTACTGACTATGTACTGCGCTACCGATTCATTTTACCTTGCATCTCCTTGGTTTGGGACGTATGAAAAATATTAGGTTAACGCAGAATCATGTTACGTTATTTTTAAAATGTTTCCCTTTCTTAGCACAAGCACAGCTGAGAAGCTTCGATGCATGTACTCCATAACGCGTTAAAAATAACGCATTTAATCACACTTTCAATTCCAAGCAAACGGGAACTTTTGTCAATGCATGATTTCCTGGTACATCCATTACACTGATGCACACATCACAGCTACAAAAATGTTAGAGTCGGAATAAAACGCGTTCCACTGATCATTTCGACTACCCGAGCGAAGCCTTGATAAAAGCATGGTTTTGTGCACACTGAAAAGCAAGCAAAATTAGATGCATTACAGAAAGCGGACTTTGTGGCTCTTACTGGGGATCATTGGACTTCCGTGACCGTTAGTAATTCTAAATACATCTAATTACAAAATGTTCAATGATCACACTGTTTTAGCCTAATGTACAAAATAATTTTGGCTAAGGTTACTCAGAGTTTAAAGATTAAGTTGGTCAAATTACCTTTTATGTTTCTGACTTATTTTTTTAAGAAGAAAACTGCACTTTATGTTGAAATTTTGGTTATTATTATTTAAAGACAATACCATTCTGAAAATCTACTTAAAGTACTTAAACTACCACTTTATTTTTAAGTCTGCCCAATTTTAACCAGGGATGATATTTTTGTTTCTGTTTTGAATTCAAATGCAGTTTAAAGGCTTTTTTTTTTTTCAGAAATTAAAACAGCTTCAGTTTACAATATTCATGTCCATGTCTATTATTTGATTCTGTCGCCCACTAAAACACTTTTAAATTAAAAAAAAACATTTGCATTTGGGGCAAATTTACGTGTAATTACATACGATTAATCAAGATTAATTCTTACACAGCCTCTAATTAATTGGATTAATTTTTTAATCGAGTCCCACCTAATATATATATATGTGGATATATATATGTAGATGTATATATATATATGTGTATATACAGTATATATGTAGATATGTATATGTGTATATACAGTATGTATATATATGTGTGTGTGTGTATACAGTATGTGTATATATGTATATGTATATATATGTATGTGTGTATATGTATATATATATATATAACTGTGTATATATATGTGTATAGATATATATATATATATTTATATATATATGTTTATATATGTGTCATAAGCAGCCGGCTATTCCATCCCCCCACCAACTTAGAACGTGCACAAACTTCTCCCAGCTCATGTCTTGATTGATTATCTGGGAGTGAAGTGGAGTTTTAGAGTGGAAAGAATAGATCATTATTTGGAATACACGCATTTCACGTGTGTTCCGTTTCTACAGTAATCCTTGTAAACACATTTTTAAAACAGAAACGTTTTTCATATTGTAGTAGTAAATGACAAAATGTAAGCATAAACTATATAATGTATGAAGCCTGAAGTCCAAATATCAAACACTTCCACAAAAGGTACACATATAATAGAACAAGTATACTTTTATTCAAAAATATAACTGCAGAAAAAAGCAACCTTAGCATGCCATATTGCTACAGCCACCATGGTAGCATAATGGTATCAGCCACTGACTAGTATCCAAAAGGTCATGAGTTCGATCCCACGTGGCTCAGTTTTGAGAAGTAAACTGCTCTTATTCTTACTATTTTAGAATAAAAACACGCATTTGATTTCAGTGTGTAACAGCCAGTAATTTATGATACTTGTAGAGGTTAGTTTTTTTTTTTATTCACTTTTCATTCTCAGTCGTAGTCGTGTTCAGGATCCTTCCCTACCCCCCATCTGAGAATGCTGTTTTCACATTAAGATGCGCTGTAGCTCTGCAGCGTACTTGTGACTGCATTCTCGTACCAATGCTTTATAACTGAAGTGCCTGCGTGCACTTTTGTGGCATTACACGCCTATTTTTTTGAGCATGCCCGTGTCGCTCAAACACAGGAACATATGTTGGTGTACAAAAATAAAAAACAAGTGCACTTTTATTCTAAACTATAAGTGAAGAAAAAATAAAGCAAGTTACAGTAGGCGGTTGATACGACAGCTTGCATGGTGCAATGCTAAGAACTGCTGATTTCGATCCGTGCTATATAAAATCATCACATTCAAATATTAACAATTTCCACACACCCTTCCTACATTCACGACATGTGTACTTGTTGCAGTGTACACATCTCTCTGTGCTATGGTTCCTATTACACTGAATGAGCACCTGACATTGTACTTTCTTCCCTATATAAATAACATTCGAGTATAGCGCATCTCCAAATAAATCACATTCGAATATAGCGCATCTCCAAATAAATTACATTTGAGTATAGCGCGTCTCCAAATAAATCACATTTGAGTTATAGCGCATCTTTATGTGAAAACAGCATTGTCAGATTTTTGGGGAATCGTGAACGCGACTGAGAGAATGGAACTGAATAAAAAAAAGACTGAAATCAAATGTATGTTTTTATTCTAAAATAGTTAAGTACATGCAATATTATTTGAAAACGAACAGCGTCAGATCGGGTTTGAATACACGCTGCGACGCTGAACTCTAATAATTTTATTATTATATAGGAGCTTCCCTGTCTGCCTATCATATAGTGCCTTTCCTTCCTACCTATCTATATATCTATCCCCTTAGCTGTTTTTTATATATCTATTATACAGTGCCTTCCCTGTTTATTTATATATCTAGTGCCTTCTCTGCCTGTTTGTCTGTCTGATTGCATATAGCGCTGAACTTACTGCTCTGTACTATTCTGTCCTCTGCATGTCCTGGAGTACAAAAGAAACAGCACCATACAGCAACATGTGCGAACTGGCAAGATCGGGGAAAAAACACGCGGTCACTGATTACAAACAGCAAGATGAATGAAAGAGACAATATATGTAAAAACATCATCGCACTAATGCAATATTATTTGAAAACGAACAACGTCAGATCGGGTTTGAATACACGCTGACGCTGTTACAGAAGGCATCAGCTTATTCAGTGCAGCAGTTTCAACGCACAGTACATGCAATATGATTTGAAAACTAACAGCGTCAGATCGGGCGCATATTCAAACCCGATCTGACGCTGTTCGTTTTCAAATAATATTGCATGTACTTAACTATTTTAGAATAAAAACATACATTTGATTTCAGTCTTTTTTTTTTTATTCAGTTCCATTCTCACAGTCGCGTCACGATTCCCCCATCTGACAATGCTGTTTTCACATAAAGAAGCGCTATAACTCAAATGTGATTTAATTTGGAGACGCGCTATACTCGAATGTTATTTATAAAGGGAAGAAAGTACAATGTCAGGTGCTCATTCAGTGTAATAGGAACCATAGCACAGAGAGATGTGTACACTGCAACAAGTACACATGTCGTGAATGTAGGAAGGGTGTGTGGAAATTGTTAATATTTGAATGTGATGATTTTATATAGCACGGATCGGAAATCAGCAGTTCTTAGCATTGCACCACGCAAGCTGTCGTATCAACCACCTACTGTAACTTGCTTTATTTTTTTCTTCACTTATAGTCTAGAATAAAAGTGCACTTGTTTTTTATTCTTGTACACCAACATATGTTCCTGTGTTTGAGCGACACGGGCATGCTCAAAAAAATAGATGTGTAATGCCACAAAAAGTGCACGCAGGCACTTCAGTTCGCAAGCATTGGTACGAGAATGCAGTCACAAGTACGCTGCAGAGCTACAGCGCATCTTTATGTGAAAACAGCATTCTCAGATGGGGGGTAGGGAAGGATCCTGAACACGACTGCGACTGAGAATGAAAAGTAAATAAAAAAAAAAAACTAACCTTTACAAGTATCATAAATTACTGGCTGTTACACACTGAAATCAAATGCGTGTTTTTATTCTAAAATAGTAAGAATAAGAGCAGTTTACTACTCAAAACTAGACCACGTGGGATCGAACTCATGACCTTTTTGGATACTAGTCAGCAGCTGATACCATTACGCTATCGTGGAAGCTGTAGTAAATATGGGTAAATATGGCATGGTGGCTTTTTTCTGCAGTTATATTTTTGAATAAAAGCATACTTGTTCTATTATATGTGTACCTTTTTTGGAAGTGTTTGATATTTGGACTTCAGGCTTCATACATTATATAGTTTATGCTTACATTTTGTCATTTACTACTACAATATGAAAACGTTTCTGTTTTAAAAAGTGTGTTTACACGGATTACTGTAGAAACGGAACACACGTGAAATGCGTGTATTCCAAATAATGATCTATTATTTCCACTCCACTTCACTCCCAGATACTCAATCAAGGCATGAGCTGAGAGAAGTTTGTGCACGTTCTAAGTCGGTGGGGGGATGGAATAGCTGGCTGCTTGCAGCCTGATTTTTATCAGCACATTTAGATGACAAAAGACGCTGGTGGAGAGCTGTGAACGATTTTAAGAAGCGATTTAAGGTGGGACGGAATTATGAGTTTTTTCGTAGGCTCTGGTAATTCTAGTGTTAAGAGGCATTGGCGGTTGTCCAAAGGTGTAAAATATTTGGCCACTTCGGTACACTTGAAAGCAACAACCTAACGATTCAGCCAATAAATAAGAAAGTTCAACATGGCGGACATTGTTGACCGTTATGACCGTTACACATACAATTTCGAATGAAACCTGCTTAACTTTTGTAAGTAAGCTGTAAGGAATGAGCATGCCAAATTTCAGCCTTCTACCTACATGGGAAGTTGGAGAATTAGTGACGTTGGAAAGTTCAATATGGCGGCTGACAGTGGCATCATACCACCGAAATAAGTATGTACATTGGTTTCGTTTGGCGCATGGAAGCCGCCTACCAAATTTCGTGAAGATGGGGCCATGAATAAGAAAGTTCAAAATGGCGGACGTTATTGACTGTTATGATCGTTATGCGTACAATTTCAAAATGAAACCTGCTTAACTTTTGTAAGTAAGCTGTAAGGAATGAGCCTGCCAAATTTCAGCCTTCTACCTACACGGGAAGTTGGGGAATTAGTGACGTTTGGAAAATTCAATATGGCGGCCAACAGGCGTCATACCACTGAAATAAGTACGTACATCGGTTTTGGTTAGCGCAGGGAAGCCACCTACCAAATTTCGTGAAGATGGGGTCAGTCTTCTACCTACACGGGAAGTTGGAAAATTAGTGACGTTGGAAAGTTCAATATGGTGGCCGACAGTGGCGTCATACTGTACCATCAAAATAAGTACATACATCGGTTTCGGTTAGCGCAGGGAAGCCACCTACCAAATTTCGTGAAGATGGGGCCATGAATAAGAAAGTTCAACATGGCGGACGTTGTTGACTGTTATTGACCGTTATGAACGTTACGTGTAGAATTTCAAATGAAATGAAACCTGCTTAACTTTTATAAGTAAGCTGTAAGGAATAAGCCTGCCAAATTTCAGCCTTCTACCTACACGGGAAGTTGGAGAATTAGTGATGAGTCAGTGAGTGAGTGAGGGCTTTGCCTTTTATTAGTATAGATCTATATCTATATATATATCTATATATCTATCTATATCTATATATCTGTCTATGTAATCTATATCTATCTATCTATATCTACAGGGTGGGCCATTTATATGGATACATCTTAATAAAATGGGAATGGTTGGTGATATTAACTTCCTGTTTGTGGCACATTAGTATATGTGAGGGGGGAAACTTTTCAAGATGGGTGGTGACCATGGTGGCTATTTGGAAGTCGGTCATTTTGGATCCAACTTTTGTTTTTTCAATAGGAAGAGGGTCATGTGACACATCAAACTTATTGGGAATTTCACAAGAAAAACAATGGTGTGCTTGGTTTTAACGTAACTTTATTCTTTCATGAGTTATTTATAAGTTTCTCTTTGTTTACAGTCATTGACATGTCGCAGAGTTTAACACGTGAGGAGTGGATAGAAATTGTGTTGATGTCTGGTGAACGCAGTAACCGGGTCATTGCAGCAGATTTCAATGCAAGACACCCTATGAGACCACCCATCTCCCATGCTACAGTTAGCAAACTGCTTGCTAAGTTTCGTGAAACTGGTTCAGTGTTGGATTTGCCAAAATGTGGACGCATGAAAACTGTCACTAATGAAGAAACATCAGTGGCTGTCCTAGCTTCATACAGCAAGAGCCCACAGCGTAGCACTCGCCGCATGTCACTGGAGAGTGGCATTAGTCGAACATCCCTTCGGCGGATATTAGCTACTCACAAATGGCACCCTTACAAATTCCAGCTACTGCAGCATCTCAACGAGGATGACCCAGATCGGCACACTGAATTTGCAGAATTGGAACAGTTCAGTTTACGCAGAAGATTTTGTTCAGTGATGAGGCAAACTTTTATGTGAATGGTGAATTTAACAAACAAAACCACCGCTATTGGTCTGACACTAACCCACATTGGATAGATCCCTCCAAGACTGTTGGAACAAAAATGGATGGTATGGTGTGGTATATGGGGCCATTCTTCATCAATGGAAACCTCAAGGCCACTGGATATGCGAAATTGCTACATGATGATGTGTTTCCCTCTTTATGCACTGAAGCTGAGTTTTCCAGCAAGATGGTGCACCACCACATTATGGGTGTCAGGTCCGAGCATTCCTAGATGAACAGTTTCCTGGAAAGTGGATTAGCCGTGGGCCAGTTGAATGGCCCCAAGGTCTCCGATCTGACCCCCTTAGACTTTTATCTTTGGGGTCATCTGAAGGCAATTGTCTATGCTGTGAAGATACGAGATGTGCAGCACCTGAAACTATGGATACTGGAAGCCTGTGCTAGCATTTCTCCTGCGGTGTTGCTATCAGTGTGTGAAGAGTGGGAGAAGAGGGTTGCATTGACAATCCAACACAATGGGCAGCACATTGAACACATTTTATAAGTGGTCAGAAACTTGTAAATAACTCATGAAAGAATAAAGTTACAGTAAAACCAAGCACACCATTGTTTTTCTTGTGAAATTCCCAATAAGTTTGATGTGTCACATGACCCTCTTCCTATTGAAAAAACAAAAGTTGGATCCAAAATGGCGACTTCCAAATGGCCACCATGGTCACCACCCATCTTGAAAAGTTTCCCCCCTCACATATACTAATGTGCCACAAACAGGAAATTAATATCACCAACCATTCCCATTTTATTAAGGTGTACCCATATAAATGGCCCACCCTGTATATATATATCGTGGCATCGGGGACGCCCAAGTGGACCGGAGGAGGGCTTGTGCCTCCTCCAGACCGCGAGGGGGCGTCCACCCTGGTTATGTTGGGGGCCTCGGGTAAAGGGCTTGGAAGCCCAGCCCTGTAGGGACCCGTGGCCACCGCCAGGCGGCGCCCCGGTGCCTCGATATCCCTGGAGCCCAGCACTTCCGTCACACCAGGAAGTGCTTGGGGGAAGACGAAGGGGACACTGGGGCGTGTCTGGGGAGGAGTGCCGGGAAGCAGCTGGAGCCCATCCGGGTTCCTATTTAAGGGGGCTGCCTCCCTCCAGTCGATGACAAGAGTCAGGTGGAAGAGTGGCAACGTCTGGAGAAGGGGGAGAGAGAGATAGAGAGGAAAAAGAGAAGGCATTGGAGTGGCCTGGACTGAGGGGTATTGGGGATTAGTGAGCTGAATTGTAAAGAAGGATGAAAAATAAACATGTGTTTGTGGGTGACATTAACGTGTCTGCCTGTCTGTGTCCGGGGCAAGGTTCACAATGGCGCCCAACGTGGGGCCCTCTGTCTGTGCCAAGACGGGGACCCCAAAACAAAAATTTTGTGAACGGCCCAGAGCAGCAGGCAACCCCGCACAGGTTTCAAGGGTGCGAAGTGCTCAAGGCCCCAGGAAGACGTGAAATTCCCCAGATCGCCACTAGAGTGCGGTCGGATTCCTACCTGGTGCGGCAAAACTTCAACGGCCGTTGCAGGGGTGCAGCAGTCTCCTATGTGGGTACTGCCCATGAAGACGTCCGGGACGGCGTGGCGATTATAAAGTCCATGCCGGGGCTGGTGCCTCGGTCAGAAGGTATCTGGGACGTAAGGTCCCTGCTTGCCGACGGTCAGCCCGGGAGGGCACATCGAGTCTGGTGTTTAGCAGGCAGGGGCTGCCCGGGTCCATATGGATGGCAAACGCACGCCAATCCGCGGCAGCGGCGAAAGGAGCCACCATGGAGGTGACGCTGCAACGCGAAGAGCCGGAATGGCGTCACACCAGGAGGAGAGGAGCCAAGATGGCCGCGGACTGGAAGTTCCTCCCTGTGACAGGCACGGGAATGGACAGTGTGTCTTGTGTGCCGGCCAATGACTGTATAGAGGCGGGACCAAGGAATGTCCATCTCGTGCCAAGGAGAGGCCCGATTGGACTGGAGAAGTCTCACAGAAAGCAGATGGCGAAGACTGACAACCAGGTAGGTCAATCGTCGACTGACTTTCTGTGCTTGTCAATGATGCAGGTGCTAGGTGCCCTCCGTGCTGAACTGCAAAGTCTGAAGGAGACGCTGGGCGCACCAGTGACGTCAGAACGGCGTGACGCTGGAATCTTTGGACGGACTGGTACCACTGAGACGGTGAGTAGAATCAACTCCATACAGCATAAAGGAGAACCCACCGAACTCAACCGTGATCCGAATGAACGGTAGGGGGTTGTCCGACACTGCATGCGACGGTGAGTTCTGTGTGCAAGGGGAGGGGAGAGACAGCGAGAGGGTTGGCAGAAAATGGGCTGATGAGTGCCCTGGGTCCTAGTTCCCTACGCCCCGAGCCTGCAACAGTCTCTATAGGGACGCAAACCGGACAGGGTCTGTACCTTTCCCATAGGCAGACTCAAACCATTGTAGTGTCCCAGAATAAAAGGAAGAATCGAGGGGAGAGTGCCGATTCCCCCGATAAGAAAGGTTGTCCTCTGCGGAGGGAAAACCCTGGGCGGCTGGACGAGCCGCCTGCGAGAGCAGTCCCGCTGAGACCAAGAGGACGGGCATGGAACCTGCCGCGGAGGAGCCAATCAGGCAAGTCGCTGGCTGTCGGTTGGGGGGGTGAGCACTGCCGGTACGTAGACCGACTGGACGCTCGGGGTGAGTGTCCTGGCAGTGCTTCTGGCCCTCTCTTTTCTCTTTTTAAAGGCCCGAAGCCTTGCTGAGCGCTGGAGCCGACGTTGTTTGGGACCTGTCTGTCTGGAACGGGCCGCTCCGCAGGGGGCTCCCCGCCAGGAGGCCGATGGTGCCCCGGCTGGTGGGGACGGCGGGGATCGAGAGTGGCACAGACCAAAGGGGCGCGTCGGAGGGGGTGCCAAAATAAGATGTCCCAGGGTGCCGTGTTGGACCCTGGGGACCTAGTAGGACCCTCTCTGAGACGTGCTGCCCTTTCAGGAAGTGCTGCTCGGACCCACGTGTCTTCGCTAGCGGTGGGCCACTGTGGCATCCGGCTGGGGCTGGAGCCCAGCCAGGACACCCAGGAGGACCGGAGGAGGGCTTGTGCCTCCTTCCTGACCACGAGGGGGTGTCTGCCCTGGTTATGTTGGGGGCCTCGGGTAAAGGGCGTGGAAGCCCAGCCCTGTAGGGACCCGTGGCCACCGCCAGGCGGCGCCCCGGTGCCTCGATATCCCTGGAGCCCAGCACTTCCGTCACACTGGGGCGTAACTGCGGAGGAGTGCCGGGAAGCAGCTGGAGCCCATCCGGGTTCCTATTTAAGGGGGCCGCCTACCTCCAGTCGATGACAAGAGTCGGGTGGAAGAGTGGCAACGCTTGGAGAAGGGAGGAGGCGGTCAGAAGAAAAGAGAGAGAGAGAGATAGAGAGGAAAAAGAGAAGACATTGGAGTGGCCTGGACTGAGGGGTATTGGGGATTAGTGAGCTGAATTGTAAAGAAGGATGAAAAATAAATGTGTGTTTGTGGGTGACATTAACGTGTTTGCCTGTCTGTGTCCGGGGCAAGGTTCACAATATATATATCTCCTTTGGGTTGTGAACAGCTGTTGCTGGGGGTGCCAGAATCCATCGAGGAAGAAAAATTAAAAACATTATTTCTACAAAATCTTAATTTATCTATCCATTCCTAAATAATTAAATGGGCAGGCTATTTCGTATCAGTGCAATATGCTGCTTGTTAAAACGGATGACTCCTACTCTTACGTGCACTTAGTGCTGCGTGGGTATTATGAACTATCGTATCTGTTCAAGTTCTATTTAAATTTTAAATACAAGTAATTTTTATTTAGTCGACAGAAATATGTTTAGTAGGAATGTAAGTTAAATTTAGTCATCATTGCATCATCTTCACCATTGAAATTTAAAGACTAAATTCAACTTCCTTGAACTGTCGCCTGCCTGTCTGAATAAGTCACCCTCGCTTCGCTATTACTTTTTTACCGTTCATTTAATCATGGCTAGTCGCGGAAAAATTATAAAATGGAAGGAGGATTACACTAAGTATGGCTTTACCAAAACAATTATTGATGGTGAATAAAGTATCCATTATTCATAAAGCTTCAATTGGTGATCTGTTTTTCTGCGTTAACCTCATATTTTTTCAAACTTCTTCTCAAACCAAGGGGGTGCGAGGGTAAAAGGAATCGGGAACCGCTGATATATATATATATATATTGAATATACTGAAATAGTTTTAGTGTCAAATAATGCAAACAGTACGGCACGTGTTTCGCCCTAATTCTGGGCTCATCAGGCGTACACACTCACTGCACCCCCGCTCGGGAATCGAACCTTGGATGTCAGCGCTAATGGCAAAGCCTCTCATGTTGCGCTCATATATATATATATATAAAAGATAACTCCTGTAGCCACAATAAATGCCTTTATTGAATAGACAAACCAGGGATGAACAAGTTCCTTTCTACTGCAGCCACAGCCGCAACACACATAAAAAACATCAATAATCTATACTAATAAAAGGCAAAGCCCTCACTGACTCACTCACTCACTGACTCACTGACTCATCACTAATTCTCCAACTTCCCGTGTAGGTAGAAGGCTGAAATTTGACAGGCTCATTCCTTACAGCTTACTTACAAAAGTTAAGCAGGTTTCATTTCGAAATTGTACGCATAACGGTCAACAACGTCCGCCATGTTGAACTTTCTTATTCATGGCCCCATCTTCACGAAATTTGGTAGGCGGCTTCCCTGCACTAACCGAAACCAATGTACATACTTATTTCGGTGGTATGACGCCACTGTCAGCCGCCATATTGAACTTTCCAACGTCACTAATTCTCCAACTTCCCATGTAGGTAGAAGGCTGAAATTTGGCATGCTCATTCCTTACAACTTACTTACAAAAGTTAGGCAGGTTTCATTCGAAATTGTACGCGTAACGGTCATAACGGTCAACAACGTCCGCCATGTTGAACTTTTATTTATGGCCCCATCTTCACGAAATTTGGTAGGCGGCTTCCCTGCGCTAACTGAAACCAATGTACGTACTTATTTTGGTGGTATGACGCCACTGTCAGCCGCCATATTTAACTTTCCAACGTCACTAATTCTCCAAATTTCTGTGTAGGTAGAAGGCTGAAATTTGGTACTTATTTTGGTGGTATGAGGCCACTATCGGCCGCCATATTGAATTTTTCAACAGTCTTTGTTACTTATAGGCCCATCTTCAAGAAATTTGGTACGCGGGTTCCCAACGCTAACTGAATCCTACTTACGTACATATATACGTCCATAGCCTGCAGCTCACTTACCGTGTGAGGCGGCATTGGGTCCCCCATCCCAACGCCTCCCACGTTGTTGGCTGCCTGCCTATATAAGGCCGTCCGTCGCTCCAGTCTCTACATTTCCTTCCTTGCTTTGCCACGGGATTCACGTCTCCCTGCTGATAACTACAGCCTTTTTATTTAATCCACGGCTTCTCCGCTGTTTTATTGTTCATTTATTACGATTATAGTTATTGTGTAGGTATTTTAGACTTACTTTACATTGTTCAGGTACCCATTTCCTTTATAGATATTAGATTCCTTTTTAGAGATATAGATACAGATATATATAGATATTAGATATATATATAGATATAGATATATATACTGTATATATAATGTGTGTGTGTATGTACAGTATGTATGTGTGTATATATGTATGTGTATATTTTGCTAGTAGATATATATATATAGATAGATAGATATATAGATATATATATATATAGATAGATATAGATAGATATATATAATATAGATAGATAGATAGAGATATAGATATGTATTTTGTCTCATCAGTCCACAAGGTATTTTCCCAAAAGTCTTGGCAATCATTGAGATGTTTCTTAGCAAAATTGAGACGAGCCCTAATGTTCTTTTTGCTTAACAGTGGTTTGCGTCTTGGAAATCTGCCGTGCAGGCCGTTTTTGCCCAGTCTCTTTCTTATGGTGGAGTCGTGAACACTGACCTTAATTGAGGCAAGTGAGGCCTGCAGTTCTTTAGACGTTGTCCTGGGGTAATGTTGGTCGGCCGGCCACTCCTGGGAAGGTTCACCACTGTTCCATGTTTTCGCCATTTGTGGATAATGGCTCTCACTGTAGTTCGCTGGAGTCCCAAAGCTTTAGAAATGGCTTTATAACCTTTACCAGACTGATAGATCTCAATTACTTCTGTTCTCATTTGTTCCTGAATTACTTTGGATCTTGGCAGGATGTCTAACTTTTGAGGTGCTTTTGGTCTACTTCTCTGTGTCAGGCAGCTCCTATTTAAGTGATTCCTTGATTGAAACAGGTGTGGCAGTAATCAGGCCTGGGGGTGGCTACGGAAATGTGATACACCATTTTTAACAAGGGGGCAATTACTTTTTCACACAGGGCCATGTAGGTTTGAATTTTATTTCTCCCTAAATAATAAAAACCATCATTTAAAAACTGCATTTTGTGTTTACTTGTGTTATATTTGACTAATGGTTAAATGTGGTTGATAATCAGAAACATTTTGTGTGACAAACATGCAAAAGAATAAGAAATCAGGAAGTGGGGCAAATAGTTTTTCACACCACTGTATGTGTGTGTATATATGTAGATATGTATGTATATATGTGTGTGTGTGTGTGTGTGTATATATATATATATATATGACAACAACACTCATAACAGTGACAAAACAATTACGTTGATTACATTGACAATCATGTTACGTTATTTTCAAAATGTTTCGTTTTCTTTTTCATTACTTCTTTAACACACTACTTCTCCGCTGCAAAGTGCGGGTATTTTGCTATATATGTATATGTGTATATGTATATATATATATATGTATATGTATATATATGCACATATATGTATATCTATATATATATATATGTATATATATATATGTGTGTGTGTGTGTATATATATATATATATATATATTGTCACACACGGCGCATGGGAGGCAGCTAAAGGGCTTGAGTGAAGACAGTTATGAGGCATGCCGGGATGTGGCAGAGTGCACTGACTCTTTTTCTCCCTTTCCTGTAGACCATTCCCGGGAGATACCACCTGGCTCTCTTGACGTCACTTCCGGGACCAAGCCAATGGAAATAGACCTTACCAGCTCCGGCCCCTCTGATGTCATGTCTGGGCTTGATCCAATGATTGATGAACACGTGCCCGATCCTTATGACCTCACTTCCTGTCTTCCCCTTTAAAAGCCTGCCCTTTTTCCCTTTTCCCTCAGTCTTGTTTTGGACTCGGTTGTATGCACTTCAGTGCTGTGTATTTCTATAAAAGAACGACTTTGCAACCAGGATACCAGATTATATGGGTGGCTGCCCCAAACCTTTATCTGAGTATGCCTCATTCTTGTGACTATATATATATATATATATATATATATATATATATATATATATATATGCCAGCAACACTCATGACAATGACAAAACAATTACATTGTCAATCATGTTACGTTATTATTAAAATGTTTCCTTTTCTTTTTCATTACTTCTTTAACACACTACTTCTCCACTGCGAAGCGCGGGTATTTTGCTAGTTATTATAATAAAGTTGTTACACAGCTATCCCTATTCTTCTTTAAATTTATTTACATGAAAAGTTTATTTACTTCATGCCAGATTGTGACAATGTATTTAAAAATAAATAAATGCATTTGATAGTAGTGCCAGTTTGAGATATACTTAAATTATTTAGCATTAAATGCTTTTTAATCATATTTAAATAATACGGTTCCCTACTGAAATATTCCTTATGCATAAATTAGCATTGTATTTCTTTCTATTACCACATATAAAAATAATATCTGCAAGTCAACAGGGAAACAATATAGCTATTTTTCCATGTACATATTAAAAAAACACTATATTTTCAGATGTAGATTAACCACAGGTATATTGTCCTAAAAACTGAAAAAGCAAGCACCGCTGTGTTGAATTTCTCACTTTATTATTATTACATACTTATTTTAAAAAGTGCTTTCAATTTAATAATATTTCCATCAACAGCTAGTGCATTAAAATATGCAGACAAGCAAGTGCACATTTCTTTGAAGTTGACTTGTCACAGTCCAAAATTTGGGTGCCACCCAGCATCCTGCATAGTTTTGGTAGCACGCCAACAAAAGCACAAACTGTATGAGTTCTTTTACAAATAAGTATGAAATAGCCTGAATATGGAGGGAAAGCTTACCAAACAATTCTTGTCAACAGGTTATGTAGGTTGGCTTATGCTGCTTGGCCATTAAATCACTGTTGAGGAACAAGTATGAAAAAAATACATTCAAATTAAAAAAACAAAAAGTCTCAGCCAAAGAAGTGTTAGCCATACCACCAGTCTTGAGCCCAGCTAAGGTCTTCCGCAAAAGTTTTTATTTAGCTGAGATTCCTACTCAATCCAGAATCCTGAGTTCCCAAACAATGAACAAAACAAAAATATTTCTTTGATTTATTATAAAGAAAATTATATTTATTTTTGTTTTTAATTTTCTTTTTAAATTTGTTCTCAGATGAGCTTCATCCTTTTCAATTTCCTGTATGCAAAGCAAATGTATGGAATGTTAAGACTGAGATGAGTCTTTATACCAGTAGCGCTCAAGGCATCATGTGTTATCGTGCAATATGGCAACACTTTATTCAGTTTGCCTGATGATGTCCTTAACACATGGGAATTCCAAAATATACCAAAATTTTGACAAAAACAAGTAAAAAAGATGTGAAAAAAGTAATAGGCATGAAAATATCAGAGAATGATCAGGATCCTAAAATATGCAATTTCCAACCTTCCTAAGTAACATATGACTAGTTATTTATGGACAGGGAGCAGCATTCATACAAGGGAGCAAGGTAGACTAAATGAGAAGAACATTAAACATTAATACCTCAGATTAGTGCAGTTTCTTAGACATCATTTTCCTAAAAGCAGAAAGTATGTTATGAGTTAAGTAATGCAGTATGTTAGACTTGTTGGTGTTTTTAAAAGGGTGTGTTAATGTTAACTAAATTCAAAAGCTAATTCTGGCATTTTCAAAAGGTCAGGTTTGATATTTAATTGTGTTCTAAGCAAAAAAAAAGCTGGTGCAGTTTGACTTGAGTTATGTTTACGAGAAATCTTTTATGATATTTTCAAAGGAAGAACATAACATTCTTTATTCTAACCAATCTTGTTCTCACTTTGTTAATTCAGCAGACTCAGATAGTTGCTAAAGTATGGTACATTGTATAACTTATCAACAGCAATGATTAAATGCATAATAATACATGTATTCATTCTTTATTTTACATTAGATTTAACACTCATACAGTGAGTTATAATTGTGTGGCCAATGTGGAATATTCTAAAACTTGGGTTTGAGATTTGTAAGCTAGTAAACATATAAATACATAAAATTATTACATAGAAGTTTAGTGACTAGTTAATCAATTAGTAAAACGGAAGTATTTTAAGCTGTAAACTCCATTTAAAATCAGCCACCTTTGATTTGTAACAGAATTTTGCTTTATAATATATTAATCTCAAACTAGGTTTTTATACCACCACTTATATTGAGCAGTCCCATAAAGCACATCTTTAAATGTTAGATATTAACTGCATAATTTACCAGCATTCAGTATTCTTCCATAAGTACTTCAAACATTGCAGTGCTGATTAGCATAATGCAAGGGAAGTTAATCAGCATATGAAACATCATTTTTAGCTGATTTAATTCTCTTCAAACAGTTATGTAGGTCAGTCTAGAGTTTACCTCCTACATGACAGGAAAGAACGATGATTCTCTTCTGTGATCAAGCCAAAAATAAACGTTCCTGTGTACACAGGGTGTGCATTAATTAGCTAAAGAAGAGCTTCAAGTATGAAAACATTTTTAAATATCTCTTAATCTACCACAAGTCTAACTACCATCGTGATTCTATCATTGTGTATTTGTGTTTGGATTTTCTTATTCTTGTAAACAGCCTGTGTTATTTTGTATATAAATAATTAGTCTGTTTTTGTATTCATAACCTTGCTTGTTTAAAAAAAATTGCATTTTACCAATTTGTTTGTGGCTTGTTTCATTTTGATTGAGTGAGTGTGGGTGTGTGTGGGAAAGATCTCCGTGATGAACTGGTGCTCCATATTGCCTTGTGCCTAATGCTTTCAGAATAGCTCCCCCAAAGGATCCCAATAATTGGTTTAAGCAGCTTTGAAGATGGATGGATAGATTATGATGCATTTTATGTACTCCTTAAGGATGTATGTGAAATAAAATACAAATGCAAGCTTTTCAATGTCTTGAACTGCTTTAGAACAATTGTCAGTTGAACAGAAAAATACAAGAAAGTCAAAGAAATAAAAGATATTCAAAACAAAATCAATTACAATCTGCTTCTGATACCTACAGTATATCCTATAGAAACAAAGAAATGTGTGTTTTCTCATTTCAATGTACCACTCTATGTGAAAAACATTTTAATTTGCAAAATTGTGCCAGTAGTGAATTATGCTTTAGTCAGTTAAATTTTTCTGTATGCCTATAAATAGTACACTGGAATTTTATAGTGTTATTATTATGAGGTCAATTGGATAAGGTTTAATGTAATACAATTAAAACTGTAAATGACAGGTATAAAAAATCTTTTAAAAAGGTGTATAATCTGAATGAGTAATACAAAGACTGGTTATTTGCACTGTTGTCTTCTAATCAGAATTGGGCCCTGCTTTCAGAGAGATATTTATAGACTTAGGCCTTATGAGCAAAACCATGAGAAGTAAAACTCTTAAGCACCTTATTTTAAATAATTAAATTTTTTGCTTTAATTTTTTCCTTTTATGACGTAAAGTAATAGACTAAAAGCAATGTATGGAACTGTTTCATTTGAATAAACAGTTGTTTTCTAAACCTTAGGTTATAATTAATGTGGCTTTTGAGGTAAAACAGCATACCCTTATCTTTTTTAATACCATGCGCTTGTAAATCTGAATTTTCTTTAGTTCTTTCAAGAAATAATAATATCTCTAAAGCTTTTTTAACTGTATTATTAGAATGAAATTTGAATCACTAAGTCACTAAGAACACCTCAAATTTCTCTTGAGTGTCTTTATTAATTCACAGTATGTTCCTGGTCTGAACAGTATATCAGAAAATAGGTTCATGACCTACTAATAAAACAGTGAAGTTTATAGAGCAATACATGATCACCTATAAAAAAAATCAGTATGGAATGGTCTATGGAGTACCTCGGTTTAAATTTCACTTTATTGATACCGAAGGAACTCATCCAACGGAAGATTATACAATTTAATAAAATTGATCATACCATACAATAAGTGCTACAAAGTATGCCCTCTATATACCCAAAGGGTCCTCTTATCAGACCTCCACAAAGCCATCCTCAAAAATATATATGTAATTTTTTAAAACAAAACAAATGTGCATTTTTAAATAAAAAATAAATAAAACAGTGAGAAGCTGCTCTGTTGCATCATGTGATGTTACTTGCAACAAACAGGTTGACAGGTGGACACAGTGATACTTGAAAAATCGGCAAAAGTTAGCAAATTGACATCAAAAGCTGCATCCTCGTTATAAAAAAAAAACAATTTGCAAGCAATTGGCACAAGCCATTGTCAAACTATGCCTAAGACAACATCTGTTTGCAAATTATCAGTGGAAGACAGAATTGGCAAAAATATGCCACCAAGTGTCATAACCAGAGATTAGTTTACGTCAGGAAAATCGAACATCAATGCGAGAATGACATAAGAGGCTTTTCATCCAGTCCTCCTTACCTAACTTTGCCCATTGTAGATGACCATGAGCCTATCAATAAAGATTTGCAGAGCAACCCAATATGTCCACACCAAGGTAGAAATAGTAATATTCAGTATTTGAACAAAAATATTAGTATTGGGATCTCAAAATGTTTCATAAAAGATGAGATGAGCAACCTGACAGCCTTGGACATTGTGCATTGAATCTTATTTTAACATTCCAGTTCTAATGCAGTACCGACTATATCCATCAGTAAGCTGAGAAATATTGAGTCTTTTCCATTAGTATGGAATAAACTTTTACACAGGCGTCTCCATTTCAGCAGATTCTTTCAATGAAACTTTATTTCTTGATTAGTTCTTCTCGGAGTGGTGGCTCTGAGACTAGGAATCTGCCTGCGAATCAGAAGGTTGTCGGTTCAAATCCCATAAATGACAAAAGGGACTCTGCTCTGTTGGGCCCTTGACCAATGCTCTTAATCTGCAATTGCTGAGCGCTTTGAGTAGTGAGAAAAGCACTATATATAAATGCAAAGAATTATTATTATTAAACAAACTGTTGTCACAAATGCTAGGGGTGTTACATCATGGCCATTTCTGACCTATTTGGTACCCCAGGCAAGAAAATCAGTCTCTCCCCCTAAACACTCTTTCCCCAATCATACACATACAACATGCCACTAACACAGGTTAATCACGTATATTTAATTAAAAATAAATGTATAGAACAATAAAAAATAATATATCAAAGTAACTCTTTTGCATATAAACTGTGTATGTACCAAAACATACAAAACTTATACGGAACAGTCTTCTTCTTCTTTCAGCTGCTCCCGTTAGGCAAATAACAAAATAGAACCACTTTGCATGTATATAAGCTATTTAATAGACGCCTGAAATAGCGGCACTAGTGTAACACATAGTGCATAAGGACAGCTCACCGGCTGGCTGCTGACGACGACAACTGCTCAAAAACAGCTCAGTAGCTGGTCAGCTGCGCATTCTGCTGGCTGGCGAATTGACCCCACACAGTTGCCACTGCAGCCAGAAATGGCGAACAGGTGGAGACAGCAACTACAGAATGCAGTAACAGACGCCTGAAATAGCAGCACCAGTGCAATACATGCTGCAAGCAGTGTAATGTGGCAATGCACACCACTGGCTGTTTGGAACATTGAAATACCTTGCAGGACTTTGCTATGTAATAGGTATGTGAATTCACATAGTGTAGAAACTCATGGAACATAAAACACAGTAAAATTTGTCATTCATAAATAAATGTTGATTTATTTGTGAAACCATTGCTTCGTGTGCTTTTCAGAAAACTGAATTTTTTGGAAAAAATATTCAGCCTTGGACCAAAATGAAAAAAAAAAAATTAGACGTCAAAAACAAAACAAGTTAAATACAGAGAACAGCATAAACCTACTGAATTTATAAAAAATATTGTTTGCTAGGACTGTACAAATATATCCATTACAAGTACTTACTGGAGTCAGGACTGCAGCCAGGTAGGGTGCCATTCACCTTGTAGCATCGCACTTGAAGAGGACGAGGAGGGGACTGTAACCCAGTAGTGTGTCCGTTTGGCAGGATGCCCGTCACGTTGGAAGACCGGGGATTGAGTCCTGATTCCTGGTCCTGGCAGCAGCCAACTGCCAGAGTTGAAGTGGCTCTGCCTCACAGTCACACGCATGGCACACATTTAGCAAGGAGGCTGGAGTTTGTTCGCAATGCCTGGCAGTCTACCTGCACTAGTGTATGCAACAACACACTGACTTTGTTGTGCATAGTGCAGCACAACATAAACATTTCTTTGTGCTCAGTTTTGCTCCAGACAATTTGTTCTAAACAAAATAAAGATAATCTCTATACAGGCTGCAGTAATGCACCCTGACAATCTTGCCTAGACAGTCTGTGCCCAGAAACTGCCCTGGTTATAGTCATTTGTCTTTGTTATTGTATGTATGACAGACAGTTTTGCTTGGGGGTAGGGATGGATTTGTAGTAGCATGCCCAGTGTTGTTCTTGTTTGTTGCTCTTTAACATACTGCAATCAGCAGTCAAAAGTTAAATTTTTCAGAAACATTCCTTTTTTCAGTTCAAATGGAAAATAGTCAAGTGACATGTAGGGTATATGTGATGACTATATTTTTTAGTTAGATTTATGCTGTGTTCTTTAATCCAATTATGTATAAAGAAAAATAATCTATGGAAATACTTTCCTTCTTACTGATCACTATGTCTCATATGTATTGGCACATGATGAGCTGATTTGTTATGCTTATCCATAAGTGGAAGCCCTCATCACACTGGCTCATCTACTTCTGTCTATTATATAATAAAACAATGAGGTCTGTGTATCCTGCCCCTATGAGCAATCTGATTGGTTAATTTGGCTTTGGGTCACTTCTGCTTATGTTTCTTAATCATTTTGGTCAGTTTGACGCTAAGGTCTATGATTGATCAGTTCAGATTGGGCTGCTCAATGGTAAGGGTGAAAACAGGATAGTTTGGTGGTGTAAATTTCAATTCCTCAATCTGAGGATTTTATGAAGAATTTCAACAACAACAAATCAAATAACTTACCTCTTTTTGCATCTCTCAATTAAAGTCGCCTCAATAAAAAGTATTTGTTAGAATGCGCATATTGTTTTCACAGTGGGAAGTGGGGCCCCATCGAACTCCTGTAGTCAAAAACTGAATAGTAAGTGAGCAAGGTGCTGCAAAATGACAGAATTGCACAACAGGCTTTACACGAAACAAAATAAACAAAGGAAATGCTGGGCAAGACATGCTGAGACACTACTGGATACCAAGGAGAGACACAGGTATAAAGGTGCATGTACAAGATTGACAAGGCAATCTGAGCATCAGCAATGTCCTGCAAAGAAGGCAGTTCCCACACAGGCTGGCAATTACCATGACAATAAACAAGTCTCAGGACAGAAATTAGAAAATGTGAGTATATACTGTATCTCTCTCACATGGCTATCTACATTCACCAGCGACTTTATTAGGTGATGGTGCAGGTCCTGCTTCATGCTCCCTCTCCTCTTTCAAGAGCCTCTTGAAACCCAACACTGTCGATAACATAACCAAATGAGCTGACAGGCTGGAAGAAAAACACTCCAAGCAACGGGATGGTGCAAAGTGCAAAAGTGTTTTTATTAACAATAAAAATCAAAACAGTTTGTGTCCAAAAGTGCACATCTCTAAGTTCCTAAATAATCCATAAAAACAATCAAAAATCCAAATGTTTAAAACTAGGCTAAAAAATGAGACTAAAAACCAGCAGACACTGGGTCATACGAACTGAGCCCAACTCCTTCCAAGTCTTCTAGCTCACCCATTGCTCGTTCAGCTGGGGAGACTTCAGGAGCCGCGGTCCTCTCAATCCCGACCCCCGTATTGGCTGCCTCTATATACGTCTGCCAGACTGCTTGGAGTTGGTTGTCTTCTCATCATCCTTCATGCCCATGCAGTTGTCCCTCAGATCCTTGGAGATGACGGCACCTCGATCGCACACACTTCTCAGTACAATCAGTGGGTACGATCCGTTCCTAGAGCACCGATCCCTCCCTCCGTCTTGGGACCCCTGACTACACTGCCTTCTCTCTTTCTCTAACCGGCTGGCTCGTCTTCTTTCTCTGCCCCTATACTACACTCTCATTCCACAAGCCTTTCTCTCACTTTCACTTTTTTCTCTTTCCTTTGTTTTTTTTCTCTTTCATTTTCTTTCCATCTCCTGTGCTGGCCCGTACTTATACGCCTCCGTGGGCGCAGTGTTCTCAATCACACACCACAGGAAGCCAATGAAGCAACTGAGAAAGATTACACCTTCACGTGCATCTTCACAATTACCTCATCAACTCCCTGTGGTTGACCAGGTGCGCCCATGCAGACTGACACAGCCAAACGGATTATTTATAAAAAACTGGCCTTTCGTTCGGAGCCATAGACCTGCTAAATCACATGTACGCTTGGCAAATACTGGGTTGGATCCCTTTTTGCCTTCAGAACTGCCATAATTCTTTGTGCTGGAAACATTCCTCAGGGATTTTATTCAATTTTTTTACAATAGCATCTATGATGCAGATCTCCCGTTCGACCACATCCCAAAGGTGTTCTGTTGGATTGAGATCTGGGGACTGTAGAGGCCATTTGAGTATGGTGAACTCTTTCTCATGTTCAAGAAACCACTTTGAGATGATTTGAGCTTTGTAACATGGCACTTTATCCTGCTGAAGTAGCTTGGTACATTGAGGTCATAAAGGAATGGATATGGTCAACAACAATACTGAAGTAGGATGTAGCATTTAAATGATGCTCAGTTGGTACTAAGGGGTCCTATACCTTTACACCACCACCAGCAGCCTGAACCACTGAATGCATGGATCCATGTTTTCATGATATTGAAGCCAATTTCTGACCCTACCATCTGAATGTCACAGCAGAAAATGAGACTATTCAGACAAGGGAATGTTTTTCCAATCTTCTGTTGTCCAATTTTTTCATTGAGCTTGCATGAATTGTACTCTTAGTTGCCTGTTCTTAGCTGACAGAAATGGCACCCAGTGTGTTCTCCTGCTGTTGTAGACTGTTTGCTTTAAGGTTCAACGTGTTGTGCATTCAGAGGTGATTCTGCATACTTCAGTTGTAACGAGTGGTTATTTGAGTTACTGTTGCCTTTCTATAAGCTCAAAACAATTTAGCCATCAACAAGACATTTTTGCCCAGAGAACTGCCTCTCACTGGATACTTTTGCTTTTTTGGACCATTCTCTGTAAGCCCAAGAGATGGGTGTGTGTGAAAATCCCAGTAGATCAGCAGTTTCTGAAATACTCAGACCAGCCCATCTGGTACCAACAACCATGGCATGTTCAAAGTCACTTAAATCACCTTTCTTCCCTATTCTGATGCTTGAGTTGAACTTCATCAGATTGTTTTGACAATGTCTACATTCCTAAATGCATGCCTTGTGATTGGCTGATTAGATATTTGCATTAACAAGCAGTTGAGCAGGTGTACATAATAAAGTCGCCAGTAAACCATATTAATAAAAATTTAATTATTTACTTTTTTATTATTTACATTCAACTTTTTTTTCATGGTATTCACTACAAGAGATTTTTACTAACTATCAATGTCAATCATTTAAAAAGATAATGATATATATATATGTTAGTCATATCATAAAATAGTTTTGAAATTTATTCTATAACCTTAGGCTACCTTTGCTAGTTCCTAATAAAGCATTTTCAGAGCCATCCACATGCTGAGATCTCCTTATTACTTATCCTTAATTTTATATACTATCTGTAAATAGTTACTTCCGTTTTTAAGGCAACACAATTAAACTTATATGTATATTGTACACATTTCAGAAAGCATTTTGAAACTTCCAGCTTATCTCTTGGATTGTTGTAGTAGTAATGTACAACATAAAAATGGATGTCTTGTGTTTCACGTTTCACTCTAGTGTGAAACACATAAGATACCTGTGTAGTGTATGTTTGCTTGCTATCTTTTCTTATGTTACTTACTGAATGTAGCTGTAACTGTTTAGTATTTATTATCCTGTTTTAGTATCATTTGTCTTGAGGTAATGAAAATGAGATTGCTGGTAATGTAGTTGAATCTAGTTAATGTAACAGATGCTGGAATACATATTGCAGCGAGATGATGTAATGGCATACTGAAATTAGCCTAATTCATTATTATTGAGTTTGTTGTAATTGTAAACGAGAAAATTAACATGTTAATTTGTTGAAATGAAATAATAGTATAGTTACTGTGTAACTATAAAAGAGACCACAATATTAATATTGATACATACTTTATACTAATATAATGTGAAATATAGGTGCATACAAAATATACATTTATTTTAATATTAAAGTAAAATGAATTCACAATAGCATATGTATTGCTTGTGATATTGTATATGGTTATGTACTGTATACATATTTTATCTGATTCTTTGTAAAGCGTCATCAGAATGAGCTGAGTGTTGGGATTTCTCTATATTTGTTCTGTTTTTTAGACAATGAAGGGTGTAACGTGCACAGAACAATTCCATATAGTTTAAATGTACAGCTTGTTTACAGTGCCCTACAGTACAGACCCTGTGTATTTCATTGTCTGCGGCAGTATAAACAGCACTGAAGCTAAAAGAACTGTGTTAAAATATTTCCAAAATAACTACTGGTAATCTATCTGAAGGATGAAGTAATAACAGATTAAAACAATTAACCATTAGCTGTTTCATTCTAATCTTGCAAATCAGTTGAAACAAGGGCACTTGCTGTAAAAAGAAAAGATTATTTTTCATTTATTTTCATCGTCAAAGAATAATGTCAGACTGTCTCTTTTTTAATCTGATTGTTTTGCAGGTGCAGAGTTTTTTTTTTAAATAAAAGGAAACGAGTGTGTCTTTTTTAGTAGCTTTTCAATTATTCAATCACTTACAGTATGTGTTTCCAGTCAGAGATTGCAAAATCTGATTCACCATACATACACTGTTTTCCAAGATAGTAAAGCAAAGCTTGTATGCCTATGGACCTTTCACGTTTTACAGATGTGGTCCACCCACAGTAATTTTTTAAAGACAAAGAATTAGAAAACAGAAGTGAGGTGTAATGGCCAACTCTTACTCTTCTGTCTCTGCTGAAGCATTGCACATACATTCTTTCCAGGTGCTTACTTGGGAGGACAGTGCAGACAACTCCAGTCAGATCCTAGATGGTTGTGAGCAGAGAGCCTGGAAAGGGCTGTTAGGAAACAATGTGCAAAGATGGCAAGTGTATTCTGCTGGGGGTGAATGGCTGTGTAGAAATAATCATTTCAACAGGTGCAAGCAAGCAGCTTTTCTTCTTAACTGTAAAATTCCCTATTAAGCATATTTATACATTCACAGTAGAGATTACATGGAGTAACTGATTATTATTTTAAGTAATTTCATTTACTAACTAAAAAATTTTATCCTACACCATCTTGCACTGTGTGAAAAAGTAATTGCCCCCATTTAAATCAACCGAATGAAATGGATCATTAAATTCATATAATTAAACATAGCCATCTTTGATTATAGCCAGGTCTGCTTAATTTAAAACTCAGCTATTTACCATCAGAGTCATGTTGCTAGGACTAAAATTCAACAATTACATAATTCCACAATCAAAAATATTTTGGGGACTAAAATTTTTTTCAAGACTAAAACAAGTTGTTTCTATCTACTGTATTAGTCTGTCAAGAGCTATGAAGTCATTTCTAAAGTAACAAACCCACAATGAGAGCCGTATTCCCTAAATGGAAAACACTTTGTAAATCTTACCAGGAGTAACTAGTCTGTCAAAATGACTACAATCCAGAAAGCCACAAAGTATCCTAAAAACATCCAGAGAACTGCAGATTTTTTTTTCCGCAGTAAAATTCAGCTTTCGTAACACAACAATCAGAACTAGTTCCCATTGTGTTGAAAATTTTCAGAAGTATTTCACAGTGAAAATGTCTTATCAGCAGTCATACTGTATGGTGTCTGCTATGTATCAGAAATTCTTAAGGGGATTAGTTATGTATCTGTGAGCTGAAGTGGAAATGTAGTTGCGTCATACAACGGGACTATCATCAAAAACACAAAAACAAGTCCAGCTTGCAAAGCTTGGCAAGATCGAGCGAACACTGTCTTCTACTTTAGTTAATGCCATTGTGATGTTTTATCATGCATATGTGACAAAAATACTGAAAAAAAACTGAAATTGTTACTTGCTAGTGTTTGCCTTGTCAAATTCTATACCATTTTCTAAACTAGATAACTTACATGTTTCTACACCACCAGTTACATTCTAGTTGTTTGGTGACCTCTTATGGTTGTAACATAAAGAGTTTATTGTTGCTGCTTGACACAGAAAGTTACTGTGACTGGAAGTAGGGGTTGTAGGATGTGAATGCAGCAGAAGAAGGCATGGTGTGTTTGTTCCCTCAAACAATCGTTCACCATCCTTCTTAGTTAGCCTTTGTGATGGTATTCCATGTAAATTATCACATATTTCTAGGTATATATCTTTTATTTAAATGTTAAAGCTAATGTTATATTTATAACATGTACATTTGCAGAGCTTGTGGCTGTTGAGCTCTTATTTATAGAAACAAAGTATACTTAAAATACTGCTTTGTACCTGATGTTTATACGCATACTTATTAGTGTTTTGTATGTATTATAGCGACCTCATCATGACAGGTTCGAAAAGGAAAAAAAACACAGCAGGACAAAGGGAGGGACTGCAGAACAGTTTACTTGAACAGTCAGAAAAGAAAAATACACAAACGTTAAAACAAAATTGAAGCATGTGGTGTGACTGTTACCTGAGCTCGGGTTTATTATCAACTTTGAGGTTGGCCCACCCATGCTGTATATTCAACACAGAAAGGCTTCTCACCTTTTCTTAAAAAACATTTGTAACAATAAAAGGCTTTTGGCTATATAGTTGACTTTTGGAGTAAATTTGGCTGAATTACTTTGGCATGATAAACATATTTCATTGCACATATTTAAAGCTGCTGTTTGCAACATGTGTGTTACAAGGGCAAATTACAAGTTGTGTATGAACCTGACCAATGTTCTACTTGCATATTATTGTAGTTGATTTGTACTGAAAACAAAAATATGAAACACTTTGTACCATATGCAGATATTATAAATCAAATTCAGTGATTCCAATCACAAAAGGTCTGTAGTTTACCCTAAGTGGATTTAGGTCTTGGGCTGTCCTAGTCAATATCTGAATTTAAAACTAATAGAATTCCATTAGGACGTCAAACAAGTAGTTCATGCTCAAAAACTACTAGTGTTTTTAAATTAACTAGTAAAAACTAGTGCTTTTAAATTAAAACAGTTTTGCAAGGAAGAGTGGTCTAAAATCTGTCCACAGCAAAAGTCTGATATTGAATTATAGTAAGTGTTTGGTTGAAAGTGGTACAGCCATTTATTAAGCACAAGAGTGACATTTCTTTAAATAGTGTTAGATGATGATGGGTAACTTTGTTCATCCAATAAATTACATGAACAAAAAAAGTCTTGTTTGTTCATGCGGATGTATTTTATCTACTATTACATTTTGGATGAAGTCCTAAAAAGAGTCAAAAGTTTCTAAAAATAGAGAAAGTCAGAGAAGGAGCAAATACATATTCATGGAATTGTTAAAAAAATAATTGTCAGCAGTGGAAAGAAATTATCAATATCCCATGTAAACTCTTGTTAGAAAAATGAAGACACTATTAAAATATGCCTTATTTAAAGAAAGGCCTAGTAAATTACTGATGAAATTGGCAGCAATCCAGGGAAATGTTGAAAAGATTTTCATTCTGTTTGCTGTGGATAGAGCAAGGCCCTGTACAATGGCTACTCCTGTGCTCTGACCACCAAAACAAAAATGTGAAAAAAACATTTCCCCTCAGGATTTACCGAAGTATATCCAAAAAAGAAAAAAAAAATCAAAGTCACCAGGTAGAGCTAGAGGCTAATGCTTAGGCTAGGGGAGCCTGCTTGGAAGAACAATTAGCCTGATCAGAGTCAAAAACTAAGATAAAAATTAGAGCAAATGTGAGATAAATTCTGATGACATGTATTGAACTGAACACTAGACAGGCTGAGGGAGGAACAAACTGATTTTGATATTTAACTGGTGAAAATAATATTAAGTTAGTCAAAACCATGTGAATTTCAGGTTTTTGGGGTGCTGCTGGATGTATTTGCTCTATTTCCACAGTTTTTATATTTGGTTCTGATTTTTGTTTTGTTAATGTTTTGTAGTTTGTTGTTTTCATAAACTAGTGGTGATGATGATGATGATAATGATGTCATTGGATGATGTGGCTTTGCACTGGCATCCCATATGTATTGCTACCATCAACATTCCCATTCTTGCTTCTGTGTGATACCACAAATGTGACAAAACCTGGCGATTTTTTTTTTCCTTTCTCTTTTCAGTGGAACTGTTAACTCAATCTGCCAACTGTTCCCTCATGCAAGTCTTATTCTTGTATATTTTTTTTTTTCATTTTGTCCAGCTTGCCTTCATTTTGCTCAACAAGCACATACAGCCAAATACTTGAATAAATAGTGTACCAAATATCAAAATAAAATAAATACAGTATATCAATACTAATTAATTTTAAAAATAGTCTGTACAGAGTCTGCACAGTTCTGCTGACAGGGAGACAAAACAGGATGTGGTGTTCATAAACCTCTAGCAGACCCTAAACACTAACCTGAGGAAAAAGCAGATGACAATAAGTACCCTATGCTGAGCTTCCATGATTGGACCTGTTTTTGAGAGCTGTAAAGACCCTTTGTATGAAAACCAGAATACCGTATATACTTGTGGATAAGTTCTCCTGCAGATAAGTTGGGACTTGATTTTACCATATAATTTCTGGTATTTTATAATGTCGGTTGTATAAGTCGAATGCAGAAAACTCACATTATTGGTCCAAGAGATTATGATATGCTAACGCCTGCCTGAGAGAGTAACCACGGAGCACACAGCCTTTTTTCTATGTTGGTGCAGCAATGTGCTACTCCTAACCTCTCTCTCTCTATTGTGCCTACATGAACACACGGTCATATCTATTCCGAAGCAACGTTTGCGCTGATTTGTAGTTTTTGTATCTAACACCCTCAAACACTTTTATCGTAAGAGCATCCCTTATCTACGCATCCCTTATCTACGATGGAATGCTCGATCAGAAGAAAATATGAAGCTGGTTTTAAATTAAACATCTTTGAAGTAGCGAAAGAAATTGGTAACTGCGCTGCTGCAACAAAATTCGATGTACCTGAGAAACTGATATGAGATTGGAGAAGGCAAGAAGATATAAAAGAAAAAAAAATTAAGTGTCATATTTTTGAACGGGTGTATATGTCGGGGTCTGATTTTATGATCGATTTTTCGGGTTTTCAAGACCCGATTTATACGTAGTATATACGGTACTTTAATTACTAATGGTGAACAGTGAACATATGACCATATCTACTTTACTACACAACCTTGTCTGGTTGCATGATGACATGGTGACCACCTTGCATGCCCACAATAATTTATGATCAGCAATGTAATACTAAAAAAAAAATAATAAATAAATAAATAATAATAATAATAATAATAATATGCTCCATAGGCCATACAAGCACAGCTTCCCAAATTTTGACAGTGGCTACTGCATTCTTGTGTGGTTTTGTTTCACCTGGAATAAAGTTCATTTCAAATGCAGTCATAGCTTATGAGAAATAAATAAGAAAAATGAGGAAATAAGCAAATGTCACCAAAGAGTAAATAACCTCAATGTTTTTTGTCATGTATGGGGATTGTACATCTGTTGTCTGAGTTGGAGATGTTAAAACTTTAAATAAATTTTGTTTCTTTACAATGATTACAATAATACTGAAGCATATTAGGGCCACAGAGGAGAAAAAAAATCATGACTTTAACTTCGAAATGTCGACTTTTATCTCAAAATGTCCACTTTAATCGTGCAGTTTATTTCTTCATTAAAGTAAAATGTTGTAAACTTCGTCTTAAAATGGATGTTTAATTTACTAGAGTTTCTCAAACCCCATTGTAACTAAAGTAGCATGTTAAATGCTTTGTATTCTAAGTGTTCCCTGACCCAGTTGTTAATCACTTTGTGCTTCTTAAACAGACTTCCTCTTGTACAAAGAGGAGCTGCAGGCAACGATTGCCACACAGAATACATTAACTTCATGATAATACAGCTTCAGAACATTTAGAATACAAAATTTTTTCCTGGTACAGTATCATTTTCATGATGAAATACATTAGAAGATGTATTCTAGCACATAGCTAGTTATTAAGTTTCTGGAATCTGACCGTGATGATGGCATTGATTGGCTGCATTGGTTTATCCCCCAACTCCCTATAGCTCCTGTGTGTGTGTGTGTGTGTGTTAAAGTTGCTCTGAAGTTTCCTGTTGGATTTATTTGGAGAAACTTATAACAGCTACAAACTTATCCTTCACAAAGATTATTACTTTTTAGTTACAGTGATACCAATGAACAGAGTACATTAGCTGGGATTATCCAAATTACCAGTTTCAATCAATAGCCCTCAGAATTAAAGTAGGTGTACTTATTGTATGTTCCTGTTAACTCTGGGTGTTAACGATGGTTTGTTCCAATACTTCTGTGTCGACTTTCTCCAGTACATGTGGAAGGATGTTCTGTGACCTTTTTCTTTCTTTTTTAAGAAAATTCTTCTCCTTTATTTTGGTACCTTGTGGTGGGAGGTACTGCAATTTTTCTTTGAGGTGCCACACACTGCGGTTCTGTTTTCCAAACATAAAAGTTACATTTTCCAAGAAGAATGCATGTCTTTACTTATGGTCTCTCTTGTCCGTGCACCTTTTTTTTTTTTACCTTAACACGGTTATTACTCTCGGCTTCATCTTCCAACTCTGTTGCAGATGGTCTTTCATGCTTAAAGGTATCGCTCCAGGGTCCAACTATTTGGAGCAGAAGTTAAGGCCAGGCTGGAAGCAGGGAGAACATATAGACAGCTTAGCTTCAGTGAATTCAATGTTGCTAAGTAAGGGGTGGATATTTTGCCATTAGTTTCTTGGGTGCACATAAGCCCAACATTGTTTTTGACAATTGGTACAAAGTTTTGTCCATCAAGGTTGCCATATGTTGGGTTATGGCTCTTTGTTCATTGACCAGATGTTTAAATGGTACATCATGGAGACATCTCTGGATGTCACTTTGTCTGTGATTATCTTTTCAGATAAGACCCAGATACTGCATTCCAATGAGGCTCTGAGGGGAGAGAATTGATACTTGGTCTAAAGTTACAAGGGTCTGGCAGCTTGGGTGATGCCAATCTGCCTTACAGAGGTTACATATGAAAAGGCAACTAATTGGCCATAATTGTATTGTTTTCAACTACTCTGTAAGCTTAAGTACTGGAAATAATAGTATGTGAGGTTAACTCAAATATCGCAGTAACTTATTCCTATAATGACTAAAAGCAATCATTTGGAGTTGGATTAAATGGTCATGGCCATCTTTTGTTGTTGGTTAAGAGGCACACAACTGTAGTGAAACTTGTTGAGCTGAGAAAATTATCATTTGTATAAAATCACAACCTGGTAAAGTACCTACACCTTTTGCTTTTATAATAACTCTGTATAGTACATATTGGTTTTTATTTACTTTATAAAAACTACATAAAATTATAAATAAATAAGCTTGTCAATAAAACCTTCTTTAGATATAAATACACTAGAAAAATACCCGCGCTTTGCAGCGTATAAGTAGTGTGTTAAAGAAGTAATGAAAAAGAAAAGGAAACATTTTAATAATAAAATAACATGATTGACAATGTAATTGTTTTGTCATTGTCATGAAAGTTGCTGGCATATATATATATATATATATACACACACACACACGCATATAAACATATATATATATATATATACACACACACACACATATATATACATATTAATATACACATATACATATACTGTATTGCAAAATACCCATGCTTTGCAGTGGAGAAGTAGTGTGTTAAAGAAGTAATGAAAAAGAAAAGGAAACATTTTAATAATAACGTAACATGATTGACAATGTAATTGTTTTGTCATTGTTATGAGTGTTTCTGACATATATATATATAAATATACATACATATCAACATATATACACACACATATACATACACATATATATCTCTATATATCTATCTATCTATCTATTATATATATATATATATATATCTATATATCTATCTATCTATCTATCTATATATGTATACCCTTTGGGGTGTGAGCAGCTGTTGCTGGGGGTGCCAGAATCCATTGAGGAAGAAAAATTAAAAACATTATTTGTACAAAATCTTAATTTATCTATCCATTCCTAAATAATTAAATGGGCAGGCTATTTCGTATCAGTGCAATACGCTGCTTGTTAAAACGGATGACTCCTGCTCTTACGTGCACTTAGTGCTGCGTGGGTATTATGAACTATCGTATCTGTTCAAGTTCTATTTAAATTTTAAATATAAGTAATTTTTATTTGGTCGACACCCTAGAAATATGTTTAGTAGGAATGTAAGTTAAATTTAGTCATCATTGCATAAATTTTTCTTCATCATAGAAATTTAAAGACTAAATTCAACTTTCATTCCTACCAAAGATATTTCTGGAGACTAAATAGAACCTACTTATATACAAATTCGAGCTATTGAGCTGTTGCCTGCCTGCCTGAATAAGTCACCCTCGCTTCGCTCTTACTTTTTTACCGTTCATTTAATCATGGCTAGTCGCGGAAAAATTATAACATGGAAGGAGGATTACACTGAGTATGGCTTTACCAAAACAATTATTGATGGTGAATAAAGTATCCATTATTCATAAAGCTTCAATTGGTGATCTGTTTTTCAGAGTTAACCTCATATTTTTTCATACTTCTCAAACCAAGGGGGTAAGAGGGTAAAATGAATCGGGAAGCGCTGATATATATATATTTAATATACTGAAATAGTTTTATTGTCAAATAATGCAAACAGTACGCGGCACATGTTTTGCCCTAATTCTGGGCTCATCAGGCAGTACACACTTACTGCACCCCTTCTCGGGAATCGAACTTCAGACGTCAGCGCCAGGGTGTGTGGTTCGTTTATTTGACAGTATGTAGATCGGGGTGTATATATATATATCTATACTAATAAAAGGCAAAGCCCTCACTCACTCACTCACTCACTCACTCACTCACTCACTCACTCACTGACTCATCACTAATTCTCCAACTTCCCGTGTGGGTGGAAGGCTAAAATTTGGCAGGTTCATTCCTTACAGCTTCCTTACAAAAGTTGGGCAGGTTTTGTATCGAAATTCTACGCGTAATGGTCATAACTGGAAGCAGTTTTTCTCCATTTACTGTAATGGAGATGAGCTTCAATGCCGTGGGGGCGGAGTTTCGTGTGACATCATCACGCCTCCCACGTAATCACGCAGTACATAGAAAACCAGGAAGACCTCAAAAAGCGCTGAAGAAAACATGCATTATATAATTGAGAAGGCAGCGAAACAATAAGAAGCGAGCGAGTGACATATACAACCATATTCATGAGTTCTGCTACTTGGAAACAAAGCCCGATGTAAACCTACACTTTAAATTAAGTTCATAGACAGGCTGCCGCTGGCGTTTGTAATTTAGTGCCTGCCCATATAAGGCCGTCCGTCAGCGGCAATCAATAGCAAACTGCCACGGGTAAATATTCACGGGTTGAAGGACTGTGCTTAATGGAGAGGAAGATGAGATGGTCAGGGTGGTGTTTGACACAAACTCAGCGAAACTGCGAGAGAAAGTTTTAAGTGCCAGGACTAAGGTAACATTAAATACAGCCATGGACATAGCACGAGATGGCACCAGCACAGCTGGGAACCTTCGATGCATGTACACGAGTGGCTCACGTGAACTGGCGCAGTGCACAGATAAAGGCAACAGTTCCAAAGAGCACTGAACAAAACCGAATTACACAATTGAAAAGGCAGCAAAAAATATGAAGCGTCTCATACATACAAGCATATTCATAAATCCAACTACTGCGGAAACAAAGCACACGTTGGAAAAAGTCAATGTCCGCTAAAAGAAGACAGTGTAAAAAACCCGTGCATGCAGTGTGTCAGGTCTCAGATAAAGAAGAAGGCGAGCTGTTTATTGATGCAGTAAGAAACGAATCGATGAAAGAAACCTGTCATCTTTACAGCGATTGACAAACACGGAATGTAACTTGAACACAACACATCCTACAAATACGAACCTGATTGAAAGAAATAATGATAATCAAATCCTTGATGACAGCAACACTCAGTAACACTCACAAAACAAATACTGTATATTGACAGTCATGTTACGTTATTTTTAAAATGTTCCCTTTTCTTTTCTAGCTTTTTAACACACTACTTCTCGCTGCGATACGGGTATATATATATATATATATATATATATATATATAACCCGATCTACATACTCGAATAATGGATACTTTATTAGCCATCAATGATTGTTTTGGTAAAGCCATACTCAGTGTATTCATTAGATGAGCGGTAAAAAGTAAGGCGAGGGAGGATGACTTATTGAGGCATGCAGGCTGTAGTGCGCGTCAACTCTATCTGAATTGCGATCACATTTGAAAAAATATATCTTTTCAAGTTCTATTTAGTCCATATGTGTCAAACTCAAGGGCAGCGGGCCACATCCGGCCCGGCGTGTAATTATATCCGGCCCGCAAGATCATTTTATATACTGTATTATTGTTATTAAAGCCCGGGTATATGAAGCGCTGGTAACACAATAAACTACAGATCCCATAATGCAGCGCTTCAGCTGCCTTGCGAACACTTACGCGTTAATCAAGTCTACCTTATGATGCTGCAAGTTATTGCGAAGCTAGCTCACACGATGCTGAAGAGAAAAGTTGATTCTGAAAATAGAGCCTTTAAAAACCGATGGGAGGCTGAGTATATGTTTACTGAACCCGTGTGTCTCATTTGTGGAGCTAATGTGGCTGTAATTACAGAATTTAATCTAAGACGGCACTATAAAACAAAACATCAGGGTAACCTGAAAGACCTGAATGCAATGCAGAAGATACAGAAAGCAGAAGAATTAAATAAGAATCTGACACTTCAGCGGACGTTTTTACCCATGCACAATCACAAAGTGATTTCAATTGAGGCTGCTTTTATGGGAGACACAACCACTTGCCCCACTTTCCCTGTTACCAAGTAATGTTAAACCAAGTCGTCACTACGGTGTTCCCAAATACGCACTTTGCTGATAAACTGAGCGCACTGAGTTTGCACGGCTCGAACCTTGTGCATGTTTGGTAGCACATATCTGTGTGAGAAGCTCTTCTCAGTGATAAAGACTAACAAAACAGCACACAGGAGTCGCCTCACTGATGAGCACCTGCAGTCCATCCTGAGAATCTCCACAACACAGAACTTCACACCAAACAGAAACGAACCTGTGGCCAAAAAAAGATGCCAGGCGTCCAGCTCTAAAATGACATATGAGCAAAGACAACTGAATGATTTGATTTGTTATTGCTGAAAGGAACACAGGTTTTGTCATGCAGCATGTTCATATTTGAATTTGTATAATTTTGACAGGATATATTTTTATGGAGAGCAAAATTTTTGGGATATTTAAAATCTAAGTTTATTTTTTATAAAATATAAAATTACATAAGAGTAAAGAAATTTGAATGTTTGTTCTTTTAATGTTTACTTTATTTCTAACTTGTATAATTTAGACAGGATATATTTTTATGGAGAGCAAAATATTATAAGTTGTTTAAGGTTTGAGTTGATTTATTCAGGAATAATATTCCTGTCTGTTTTTACCATTCCTACCAAAGATATTTCTGTCGACTAAATAAAAATTCCTTCTATTTAAAATTTAAATAGAACTTGAACAGAATACGATAGTTCATAATATCCACGCAGACTTGCACCTAAGAGCGGATGTCATCCGTTTTAACAAACAGCGTATTGCACTGATACGAAATAGCTGTGTGTGTATATATGTAGATATGTATGTATATGTATATATATGTTTATATATGTGTGTGTGTATGTATATATATATATATGTATTTGTGTGTATATATGTGTGTGTATGTATGTATGTGTGTATGTATATGTATGTATATATATGTAGATATATATATGTATGTATATATGTGTGTGTGTATATATATGTGTATATGTATAGATATGTATATATATATGTTTGTGTGTGTGTGTAAATATATATATATATTTATATTTATATATATATATATATGACAGCAACACTCATCACTCACAACAGTGACAAAACAATTACATTGACAATCATGTTACGTTATTTTCAAAATGTTTCCTTTTCTTTTCATTGCTTCTTTAACACACTACTTCTCGCTCTGGCTTGGTATTTTGTTAGTATATATATATATATATATATATATATATATACTGTATATATATATATATACTGTATATATATATATATATATATATATTACTTTTGAGAATGCAACGTATAGTTTTGTCCAGGAGGAAAGCAATGTTGCCTCAAATTAATGGCAACCTTTTGTAGGTTGTGTCCCTGAGACTTATTGTCATCGCGAAGCAGAGCCTTACTGGAAATTTGAGGCATTTCAATTGAAATGGGAGATCAGATGGTATAACGGTGATGCCAGGAATACATTCAGAGTGTGGCGCTCTGCTGTTTTTGTGTAGCTGCCTTCACACAGCTTCTCCGCTGCTTTATAAATGAACGCCATATAAGGCCATCGTTTCTCCTTGCTTCGCGGTTCTGTACTGTTTTATTGTTCGTTTATTACGATTCTTACAGTTATTGTGTAGCTATTCGAGACTTACTTTACTGTTCAGGTATCCATTTCCTTTATTTAATCCGCAGCTTGTACGTTATATTTTGCTCGTTTATTATGATTATATAGATACAGTATTTATTGATTCCCTTCTTTAGCTGACTGCCTGCTCATATAAGACGCTCCGCTGGTTTTTTGTGAAACAGCCTTTACACAGCTTCTCCGCTCTTTTATAAACGAAGACATATAAAGCCATCACCTTGTCAATTGTTTAATGCGTTTTTTGAACAGGTTTGATGCATGGAAGTGATCACTCCTACTGCGTTCAGTAAGTTCACGTGAGCTGCTCTCTTGTGTGATGTTGCGATGTCCACGGCTTAATTTAATGTTAGCTAAGACCCGGCACTTAAAAGTTTCTGGCTGCACTCCGGTTGTAATATGACGAAGCTGCGCGAGCTCACTCTTGAGAATGCAACGTAAGTTGTCCAGGAGAAAAGCAATCTTGCCTGAAAATCAATGGCATCATTTTGTAGGGTCTGTGCCTGAGACTTATTACTTGTCATCGCAGAGCCTTACTGGAAATTGGAGGCATCTGAATTGAAATGGGAGATCAGAGGGTATAAAGGGGACGCGGGGAATACATTGAGTGTGGAGAAACTCTAGAGACAGTGTGTGTATTAACTTGTAGATTTTTCTGTGAGTATTTGGTGGCAGCGTGACGAAGTTGCTTCCGCAAGACCGCGTTAGCCGCGGAGCGCAGCTCAGAGCGAAATGAGGTGAATGGGAGGGGAGATGATGACGTCACTCCCCCACCTGCCTTAACTGTCAATCCCCCACAAACACAGTCTCTCGGAATTTGCATAAGCACAGCCCTTCACCAGCAATTTTAACTTAGTTACAAAGTGATCAAAACTCTTGTTTATATCCTGCGTCCTCTCATTAAACTTGTATCCCGCATTACCCGTGGGCATAAAAAAACGCCAGCGGCAGCCTGTCTATGAACTTAATTTAAACTTTAGGTTTACACCGTGCTTTGTTTCCGAAGTAGCTGCACTCATGAATATGCTTGTATGTGTCACTCGCTCGCTTCTTATTGTTTCGCTGCCTTCTCAATTGTATAATGCATGTTTTCTTCACCGCTTTTTGGAGCTCTTCCTTGTTTTCTACGTACTGCGTTGACAGTCAGTTCACGTGATTACGTGGGAGGCGTGATGATGTCACACGAAACTCCACCCCCCACGGCCATCGAGTTCAACTCCATTACAGTATATGGAGAAAAATAGATTCCAGTTATGACCATTACGCATAGAATTTTGAAACAAAACCTGCCCCACTTTTGTAAGTAAGCTGTAAGGAACAAGCCTGCCAAATTTCAGCCTTCTACCTACACGGGAAATTGGAGAATTAGTAATGAGTGAGTCAGTCAGTCAGTGAGTGAGTGAGGGCTTTGCCTTTTATTAGTATAGATAAAATATTCTAGTATTTTTAAAAAAGATCATTTAAATTATTAAAGAAACAGAAACTACATATGCCTAATGTATACATTCAAAATATTTTCTGAATAATTGTCATTAATTTAAAAAGTTTAAGAAAATACCTCTTAAAATATTGTTGTCATTTAAATCTTTGCAACTTGCTTATCATTCACAGGGGAGACATACCAATAAATGTAACAGTCTGAAAAAATACAAAGGTAATCCCTTTATGTGCTTCATTCCTCTAGGATATCTTGTTTTGTTCTGCCTGTTTTAGAAAGAAACACAATTGTCAAAGGAATATGTTTGAAGGCAGCTTAATATTTTTATAATACTTCGGGTATCGAGGGTGAGCTTTGTATAAATACTATATTTTGTAAATGAAACAGGCACAAAGGGTAGGCAAGGGAAATGAGTATAAATCTCCAAGAACAAAACAAAAACAACTCAAATGACCCTTGAATATGACTGCTTTATGTAAGTACCTGTAAAATGCTACATTCTAAAAGCAGGATTTGTCAAAGTAATAAATTAAATTTTCTGTTGTTATAATAAAATTAAAAGACTTGAAGAAGCATAGGAGTAGTGCTAACGCTAATATTTGAGCACAGTGCAGATTATTATGTTACATGTGATAAGGTTCACTGAGATTAGAAATATAAGGCATTACTACTCTGACTTGGTCACTACACTATTAAAACTTTCAACAAAAAACTGTAGAATTCAGTGCTCTGTATAATAACATGGTATAAAGATAAAATTATTCCCTCTTATGAATGCTATCTTTTTAATTGAGACTGGCGAGCATTTATTATATAGGTAACATCATACAAATACATACAATTATTAGATAGATAGATAGTAATTCATACCCAATTTCTCTATTTGACCAAATCTTTCTGTCAAAAAAAAAAATTAAAAACTTGACTTAATAGGCTAGGTCTAGTGATTATGAAATGCAAATTTATAGTTGAATAGCCTTGTTGCTTCACATAAAGCTACATTTCGACGAAGATTTGGGAAACTGAAAGAAAAAGAATCAGCTACTTACTTTATAAGTAAGATGGCCTCAAGATAAAGCCTGTAAGTAAGGGCACATGCTGATGGATACCAAACCTAGTAAACGCACTATACCTTGAGAGCTTCATCAGGATGGCCACTACTATTACAACACTATTACAGATTTGGAGTTTCTAGGAATTGATGGGCATTTACATATGGACTATAAAAAGAAGTACAGTTTAGCATAATGAGTATGTTATTAGGGATGAGGACAGACTTGCATTTGTGGAGACACATTTCTGTAGCTACCAAAAAGAGAAGTGGCTTTGACAAGACAGTAATAGTCATCAAACATCCAGCAAACTGCCAACCAAGATCCAAAACAGGGGAGGCCCAGAAAATGCCTTATGCCTCCTCCTGTATTCAGGTGTCTGTCTCACCCTTGACTTTTGTATAACTATTGGGAGGTATACTTAAATATTTAATAGTTCTTGCTGAGAAGTGAAAAACCTTGTTAAAGTTAGTGAGTATTGTGCCTGTTTGATCAAGTTTAAAGAGGATATATCCTCTTTTCCGCCATTAATGATTTGGGTGCTATAAAAGGTGCAATCAAATAAAGTCATTCCAGTAAGGAGTTTGAGAGGTGCAACTGTGCCTGTACTTACAGGCTAAAGGTTTAGTCTCCCTGGTCGACTATCAGATAAGATGCTATACCTGGTCAGCCAGCAGCTGTTATTGGAAATAGAGAATGCCACTGTTGACATTTAGCGTAAAACTTTAGAAGAACCATTTTATACTATGATATCAGTAAAAACAAAATTTATATTTTTCTTTAAGGATTGCATTACTACTAGTATGTTTTAAAAGGCAGGTTAATTAGCCCATCCACTAAAGAAAACTTCATCAAAATATTAAATCAGCTCAAGTTAAATAGCATAGGTTGAAATCCAAAATATTCTTTAAAGTAAGCTCCAAACTATTGTATTATAGTTACAATTACAGTAGGCTATGTGTAAGTACTCTGTGACTGTACTCAGCCAAAAACAAAATAAAGTGAAATATACAAAATGTTAAAGTGGTGAAGTGAGTAAGGGGTCTGTGGCAGTGCAGGCTTGTTTTAAGAATGAAAACAGTGCAGCAGCTCAGTCTTGGTGGGTGTCAGTGTGCATGACAGTGTGGCCCAGTGGCCTCAGGGTGTTGATAATGTTCATTTCAGTTGAGCTGGTTTCCTCATCAGTGCTCTGTGGATCATCAGCAAGGCACCATCATTTGCAATAATGCAACACAGCCTGATTAGGTTAGAGGTGTGAAGAAACAAAAGAAAGAAAATTTAGGAAGTGTGGTGAAAAGAACAGGATTAAGTTGGGGCTAGTGTAAAGAGAAGTCCATGAAGTGGTCATGAAAAACTTCACGATGGGGCTACGTGACAGAAGCTGCAGGGGTGGACTGGATTGCTTCTGCTGTGCGGTGGAGAACAGAAGTGATCGTGAGGCTCCTAGAAATCTCGTGGATGCCAAGATGGCTGTAGGGAAGACGGTGCCAGGTTCAGCATGTCCCATTGGATGCTGAGGGATGGAGAATGGGACAGAATCAAGGAAGGGCTCCTACGGATATAGCAGACACTGAGGCATAGGAAAGACAGAGTCAAGCTCAGGTCCCAGTGGATGCTGAGAGATGGTAAATGGGACAGGAGTCAAGTAAGGGGACTGCTTTTGCCCGGATTTCAGACTGGGTGACAGGGGCAAGACAAGAGAGAAAGAGAGCACTGGAAATAGAATTTTGAAGGTGATTCTGGTTATATTTTATCCTTGATTTATTGACTTTATTATTTAAATTTCAAATTCCTGACATAGAACTGTTTTATTGTGGATTATTTATTTATTAATTTATTGAAGGCAGCACTGCGCTTTAATTTAGACACTTTGTTCAAGCATAAAATGCAGTGAGGGATTGCCGGTCGTGTATCCCGGCCAACACCCCCAAACCGCCAGATGGAGCCATCCCTGCAAAATGGAAGGGCCCCAAATTCCAGCAGGGCATCATGGAAATTGGAGTCTTTAATCACAGCCTTGCTGGATACCATGGGGGCCACCGGAGGATGCTGCAGGGAGGCACAGGGACTTATACTTTCCTTATAGCCCGGAAGTAATTCACAATTACGGAAACGGAAGAAACGATATACTTCCGGGCTGAAGAAAAGAGGAGTTTTGATCTGACCCGGAAGTGCTAGGAATCACATGGACTGGGGAGATCAGAAGTACTTCCGGGTCAAAGACTTTAAGCAGTGAGCTGAGTTAGGAGGTAGGGTGGCTAAGCGTCTGGGAGAGTGGAGGATTGATTATTGGTTATTATTATTGAAGTATTGTGGGGAGGAGGGTGCTTTGTGCACTTTATTATTATAATAAATATTCATCTTTGAACTTTTACCTGGTGTCTGACGTGTGGTCTGAGGGTACAAGGGAGCGAGAAAGCTCTAATCTGTCACAATGCACTTTTGCACCATATCTTGTTGTTCATGTGTCCTCATCCACTCTAGCTCATCTTGGTTCATGACTATCAATAGCCAGGTTCTAGAAGGTGATGCCAGCTGCAGGCAACCTGGGCATGTCAGTCAGTCCCCAAAATGATAATGGATACACCCTTATTCCCAAAACAGGATAAAAATAAAAAAGTATTACTTTCTAATTATGAGCTGGTTGAGCAAATAATATCTTTTTATTTTATTCTTTTAGCTTACATTTTTCTACTAAAATGCATATATTTAATTTTTAAGCCCTAGAAAAATTATTGGCCAAAGACAAATGGACATCTTTTCCAATCCTAAATAGCAAAATGCATTGAAATACAAATTTTTAGTCAAGTATGTGCCAGAATGAGTCAGAAAAAGATTTTTTAAACTAAGTAGTAGGCTGCTTTGCAAAAAGGCAGATGGAATAGACTAGTCAGCTGCTGTCTCCTTCTGGTTGATTGATTAGAAATAAACTTCAGAAATAAGGCTGCTAATGCAGAGGGAATGGCTGGCTGGAGCCACAGTCACAGCCCTCTGTGGTCATAACACAGCCAACAACACCAAAATGAACAAATATTTACATTTTTTAAAATAAAATAAGTGTGAATTCAGGTAAACACAAAGTTCTGTATTAATAGAGTGAAAAGATAAATGTACAGCCTCTTTAGGCCTGACAATACTGGTACTAAAACCTACCTACTTGCCTATCAGCTTAGGTGTCTCTCCCACTTGCCCAGCTGAAAATATTGACTTCCAACAAAGCCCCAGAAGCACTTTTGAGCTTGGGTGATCCTACTCTCAGAAAAAATAGGAAGAACGTCCTCTAGTAGCCCTGGTACCCTGTCTCCTAATCATTTCCTTTCTTCAAAGTAGACATTTTTATGGTTAGTACAGGATCTAGAATTTGTGACTGAATAGAATTTTCAGGGATTTTCTATCCTTTTTTGTTTCTGTGGTGTCCATGTGTCTGAACGGTTTTCCTATTCTATTCATCCAGTGATATTTCACAAATCAGTGGCTTTGTTCATGATTATTTTTGTTTTGATTCCACATCTTTCTGAGTGGTTACTATCTGTTTTCTCCTAAGTGAGATGTGAAGATATGTTTATTTTGGTTTAAATATTATTTATTTTTTGTCAAATGTTGAATATGACAAATGTACTGTAGAACATTATGCAATTGTATTTCAAATAAATAAAATAGATATATATAAGTAGTTATAGGCGGGGACATACTGTCAAAATCGCAATTAGAGCTGTCAATCAAAATGATTAATGTCCTTTAAGCCCCGCCCCTACGACGTCATACCGGAAGTCCCGCCCCGATGACGCAATACCAGGAGTTCCACTCCGTCGCCCCTGATGACGTCACTCCGGAATTCCCCGACCCCTCCACGTGACCAGGCCCTTCCCCCCGGCTCCTGATTGGTTCACCAAACTGTCAAGGGCCGTTTGACGGATGTCTGCCCCCTCGTTGAACCCACCCCTTGCACCTGATTGGTTCACCAAACTGTCAAGGGCCGTTTGACGGATGTCTGCCCCCTGTTTGAACTCCCCACTGCCCCTCTCTCCCGAAAGACAAGCCCGGGCATGTTACAGCCTTTACCTCGACAAGCTCAGACATGCCCGGGGCATGTCCTGGCAAGCTCAGACATGCTCGGGGGCTGTCTCGGCCCCCCGCCCTTTCTCTAGCACAAGCCCAGACATGCCCGGGGTCTGTCCTGACCAGATCAGACACGCCGAAAGTCATCCTGCACCGGTCCGAGGACGTTCTCATCCGTATCCTGCCAGCCTGAAGGGCCTGCCTCGGCCCCGGTGAGGCAGCATCTGACGACCGGCCTTCCCACACCTCCTGGTCCCCCACACCTCCCAGTCCCTCACACTTCCCTGCCGAAGGCCTAAAAAGCGAAGCATTTTGTTCTGTCTACGATTTTAAGATGAACATGCCATGAAAACATCTCATCTTTGCTTCAAACTAAGTCAAGCTACTTTTTTTTTCCATCTCACACACAGATAACAAACTGTGAGATCAAAGACACGGCCTGAGTCAGGCCGCATTTAACCATAGGCTCCCCAACACTTCCCAGCCACTTCTGAAACGGGCGGTATAAAACAGCCAAGCATTTTGTAAAGACTCTGACCAGGAAAATGGAATCTAGGCCCCAGGTCCCAGTGAAGCGTCGGATCCGCAGGGTGAAAGGATGTTTGTTGCCCGAGTTTCTTGAACCTGAAGCGGCAGACGTGGGTCGGACCAAGTCGTGCGAAACAAAGGTAGAATCAGGCGGCGACGATAAGGGAAACCCAACTTTAGTCTACGCCACGCCCCTCCCTTTTACCCTAAATACTCCACCTGTTAGTCCCCGGATTTAAACGGATGACCAGACCTCAGCATTCGTTGAAGCTTTTAGCGCTCTCTGCATTTCGACAGCTACCGACTCTGAAATGACCGAGGTCGGTGTAACATCCTCAGGGTTCCCGCCTGAGGCTCCAAAGCCTGAATCTTACCAATTCTATAACACGGGCAGGGTGGATGGCATTCAGGACCACCAAGAATGTGACCCGCGTTATTTTACTGTACGACCTGATTACACTCTCTGGGCTACAGACCTTGAGACCGATGGTGGATTTCAGTTTCCAGGGCCGGTGAGTTCTTACCCCGTCTTCGCTAATGGTGATCAGACGGAAACCTCTTACCTAGCTCCAGGACAACCTTGGGTGAACAAACCAGTTCCAGTGGAACCGATGTCGATCGGACTTTCTGAGATAGATATGTACTGTCCTGATGGTGTATTGTCTGAAACCTGGAAAAAGGCCCTGCAACTTGTTAAAGGACTGATGATGTCTCTGCTGGACATTATTGTCTACTACGACCAGAAAAAAGAATGTCAAGGCTGTGATATAAATCATCCCGGACAGTCTAGGCATACTTGCCTCTTTGAACCTGAAATCGGCTACCGACAAGGACATTTTCAGATGATTCTGAAGATTTTCCGTAAGTCTTGGCTGAAACGATTGGCAGTGAAAGTTCTGGGGTATTATAATATTCTATTGCTGATTCCCAAAATAGACACAGTGTTTGAAAAGACTGTGGATGATTTTGAAAATACCAGCTCTATTTATGACACTGTAATGCAGTCATTTTATGAAATGGATGAATACTCCTACTGTGTCACCCGCCGTGTGGCAAATGAGTTTTGTGAGCGTAATATTAATCATGAGGGTCATATGAATCTGTGGACTAAATATGACCTGGAATTTGATGATATGATAGAACTGGTGGGTCTTTCTGAACCTGAAACTGCAGCAGTCTGAACCATTCAGAATCCTAAATAAATGTTTTCTAAGTTGTTAAGTGGTGTCAGTGTCTGATTTATCACCGGCGATGGAGCAGGTCTTGGAAAACACATATTATAACTGAGAATCCAGGGGCCTTGGGGGGTAAAGAATCCTTGAAAGAGATCTCCAGCATGCGGGGCACCGTATTGGGGACCAAGAGGTATCCGATTGGTTATCGGGGCAATACACCTACACGATCCATAAACCAGCCAGAATCCATTTTAAAAGGAATAAAGTGTATGTTTCCAATATAGACAAGCAATGGCAGATCGATCTGGCAGATATGACAAACCTGGCCGAGTATACCCATCTACTGAGTTTCGGGATAAAACATTTCACCACCGCTAGTGAATTAAAGGCTTCGGTGGTGGAGAGGTTCAATCGAACTCTGAAGACCAAAATGTGCCGTTATTTCAGCTCCCGCAATACCCGGTCCTATCTGCCCAGGCTACAGGACTTGGTGAAATCTTATAATCTGAGCTATCACCGAGGCATAAAAATGGCCCCTGCCGAGGTGAACAGTTATAATTCTTGGAAAGTCTTTAAAAACTTATACGGCCTAACTAAACCCAAAAGAAGTCTAAAATATAAATTCAAAGTCGGAGATACGGTGAGAGTGTCGAAAGCCTGCAATCCTTTTACCAAGGCCTATGAACAAACCTTTTCAGACGAGGTATTTACCGTTTCTGAACTAGTCCCTAGGGATCCGCCTGTCTACAAGCTCAAAGATTATGACGACGAAAAACATTATAGGTTCCTTTTACGATGCGGAGTTACAAAAGATTCGAGGGCCGGACGTCTTCAGGATTGAAAAGATTTTGGTGAAAAAAAATATCCGTACAAAAAAGCATATTTTGGTGAAATGGCTCGGATGGCCCGAAAAGTTTAACAGTTGGATCCCTGAAAGCTACGTGCAAGACATTAAATACTGAGAATGAAAAATAGTATTTCATTCACAGGGTTTTCATAATGGAGAGAAAAAGCTTTTACGTCGTTCTTCCCAGCAATTCTTCCCAGGATGTTTTCCCTAATAACACCATCGCCAAATTTACCGTTAAATTAGCCGCCCCCATTGAACTACAGGGCCCCTGGGAAGTTGCATTGGCTGAAATTCAGTATCCGCACACCTGGAATACCCTAGGTAAACCTGATAATTTTATTGTGGTGTCCCCGCGAATAGTTAAATATTATACTATTCCATCGGGGTATTACGCTAGCCTCGAGAAAGTGACCTCCAAGATGAATGAAGCATTGGCGAAAGAACCCCAAGCCATCGAGGGCGGTTGAGCCAACACTCCAATACTGGAAAACACCATGAGATTTCGGTACAGTGCTCTGGAGCGAAGATTCTACGTCGTAAGCACGGTGAAGGATGAATCTCTGCATGTCAAGGGACAGTTGGGGAGGATTTTAGCAGCTCATGCGGACGTGAACACAGGTCTGGTGAATGAAGCTCCTTACCCCGCGGATATCAGAGCAGGGTTTTATACCTTGTACGTCTACAGCGACATTGTGTCTCAACAAAGAGTCGGAGACAACTACGTCCCTCTCTTGAGATGCGTACATATTCAGCATGAGATGAATAAGATTACCACAATCACCTACAACAGGCCGCACTACGCTCCAGTCAGCAAGAGTCAGTTTGATACTTTGACCGTTGAAATAAAGACGGATCAGAACAAACCGGTTCCATTTCAGTTTGGTAAAGTCATTGTCAAGTTACATTTCAGACCCTGTAAAAGTTGTATACATGACTAATACAGAGATGAGATCTTACCTGGACCCTAGTCCCTACATGCATTATTATGAAGCCCAAGTGGGCAATGGCCTCCCCAGGTTTTCTGGGCTCCCCGTTATGTATGGCTCTGGGATCGGCGGAATATTTCGTGGGTTGTTTAGACGAGCTTTGCCTCTCTTGAAAAGATTCAAAATTGTCAAACCCCACATTAAATCAGCCGCTAAGAATATTGTCAAAGACGTGGCGGCAGGGGCCATGTCGGGAGCGATGACTCGAGGAAGTGAAGAAAATCAATCGGGGTCGGGTCTAATGGTGATGAGGAAAACTAAACGTAAGAGACCGCCCAGATCATGAGCCGCCCCAATCATCAAAAAGATGCGCCGTTCATCATTTTCTTCTCTCCGACACAAGGATAAGTCCCGCGCCCACAGAAAAAAGAAATCGAAAAACATTTTTTAACTCAAGATGTCTTTCGTTCATTGAATGTCTCAACAGTGTGTGAAATCCGAACTGGACTTGTTTACGGTACCCTATACTCAGACTAGCGTAGAAAAAAGCATCTATGTCGAGGTCCTCCCTCTCTCATCTCTATCGGAAGTCGTCCCATTGGAGTTTCTGATTACCGGGAACGGGGAAGACTACTTGGACCTGAATAACACACTTCTACACGTCCGATGCAAAATCGTCAATGCCGACGGAACTAATCTGGGCCAAGGGGCCTGGGTAGCCTTGGTTAATTATCCGATAACCGCCTTATTTTCACAAGTGGATGTCACCTTGGGAGATCGCTTAATATCACAGAGTTCCAGCCTTTACCCGTACAGGGCCCTTTTTGAGGAATTGTTAAATTACAGCAATGAAACTGTCAAGTTTCAATTTGCTTCAGGTTTTTTTTACAAAGACACAGCCAACTAACATGAAAACACCGCCTTGGATGGACCGAATGAGGGGTTCAAAAAAAGAAACGGATATACGGCCCAGGGTAAAACAGTAGAACTCCTCAGGCCTATTCATTCCGACCTATTTTTTCAAGAAAAATTAATTCTAAACGGGGTGGATGTCAGAATTAAAATGGTACGGAGCAAAAACGAATTCTGTCTGATGTCCAGAGATGCCGAGCGTTACAAAGTAAACATTTTATCCGCCGATCTTTTTGTTAAGAAAGTTGAAGTTTCGGCGGCGGTGAAAATAGGGCACGCCCACACACTCAGTAACCCGTGGAAAGAGTGAATATGAAAGTTCTCAGTATGCCAGCCGGGATCCGAGTGAGCAATCAGGAGAACCTGTTCTTGGGACAGATACCCAAGTATGTGGTCCTAGGCTTGGTGGATAATGATGCCTTTTCAGGGGATTACGCCTGAAATCCCTTCAATTTCAAGCATAACCAGGTGGAGTTCCTGGCCTTGTATTTGGACGGAGAGCAGATTCCCGCCAAACCATTTCAACCTGATTTTGCTAATCACATCACAGCTCGAGAATATTACAACCTCGTGCTGGCCTCCGGAAAGCATTTGAAAGACCTGCTTCTAGGCATCAAACGCTCTGAATTCTCCCAGGGATACACTCTCTTTGCCTTTGATTTGACGCCCGATCAAGAATGTGGAGACCATTTCTCCTTGATGAAAACCGGGAACATGAGATTTGAAATCCGCTTTCGACCACCCCTACCCCATACTGTGAATCTAATAGTGTACGCCGTCTTTGACAACATTATTGAAATAAACCAGAGAAGAAACATACTTTATGATTACTAAAAAAAGCATAAACACCCTGCAGATCGACAAACTCCTGTCCAGTAATCCGTACACAGAAAAGCTGTTTTACGGAGTGATGGCGTGCGACCAACTGCCAGAAAAGATACTCACGGCTCTCCCGACCATGATCGTCGTCAATACTCATCGTTAAAATCAACCAGGAGAACACTGGTTGGCCATACATCTCAGAGAAGACGGAACTGGAGAATTTTTTGATTCCTACGGCGCCCCACTAGACTTTATCTATTTTCCTGAGGAAATATACAGCTTTTTAAACAGAAACTGTAAAGACATTATTCACCATACCCGACAGCTTCAAAGCTGGTTTTCTACCGTCTGCGGACAACATTGTATTTTATTCCTGCATCACAGAGGGAAAGGACGTTCTTATAAAGAGGTCATGAACCTGTATTTTAATGAAGTCACCAAGAACAATGATATGGCTCAAAAGTTTGTCAACACTTTGTCTAACAACGCTCCCAGAGGTTTTCAGGATCATCCCTGCATGCAAAGTTCTAGGCCCTGTCATCATCTTAATAAAGAATAGACCACCTTTGTAATCCAATATAATATTTTATTAAAAACAAAAATATAATTACATTTCAATAAGGAATACATTCATTCTTTCTGCGAGATTTGGTTTTCTTGCCCACAGGTGTATCGGGAGCAATGGCAGCAGGGACCGAGGCAGAGGTAGCAGAGGCAGAGGCCCCGTCCGGGGCAGAAGTTTTGAAATTCTCTAGAAGCTCTCTCGTGTCAATGTTCGGCACGGCAGAGGTCGGAATGTTCAATCCGGCCAGGGCCTTAATAAGTTCTTTCCACTCCCTAGGTCTCCAATAGGGCGGTATGTTGTGATGGGCGGTTAAGTTTCGCATTAGATTGACCATATTCGTACCGGGTAAAGGTTCTCCACGAAACACAAACTCTCCCAAGCCATTCCAGTAGGTTGTATTAGGGTGATGCGACATTTTCTGTAAAATAATTTCAGAATATTCCTTTGATTTATCCGGAGCACTTTTCAAAATCTCGTCGTACACCCTTTCTTCTGGGGTACTAGGGGCCTGTTTGAGAACTCCCGACGGTTTCTCCTGGTTCTCGTCAGGCAGCAATAACTTCAGAGAACTGGATTCTTTATCCGCTTTTTTCACAAAGGTCAGGTATCTTTGCAAGACGGTCGTATAAAGTTTTACTTTTGCATTGGCGCTCAAGTCACCGCGTTCAAGTATGAGTTTCATTAGTTTATCCAGTTTACTTTCCGTAGCTCTTAAAAGTTCGCTGGAAGTTGGGGCTTTCTGATGCCATTGAGCCATTTGTTGTTGTGGGACCAGGTACATCTTGCGTGTGTATTCCATATTTATAATCTCGAACCTATTAAACTAGTAATGAAAGGAATGGCGGCGCTTAATAGGGCACCGAGAAACCCTCCTTTCTGATGTAAAAGGGCTTTTTTCTTTTTAACGGTGAGTTTTTTATCGCCGAGTTTTTTAACGGAGCAAGAATGCTTTATTTAATTTAGATTTTCAGCGGTGTTAAAGAAATGGGGAAAGTACCCTTTTTGAGCCTGGAATCCCAGGGCTTTGGGGGCCGAGGCAGGCCCTTCAGGCCGGCAGGATACAGATGGGAACGTCCTCAGACAGATGCAGGACGACTTTGGGCATGTCTGAGCTTGTCAAGGTAAAGGCTGTAACATGCCCGGGCTTGTCTTTCGGGAGAGGGGGGCAGTGGGGAGTTCAAACAGGGGGCAGACATCCATCAAACGGCCCTTGACAGTTTGGTGAACCAATCAGGGGCGGGTTCAACGAGGGGGCAGACATCCGTCAAACGGCCCTTTACAGTTTGGTGAACCAGTCAGGTGCAAGGGATGGGTTCAACGAGAGGGCAAACATCTGTCAAACGGCCCTTGACAGTTTGGTGAACCAATCAGGAGCCAGAGGGGAGGGGCCTGGTCACGTGGAGGGGCTGGGGAATTCCGGAGTGACGTCATCACGGGCGACGGAGCGCAACTTCCGGTATTGCGTCATCGGGCGGGACTTCCGGTATGACGTCATAGGGGCGGGGCTTAAAAGGTCATTAATCATTTTGATTGACGGCTCTAATTGCGATTTTGACAGTATGTCCCCGCCTATAACTACTTATATAATAAACTAAAATCTTAATTCTGAAAAGTCAAAAGCTTTATGTGTTACAGGACAACACAAACAAAACACACAAATAAATTATTTGATTAATAAGGGATTTTCCTACTTTGTGTTCAGTGTTTATGTGATGTTTCTGTCCCATTACCCTGCCCTTTATAAGCAGGTTAGGAAGATGAATGGATGCCCGTAACGCCTGTTTAGTGATTGTCGATTGCATACTACGTGCAAGCTCAATCTCACTGAAGCACACAAACGCATTATCAATCTAGCCTTTGCTATATACATAAAGAAATAAGCTTCTGTATAGTGAAAGATATAAGTGATTATTAGTGTACTTTTTCCTATAATTATTGTCTAGTTGTCTATAGAACAGAAACATCAATTCACATCATATTCAATAATCTTAATAATGGCACTTGGCGATGACTTCCTGAGATAAATCCATGCCAAGAAACACCTACCCCTAATCTACAGGAGTGACTGGATGTACACAGACAGTCTTCTTTTAGAATGGCTCAGCTTTACAATGGTGGTTTACTTTTTGCCTTTTTTCCTTCTTTAAACAGCATGGATACAATGTTTTGCAATATGTGTGTAATCTCAAGATATGGATCAATACTCAATAACATTTTTGGAATAAAAAATGGACACATGGCAAGTGTACAGCTTTTCTTTATAAAGGGACTTCAGTATCCTTTACTTCCATTATAAAGTGCCAGAGTGGGACAGTTATTATTTAAAATTGAAAAAATATGTTTCAATTTACAATGTAATTTTATGTTGCAAGGTAATATACACCATTATTGTGAATAAATAACTTGGGGGAAAAAAAACTAACATCCTTTATTTAGGGTATATCAAGCTTTGTTTATGAATACTTAACTTCAAAGGAGTTAGATAGTGTATGTATGCCAAATTTATTTCTCCCACTGAAACCTGTTAAGAGGGTTTTGGTATTATTTTTATCAGAGTAGTACATAGCAGTTTTTTTTAAGTGGCTTAAATCTAAACACAATGTACAGTATACTGTATGTTATAATGTGAAGTTAGAGTTGGGTTTTGGATGTGACTTTGTTTAAACAGACTTTACATTCTTTACCTTGGATAAGTCAGTCAACAAGAAGAGACTGAAACAAATTTTATTTGATACTATCAGCATGTGCATTGGTTGAAAAAAGTGTCATTTTAAGTATATTCACAAGTTCACCACATACTACACACCATGGTCAACAGATAATGAGATGAGTAATGAATATCACAAAAAAATACATAAAGTACAATCAACTAGTAGCCAGGACATTTGGCTATCTCAAAATAGAATGTGTTTTTTGGCCTTTGCGCATGTACACATTTTTATTTTTTATACCATACACAATGCTCATAATAATGTTAGGTAAACTGTGCCCAGCTAATTGCATTTTATAACTTTGTTGTAGAAAATAGCCTTTCACATAATGTTATCATTACTCACATGGTGACAATGCTGCAAGGCTACAAAATGGCACTAAGCTTTTATTCTTTCATTTTCAAGGTCCTGCAGCACAGAGATAACTGGTTGTTTGCTTCAAGGATCATTTAGTGCAGACAAAATGAGACGGCTGGTTTGTATTAGTCACCCTTTAAACTGATTATTGTAGTAAATACAACTTATCTATGTTGATTTAGATTGTTACTTTTACAGTTTAATTAAAAATGTAGTTTTCTTTTGCAATGTATACTTAAATCACAAAAGAACATACTAAAGTCACATCAATAAAAATAAAACTATTTTGGGATTTATGAATGCTGTTTTTACGGTTTATTATGTATATATACTGACTGAAGTAATTGCAGGTTTCCTGTCTGTTGTAGATGAAGTATTATTGTCAACTGTCAAAAAATGTAGAATTTTCTCAAAAAATAGTCATTTAGCAGGCACTTACATCTCTATTTTGTTTGCCAAAAGAAGAGAACCATAGTTATTTAAAAAACTATATTTTTTTAGCTGTAAAAAGAAGCAAGCTGTTTTTCTGCATTTTGAACAGTGCCTAACTTTCTTGATTAACTTGCTTTTATACTGAAGCATGCACGAGGGCTAAGGGTGAGAGCTGCCTGTGAGTTGGAAGTACACTGAGTAATTTACAATATTCAGTAAGCTTACAATATATTTTATTCCAGATGCCAAGAATCTATTTAAAATGGAATAAAGAAAATGTCATTCTTTTACATAATGTTATCATTATTCACTTGTTGTCAATGCTACAAGAAAGAGATAAGCTGTCATTATAATTGCTTAAAAGTCTTGGTCCTGCAGCCCAGAGATAACTAACAGTGGGAAGAACTTTACTTCACATGTATTTTTCCACCATGGCCTAAAACCACTGCAGGCCTACACAATGTGTTTTATTTTACCATTATGAAGAAGTTTTAAGCTTTCACTGTTGTTCTTACTCAAAAAAAGGTTCTGCTGTTGACAAACATTTTTCTCCATTATGATTTTATTTCTCACCTATGAAAGATACAGTCCTCTCACTTCTAAAACAAGAAAAATTTATTTCTATACTTCTACCATGCTGAGATGAACTGGTGCCCGGTCTAGGGTTTGTTCCTGCCTTGCACCCTATGCTAGCTGATATAGGTTCCAGTAGACCCCCACAACCCTGTTCAGGATTAAGCAGGTTTGAAAATGACCATCTGACTGACTTCTACCTTGTCATTGTCATGTGCTTGACTGTTTGGGCCACCCTGTCTGTTGCAAGATGGTACTGCTCTTTACAACACCATCTCTATTTGTTTAATACAAACAGAATTACTAAGTAATAAACATTTAAAAAATACAGCAGTATATTATGATTTGGAACCAGAATTATTAACTGGCCCATTTTGTGACAGAAAACCTGGCGTGATAGGGAGGCTTGAATTCTCCAAGGATGTGTACATGTGGTGCAGTTAGCAATGCCAGATTTGTCTAAGGAAGTGCCAGAAAAATGTCAGTCCTAAAATTTGCATCAATTATGGTTCTATAGATAACTCAAATGGATGGTAAGATTCTGTGTGGGCAAGTGTGGCACTAGCTACTGTATTTGTTGGACAAACCAAGGCGATCATGATGCCAGTCTTTCACTAATAGTCCATACAATATTTTCATTAGTATTTCGGGGTGTTTTTTTTTTTTTTTGGTTTGTTCTTAGGCTCCTTCCCCTTTTTTGCTGCTTGGTTGCATTTGATGGTTGTAGCCACACATTGCTGCAACATGGTGGGTGTGACTTTGGGTATCATTCACACTTCAGAATAACATCAAAAGAAAGCACACTGCCCAATACAAATCATCAGGTTCTCAATATTGACAGCTTGCATACACAAGCAGCAGTCATGCTCAAATGACATACGAGGTGAGACACAAAAATAACCGGATTGGTAAAAAAAAATGTATTGATAAATTACAGGATTCTAAACATTGTCACCTTCTATATACTCCCCCTTCCGATCTCTACATCGCTCCATATGTATCTTCCATTGATTGAAACAGTGCTGGAAGTCTTCTTGCTCGAGGCTCTTCAATAGGCTTGCCGTTTTTGTCTTCAATTCATCCTTTGAAGAAAAATATGTTCCCTTTAGGTCACTTTTGATTTTAGGGAACAAGTATAAAATCACAGGGAGCTAAATCGGGCGAACAGGGAGGATGATTAAGGACAGGAGTATTTTTGTCAGTCAAAAACTGCTTTACGGAAAAAACATTGTGCGTGGGAGTGTTGTCTTGGTGAAGCACCACCCGTCGACCTGGGTGTTGAACATCTTCTACATTTTCTTGTCTTTCCTTGAAACGTTTCTGGAACTCAAAAACTTGTGTGCAAGACAAACTGTTATCACCGTACACTACTTTTTTATCATTTCATAAATTTCTGTGGCCGTTTTGTTAAATTTCGCAAGAAATTTGCTGTTGATTCGCTGTTCGATTTTTTCAAGCGACATTATAGCAGCAACTCATTTAGCAATTAGCGTCTGGACTATTCACAGGATATACCTAGCCGGTCGACAGTTTGAGAGGGTGTGTAGGAGGGGATATACTTCTATGATTCATGTTCGGCCGACCTCCAGATGGTTTTTCATTCAAGCCCCAAGCCCAGTCCGGTTATTTTTGTGTCTCACCCATACTCTACACACTAAGCATTATACTCATAAAATATATATCGAATAATTTACAAAACATTTTATGACAAAATGTAATATTTCATGCTAAATTGTGTGTTTGTAAGAGCTTTTGTCTGGTTTGCAAATCCACCCAGAGTTCTGCACATTTGTACAGGAAAAGGACTGCTAGGCCATGTATTGTTCCAAACTTTGCTTGGTATCACCACCCCTAAAAAGACGCTACTACAAAATAAAAGAAATGAAAAAGTGAAAATTAAACGGTAATATAAAACAGAGAGATCAGATATGCACTTTGAAATGTAATCTTGATCATATCAGATGCATGTTTATTTATTTATTTTTTGCTTAAAATAAATAAATATATAGGAGCAGTGGTTCAAAAAATCCAGCTGTATTCATGGTGGGGTTTAGGGATGCCCCTCCTACAATTCTTAGGACATAGTAAATATAAGGTATTACACATAGGAAGTAAAAATACACATTGGGTGGTCTGAAAATCGAGAGTACACCTTATGAGAAAGATTTAGGAGTCATAGTGGACTCTAAGCTATCGACTTCCAGACGGTGTTCAAAAGCCATTAAGAAGGTGTCACACACGTGCGAATAGGACACAGCTAAAAGGCTTACTGTAGATGTTAAGTATAAAACACCCACCCATGGTGTGGCGGGGTGCACTAACTCTTTTTCTAAGTTTCCTGCAGACCTTTCCCAGGAAATCCCACCAGGAGCCAATACCTCAGCTTGAGACGCACCACTTCCAGTCCCAGCCCTGAGGACGACATCATTTCCGGTCCCAGCCCTGAGGACGACATCATTTCCGGTCCCAGCCCTGAGGACAACATCACTTTCCCCAGACTCCCTATAAAACATCACTCCCTTCCTCTTAAGTTCAGTTCTGTTTTGGACTCTGGCATGTAACTACTACTTACTTGCAACTTTTGCTTTTTGCAGCCAAGATACAGATTATACAGGTGGCTGCCCCAAACCTTTGCAATGTCTTGGGGCTCTTCTTGTCACATTGAAGTAGTTGGCAGGATGATGACCCAGAAGAAACCGGGACAGGGCCCTAAAATAACCCAGGTAGGAAAGTACCGGGGCCGAGTTTCTGGACGGGGTGTGCATCAGGGGGTCAGGAAAGACCCGGTGCAGGCTCCGCTCCACAAGGGCAAACCCGGGCCCAGACCGCCTAGCATGGGACCTGTCTGGGAACAAGGCGGACTGCAGGGGGACATAGGGATATTGTTTGTGTGCCCTTAGAAATCCTCTGGTGGCTACCCATACCGGGGAGGTACTCATTAATGGGTATAAAGTGGCATCCCTATTTGACTCAGGCAGTAATATGTCCGTCATTGCTCGCCGTTATGTTTTACCGCTACAGTGGATTAAATGAAAGACCAGTCTTAGGTGTATACACGGAGACGTCTGCGTGTATAAATCTGCCTGGTGTTACATTTGTCATGGAAGACTCACCGTGGCGGTTCTTCCAATCCACCTTTTTCTGTAATTCTAGGACAGGACTGTTCTGACAAGAAATGCAGTGAACTGCTGAGTGCTCCCAGTCAGCCACTGAGCCTCGCAATAGATGAGAGTGACTCGTCTCAGGCTATCTCCATGTCGTGTAACCAGCCAGCAGAGATCAAGATGAAGGGCCATGACACTGATGCGGAAGCTCCTGGTCCGTCACAGGCAGCTTCATCATCTACTCGCCGCCCGATGAGCTGGGAGGAATCCCCGCCCCTTGAGGTCACACTGGATCCCCTCTTTGAACTGCAATTTCAATTTAAAGCAACACCGGCTTGTTTCAAGAGAGAACAATGAAATAACGACTCTCTGAAGTATGCTAAGAATGCAGTAGTCCTAGTCAATGGCCATCACACACATCAGCCCATGCCACAGAGACCTCACTTCGTGACAGAAAATGATCTATTGTATCAGCTCATGGAGCATAATGGGGAAGACTGGAAACTGCTGTTAATTCCATGGACCTACCGTGGCAGGTTTGTAAGTTGGCGCATGCCCACCTCCTTGGAGGCCATCTGGGCTCCAAAAAGACATTAGAGTGAATCAAGCTCCGATTTTTCTGGCCGGGAATCAAAGAGGAGGTTTGCTGTTTTTGCACTTCAATACAATACAATACAATACAATTTATTTTTTGTATAGCCTAAAATCACACAAGAAGTGCCGCATTGGACTTTAACAGGCCCCGCCTCTTGACAGCCCCTAGCCTTGACTCTCTAAGAAGACAAGAAAAAACTCCCAAAAAAAACCCTGTAGGGAAAAAAATGGAAGAAACTTTGGGAAAGGCAGTTCAAAGAAAGACCCCTTTCCAGGTAGGTTTGGTGTGCAGTGGGTATCAAAAAGAAGGGGGTCAATACAATACAGTACAATACATAGAACAGAACAAATCCTCAATACAGTATAAAAATAAATATTTTAGAAATACAGAGTAGAATTCAACAGTAGATGATATCACATAATCTGATTTGGATTTGTTTAGAGTCCTGGAGACCTCATCCATCAAGCTGCCTCCCCCATTTGGCCATTCCACAGCTGAAATAGCTCTAATCCGATGAAAGGACCCCTCCTTCCCACGATTCCTGTAGTCCTTCATCAGGGATGACTTTACCTTAGGCAGGCAAAACAACTTGGCAGGTGGGCCGTATATAGTGAAGAGAAGAGAAACAGAATAGGTTAGGGTTAGTATACAATTATATCTATCATGTTACTTATGTTTTAGTGCTAATGACTAACAACAGTGATGCAGTCTGTACAGTTAATCAGCAGCTCTAGTCAGGATATGCTAAACTGAAGTAGTGAGTCTTCAGCCGGGATTTAAAAGCTGAGACCGAAGGGGCATCTCTTATAGTTGCAGGCAGACCATTGAGCAGTTTAGGGGCCCTGTAAGTAAAAGCTCGACATCCCACTGTTACTTTATTAATCCTTGGAATCATAAGTAGACCGGCATCTTGAGATCTTAATGTGCACTCTGGTTTGTAAGTCATGATAAGTTCAGACAAGTAAGCCGGACTTTTGTATTTAATGCTTTATATGTTAAAAGGAGGATTTTGAAATCTGCCCTAAACTTAACTGGGAGCCAGTGTAAGGATTTAAGAACTGGAGTTATGTGTTCATATTTTCTTGTTCTTGTAATAATTCTTGCAGCAGCATTTTGGATTAACTGGAGGCTGTATAAAGAACAGTTTGAACATCCAGTGAACACTGCATTGCAGTAGTCAATCCTACTAGAAATAAATGCATGAATTAATTTCTCAGAATCCTGTTTATTTAGAAAGCACCTTAATTTCCCAACATTTATAAGATGGAAGAAACATGATTTGGACAACTTTGTAATATGCCTTTAAATGACATGCTAGAGTCAAGAAAACTCCTAGATTGTGGGCTGATTCAGTAAAATTAATGGTGATTCCAACTGAGTTAAATGATGACAAAATATTGTTGTGATCAGCGTCATTCCCTCCAACAATTAACATCTCTGTTTTATCTGTGTTTAAAGACAAGTAGTTCTCATCATCCACTCCTTTAATTCACTAACACAACTAATTAAAGACAACATCAGAGAAACTTCATTTGATCTAAATGAAAGGTATAACTGGGTGTCATCTGCATACGAGTGAAAATTAACATTATGTTTCCTAATGATAGATCCCAGTGGAAGCATGTAAAGTGAAAACAGTAAAGGTCCCAGTACTGAGCCCTGCGAGACACCATATTCAACTTCTGTGTATAATGATGGAGTACTGTCAGCACATTTCTGTACATATTGGAATCGATTTGATAAATAAAAACTAAACAAAGTGAGCACTGTAAGTCCAACATCATTTTCTAGCTTGTGCAGTAAAATAAAATGGTCAATGGTGTCAAATGCTGCACTTAAGTTTAACAACATAATTACAGTAGAGTTTCCTTCATCAGAGGATATCAGTATGTCTTTTACAACCCGAGTTAGTGCCGCTTCTGTACTACGACCAGTGTGAAAACCAGACTGGAATTTCTCAAATAAATTGTAATGCATAAGGTGTGACTGAAGCTGATTGGCGACTACTTTTTGTAGTATTTTAGAGAGAAAGGGTAAATTTGAAATAAGCCTATAATTATTTAGTATGTGTGGGTCTAGGTCTGACTATTTAAGTAATGGTTTAATGACTGACACTTTTAGTGCATCAGGTACTGTGCCATGCAATAATGAACTATTGATAATGGTTAGAATAGGCACTGCAAGAACATCCATTGCACTTTTTACTAGTTTTGTTGGCACTGGATCTAGGGAACAAGTAGTGGGCTTCATTTTAGAAATTAAAGTTAAGACTTCCTGCTCAGTTACAGGATTAAAATTACTAAAGTGCTGAATGCAATGTGAGACAGGGTCTGCTAAGCTAGTATTTGGTTTGTACTTTGATGCTGAGATCTGGGATCTTATATTTTTAATTTTCTCATTGAAGAAGTTCATAAAGTCTGTACTGCTAATATCTGTTGGTATTTTGCACTGTAGATCTGAATTTCCATTTGTTAATTTAGCCACTGTTCTAAACAGTACCCGAGGATTTTTATTATTGCTATCTATTATTGTAGAATAGTATTCTGAGCGAGCTTTAAAGAGGGCTTTTTTATATTTATTTACACTCTCTGTCCATGCAATTTGAAAGACATGTAGCTTTGTTGTTCTCCATCTGCGCTCCAGTTTTCGACACTCTAATTTAAGAGCTCGAGTGTTTTCATTAAACCAAGGAGAGTTTCTATATGCTTTGATCACTTTTGTTTTAAGGGGAGCCACTGTGTCCAGAGCATCTTTCAAGGTCACATTATAATGTGATGTTAGCTGATCTAAATTGATTCCTGTCCAGAGTGTCAACTGCGGCAAATTCCCAAGAGGGACCATGCTCCTCTTGTTCCTCTTCCCCTAATCGATATTCCCTTTGACCGTATCAGGGTTGATCTGGTAGGAGCCCTCAGCCCGAAGACATAAATATATATTAGTCCTCGTGGATTATGCGACCCGATATCCAGAGGCCATTCCTTTGCGCTTGGCTACTTCAAAAGCAATTGCACGGGATCTAGTAGGGGTCTTTGCGTGGGGCGGTATCCCCAGAGAAGTGCTGATGGACCAAGAGACACCTTTTACCTCTGAGACGTTCAAAGAAACGGCCAAGTTACTGAAAATAAAGCACTCAAGGACTGCCGTGTATCATCCTCAAACCGATGGTCTGGTAGAGAGATTCAATCAGACTCTCAAGCAGATGCTTCACAAGGTGGTCAGCAAGGATGGAAGGAATTGGGATCAACTCCTCCCCCTTGTCCTCTTTGCCTATCGGGAAGTTCCACAAGCCACTACAGGTTTCTCACCGTTTGAACTGTTATACAGATGACAGTCCCTGGGTATATTAGATATCCTAAAGGAAGGCTGGGAAAGACAGGCTCTTACCTCGACAAATATACTTGAATATATTGCATATTAGACCACTTCTAAAAAGTTATATGGAAGAAGTGCAAGCAGCACAGGCCTGCCTGTATGACCGTGGCACAACTCTCTGGGTGTTCGGCCCAGGGGATTGTGTCATGGTGTTGGTTCCCACCTCTCATTCCAAATTGCTCGCTCATTGTCAAGGCCCTTATGAAATTAAGGAGTGGAAAGGCCTGGTGGATTATTTGGTGAAACAACCCAATCGTTGACCAAGCAAGCATCTGTATCAAGTAAACCTGCTGAAACCGTGGAAGGACCACAATCCCTCCTCCAGCCAACCCTGCTCACTCTTTGCTCAATCAGAACCCCTTAATTTCAGCGAGGAATTATTTTCCAGATAGAGACGGGAGCTGGAATCAGCTATCCACTCGGTTCCAGAAGTGCTGAGTGAAACATCCGGTCAGACCTCTCTGATTGCGTATGGCATAGTGACTTTGAGGAAATCAAACAAATGCTGGAACTTGGAGTGATAGAGGAGAGTTTTAGTCTCTGGTCCAGTCCCGTCGTCTTAGCATGCCCGACAGCAGTTGGAGGTTTTGCAATGACTTCTGTTGGCCAAACCAGGTGTCCCAGTTCGATGCTTATCCCATGCCATGCGTGGATGACCTCCACAAGTGGCTGGGGCAGGCTAGATACTTGACCACACTTGACATGACGAAGGGGTACTGGCAGGTTCCTTTAATGGAATCCACGAAGGTCAAGACTGTGTTTAGCACCCGTAGCAGACATTGGCAGTATCGAGTCCTTCCATTCGGGTTACATGGGGCTCCTGCAATCTTCCAGCATCTGGTGGATAGAGTGGTCTGGCTTCCAGCACCTGGAAGGAACACATATAGCAGGTCACAGCAGTATTGAGGACACTAGGAGAAGCCAGGCTTCAGATCAATCCCAAGAAATGTTTCATTGTACTGAAAGAGGCTAAATATTTGGGCTACCTGGTGGGTCGGGGTACTGTGAAACCACAGTGTTCAAAACTAGATGCCATTCTGAAATGGCCCCGTCTGCGAAACAAGCGGCAGGTCCGGTCATTTCTCGGTTTGGCTAGGTACAGCCATGGTTCTCCGAGAGAGCGGCACCCTTGAGGGAGTTGATGAAGAAAAGTGCTCCCAACAATGTGGTATGGACTGACAAGATGGAAGCAGCATTCTGTGACTTGAAACAGGCTCTGACTTCAGCACCTATATTAATAGCCCCTAACTTCTCTCTTCCATTCATCCTCCAGATGGATGCCTCGGGTGGTTACACAGTTGCAGTACTACCTCTTGTGCCAGGAGTTCACTCTGGTGATGGACCATGCACCTTTGCAGTGAATGACTCTCCATTGAGAGTTGAACCCGTGGGTTACCTGGGGGCTTCTTGACCTGCAACCGTGTAAGTTCTCGCTCATTCATCAAAAAGGCACCCTTCATGCCAATGCTGATGCCCTCTTTTAGGCTCACGACCTCTCAGTGCAGGACGCCCCTGCGAATAGGAGACAGCTAAAGGGCTTAGATGTTAAGTATAAAATGCCTGCCCTGGGGGTGGCGGGGTGCACTAACTCTTTTTCTAAGTCTCCTGCAGACCTTTCCCGTGAAATCCCACCAGGAGCCAATACCTCAGCTTGAGACGCACCACTTCCGGTCCCAGCCCAGAGGACGACACCACTTCCGGCCCCAGCCCTGAGAACGACATCACTTCCCCCAGACTCCCTATAAAACATCACTCCCTTCCTCTAAAGTTCATTTCTGTTTTGGACTCTGGCTTGTAACTACTACTTGCTTGCAACTTTTACTTTCTCCAGCCAGAATACAGATTATACGGATGGCTGCCCCAAACCTTTGCAATGTCTTGGGTCTCTTCTTGTCACAAAGGCTAACAGAATGTTAGGTTACATAGCACGGTGTACGCAGTACAAGTCCAAGGAGGTTATGCTTAAGCTTTATAACACAATGGTGAGGCCTCATCTGGAGTACTGTGTGCAGTTTTGGTCTCCAGGCTACAAAAAGGACATAGCAGCGCCAGAAAAGGTCCAGAGAAGAGCGACTAGGCTGATTCCAGGAATACAGGGGATGAATTATGAGGAAAGATTAAAGGAGCTCAGCCTTTTCAATTTAAACAAAAGAAGATTAAGAGGTGACATGATTGAAGTGTTTAAAAATATGAAGGGAATTAGTCAGGTGGATCAAGACTGTTATTTTAAAATGAATTCATCAAGAACACGTGAACACCATTGTTAACCTGTTAAGAGAAAACTTCACACAAACATTAGGAAGTTTTTCTTTACTTAAAGAAAGATAGACACTTGGAATAAGCTACCAAGTAGTGTGGTAGACAGTAAGACTTTAGGAACTTTCAAAACTCGACTTGATGTTGTTTCGGAAGAAATAAGTAGATAGGACTGGAGAGCTATGTTGGGCTGAATTTCTTGTCCTCATCTAGATTGTTCTAATGATTAATATGTGTAGAATTCTAGTATTGAGAGGTTGTGAGAGATGCTGGTATCAAGTGCTGAAAAGAAAAGGTTGCCATTCTCCTACGTGAAAATAAGAAGTTTTAGCACTGCATACTAGTAAATACTGACTGAAAAACACTATAGGAATGCAGAAAAAACTCCCAGTACTCCAAACAGCAAATCATAAAGTGCCGACACTGAGTACGGGTAGGTACCAGCCCACATCAAGCAATATACGAGGCAAAGAAATAATGAAAAAAATCAAATAAAGAATTATTTCAAACCAGGCGGACAACAAAAGACACGATAAACAGCTCTTAAAAAACCTGCTATTATGTCACTATGTTGCTCTGCATATTTACATGCAGCAGACTAAACAGTTTTATCAGAAGGTCAAGGGGCCAATGAATTGTAGGTTATAACAAATACCTTATACATATATGTCCTGTAACCTACTTAATTACTATATCTTTCAATACTAATAGCTATTTTCATTGAGAAAAGCTTCTTTTGGTAGTTCAGTATATAACTGAAGAAAAAAATGCTTTAAGCTGTTATAAAGGAAATAATTCTTGCTGCAGTATTAGACATTGCTTGCCTGAAAAATAAATATAGGTCACTGGAAAGGAATATTCTGCCAAGTCATAAGACAATGTGTCATCATATGACTAAGATTTTAATTGAGAAATAAATTATTTTTAATTTTGTTTAGGATTTTTATGCTACTTGACTTTTCTAACAATCACGACAAGTGTCAAGATCTTTGATGCATTAAATAACTACATGGTTGTAATTGGTAGAGTGGAATGAGATAATTGCAAAGTTGCATTTATTTGCCAGTGACTGACAATACTTGCCATTACTTTCCAAAAAACACGTTTGTCATTTTGAAAGACAGCAAGGAAATCCTTCTAAGACAGAAAAACAAGAATCACAGGCTGGATTAAAAATTATTCTTAGTGTAGATACTTAGCTGCTGCAACTGGCATGCCAGAGCAATCTTAAAATGCATTACAGGTCTATGAAAATGTTCTTCATATTGAATTCCCATCTACTCCAAGTATATACAGTAGAGCTCAATAAACATGTGCTGTATTGCTTAATCCCTTCTTAAAGGTCTACATGCATAAAATCTAATTTTATTTTTTTGAAAAAATGCTAAAAACATAAGACTCTGTTACACTGGCACCTGCTGTGTGCATTACACATGCATCTTGATTTTAGATGGTCTTTGGACAGAATGGGTAAACAAGGAATTAACCCCGGATGAGACAACGGCGCATTATAATGCACATTCCCAAACTCACTAATATCCACTTAGCCTGTGGAAACTGAATGAACATTCCATCCACTGAAAACACTGATGCTGGAGAAAAAAAACCAAAAACATAGTCCAAAACTGAGTCTTTAAACCAAGTCACTTTGAAAATTCACATATTTTTTTTTATATCACACCCAGCCCACCCCCTTGGAAGTTTTCAGATATTTTTGTTGTACAACATTAAATCACAGTGTATTTAAATTGACTTTTTTGCTATAGATCAACAGGAAAAGACTCATTAATATCAAAGTGAAAACACTGCCCATATTTACCAAGATTCTGAGAATAGGAAAACAGTCCTTACAGGCTCCAAAATCTGAGAGCGATAACAATTTGGTCTTACTCTTCAGAGTTGGAGTAAAAGCACTTTATCAATTTTCCTAATTTTGGAAACTACTCCTGAACACTTTACAAGCCTGGGAGGGTTAAAGAAGGCAGGGAAGACTTCTGGGGCACTGACAAAATAGACTCTAGAAGATCAGCGGGAATCATGGGGAGGGACACAGTATGCAACTCTGGAAGATGACTGGAACACTTGAAAAGTAAACACTACTTCAGAAACAGAGCCGTGGTTGGTTTCAGTATAAATGATAGTTTACAAGACATTTCCTGTGGCAGTATCAGTGGGGAGGAGCTGTGGATCATTCATTGTTAAATAAACATGACTGTTATTGGGCTTCACGTGTTTATTCTGGAAGTAGTTGAAAAGTGGCAACAATTATTTGCAGTTTAGCATAACACCCTACCTTATTATGGTTTCCTTGTTCATCATCTTCTACTACTTTGATTATTATTATTATTATTAATATTAATATTATCTTTGTGTTAAAGCCTTAATTTTGCTTTCAAAAAACTAGGAAGCATTATCAAAATTTCCAAAAAAACTATAAAAGTGCAATTTAATGTAAAATTGTGATGTCATTCATTCTCAAACTACTTCTAATGTCCTGCATTAGTTAGATTTACAGTGCAATTCCTAGAAGTAATTCTGATATGACCAGTGAGTAATTTAAAGCAAAGTGGTATAAATTAATTACAAATATAAAATACAAAATAATTAATTACATAAATATTCACCCCTTTAAATATGGCACACCTAGATCATCAATGGTGCATAATTAATTATTTCAATTGATTGTAGTTTAATTGCCCCTGATTCAGCTTATGGTGAATCAGTATTGTGGCCAACCCTACACAATTAAGACAAAAGAACACTCCTAGAATCTCTGTATAAAGGAGTTTGAAAAGCATAAGTCAGGGGCTGGATACGAGAAAATATTCAAGTTACTGAATATCTTTTGAAGTCCAGTTAAGTCAACCATTAAGATATGGAAATTGTATGGCGCCACTGCAATTCTGTACAGAGCTGACCATGCACAACAACCCGAAGGATCATGTATGACAATGACTAATGAGGGAGACCACCAAGAGACTGTGCAGACAACAACTGTTGCCTAGGTAATGAGAAAGCCACTGTTAATAAAATGTACATGGCATCTTGGCTAGAGTTTGCCATAAGGCACATAAGAGACTCTGAATTCTGGTGGTAGAAGGTTCTACAGGGTGGTCCAGATCTAATTATGCAGATCCAGATCGTCTGGATGAGTTTGATTTATGCAGGGACGATTCCAGTTCGGTGCAAAGACAATTCTTCATGTTGTCAGTTCACTCACTTCTTGATGGTCCGGGATTTTTCGGGTGATTTTCTATGTAATAAACTTAATAAGTTATAGCGTAACGAAAATGGCATAATTAGATCTGGACCACCCTATACTGTCTGATGAATATAAGAACATAAGAAATGCAACAAACGAAAAGAGACCATTTAGTCCATCAAGCCCTTTTGTTTAGTAATAGCTAAGCAGGCCCACTATCTCATCCAGATTTTTCTTAAAGGTTGTCAAGGTTTCTGCTTCAGCTATATGTCTTGGTAGTTTGTTACTGAGTCCCACATCTCTTTGTGTAAAGAAGTGCTTCCTGACTTCAGCCTTAACTTCCACTGATGTCCTTAAGTATGTGATTCACACTTAAGTCAAAGGAATGCTGCTGGATGTATTTTACCAATACCTTTGAAGATTTTAAATACCTGGATTAGGTCCCCATGCAGTCTCCACTGCCCGAGACTAAACCGGTTTAATCATCTGAGTCTGTCAGAATAGGACTTGTCATTAATGTCCTGGGATGCACATGGTTGCTCTCCTCTGCACAGCTATGTCATTCTTGAACCATGATGACCAGAACTTCATACAATACTCCAGATGCAGTTTTAAAAGTGGATTATATACTTTGAGCACATCATCCCCTGATTTATGAGAATAAAATTGAACTTTTAAGCGATGAGGTATAAGCCAAACAGTCATGTAATCAAAAATACAGCATCCCTCTGTCAAGCATGGCAGTGGGAGGATCATAATGTAGGAATGCTTCTCTGCAGCAGGCATTAGAAGTCTTGTGAAGGTAGAGGGTGAAATGAATGCAGCAAAATATAGGGAAATTGTGGAGGAAAACCTGATGCAGTCTGCAAAAAACCTGTGCTATGGAAGAAAATGTATTTTCCAGGAAGACAGCAACTCCAATTATAAAGCCAAAGCTACATAGGACTGGCTTAAAACAACAATGTTAATGTCCTGGAGTGGCCAAGTCAGAATCCAGATTTCAATTCAATTAAGAACTTGTGGCCAGACTTGAAAAAGGCTATTCATTCACAATCACCATACAATCTGACAGAGCTTGAGTCGTTTAGCAAGGAATAATGGAGGAAAATATGCAACCTCCAGATGTGCAAAGCTGATGGAGACCTGTGCACACAAAATCAAGGCTGACATGGCTGCCAGAGGTACATCTGCTAAATAATAACTTGAAGGGAAGGATCAATTATCTAGTGTTTTATATATGTAATTAATTTAGAACACATTTTCTTTTGATCAATGCCAAAAAAGCCACATTAAATCCACAGTGATTCAATGTTGTACAACAATAATATGTGGAAACTTCCAAGAGGGTAAATACTATTTTTTTGGAACTGTACAACTGTGAAAGCTAACATCCCAAAAGCATTATCAAGTCAAATCCCACTCCAAAACTGCACATCTGAAATTAAGTTTAGCTGTTTTAAAATATTACCAAATTAAATAATGCATGGATATTTACTGGTTTAAGCAGGTATATCCAATACTATTTTTGAATATGCCTACAGATTACCACTGCCAACAAAATGTTTAAAGTGATTTGATTATTTTCTGAAGATTTAACTGTTGTTTAATTCAGTTGATATTTTTCCCTTGTTTATCAATCCTATATATTTTAACAATTACCACAAATTTACCAACAATGAGAAACATAAGGAGTTGTTTAAAATTACGATTCAAAAAAGAACTACATTCCACATGTTATATACTTAACAAAAAGATTTATTTGACTAATAAACATTTTTCAATCCATGGTAAAGGTGCTATATAAATAAAATGTACTATTATTATTATTAAATCTCATAAGGGACTGTTCATGGAAGCACACTATGGAAGTTAGTAAAATCTCCCAGAAAGGACTATCTGTGTCATTCATCGAGTATTAAGAAAACTGAGTCAGTAGTCAGAATCTGAAAGAAAATATACAATTACATAAAATAATCAATGAGTGCCAATAAACCAGTCATAAAGCAATATTTTAATATTATTTTCATTATTACTATATTAGATGATGTTAGGGTGGCATGGTGGCGCAGTGGTAGCGCTACTGCCTCGCTGTTAGGAGACCGGGGGTCGCTTACCAGGTCCTCCCTGCGTAGAGTTTGTATGTTCTCCCCGTGTTTGCGTGGGTTTCCTCCGGGAGCTCCGGTTTTCTCCCACAGTCCAAAGACATGCAGGTTAGGTGGATTGGCGATTCTAAATTGGCCCTAGTGTGTGCTTGGTGTGTGGGTGTGTTTGTGTGCGTCCTGCGGTGGGTTGGCACCCTGCCCGGGATTGGTTCCTGCCTCGTGCCCTATGTTGGCTGGGATTGGCTCCAGCAGATCCCTGTGACCCTGTGTTCAGATTCAGCGGTTGGAAAATGGATGGATGGATAGATGGTGTGAAATGTAGCTCTCATCCAGCATACGTATAAAACAAGAGAAGCTGTTTGTCCACAAAAGTCTTGTCATATCTAATAATTTTAGGTATGTAAACTGCATTCAATAAGGATTAATTAATAAATTAACTTCCTAATTTTCCTTTTTCTTAGTTGCCAAATGGCTAGAGTAATTTGAATGCTTGCTTAAAAAATTAAGGCTCCATGAAAAATGCTGAGCGGTACTAAACTTGACTTGGTGGATAAATTAAAGTGTTTTACGAGCTGTAGCTTGTGATATAGTTTATAGCAAGCTCTTACAATGAATTAAGATGGTGGATCCACAAAAGGAATTATTTAAAAAAATGGAAATAGAAAAGACTTGTTTTTAATTGTATAACTGTGGTTAAAGCCTTAGAATAAGTTTACAAGAAGCATATCTTGGAAACATTTCCATTATATTTTAAACTAGCAGCAGTACCTGGGATTGCTGACTAAATTTTGGAATAAAACATGAAAAGTCTTCCGCTGTACACATGGGGAATCGGTACAAAGTTTGGAGGAGATAGATTAAACAGTGTGGACTTGCATACTGGACAAACACACACAAACACACATTCAGCTTTAAATATTAGATTATAAAAATATATATGTACTAGCAAAATACCCGAGCAGAGAAGTAGTGTGTTAAAGAAGTTATAAAAAAAAAGGTAACATTTTAAAAATAATGTAACATGATTGTCAATGTAATTGTCTTAGGCTTATTTTAGTATTGAGAATGAATCTGATGATTGTAAAGAGTTTAATTTATGATTGTAAATGTTGTGTATGAGAAATACACATTTTTAAGATGTAAGGATCTCTTGGTAAACAACACTTGCAGTTCTGCCCTCAGGCTGTAAAATGTCTGCTGAGCTTACTCTTGAGCATGCAACGTACAGTTGGCCATATGAGAAACAATCTTGTGTCAAGTCAATGCCGACCTTTTTTAGAGTCTGGCCCTGTGACTCATTTATTGTCATAGCGAAGCAGACCCTTACTGGAAATTAGAAGCGTTTGAATTGGAATGGGAGGTCAGAGGGTATGAGAGGGAATAAATACAGTCTTCTCTGAGCCTTTTCAGTGAAGACAGTTGCCTCAATGAGGTTCTTGAGATTTGATCTAAAGCCTGGTGCCATTACAAAGTTTTGGTGGTTGTAAGTTTCGTAGTAAAGCGGTGGAGTAAACGAAAAGGCAGGAGTCATCAGCAGGCAGACATGAAGCAAGGCGAACAATAACATGCTTAAAGCGGTGGAGTAAAGAAGAAGGGAGCAGTGAGCACGAGCAGCTGAGGACAGTAAGGAAGCGAGTGAGGTACATGAGCACGGGATGTCGTTAATGTATACAGGCAGGGAGCCAACCACGTGGTAGGTGTGTGGACAGCGGCCGTGTGGAAAAAGGAAGGGGGACCGGGGGCGGCCTTGTGTGTGAAATAAATCCTCTTTTAATGGAAATAAGGAATGAAACCGCTAAAAGGAGAGGTCAGTTCCTAAACTTCCTTATGGCGTAATGGTGAGAACCATCAAAAAGAAGACGTTATTTTCAAAAGTGCATTACGGGGCACAACACGAAATGAAACATACTTAACGTTTGTAAGTACAGTGTAAAGGATGAGCATGGGAAAATTGGAAGTAGCAGAAATAGTAAGGAGGGGTTTCCCCTATCTATATATACAGTTTAGGGGGTACACCCATTTCCCCCCCTTGGGTGTTGTAATAGGACATGAAACACTGCAAGGAATGAGCACGCAATATTTCAGCTACCCACATACAGTATATGGAAAGTAAGAGAATTAGTGATGAGTCAGTGAGGGCTTTGCCTTTTATAAGTGTAAACAGCAAAATAACCGCGCTTCGCATCAGAGAAGTAGTGTGTTAAAGAAGTTATGAAAAAGAAAAGGAAACATTTTAAAAATAACATAACCAGCGGTAAAGCAAGGAAGACTCCGTAATAAGGACGGTTGGATACACGTAGAAGGGGTGCCTGCTAACCTAAAAGGGATATTCGGAGCTGACGGCTTTACTTGTCTGTTGTGGACCAGGCCTCAGCCATGGATGGACGCTAACACCGAGTCAACCGGGTAAAACAGACTTGATTCTTCAATAAAGGAACTGTCGCCGTGCCGGTGAGACTGCTTCTTTACATGTAAATTAAGTAAACGTGGTCGCTGGGTTCACTGCAGACTTCCCAGGCCGTGTGATTATAAACTTTTAGAAGAAAGTTTAGATAAAGGACTGGGGAACGTGTGGGAATTGTGTGTGTCTGGGTGTCTAATTTATATGTGTATATAGTTGTAATATAGGTTAAGTACATGTGAATATATTTGCGCCATTTATAAATAAGATATTCTTTCCGTTTCTTTACCTTGCTTTCTTTATTTCCTGCTTTCTTGCATTGTTTCGTTTTTGGCAGCGTCTCTATGAAGTTGTGGATTTGCCTGCGAGTATTTAGTGACAGCGTGTCTATTAACTTGTGGATTGTTCTGCGAGTATTTAGCGACAGCGTGACGAAGTTGTTTCCATCTAGCTGCATCAGAAAATGTACCATGACGTCTGACACGCCTCCTTTTTACTTTTTCCTCACAGCTTGGAGTGCTGCTGACAGATGGCCTTATATGGGCAGGCAGTCAATTACGTGGGATGCATGGGGATGGAGGACACAATATAGGCAGGCAGCTAACTACGTGGGAGGCGTGGTGATGGGGGACGCAACTCTGCCTCACACGGCGACCGAGCTGCAGGCTATGGCTGTATATACAGTATGTATGTAAGTAGAATTCAGTTATGGCTGTTATGGTTAGAATTTCGAAATTAAACCTGCTTAACTTTTGTAAGTAACATGTAAGGAATGTCCATCACGGGCAGGGGGGAGTCCCGATTGGGCCGGAGGAGAAGACCCACAGGAAGTGGCCGGCGTCGGAGGTTGACAGACAGGTAGGATCCGTGTCGGCTCTGGCGGAGATGGAGGCGTGCCTTCAGCCCGCGGAGCAGCATTTATTGCAGATGTTACGTGCCCTCCGGGCTGATGTGCAGGTACTGGAGAGGAAGGCGCTCGTGGCGCTAAAGGCGTTTGAGACAACGAGACGGTGCAACGCTGGAATCTCCAGTCGGAGCGGTACGGCGGAGACGGTGAGTACAGCCGACTCCGTACAGCATGCAGGAGGGTCTGCTGAACATGGCTGTGATGCCAAAGATCAGCTTTGAGTAAGCAGCCCTCCGACAGGAGGTGCGGTGCCGCGGGCTGTATGCGCGGCAAGGGGGGAGTCCGTGAGGACGCTGAATGGACACGGGCTGCTAAGTGCCCCGGGTCCTAGCGCCCTCCGCCCTGAGTCGGCTGCGGTCTCGCGCTGCACTGTAGGGACGCAGACGGGAAAGAGGCTCTTTCTTTGTAATAAGGAGTCTCAAACTGTCATGGCGTCCCAGAGTGAAAGGAGGAATGAGAGGCTGGGTGCCGATTCCTCCAATAGGTTCGGACGCGGTGCTGGGTGCACGGGTCCGGGTGCTGGCCGCCCTCTGCGGGGGCAGAGGGAATCCCTGAGGCCGGCGGAGAGAGCGCAGGCGGTGCCGGCGGTTCCAACATCAAGAGGGGCACGGAAGCTGCGGAGAGGGTGCCGAACAGGCAAGTGCCGGGGTGTCGAATGGAGGGGGGAACCCTGCCAGTGCGTGGCACAGGAAGGGTGCCTTGGCAGCGGTTCTGCCCCTGTGTTCTTCTCTATTGCAGGGACGGACCCCGGACGAGCAGTAGGACCCCCTTCTTTGGGGACCTGCCCTCAGACGTCGGACCGTCTGCTGAAGGATCTCTCTGCTGGTGTGCGGGTGCCACCACGGCTGGAGGAGGCTGCAGGTGAGCAAGTGACTCCGACCAAAAGGGCGCGGAGGCCTCGGAGAGGGTGCCGAACGAGGGGGCCCTGGGGTGCCGGTAAGAAGGGGGAGCGCATCCTGTGCGAGGCGCAGGAGAGCACCAAGTGGTGGTGCTCAGGCCGCGTCTCCGCCCCTGTCCCTGCTTGGAGAGAGGGACCGGACCCCGGCTGTCCTGGAGTAGGACCCGCTTCGGCGCTGTGCTGCCCTCGCGGGACGGGTCGCTTTTCCCCCCGAGTGGTCTTCGCTGGCTGTGGGGCACTGTCAGGGATGCCAGGGGCAACGACCCGGCCGGGACGCCGTGAGGGACCGGAAGAGGGTCAGAGCTCACCCTGGATCACGTGGGGGCCGCCTTCCTGGTTGCTCTGGGGGCCACGGGTACAGGGCATGGAAGCTCCACCCTATAGGCGCCTGTGGTCACCGCCAGGAGGCGCCCCAATGCCTTGGGGACCTGTTACCCCAGCACTTCTGCCACACCAGGAAGTGTTGGGGGGAAGATTTAGGACGGCACCCGAAGAGCTGCCGGGAGGACAGCCGGCACTTCCGCCACGCTGGGGCGTGGCCAGAGGAGGAATGCCGGGAACACCTGGGGCTCATCCGGGGACTGTATAAAAGGGGGAGTCTCCATTCATTCAGCGCTGGAGTTGGGTGGAAGCAGGACGAGGCACGAGGAGAGTGTGGAGGCGGCCCAAAGAGAAGGCATTGTGTGGCCAGGACTGTGTTTGGGGTTTGTGCACTAACTGAACTGGGTCTGAGTGACCAATTAATTGTAAATAATTGTGTAAATAAACGTGTGGTGGTATTTAACAACATGTCCGCCTGTCTGTGTCCGGGTCGGCTCCACAATATATATATATAGTCACGCATGCGCAAGTAGGAGGCCACGGATGGACCTTAAACACATCGAAAGACGTTCGCCGGCAGGGAGTGGCAGGGTACTAACCTTTCTCCTTTGTTTTCCAGAACTAAAGACGCTCCGCCATAGGACCTTTCCCGCAGTACGTCCACTTCCGCCCTTCCTCCGCCATCTTCCCTGACATCAGCAGTCCCGTCATCCCTCACGCCTCCTTCCCAGCATTACTCCACTTCCGGCTCCACGTTTATAAAATGGCCGCCGACGCCTAGTATGGCATCGTGCAGATGAACGTGTTTTGTTTTCTCTGTTTTGACCTGATTTATTTTTCGGATTGTAGACAATATGCGGGGCCGGAAAACCCCAAACCTTTTTGCTGCCTAGTACTGAGTCTTTTACAATATATATATATATATATATATATATATATATATATATATTGCTGGTTGTTGCTTTATGACTAATGTTCCAGAATAAGCTCTGTCTGCCTATCATAAAGCAAGTTCAGGAATTAGGCAATGTCTGTTCTATTATATTTTTTCATAAGAATGCAGTTATACATTTTGTACAAATTTAAGGTGAAGCCCTTATGTTTCATGTAATTTTATTTACAACCATTTTAAAATGTATAAAAGAAACATATGTAAAGGAAATATTTAACAAAAATTGTTGTGTGTAATAAAGCCAAATCATTATAAAGTCTGGCATACTTTTTTACATACTCTTTGTTTGAAAGGTTCTTTTTTGTCATTTACCTTGCATTGTAAATCCCTTTTAAGAAAAGACAGAATAGAGTATAGATTAAATCAGCTCATGCTGGCTCCCTCTCATAAAAAATCTTCACTTTCATACAATGGGCTTCGCAAGCACTTGTATTATAATAGAAACACCACCGTTCTAGTTCAATTTTATAATCAAGAATAATGATTTTTCCTTAGAAATTGTAGGTTCTCTAAATCACGCTGAGACATTTGTGAAACATGAACTTTTGACTTGTCCAGGGGCATAAATGCCACATACTGTTCAAACAATAACAGTTGTTAGCATGAGCATTGTGAAACGGGACTACGTTTAACAGAATGGTACAGGGACAATGCCAATATTAAACCATGTCATTGTATATCACTCTGCTTCCATTGTTTTTTCTTTTTACCTCAAGCAATACAATCTTCTCATAAAACATACATGCCACACAGAGCAACAAGAAAAAAAAACCTGAGGCATTCAATTAAAATACTGGACAGAAAAAAAAGAAACAGGCAGACACATTTATTTCCTGCAGGCAGGGCACAGCCATTGCCTTTACATACAAGTTTAAACTTCAAAATCTACAAGAAGTGTTTTAATGATGAAAATATTTTTAAGAGGTATACAGCTTGAACGTTTTATTACCATTATTTCCTCTATTTTTAGCATACATTGTTAGAGTAATAAACAAAAAAGTAAGAGTTATTTCTTTTACTGGTAGCACATTCTTACAGGAAAATTGGAAGCATTAAGCTTTTGTGCATCTATACTAATAAAAGGCAAAGCCCTCACTCACTCACTCACTCACTCACTGACTCACTCACTCACTGACTCATCACTAATTCTCCAACTTCCCGTGTGGGTGGAAGGCTGAAATTTGGCAGGTTCATTCCTTACAGCTTCCTTACAAAAGTTGGGCAGGTTTTATATCGAAATTCTACGCGTAATGGTCATAACTGGAAGCAGTTTTTCTCCATTTACTGTAATGGAGATGAGCTTCAACGCCGGGGGGGAGTTTCGTGTGACATCATCACGCCTCCCACGTAATCACGCAGTACATAGAAAACCAGGAAGACCTCAAAAAGCGCTGAAGAAAACATGCATTATATAATTGAGAAGGCAGCGAAACAATAAGAAGCGAGCGAGTGACATATACAACCATATTCATGAGTTCTGCTACTGAAACAAAGCACGATGTAAACCTACACTTTAAATTAAGTTCATAGACAGGCTGCGCTGGCGTTTGTAATTTAGTGCCTGCCCATATAAGGCCGTCCGTCAGCGGCAATCCAATAGCAAACTGCCACGGGTAAATATTCACGGGTGAAGGACTGTGCTTATGGAGAGGAAGATGAGATGGTCAGGGTGGTGTTTGACACAAACTCAGCGAAACTGCGAGAGAAAGTTTTAAGTGCCAGGACTAAGGTAACATTAAATACAGCCATGGACATAGCAGGAGATGGCACCAGCACAGCTGGGAACCTTCGATGCATGTACACCGAGTGGCTCACGTGAACTGACGAGTGCACAGATAAAAGCAACAGTTCCAAAGAGCTGAACAAAACCGAATTACACAATTGAAAAGGCAGCAAAAAATATGAAGCGTCTCATACATATAAGCATATTCATAAATCCAACTACTGCGGAAACAAAGCACACGTTGGAAAAAGTCAATGTCCCGCTAAAGGAAGACAGTGTAAAAAAAACCCGTGCATGCAGTGTGTCAGGTCTCAGATAAAGAAGAAGACGAGCTGTTTATTGATGCAGTAAGAAACGAATCGATGAATGAAACCTGTCATCTTTACAACGATTGACAAACACGGAATGTAACTTGAACACAACACATCCTACAAATACGAACCTGATTGAAAGAAATAATGATAATCAAATCCTTGATGACAGCAACACTCAGTAACACTCACAAAACAAATACTGTATATTGACAGTCATGTTACGCTATTTTTAAAATGTTCCCTTTTCTTTTCTAGCTTTTTAACACACTACTTCTCCGATGCGATACGCGGGTATATATATATATGTATATATATATATATCCCGATCTACATACTCGAATAATGGATACTTTATTCGCCATCAATGATTGTTTTGGTAAAGCCATACTCAGTGTATTCATTAGATGAACGGTAAAAAGTAAGAGCGAGGGGAGGATGACTTATTGAGGCATGCAGGCTGTAGTGCGTCAACTCTATCTGAATTGCGATCACATTTGAAAAATATATCTTTTCAAGTTCTATTTAGTCCATATGTGTCAAACTCAAGGGCAGGGCCACATCCGCCCGGCGTAATTATATCCGCCCGAGATCATTTTATATACTGTATTATTGTTATTAAAGCCGGGTATATGAAGCGCTGGTAACACAATAAACTACAGATCCCATAATGCAGCGCTTCAGCTGCCTTGCCAACACTTACCGCGTTAATCAAGTCTACCTTATGATGCTGCAAGTTATTGCGAAGCTAGCTCACACGATGCTGAAGAGAAAAGTTGATTCTGAAAATAGAGCCTTTAAAAACCGATGGGAGGCTGAGTATATGTTTACTGAACCCGTGTGTCTCATTTGTGGAGCTAATGTGGCTGTAATTACAGAATTTAATCTAAGACGGCACTATGAGACAAAACATCAGGGTAACCTGAATGCAATGCAGAAGATACAGAAAGCAGCATAATTAAATAAGAATCTGACACTTCAGCTTTAACCCGTGCACAATCACAAAGTGATTTCAAGTGAAGCTGCTTTTATGGGAGACACAAATGCACCAGTTCACCTTGCCCCACTTTCCCTGTTGCCAAGTAATGTTAAACCAAGTCGTCACTACGGTGTTCCCAAATACGCACTTTGCTGATAAACTGAGCGCGCTGCGCACTGAGTTTGCACGGCGCTTTGGTGACTTTGAAGAACAAAAAAAGTCCGTCTACATGCGGCTCGAACCTTGTGCATGTTTGGTAGCACATATCTGTGTGAGAAGCTCTTCTCAGTGATAAAGACTAACAAAACAGCACACAGGAGTCGCCTCACTGATGAGCACCTGCAATCCATCCTGAGAATCTCCACAACACAGAACCTCACACCAAACAGAAACGAACCTGTGGCCAAAAAGATGCCAGGCGTCCAGCTCTAAAATGACATATGAGCAAAGACAACTGAATGATTTGATTTGTTATTGCTGAAAGGAACACATTTTATTTATATTTCCAGGTTTTGTTATGCAGCATGTTCATATTTGAATTTGTATAATTTTGACAGGATATATTTTTATGGAGAGCAAAATCTTTTGGGATATTTAAAATCTAAGTTTATTTTTATATAAAATTACATAAGAGTAAAGAAATTTGAATGTTTGTTCTTTTAACGTTTACTTTATTTCTAACTTGTATAATTTAGACAGGATATATTTTTATGGAGAGCAAAATATTATAAGTTGTTTAAGGTTTGAGTTGATTTATTCACGAATAATATTCCTGTCTGTTTTTACCATTCCTACCAAAGATATTTCTGTCGACTAAATAAAAATTCCTTCTATTTAAAATTTAAATAGAACTTGAACAAATACGATAGTTCATAATATCCACGCAGACTTGCACGTAAGAGCGGGTGTCATCCGTTTTAACAAGCAGCGTATTGCACTGATACGAAATAGCTGTGTGTGTATATATGTAGATATGTATGTATATGTATATATATGTTTATATATGTGTGTGTATGTATGTATATATATATGTATTTGTGTGTATATATGTGTGTGTATGTATGTATGTGTGTATGTATTTGTGTGTGTGTATATGTATGTGTATATATGTAGATATACATACACATATTAAAATTTTGCTAGTTTAATATATATATATATATATACTAGCAAAATACCAAGGCCATGGAGAAGTAGTGTGTTAAAGAAGTTATGAAAAAGAAAAGCAAACAATGATTGTTAATGTAATTGTTTTGTTATTGATATGAGTGTTGTTGTCATATCTATCTATTTATATATATATATATATTTATATATATCTGTATATATATATATATCTATATATATATATATATAGATATATATATATATATATAGATATATATATATATATATATAGCAAAATACCCGATTGGCAGCGGAGAAGTAAAAAGAAAAGGAAACATTTTAATAATAACGTAACATGATTGACAATGTAATTGTTTTGTCATTGTCATGAGTGTTGCTGGTATATATATATATATGTATATATATGTATGTATATATATACACACACAGACACATATATAAACATATCTATATAAATATATATATATATATACATCTATACACATATATATACAGTTATATATATATACATATATACACATACATATATATACAAATCTACATATATATATCCACATATATATATATTAGGTGGGACTCGATTAAAAAATTAATCCAATTAATTAGAGGCTGTGTAAGAATTAATCTTGATTAACCGTATGTAATCGACACGTAAATTTGCCCCAAATCGCAAATTTTTTTTTTTAAATTTAAAAGTGTTTTAGTGGGCGACAGAATCAAATAATAGACATGTACATGAATATTGTAAACTGAAGCTGTTTTAATTTCTGAAAAAAAAAGCCTTTCAATTGCATTTGAATTCAAAACAGAAACAAAAATATCATCCCTGGTTAAAATTGGGCAGACTTAAAAATAAAGTGGTAGTTTAAGTACTTTAAGTAGATTTTCAGAATAGTATTGTCTTTAAATAATAATAACCAAAATTTCAACATAAAGTGCAGTTTTTCTTCTTAAAAAAATAAGTCAGAAACATAAAAGGTAATTTGACCAACTTAATCTTTAAACTCTGAGTAACCTTAGCCAAAATTATTTTGTACATTAGGCTAAAACAGTGTGATCATTGAACATTTTGTAATTAGATGTAATTAGAATTACTAACGGTCACGGAAGTCCAATGATCCCCAGTAAGAGCCACAAAGTCCGCTTGCTTTTCAGTGTGCACAAAACCATGCTTTTATCAAGGCTTCGCTCGGGAAGTCGAAATGATCAGTCGTAAGAACGCGCTTTATTCCGACTCTAACATTTTTGTAGCTGTGATGTGTGCATCAGTGTAATGGATGTACCAGGAAATCATGCATTGACAAAAGTTCCCGTTTGCTTGGAATTGAAAGTGTGATTAAATACGTTATTTTTAACGTTATGGAGTACATGCATCGAAGCTTCTCAGCTGTGCTTGTGCTAATAAAGGGAAACATTTTAAAAATAACGTAACATGATTCTGCGTTAACCGAATATTTTTTCATACGTCCCAAACCAAGGAGATGCGAAGGTAAAATGAATCGGGTAGCGCGCGTACATACTCAGTGCATCCCCTCTCGAATCGAACCTCGAATGTCGGCATTAGAGGCGAAGACTCTACAATTAGCCACAGCGTGTGGCTTGTCTATGCGAGTATGTACTGTAGATCGGGTATATATATACATTTATATATATACCAGCGTATCGCAGTGGAGAAGTAGAAGTTATGAAAAGGGAACATTTTAAAAATAACGTAACATGATTGTCAATATACAGTAATTGTTTTGTGAGTGTTATTGAATGTTGCTGTCATCAAGGATTTGATTATCATTATTTGTTTCAATCAGGGTCGTATTTGTACGATGTGTTGTGTTCAAGTTACATTCCGTGTTTGTCAATCGTTGTAAAGATAAGAGGTTTCATTCATCGATTAGTTTCTTACTGCATCAATAAACAGCTCGTCTTCCTCTTTATCTGAGATGTGACAAACTGCATGCACGGGTTTTTTTTACACTGTCTTCCATTAGCGGGACATTGACTTTTTCCAATGTGTGCTTTGTTTCCGCAGTAGTTGGATTTATGAATATGCTTGTATGTATCAAACGCTTCATATTTTTTGCTGCCTTTTCAATTGTGTAATTCGGTTTTTGTTCAGCGCTCTTTGGAACTGTTGCTTTTTATCTGTGCACTGCGTCAGTTCACGTGAGCCACTCGGTGTACATGCATCGAAGGTTCCCAGCTGTGCTGGTGCCATCTCGTGCTATGTCCATGGCTGTATTTAATGTTACCTTAGTCCTGGCACTTAAAACTTTCTCTCGCAGTTTCGCTGAGTTTGTGTCAAACACCACCCTGACCATCTCATCTTCCTCTCCATAAGCACAGTCCTTCACCCGTGAATATTTACCCGTGGCAGTTTGCTATTGGATTGCCGCTGACGGACGGCCTTATATAGGTGGGCACTAAATTACAAACGCCAGCGGCAGCCTGTCTATGAACTTAATTTAAAGTGTAGGTTTACATCGTGCTTTGTTTCCGAAGTAGCAGAACTCATGAATATGGTTGTATATGTCACTCGCTCGCTTCTTATTGTTTCGCTGCCTTCTCAATTATATAATGCATGTTTTCTGAAGAGCTTTTTTGAGGTCTTCCTGGTTTTCTATGTACTGCGTGATTACGTGAGAGGCGTGATGATGTCACACGAAACTCCGCCCCCACGGCGTTGAAGCTCATCTCCATTACAGTAAATGGAGAAAAACTGCTTCCAGTTATGACCATTACGCGTAGAATTTCGATATAAAACCTGCCCAACTTTTGTAAGGAAGCTGTAAGGAATGAACCTGCCAAATTTCAGCCTTCCACCCACACGGGAAGTTGGAGAATTAGTGATGAGTCAGTGAGTGAGTCAGTGAGTGAGTGAGTGAGGGCTTTGCCTTTTATTAGTATAGATTATCAGGGATGCCAGGGGCAACGACCCGGCCGGGACGCCATGAGGGACCGGATGTGGGTCTACGCCCACCCTGGATCACGTGGAGGCCGCCTTCCTGGTTGCTTTGGGGGCCACTGGTTGAGGGCATGGAAGCCCCACCCTGTAGGGGCCCGTGGTCACCGCCAGGAGGCGCCCCAATGCCTTGGGGACCTGTTACCTCAGCACTTCCGCCACACCAGGAAGTGCTGGGGGGAAGAATTAAAAGGGCGCCCAGAGAGCTGCCGGGAGAACAGCCGGCACTTCTGCCATGCTGGGGCGTGGCCAATGAAGGAGTGACGGGAATCACCTGGAGCTCATCCGAGAGAATATAAAAGGGGCCGTCTTCCTTCATTCAGGGCTGGAGTCGGGTGGAAGCAGGACGAGGCAGAAGAGAGTGTGGAGGCAGCCCAAAGAGATGGCATTTGTGTGGCCAGGACTGTGTGTTGGGGTAATTGTGCACGAACTGAGTCTGAGTGACTTTAATAATTTGTAAATATTATAAATAATAAACGTGTGGTGGTGATTAAGAACATGTTCGCCTGTCTGTGTTCGGGTCGGCTCCACATCTGGCGTAGTCGGCAGGATGCTCCGGCCGGTTTCAAGGCGGGGACCTGATTATAAAAATCTTGTTGTGGACGGCCCGGCGCAGCAGGGGATTCCACCCACGTACCGCAGGTGCTGCGTGCACACAGCCCCGCGGAGTAAAGAAACCACACAGACCGATAGGGGTCCGCAGGAGGGCCGTTTTCCCCTGCCGCGGGCGGGCGGCGTGCATGGAAGGAGTGCAGCGTTCTCCGACGAGTGCGTCGTTGCTGGAGGTGCCCGGGACGGCATGGCATCCAGAGAGGCCACACCGAGGACTTTTCCTCGGTTAGATGGGACCTGGAAGGTGAGTTCCCTGCCTATCGGCAGCAGGCCCTTGGGGGCCGGGCGTGTGTTTTGTTTTCCAGGCAGAGACCTCCCGGATCCACGTCAGTGGCGGGCGCATACATATATATATATAATATCCAGTTTATATAACAATTTGGGTATTGGAGTGCAGCTCTGTTCACACTGAATTATGTCTTCCACCATATAAATTATAAACTAAGAGTATAATTAGGGAAACAAGAGGAGATATAAAATATAAATATAGGCTGACAAAAGAGAAAAAAAAAAAAACAAATTAAATTGATGAACCAAAATACTCCTAATAAACAAAACATATTGTATAAATACCTAGACATTTGGTAATACAGAAAGAACTATAATAACTAAATTGATTTACATAATCACAAGTATGTATTAGCATCAGTGTTATAAAAAAAAAGTATTAGAAATAAAAATATCTAACACAAAGAAATGTATAACAGTAAAATTATAGAAAACCAATGGGAACTTTGAACAATTCATGAGTGTTTATACAAAACCCAGTTAAAAAATCAAGAGGGTATGAATCGTGACTTACAATTCAAAGTCATGTTATAATTTATATATCTTCCGGCAAATGGGTTTTGAGTAGAGGAACTCTTTTTCAGAGTCATTATTTAAATATTTGATAGAAAAATACAGTTGATTCTGAAAACAATTGAAACTAGACTATGTAAACAATAACGATTAAACAAATAGTCCTAATTACACCAAAATCCAAATAGTAAATAATGGATGTCAAAAGGAATTGATTACTGTTGTTGTAACATTATAATGGAAATTAAAAAAAATGTTTATGTACAGTACAAATATAAAAAATGCAGAAGGTTTGAAGAAAACAAGGTAACAGTAACAACCCATAGACACCAAAGAAGAAGGCTTACCTCACAATAATAATGAGCTAATGCATAATAAAAGAACTTCAAATAAGGTTTGACACTGAAATAACAAAGAAAATTGAAATATGAATGTAAGTGTAGAATATATGTCAAAAAGTGAGAATAACACAATGTTAAGTGTAGAGTATATACCTGTGACTCTGTAAGCTCTGTAATTAAGCCATCTGTAAGCTTAGAACGCTGATTCTTCAAAACTTTTAAGGAACACTGAAATATCTTTGTAGTACATGTTTAATTATTCTATCCTTCATGCCAGTCCCAGTGAAGCATACAGTGCGAGGCTGGAACAATCCATGAACGGAGCGCCAGATCCTTGCTAGCGTAGCGACACCGTGTCCTTTTATTATTAACAATATAAATTATTTAAATAAAGCTAAAGTTTTATCTGAATAATATAATAAACATATTTTGCTGCATTTCATCTTAAAAATATCGTTATCATATGTAAATACGAGCTATATAAAGTGGCTCAGGTTGTGCAATATTATAACTGTATCGCAAGTTTACATTGAGGTGATTGTACTGTTAAGTACAAACAGTTCTACAAGGAGCAGTTGATGGACTGATAGAGTGGGTTTAGAGCTCTTGGGATGAAACTGTTTCTGAAACGCGAGGTCCGTACAGGAAAGGTTTTGAAACATTTGCCATGTGAAAGCAGTTCAAATAGGAAGCATGGCTGAGGCAGCATGTGCTTGATGCTGTATACTGATAATTCTCTTTCCGATCAGCTGCTCCGAATGGTGCAGTGAGAGTAATATGGGAAAAAATGATCTGCTGTGGCAACCCCTAAAGGGAGCAGCTGAAAGAAGAAGAAGAAGGTGAAGTGACAGTAACAACGCTAAAGCAACTATGGTATTTAGAATAGTTTTACCATACAGTGGACCATTATATTGTTACAGGTTAATTACAATCAGATGCATTAAACTAATAAACAATATGCGTTTGATTTCGGTGTATTTATAAAGCCGCGTCAGGGATGTGGATATGATAAAGAAAGATAAACCACACAGGAACAGTAGCATTGGTTTGACGCTGGGTGCCGCCAGTCTGCAAAACTGAGCAGGATTCCAACAGATATAGTTAACTATAATTAATGCGTATACAGTGAGCAGAAGGGATACATTCTAATTCAGTCATTTAGAATGAAGGTAGTGTCTGGCATATTTTTGATTAAGATTACAAAATAATATTGTACATGAAATTTCTATTTAAAATGGCATAATTAGCAATATAATGTTGATCATGCAATAGAAATGCCTACTACTAAAAAGCAGTCAGGCTAAATTTATAGAACTTATAAAAAAAAGACCTTCAGACAACTTCATACACTGCATTTAAAATTGCCAACATGGAATGATATTTACATTTATCTCAAGATTTTCAGTCCTATGAAAAAAGCTGTTTCCTTAATTTTTTTTCTTTAGCAGAGCCAATATACACAAGGCATCATCATCAAGTTATGTCATAAGAGTTGCTTTACCTTGTTTAAAAACTTATTAAAAATCATTTTTGCTGATTAAGCTACTGTATGCGAGACTCATTGCTCTAAATTGTTAATCATACTTTTAATTATGGGAAATGATATTACTAATACACTTACAAAAAAAGTGTATTTCTTTCTTTATTATGTTGTTATTTTGAAGGGAGGAATTTCTTATTTGAATGAACCTCTTATTTATTTATGTAGAATGATCTATTGTTATAAAAATCTTTTCTTCTGCCCTCAAAATCAAGGCACTAGCAAAATTGCTGTGTTTGTCACATAGAGATACAATAATGACACTCATGATGTCAGCTTCCACAGTGTAGGAGGAACAATTTCAGATCTAGTCAGCTCATTATATGCAAGAGCCTAATCGCAGAACATTGAAACAAACCCCATTTAAAACTTCAGAAACATATAAAACACCTCTAAAATCCTGACATTCTAGTCTCCCTGGTAATACACAAAGTAAAGAGTTTCTCTCCAGATATTGCCAACGTCAAAGTGATAATTCATTGTGAATCACAGCGTGGACACTTCTGCAAAGGTATCTGCCAAATACATACATTGATACCTTGTAGACAATCAGCACCCTCTATTGGTGTTTGTCAGACCACTGATCTTATAATCTAGATGGCTGCTAGACTCTTTACTTAGGTTGCATTAGCAAACTTTAAAAAACCTACAGTATGCATAGTAATAAGCACAACAAAAGAGACAACAAAACAAGGTTTGGGGCAGCCTCCCATATATTATTCCTGGCTACAAATGGATAGATAGATAGATAGATAGATAGATAGATAGATAGATAGATAGATAGATAGATAGATAGATAGATAGATAGATAGATAGATAGATAGATAGATAGATAGATAGATAGATACTGTATTAACCCCAAGGGGAAATTCACATAATCCAGCAGCAGTATACTTATACAAAAAACAATATTAAATTAAAGAGTAATAAAAATGCATGTAAAAACAGACAATAACTTTGAATAAGGTTAGCATTTACTCCCCCGGGTGGAATTGAAGAGTCGCATAGTGTGGGGGAGGAACGATCTCCTCAGTCTGACAGTGGAGCAAGACATTGACAAAAATCTGTCACTGAAGCTACTCCTCTGCCTGGAGATGACATTGTTAAGTGGATGCAGTGGATTCTTCATGACTGACAGGAGTTTGCTTAGTGCCTGTCGCTCTGCTACAGATATTAAACTGTCCAGCTTTATTCCTACAATAGAGCCTGCCTTCTTAACAAGTTTGTCCAGACATGAGACGTCCTTCTTCTTTTTGCTGCCTCCCCAGCACACCACCTCGTAGAAGAGGGCACTCGCCACAACAGTCTGGTAGAACATCTGCAGCATCTTATTGCAGATGTTGAAGGACGGCAACCTTCTAAGAATGTATAGTCGTCACTGACCTTTCTTACACAGAGCATCAGTATTGGCAGTCCAGTCCAATTTGTCATCCAGCTGCACTCCCAGGTATTTATAGGTCTGTAACCTCTGCACACAGTCTCCTCTGATGATCATGGGGTCCATGAGGGGTCTGGGCCTCCAAAAATCCACCACCAGTTCCTTGGTCTTGCTAGTGTTCAGGTGTAAGTGGTCTGAGTCACACCATTTAACAAAGTCTTTGATTAGCTTCCTGTATTTCTCCTCCTGCCCACTCCAGATGCAGCCCACAATAGCAGTGTTATCAGTGAACTTTTGCACGTGGCAGACTACTCCCATCTCAGTCAGCTTGTCCCTAAGGAGCAGAGGTTGGATGGTATTGAAGGCGCTAGAGCACATCACACAAATGGACATGATGCAAGGCAAGTGATGGAGACATTGCATGTCATATTTATTAAAGTCTCTCACTTCAGAAGGGAGGATCACTTCAGACTTCATCATGGGCAATAATTTTTGATTGTAGGGAGATTTAACCCCATTTTGTACTAAAAGAGATAATCCCTGGAAATATTTTTATAAAGTAATTATGGAAAGCGAATAGAAGAACTTGGTTGCCCAGAGTGTATATGTGGGCTAGTAAATTGCCAGTCCTGGTGCCTATTCCTAAGTGTGAAACAATGTCTCTAAATTGTTCCTGCAAGCCTTAACTCTAAGCATGCTAAGAAAGGAGTTTATGGAATCTGTACCTTTAGTTATAACAAATGTTTTGGGGAAAGGGAAAAGGCAAGTTCCAATTTAAATTGGGGTAAAGGCTAATTGTTTAAACTACTTAAAACAGCACCTTTAAGGGAGAGGCAAGTTGAAAAAGGAACATTTGTGGGTGTTTTTAGGTCAGCCTGGATATAAGCAACCTCATCTGCCAAATTAAAGTGAAATCCTAAGCCCTGTGGCCTAATATTTCTCTACACCTACATGTATCTGCCCATATTAAATCAGAAAAGATAATTTTATAGATTCATTACAAAAATTCCAACATCTCAATAATAATTGTCAGAATATCAATGGAATTTGTCTAAACCATCATTCCTGTTTATATTGTACATTGTGTATAATGAAAAACACACCTTTTCTTTATCACACTTACATAGAAATTTGTTCTGGATAATTGTTAAGTTGTACATAAGTTTTGCAATCAGAATTTAAATAAAAATAGAATATGTAAAAATACACTGAACAACAAGGAAAAAATATTGCATACAGAAATTAAAACAATCAGAGATCAACATAAATCATAAAATGATCAATTCCAATCATCTGTGTTATTATGGTATTCGGCTACTAATACATTTTTGCATAGTACTTTTAATATTTTTGATAAATAAGGCTCTGTGGCCAAAGAGATCAACATGATTTGGATTTAGCATAAAGTGTCTTTCTTCAAATTGGTCAATCTGCTGTTAAAAAGCAATCATCATTTGTAGTAGCCCACAAAGGCCCTCTAACTAATTATGTTTGGTTTAATCTGATTCCTGCAGATGCCTACCTAAATGAGCCAATATACATTAGCATTTAACTGAAGTGACTCAATTCAGATAATAACAACTGGATGTATCAGTAATATTCTCATATACTCCCACAACATCTGAGGTTATTGCTATGGCAAAACTATATAGCCAGTTTATACAGAATTAATATAATATCTTTGTTTTTATTTACCACAGTTGTGCAATAATGTACCTATGAGTAACATTTTGGAAGGCTCTACAAAGATGAATAATCATTGTGTTTTTGGAAATGCATGCAACTGAGTTCCATCATAGAGCGGAGCATCTGTTTAATTCCATTTGTCTGTTTTTCCTTTCAGTAACAGTAATTAGGTAATCAACTATGGGGATGTCTCCAGGACATTATCATCAAATATTACAGATATTAGTTAAAGCGTGTATTCATAATATTCTTAATCAGAGCTGTAATTAATTAAAAAAAAAAAAAACTTAAAAGTTTAGTTCACTCAATGTGTAATAGTTACAGAAATTAGAAAACTTCTCTATTCATTTAGCAAAAAAGGTAACCAGAGTAACTTATGAAATACACTATTGCAGAATTATGTAATATACATTTCCTTAAATGCAGATGTAATGTTAAATATCTTTTATGACAATTGACTGAATTCATTAGGGTATCCAAACTCTTTTCTTTGAAGTAAATATTACATGTTCTCATTTTAGAAATAATTTATTTTTAAAATTGACTGTATAATTCACAGTATACCAAATCTTTAAAGCTTTAAAGAGGTATCATGATAACAGACAATTTTTAAATTACATTTTTGTCTGTAAAGTTTTCAATAGGGACAATGGAGAAAATACAGAGATTGTTTTGATTATTTTTTCAACTCCATTTTAATGAAATATTAATAAAGTAGCCAATTCTTAATAGTCTGTATCACTTGAGAAATACATTTTTGCTCTGCTCAGTAGCATGGTGATGTTTATAATATTTTTATGGCCGCAGTATATTTTTTTTCGTTCATTTTACTATAATAATTATATATGCATCTTCTTTTCGGCTGTGCCTGAGTAGCTGTATTATGGCCTTCAATAAGAAAGGCAGTTATACACACAATGAATCACCAATGGTCTGTTTAAATATCTGCAGTTTAACTCAGGAGATGGCCTGCCAGGTACTGCCATAATAAATCAAACTTACTTTATGAAGTTTTTTGAAGGATGTATTGTAGCAGAATGCAAGGTCATAGGTCTGAGATGAGAGAGAAATTGACGTACAACAGGCATAGCAAAAACGTGCTATGCACTACAAAATGAGGCAGGAAGAGTGTAAAAAAATGTAAAGTTTTCCTAATTGAGGTGTATCTAAGCTGTATCCCTGTTTAACTTTCCTTGACAGGGATAGTTAGTGCATGTTATAAATTTCAGACCAGTAAAAGGCAGGCATTGATTTAGCCTGTTGACATATGCATATAGATTCATAACAGCAGTGAGGTAACACTTGCTAGTCTGAGAAAATAAAAATATACAGTAAAGAAATTACAAAAAAAAAAATGCTGAGTTGCACTTTAGGAAAGGCACAATCGATTTAGTACTGAAGTCAAAGCTGATGGAATAAACTTTGGATCCCATCCACCCAAAACTTCTATTAATATAGTTCAGAAAACAAACAAACAGATGGAACTTGTACCTTGACATGATTTAGCAAAACACAATAGAAAACAATTTCTGTGGTTTCTAAATAATTAGTTATTCTAAGTGACAAAGGTTAACCTTTGTATACTCTAGACAACCCCAAAATCTTTTTTTTTTTCTTTTCAGGTCAAAGTTAACACATTTTTCAAGCCTTTCACAATACTGTAAATGAAACAAACCAGCTGAAATGGCCAACCGCACCAGTGAAATTGGGAAAATGTTGTTAAACAGAATAGCTGCTGTTGCTGCACAGACCAGCAGAAATAAGAACCTTGGTTGAGGTTCAGTCAAGACAGAAACAAAACTGACTTCTGGGGGCTTTGGTAGGTTGATAAAACATAAGAGCATCCCCATATTCCTGGACAAATGACTAATCAAATCAACTACCAGAGAGGTAGCTTGACAAAAAAAACAGAAAGCATGAATAGTGAGATGAATGAAATTAGGATACAGCTGGCAGTTGACATGACACTGGTTTATCTGGTCCAGACAGCTGCTGCTTATTATGACATTGCCAACTTGTGAAGAACTGTAGAGCTACCACTCAGCAAGGACTTAGATGACTTCCAAGAGTAAAAAAAAAAAACAAACAGCCAACACTAAGTGAGACGTCATCAGCTTTAAGGGAAGATGGTAAATGATCCTTGGTGAAAGACATCCAGCTAGACAGAAATAAAACCAAAGCAAAAGGAACATTTCAGAACTACTTCTATGTTGGGACTTCTTTTCAGGTTTCCAACACAAAAGTAAACTTATAAAAAATATATCTTTATTGTTTAGTAAACAAAGCTCAGAATTAAAAGTTGTTTACTTCAGAACCACATTCTCGTTCAGAGATTTACAGAAAAAAAAATAAAACAGCAAAGCACTACATACCATCTCTAAAATGAATTATGTAATGGAGCTGAAGGAATGAGGAACATTTTGTTCCTGAAAGAATTTATATTTTCAGATCATCACGGTTAGACAACCACCTTAAACATTTCTATTCTATTGCTAATATGAAATAAAACCACATGGTCTATTTTAATTGTTTTTTTTAAACAGAACAGACTTTTCAGGCACAGAAACAAAAGTAGGTTAGAAATTAAACAGATTTGTTAAAATTGAGAATTCTGAAAGTTAGTTTTTTCATAATGGGGCCCTTAAGAAAGTAATGTGTGTAAAAATCAGCATTTATTTTAGTTTAACATAACTCTTACATGACAAATTAACATAAACCACTGTAAAAGAATCAGTCTCAACACACTGCAAAGGTTTGGGGCAGTCACCCGTATATATTGTCCCTGGCTGCAAAAAAGGTTTTTAAATAAGCACTGATGTGCATGGATGGAGTTCTAGAATGAACTGATCAGATTAAGTAAAAATGACGGTTTTATAAGCGGAACAGCGGAAGTGATGTCAGTCTGGGCGTCGGAACCGGAAATGATGTTGAATCAGACAGGTTTTCCAATCTTTAGCCTGAAGAGATAACAGAGGTAGGTTTAGTGCTCCCTGCCACCCCCTGGCCTGGCAGGTAATTACCTCCACTTGGTCCATTCAGCTCCTTCCTAGTTGCATGTGTGTGACACCACTTAAAAGAAAATTAGCTGCAAGTAGTCCCGGTTCCTGCTCACCAAGTGAAGATGGGCCACAGGAGTTTTTTGAGGGGCCGAGGGGTAAGTGAGATGGTTAAATTATATTTTGTTGATGACATTACCATAATAAACAAAACACATGATATTGGGGGTTGGAGGTGGGATTTATTCCACCTAGAGTATATAATTTTAATAGCATGTATTTCACAAAAAAAAAACTATGAAAGCTAACCTAGTTATGTAAAAATGTCTGAATATGTAAAACTGATCTTCATTGTACTCCACTACAGTATCTATAAACATATTCACTCCGATTGGAAGTTTTCACATTTTATTATTACACCACATCCATTCACAGTGGATTTAATCAGACTTTTTAGACATTCCTGAAAAATTATAAAAGATTCTTTAAAGTCAATGTGAAAACACATCTCTGTAATGTGATCTAAGTAAAATGCAAAAATAAAATCCAATATATTTAAACACATAAGATTCACCCCTTTCAAGTTATTATTTAGTAGAACCTTCTTTGTTAGCCATGACAACCTTGAGTCTGGGGGGACAGGTCTCTCAGTGTCAGCTGTGCACATCAGGATTCTGTCATTTTTCCCTTCTTTGTGCTCCAGCTCTTTCAGGTTGAATAGAGATTGTGAGTGAACAGCCTTTTTCAAGTCCAGACACACATGATCAATTTTATTGCAATCTGGACTCTTACTCAGCCTCTTAACATTTTTTAAGCCATTGCTGTGTAACTTTGGCTTAATGCTTGGGTCATTGTCTTCCTGAAAAACATATCTTTTTTCAAGGTGCAGGTTTCTTGCAAACTACATCAGGTTTATCTCCAGGATTTCCCAGGATTTTGCTGCATTCACTTTACCTTATTCCCTCACAAGCCTACTAGGGCTTGCTGCAAAGAAGCAACCCCACAGCATCTCCATATACTTTATAGAGAGAATGGTTTGCTTTTAATAATGTGTAGTGTTTGGCTTATGCTAACCATGGTGTGTAGCCTCCAGTTTACAAAAACTCAATATTGGTCCCATCAGGCTATATAACTTTCTTCCAGATGACTTTCAAGTCTCCCTCATAACTTCTGGCAAACTCTAGCTCAGATGACATGTGTAGTTTCTTAACAGTGGCTTTCTCTTTGCCACTCCCCATAAAGCTTCGACTGGCGAAGCAACCAATCTGCACACAATGGTTATGTGTCACAGTCTCTCCAATCTTATTTTTATTCCTTCAGAGTTATCATAGATGTCTTGGTGGCTTTCCTCACTAGTCTTTTTGCACAATCACTCAGTTTTGTGGACAGCCTGCTAATGTAGATTTAAATAGTCTTTTCATGTACTTTTTCCATTTCTTAATGATTGAATTAACTGGACTCCAAGTGATATTCAGTGAGTTGGAAATGTTCTTGTATTCATCCCCTGATGTGTGCTTTTCAGTCACCTTTTCACTGTTGCTTGGAGTGTTCTTTTCTGTTCATTGTGTAGGTTACGCCATCATACTGACAAACCACAAGTTAGACCTTCCAGATTCAGGTGCCAATTAGATTAAACTCAACTGAAACTCCAGACAGGTAAAATCTATTTAACTAATGATGTGACTTCTATATCTAATTTGTTGCACCAATGATAATTAAACAGGTTAAATACTTATTAGACCCATTATTTTGTGTTTATAGTTGAAATTAATTTACTTAATTTACTATTAGATTTATTTCCATTTTTACATTAAAGAATCTTTTTTCTGTTGATCAGTGCCAAAAAAAAACAAACTCCACTGTGATTCAATGTTGTATAACAATAAAATATGAAATCTTTCAAGGCACTGAATACTTTTTATAGGCACTGCAAATAGTCAGCAGAATAAATGCATTTTTACAATATTAACTTTGTGTTTGTTTTCAAGAATAATCCACTGACAAATTCATCCATACCTAGGGGATGAATTTTCATGAGGTACAGTAACAAGATTCTTCTTTCTATTGTGGATCATAAATCATCAAAACAGTGTCAGTACACTAGTGCTTTGGTTCCCAAATTCAGTATTTCGGAACCCCTGTGGATGCAGGTTTTATCCCCATCCATCTTCTGCTTTTAACTGAACTCCTATCTTAATTAAACAAACTGTTGTTTCCTAGTTTCTATGTTTTGGTGTCCATACAATTGTTTTAGGATTTTACTGAAGTGTAGATATTGTATGTAATATGGAGATAATGTTTTTTCTCTTTATTTATAAAATTACCATCATTTTCAGTTATTTACTAATGAGCATACTAGGTCAGTCTGATAGTGTGTGTTTTTGCTCTGTCAGCATTCAGTGTTATTTGCCCTTGTGTCTGCTCTGCTTGCCCTTAATTATCATTAGTAAAATTCAACTATGAGAAAAGAAAAGGTCAAGTGATAGGAAAATGACAAAAGGGAGCTTTGCAGTATTGCAAAAAATGCAAATATATAAATACAAAACTCATTTTGTTGTACGTTTCTGAATGCAAAATAATAAAATAAAATAAAAAGATAAGCTAATTAAACAATTACATCAATCAGAGGTAAAAAGACTCACTTATAGTCAAATTGGTTGGTTGGTCAACAGTAATTGTTCTTTGCCGCTTTGAAGAAGGCTCATTGTTTGATTTGTCACTATAAAACTTCTGCTGTTCAAGGTCGGCATCTCTTAAACTTTCAGTGCATCAACAAATGATTGTACTATGTCAGTTGGACTGAATATATCATTTGCTAAATTCAAAATGCCAAGAAGATGGATCTAACATTACACAACTTAAAAAAATGGTTTACTTTAACTGATAAGCAAACCCCTAAAACATCTTTTGCTGGATCAAATAAGGTATTGTTATCTTCAGAAACCTTTGACTCATGGTGACTTGTCAATCGAATTTCTAACAACGTCTTCAATTGGGGCAGTCATACTGCTGAAAGACATAATGATGCCAAATAAATGAGTACGAGGAAAAAGAGTCAAAGTGTCAAAAGAATATTTTGCTGCACATTTCACTTTTAGAGGTGTACATAATGTAGAGATGGAGCTGGTAACTTTAAGATGTACCATGCAAAAGTCAAAGTAAAACCTGGCTTGATAGCAACTTGGCTGCTGGGGGCTAGACCCTATCTTTACAAAAATTTTACTTAATGGAATTTTAAAATGTGTACAAACATTTATTAAACAGGATAGTTTGGCTAAACAGTCTATGGAATGTAACTTGAATAGGGAGATTGTTAGTTACTTGAATAGCCTATGGCAGTGCTTCTTAAACTTTTTTTTCTCACCGCCCACTGCTTATTACATGTCTTCACGACCCATAATTGCCGTGGAGCAGTGGCTGAGCATTATGCTGTTTCCCTAGTATTAGCCAATTGTTGTCTGGTACGGGAGGGGCTTTTCCAACTGCAAGAATTGCCAACAAATCGTGTCCAGGGGGTTTGTTTCAGCAATGCCATCTCAAGGCTTTCAGCAAACAGTTCACGTCCCATTTTCATTTACTTCAATTGTAATTAGACCCAATTAGAGATATCAAGTGACCTAAAATGGGTCATGACTCAAGCTTAAGAAACATTGGTCTATGAAATAGTTTGGCTTGATCTGGTGAATGTGTGTTTGTGGGAACAATTGAATAGCTGGTTCTTAAATTATTATAAAGAAAATAGGGAGAAAATAAGAAGTATATTTTAGTACATTTTTTTCTTTGTCAATTCTTTGTTTCTTTCATAGACTTTGGGTAGCCCAAGTTTGTAATTAGGTTGGCCCAGCCTACCCTGATCAACCCCTTAAAAGGACACCACCCAGTGTAATGAGGCCTGGAAGCAAGACACATCTCTCCATAGATGGGAAGGCCAATAAAATATCTCTATTTCATAAAACCTTGTAAACTTTAGATAGTTAAAAAGTCTGCCATTTTAAAGCACACACCCTGGGGTTGCATTTTCTTACTTACACTAAACATTAATTGTTTTTACCCTGTTACCTGTTAATTTAGTTCCCCTTGCACTTTGCATTAATAGCCACATTGATAAAGGGCCAGTTTAGAATCTCAAATCAAAATAACCTGCTTTGGAAGTCTTTGGAAAGAAAGTCCATTGTGCATGGAGAGAACCTGCAAATTTCACAAGACAATGATAAGGATAAGGATTGGATCCCTAAACTGTAGCACCAGCCAGAGGGCACAACATCTGAAGCTTATAATTGGAAATACTATAAAGTCTTCTTACTTTGTGCTTAGTATAATTACTTATTATTTGTTTGACATCATTTTTCAGGACAACTTATAACATTTAAGATACAATTGATTTCCATTTCTAGTTGTTCTTTTATGATGCTCCATGATCTTTTACCCAAAATATACATCTTCTGTGTAACTCTGAATCTGAAATATGTGTATGTTACTGTAAAACACTGTAAAATTACCATAGGACATAGTTACACATGCAGAATATCACCAGAAAACATTAAAAGCATATATCTATAGAATGGGGTCTAACGGCAGACTCAAACCTGGAACATGCATCAGTACATCCTTAGACAAAGTAATACGTTTGGGAAATTCTGCAATTATCATTGTAAAATAAGGCAATTAAGAAAAAGAAAGATAAGTGGTGGGAATTAATTTAGGTAGTGTGAAGAAAAAAAGAAACTCCTTAACGAGACCAATAATAAGAGTCTTCACAATAAGCCTGGGCATTTATCATACCATTACAGGAAACAACTTGCCATCTGGCAGTTATTTTTGGAACTGCAAGAGTCGTAAAGAAGAACACTAATAAAATAATAAGACTTGCAGGGATGTATTAGGAAAATGGTATTTGAAATGCTTCATTTATTATTTAGTACTAGTGGTAACCATTCGATGAAAGGGTTGTTACTTGCTGTTAACAGCAGTGACAATCAGTTTCATTTTATCTGAGTGGTTCATTAACAACCCATATCTAAATTGGACTGAAATTACTGACCAAGTAAGTCAAAAGTTTACTCAAATGTGTCAAAATACTACAAGTTGTAAATTTATTTCTTATGATTAGCTTTCAGAAGTAATTATACAAGCTTTTTTTATTTTGACTATTAAGTACATATAAGCATATTTAATTTTACTCTATCACTATTACAAGTAAAATAATTTACCTAGCATCTTTGCCTTCAAGGTTTGTTATCACATAAAAATGATGCATTTGAAAGGCATAAGTAAGAGATGATCATTCTGCCAATTACTCTCCTGTGTCGCAAATGCTAACAGCCTCTTTATTTTACTTAACATTTGACTTAGCCTTTCTTTCTTCCAAAAGCAAACCACAGTCCTCCCATTTTCAGAACCTTATTACCACTGACAGAAAGCTTTTGTTACACCCCATTTCAATTCTACCGGATTCAAGGCTGGTTTACCAGGTCAGAGCGCCTTATGGTAGCTCCAAAGCCATATCCCAGAGAGAAAGCTTTAGAAGTGTCCTTTTAAATGGACAACACATGCTAGAGAAGTTGTTTCACTTTCTTCACATCTGTGTTAGAAAATCGATTCCTGAGAACTCATTGCATTTATAGCATTTGCCACCACCCAGTAAGTGCTGTTGGACATTTTGTTTATTGAGGCGCACTTAGATAGCCAGTGTGGGACTCTCTGTTCATCAGTGGTCCTTAGCAGGTCATTCCAATGTTCTTTGCCACCTCAGATGCTCTTTCTACACCTGACAGTGTCTTACCATCAACATACTACACTAATAACATTTTAATTATTATTATTAGTATTAACAATGATGTTTTCACGGTTCATTACTCTTATTACAGTATTAAATTAAATCCCTTCATAGAATCATTTTTACATTTTCAAGTTTTTTTTTTCTCTTCAGGCTTTTCTGCTAATCCTTAGTTTCCATGCCAACATTTAATTTTCTAGCTATTAAAAAACATTGAATGGCTCTCATTAAGTGAAGCCATTATTTCCACTCAAACTCATTACAATACTGAAGATGTGTTACAGTAGATTCTCTGGGAGTAATAATAACAATGAGAATATTTGAAGCAAAACTTTTAATTACACACCTGCTTTATATTGAGTTAATATAAAAAGCGTAAACCTCACTTAATGTATTTTACCTCAGAAATGTAGGCAATGTTTCTGATTTATTAAAACATACTGGCTCACTGTTTCATCATTCAGTTAATCAGCCATTTTTCTCATTATAAAAATATTGTAACCAAATCTAGAGTGTCCTTAGGCCCCGAACAGGTTGTCCCACACTTGTTATAAAACCTCAGCTCCCATGCCTACAACCCCACTGTGAACTACGGACAAGCAACACAGTCAACTGTGTTGGCTTCTTTTGCATAGGCAAATAACATAATTTTTATATTTAAGGGCAGGGCCACCCTGCACCATATCAGGCTTACACATCAAACACTACCCTAATATATAGACAACTGCATTTTTCGCTTGTGATGTTTAAGTTACTTTAATTAAATTCATTAAATAAATTCTATGACCAGAAATACATAGTAAGCCACATTAGAGTCAGCAGTGATAATGATGGCTAATTTGATTAGTAATGTTCCTTCAATAGGACAGCATAAAATAATATATGAAGGGAAATAATTCTTTATAGAAGTCAAAATTTACAGTCATCTTAAATATTGTCACACACGTGCACTTGGGAGACAACTTGAGGTCTTATCTATCTAATTCCACCCCGAGTCGAGAGTTGGCGCTGTTCCTTAATGTTTTTCCTTCCTTCTCGCTAGCACATCAAATGACCAGAATTAACAATGACATCACTTCTGGGACATGGTTCTTTCTTTTCCCTTCCGGTGTGGCTTCCTCTTTAGGGTTTTTTTTGTGGTTTTTCATTTGTTTTGTCAAAATATATGGGGTTCACCTCCAAGTTGCCCCAACTTTTTATCTTTCTCCTGTGTATTATTTGCCACTACACATGATATACTGTGAGGGTACAAAACTTGAAACATTTTGATTACTACAACACATGCTGTAAAAATTACAGTTTAATTATATAAATTTTCACTTTAAAAGAAGCATGCCTTAGCTGAAGCCGAAAGGTATAGCTCAAGTTTTTTGAGCTACAATGAGCAAAATTTCTTTGTGCCATTCTGAAGGTGGGTGTAGACAGCTTTCTGTAGCTTCTGCAGTAGAAAAATACTGGATATGTATTTTTACTAACCAAAGTGAGCAAAGACTGTAAACATGCATGGTTTGTTGCACCCAATTTGCTTATTTTTTGACTTCCTGCTGTTAGAGCTGATGGAAAGACTGATTGAATGTATTGTAGTTGTACAAACTATGCATGGCACCTGACCAGTACATGGCACTAAAAAATGGCTATTCTTCTTTTTTGAGATTACTTGAGAAAAAGCTAATTAACTGTTGTCAGTGACAGTTGCAAATGTGTGAAAGAGGCTGTGATAATTACAATAGATTGTATTGAGCTTTTTATGGCAGGCTTCTAATAAGCATAAAGGGTTACATGTGATGCCGTTCTTTATTTCCGTATAAATTGTAAACAAAGATGAACCAACAATTGCATTCTCCTTTGTCTTTAATAAACTGGGTTGGTAATTTAAAGTTCAAAACTGAAGTAAAGAACAACCAAGAAAAATGTGATGTTTGTCAAGTATTCTAAAGCCAAAACAAATCTATATATGTAAAAGTCAATGTGTGTATGTATGTTCCAGCATTACTTCCGAACGGCTGGAGCGATTTTTATTAAACGTGGTACACATTTCTCATTGGTCGACTAAAAATACTATGCAGTGAAATCAGCCCTAACTCTCTCCTTTCTGGGTAGGGTGGGGTGTAATCTTGCGGTCTTGTATGCATGTTATCATCCAGTTGACACTTGGAACGACCACCAGAGGGCGAACTGGAGCATTCTTTATGTTTCAGCACAACCACGCCCCTGTTGCTTTTGAAATTAGAGTTGGCCGGTTCCGAGCGTCAACTGGATGATAACATACATACAAGACCGCAAGACAAGCACATTAGTGAGTCTTCATTGTTTGTTAATTTATTTTTATTTTTAAAGTTGTGTTTTTTTAAATTATATTTTTCTCAAACAATTAAAAAAAAAAACCCACTTTATTTTCTTCCTGGGCAACACCGGGTATTTCAGCTAGTTTTAATAATATGACTTCCAATTGGCTACTGCCTGCTTCCATATAGGCCCTCTACAAATCAGAGAAGAATAATAAATATTTGCCATATTACATTAATGTTATTTACTATGAAGTTGGACAAAATCTCAGTCTATGGCAGGGACCTCATCTACCCACTCAAAGCCACTCACACTTGGCCAATTTAGAGAAGTCAGTTCACCTAACACATATGTTGAAAAAGGAAGACTGAAAACTCAAAGAAAAATGCACTAGAATAGCATTTGAACCCTTGACTGTAACATTGTAAACAGCTGTGCTAACCACTGAAGGACTATGCTGCCACAAAGTAATTCAGAAATCGCTCAAACATGTATTTACTGTGTAGTTTGGAAAGTGTGATCTTAGCAACTGTGAATTATTGTAGCAATAAAGTATCTATCTAATGGAACAAATCACATATGTAGATCATTCTTGACTACTCAGCCATGTAGTATTAGTTGTTGTCAATCTAACAGCAAAGTAGAACATTATTATTATTATTGAAAAGCATTAGTTGCACATTCTTACAATGTCTTTATGACCATCAGTTTTTTAGTCTTAGCTTTTTTATTACAGGACCTTGTCATAGCAAGTTTAAGTACAAGGCCAGCACTCATGCACACATTTACGCTTACTGACACCAGACCTGTTTAGAATTCTGTAGAATATATATATTTTGGACATAAGAAAAAAAAAAGAATTACCCCCAGAGAACACATACACAGTGGACGGGCAGGGCACTGAACCCAGCACCACTAAGCTGTAATGTGGCAGATTTAATTGTTCCCTTCAGATCCAGCATGCACCACAGATTTCACAAAAAGGCAAATCAGAAACAGAGAAAAGCAAAGCTGTGGTAGACTGGCAACAAAAAAGATTTACAGGTAATAATTTTGACACAATCGAGGATTTAATGTATTATTACTGTCTCTCTTGTTTTTTATCTTTCAGCTTTAGCTGCACAAAAGCAAGCTTCTTTTTATTTATATATTTTGCTGCTAATAACAGACAATGATTATTGTTACTGATAAAGACTGAGTCTCTCTCTCTCTGTCTTTCTTTCTCTGGCTAGCTCCCAGAAAACAAGGAGAACAACAAAATAATATAAAGGAAGAGGAACAAAATTCACACATTGGAAAACAAGTATGTGAACAAAGAGAAGTCAATTAATTGCAGAATTGGGTTAAAAGAATGAACACTTTGATTTCTATCCTTTATTACAACTGTGCAGTTTTCTTTTTCCAAAAAAAAGGAAGGAGGGACATGGTTGAACGCTGAAACACCAACATTTTGCTAACAATACTTATGGCTGCTAAACAACTAAAAATCCTTTGTGATTTTTCCATAGCATAAAATGCACGCAATATACACAATTTGCACAGCTGACTCTTAACTGGGTGACAATAATATGTACTGTAAATATAATGGACAAAATAATATACATAATTTTATTTTATTAGTGTTGTGAATGGAATACAGCTAACAATGCTTCTTTTCTTCCTCCTCTGCTCTGGGAAATGGTACTGGCCCATTAGTACTCATACCATTAGGTACAGGGAGTTTTTAGCCATGACTCATAAGGTTATTAAATAATGCTGAAAACATCATGTGCATACATGATGTATATTTTTCTTTTTCTTTGGCTTTAAGCCCCTTCACTTTCTGCACATTTTATTGTGTTATAGATTTAATTTTAAATGAGTAACTTTGCGATTTTTGCATATCAATCTACACACAATAACTCATATGGTAAAGGGACAACATGTCTTCACAAAGGTTTGCAAATTTATTAAAAATCAAGAATGGAAATCTCTTATTCATGTAAGTCTTCAGATCCTTAATTCAGTGCTTTGTAGAAGCCCCTTTGACAGCAATTACAGCATTGCATCTTTTTGGGTGAGACCATTCAAGCTTTGCACACTTGTATTTGAACAGTTTATGCCATTTTTCCTGGCAGATTCTCTCAAGCTCTGGTAAATTAAGATGGAAAGCATCTGCATTCTGTCATCTAAAGGTCTTTCCAAAGATGTTCTATGGTGTTTAAGTGTGGGCTTTAGCTGGGCCAGTCACAAATTTATCTTGAAGCCACTCCAGCATTCTCTTTTCTGTATGCCTGTGGGCATTGTTGTGCTGAAAGGTGAACCAATGGCCAGTATGAAGTTGTGTGAAATCTTGAACAGGTTTCCTTCAAGAACCTACCTGTATTTGACATAGAAGGAATGGTATTAGTTAGGTGATGAGTGGTGCTTGGTCTTTGCCAGACATAGAGGTCTGCACTCACATGGGACTACCGTGGAACTTGCAAAACCCAATACAATTACTTGTGACGCACGACCGATTTTCAGTATTGCGGGCAAGTGTGAGTGGTAAACACCCATGTGCTGGCGTCAACGCCCGTGTGCAAGTGGGAGCTAGAATCTGAGAAATTAAAATTAACATACATTCATTTAATACATCAGTTATGGTACATGTGCATACTGTTTTGTGTGCAGTGTGCCAGTCAGCCTTACATCCACTGTGGTATAAACAGCATTAAAAAAGGAGAGTACAAGACTGTAAAACTAAAGGGAAGTCTGACATTTGGCAGTCATTTTCAATTATTATCGATGGCAATGGCAACCAAGTGCTGTTTGCTTCCTGCAATAAATGTGCTAATAAAAGCGTCATGCGTGTGCAGTAGTAAAGAGTAAACTGACATTCTTGCAATAACTTTGAATAATGCACTTGATATGCTAGAGACCGTCAGTAATTATGGGTGTGCTGTCACTGCTAATATTTTGACAGAAAACTTTTCATATTTACTGCCATCCACTATATTAATGAGAACTACAATCTTGTGTTAAGGGTGTTTTTTCTTGATCTTAATTAAGTTGGGCTAAAACATTCACACTTTATTGTTTTAAAAATGTTAAGAGTTTCCGGAATAGACTGTTACTGACCAAGCAGCAAACATGACCACCGCCTTGTGCAGCTACATCAGATTAAATATAATGCCCATTTTAACATGATTCTCTCAAGAGCAGCAAGTGATGGAGAAAGCACCTGATGTTGCACAGCTTCTGCCTATTGTATAAAAGTTAGTCAGGTATTTTAAACATACTGGACAACAAGGCAAGCTTATCAGGTCACTGAAACAGTCTGTGGAGACAAGATGGGACTCTAATTTCAATATGCTGGATTCAGGGTTGCATCAATTTGACAACTGGCCGCATCAATACGAGATAGAGTACTGCAGGAGCGATTGGGCATGGGTTTAAAAAATCGGTCCCATGCAGACCTCTAGCTAGACATACTGCTTGGAGTTTTGCCCAAAAAGTGTAACTTTTGTATCATTAGACAAGAGAATATTTTTCCTCATGCTCTCAGAGGTCTTTAAAGGCTGGTTGGAAAAGTCCCAGAAGTCTGTCTTATACCTTTCACTCAAAAATGGCTTCTATCTAACCACTCAACCATAAATGCCTGAATGATGGTGTTACATATTTGTAAGAACTATCACTCATAATCTTTTCTTCTTTATTCTCCTAAAATGGACTTGCATTACACTTTTTTGTCCCAAATTTGCTTAGCTTTAGACCAGTGTCACAGAATAAACATGAGAGGATCACACATGTAAAACACATTCAGGGAGCACCTAAAACCAGATGTGTAGGCGAAGTGTTCCTCAACAGTAACAATAGATAGAGGCAAGGATGCAAGACTGTAATCATAAGTGGTCAGTTCTAGCCTTCAATACAAGTAAAGAAAATGACTTACCTGGTAATTTGTCTGGTAAACAAGTACAGACTGACCTTGGAGATGGTAAAAAACAGAAATTTTTTTTGTTTTCAGAAAGTTTAAAAATGAAAACTATATCATTATACATCTCTTTCTTGACATAACTGATAGGCCTTTCTATTTCTAGTTACATACTGCACAGTTACTGCTAAGTTAAAGTTATACTATATAACACATAAAATAATTCATTACTCCACACCTGCTACAGTTAAAAAAAAAACCCAGTACTAGCAGTGACCCGACATTTGCGCGTTGGCAGCAGCAATACTTGTAGTATACTGATGAGCTTATACGTAGCTCAAGTTCATTTTGTGACATGTCAAAATATGTCCACGTCAAACACCAACACTACAGATGTTAGTTAAAAAAACAAACTTTTAAGGTACTGAATTGAGGATAATTTGTCAGCAGTTTAAGCATCTCAACTTTTTAAGGAAACAATTTCATAATCTTAGCCTTTATGTGAGTATTTAACCTACTTTCACAGTCATCAACATTTCATTATTTTGTTTTCTTTAGTTTTATCCAGTTACTCAAGCTGAAATTAACTTTCTGTTATTTTATGTGTGTAAGACCTCCTGACAGTAACATTTTTTCTTTTTTTTTTAGTAAACTGACTTTCTATTTCTTCTTTATAAATTACATTCCCTTGGAGACACATTATGAAGAAGTCATAATTTGCTTTTACAATTGTGATGACAGATGGGTATTGGACATTATACTCAAGTGGCAAAATGAAGGTTGTAAACGTGATTCTAATGTGCACATGACATTTCACAGTGCTGTTTGATAGATGCAGATAATTTAGCTCCAGAGTAATGCTTTTCTATTTGAAATTAGTTTTCAATGTAAGGTGAAATTATCAAATTTTCATAGTGGTATTTTTTATGAATGAGCTGGAGTTACAACAGGCATGGAATATTATATGGCAGGTATCAGCAATATTTTTAAAAGTACTGAGAAGAAAAATCATATACCCATCACTCTATTTTTCATTTCTTTATTAATTGAAAATGTGTGTGAAGCAGAAGTGTAGCCCCACGGCAAACCAATCTAGATATGAATGCCAAGGTGTGTAAAAAGTTGTTGGTACCCTTCCACGAGAAAAGAAAAACCCACAATTGTCTTTGAAATAAGTTGAAACTGACAAAAGCATGTGGCACCCAGCATTGTTCATTCTATATTTAACAAAACTCTGACTTTGCTTTTGAGTTTTGATTCAACAGAATATTTCAAATAATAACACAAATGAAAATGGCATGGACAAAAATGATGGAACCTTTAACCTAATATTTTGTTGCACAACCTTTAGAGACATTCACTGCAAACAAGTGATTCCTGTAGGTCTCAATGAGACTTCTTCACCTGACAACAGGTAGTTTGGCCCACTCGTCCTGAACAAACTGCTCCAAATGTGTCAGGTTTGAAGGGTGCCTTATACAGACTGTATGCTTCACTTTTTCCAAAAATGTTTGATAGGATTCAAACCAGTGTTCGTAGAAGGCCACTTCAGAATAGCCCAATGTTTTGTTCATATCCATTCTTTGGTGCTTTTAGCTGTATGCAGTGGGTCATCATCTTGTTGAAAAATCCATGACCTGCAACTGAGACAGGGATTTCTGACACTAGGAGGTACATTTTGTTCCAGAAGGTCTTGATAATCTTGAGATTTAATTTTTCCCTACACAGACTCAGGACACCCAGTGCCAGACACAGCAAAGCATTCCCAAAACATAACCTAACCTCCTCTATGTAGGTTTGGTGTTCTTTTCTTTGAAAGTTTCTTTCTTGCCTCATCTGTTCAAAGGACATTCTTCCAGAACATTGTAGCTTGTCAATATTCATTTTAGCAAATTCCAGTCTGGCTTTTTATGTTTATCCTTTGTAACTGCCACAGGGACTGGATGGGCATTCCAGCCAGAAGAGGGGATAGTTCCTTAGCTGAATGGGAGGCTACTAACAGGCAAACAGGCATCCCAGCCGGGGAAGAGAAAGGGATCAGACCCAGAAGAGAGGGCCAGATATGATGGACGGACAGCCCACCGGAAATGGATGTCACTGGGGAGTGTTTACTCCATCAGCATGTTAGTTGGTTGTGGCCCTGGATAGCGGTGCCCAGTATGGAACCAGTAGGGCACACTGGGAAGTGAAGTATGGCAACACAGCCCTGATGGAACCCCTTGGTGCCACAAGGGGGCACTGCAGAGAGATGTGTCACCTAAAGTTGGACTTCCGTAAGACCCGGAAGTACTTCCATCGGGCAGTGGCCCTGGTACTGGAAGTACTCCCGGGTCCTTAATAAAAGGGACCGCCCTCCCTTGTCCAGGTGAGTCAGAGCTGTGAGGAAGCAAGGCAACACTCAACTGGACAAGGGCAGTGCAGTGGTAAGAGTTGGAAGGAGAGAGATTATTGTGAATTGTAGAGAGAAAAAACTCTGCTTGTGCTACTTTGTGCTACTGTGGAAGAAATTTGGGTTGAATACATCATCCTTTATTTCCACCCAGGACTCTTGATGTGTTCGATTGGGGGTTTGGGTCATTGACACCCTGGTTTCCTTCACACCTTCAATAGTGTAGCTCTTCTGGGGCTTCTTCCACTGGGTCCACTGTCACTCAAAAAGTAACAATCAGCCACTGATGGACCTTGGCTTTGGAGTTCAGCTTGTATCTTTTTGGAAGTTGTCCTTGGCTTTTTATCTACCATTCTCACTACACTTATGCCCATTCTGGGGTTGATTTTCCTCTTGCGGCCTTGTCCAGGGAGTTTGGCTACAGCCCCTTGGAGCATAAACTTAATAACATTTGCAACTGTTGTCACAAGAACACTGTGTTGCTTATAGACGGTCTTATAGCCTTTACCTTTCACATGCTTGTCTATAATTTTCTTTCTGATCTTCTTATACAGCTCTCTCCTTTGCATTGTCATGTTCAATGTGGGGTACTCAATGATAAAAAAACAGCAGAGTGAGTACTTTTCTCCATTTAAATAGACTGAATGACTGATTGCGCAATTGGAGATATGTGTAACACTAAATAAAGAAAACAGCTACTATGAAAAATCACTCTAATCCAAATATTTATGATCTTTTCTAGGGGTATCATCACATTTATCCTTTAGAATATCTTTATAGAGTAAGCAATATTTTATCTGCTTTCACACTTGCTTTGCTTTACTCTATGACTTATCAAAGGCATGCAGGTATACACGGGACAATTGCTTTTCATTTAATCACTTTTCAGGAAGCATACAGCACTTTTTCATGAGCTGTAAGGGTACCAACAAATTTGTCCATGTCTGCATTTCCATTCTCACATCACTAAGTTTTAGAATTTTAAATTTGATTAAAATATTCATTTATTCCATTTTTTTTCTGTTGCTGTGAAGCCTGAAAAAATAGCATCAGGTTCACACCAGCAATGCTTTGCTTAGAACACCCAGTCATATGTCCACACTCACTCACTCTTTGCCAGTTTATTGTACTATGTACTGATATAACAAAAAACTATAAATTAAATATTGCCATTTCATAATATAGGTTTCCTATTTTACCAGACTTGTACAAAGTAGCACAGTTGTAGAGTTGAATAAAAGAAGATCTACTTTGTCAAGTTTTTACTTTCATTGGAGTAATGAGTATTTCAGTTAAAAATACTTGAGTACAAGTAAAAAATACTTATTTTCAAAAAGTACTCAAGTACAGAAAGTAACAGTAAATTTTATAATAATAACTATCCAAAGTTCCTGGCATTGTTTGGGAATATTTGTAGAATGGTTTAAGGAAAGAAAGCAAAGGTTTATGTGTTTTTAAGTGGTGACCCTGTTATTATTGCTGGTTGCCCCATCCGTCATCCACATTGCCTTTCTTGCAGTGTCTCAACTCTCATGAGTCATAAATTTGTTCTTTTTGAGTCTAGAATTGTGAATTGTGTTGGCTAGACAACTGGGTCAGAGCATTTCCAAAAGAGCAGGTCTAGTGGGGTGTTCCCAGTATGCAGTGTTTAGTACCTAACAAAAATGGTCCAAGGGAGGACAATCTGTGAACTGAAAAAGGGTCATGGTTGCCAAAGGTTTATTGATTTGAGTAGGAAGCAACAGCTAGCCCATCTGATCAATTCAAACAGAAGAGGTTCTGTAGCACAAATTAGTGAAAAACTGAGTGCTGGCCATAAGCCTAAGATTCTGGTCATGAGATAAAGATGTGCATCGCAGTTTGCTACATATGGGGCTCTTTAGTGACAGACCAGTCAATTTGCCCATACTAACATCTGTCTACCAATGAAAGCACCAACAATGGGCATATGAGCATCAGAACTGGACCATGGAGTAAAGGAAGAAGTAGGTCTGGCCTGATGACTCACACTTTTATTAGATCAAGTGAAGGGCTGATTGTTCTACCTGGGGAAGGGATCGCAGCAGGGTGCGCTATGGAAAGAAGGCAAACCAGCAGAAGCAACAAGATGCTCTGGGGAAGTCCTCTGCTGGGAAACCTTGGGTTGTGGTATTCAATTGGATGTTACTTTGACATGTACCACCTAACTAAAAATTGCTGCAGACCACAATTACCCGATCATGGCAACAGTATTCCCTGCAGGCAGTGGCTTCTTTCAACAAGATAATATGCCTTGCCACACTGAAAAAAATGCTCAGGAATGGCTTGAGAGACATTAAAAAGAGACATTGACTTGGCCTCCAAATTCCCCAGAATTCATTATGATCAAGGATCTATGGGATGTGCTTGAAAAAGACTTTAATTCGTGGAGGTCCCACCTCACAACTTACAGGACTTAGAAGATCTGCTGCTAACATCTTGGAGTCAGGTACCTCAGGACACCTAGAGAGGTCTTGTGGAGTCCATACCTTGATGGGTTGGAGTTGTTTTGATGGCATGAAGGGGACCTACACAATAGGTGGGTTAAATGTTAATGCTGATCAGTGTAAATAAATTAATAGATTTACTTAAAACATCTTCTCACAAATATCTCCAGCGTTAAAAATGCCATCAGGATATTGTAATACAAAGCAAAGCAGAGCTGGTGCAAAGAAACAAAAGTGAACAAATCCAAGATGAATAATGGAAGGTGGAGGAGCAGTGAAAAATACTTATATTTATTAGGTAGGAATGAACTTTAAAGTTACAAAAGTCACATTTTTCTCCTCATCATTTTTTCTTTGTTGTGTGAAATGCCATGCCTGCAGGCAAACTTTTCATAGCTGGAAAGAACCTTTCTGTAGTATAATCTGTTCACTATGAAAAATATTATATATGCTAAAATAATTAATAGATTCAAAACATTTGAAAGATTTTGTTGCTACAAGATTATGCAGAACAGGCTCATTAATACATTCTCATATGCTACAATGTCAAGTCTCAGGAGGTTTATATCCTTTAAAATAATATGTTATAGTTGTCTTCAGTATAGTATGTTTGCATTGGGCTGGCATGTTTCAGGCATTTTTTGAATTTGAATTTCTTTCTGTTCAGACTGTGGATTAATAGAATTGTTTGAATTGCAAGATGGCACAGTGATGCAGCTCTGGGCGACAGTGTTGAATGTCCATTCTGGCCATTTTCTGTGTGGAGTTTGCATTTTTTTCATGGTCAGTGTTGATGTATTATTTTTTTATTGCCCTCCACTTTGTTCCCAAATTATAGTTAGGTTACTTTGTGGAACTAAATTATCATGAGATGAGTGCGCATACACCCTTATCGACTTGTACCACAGGGTTAGTTCATGCTTTGTTTCCAATGCTGTTTAAAAAGGCTCACTTTTAGAAAGCCACCGCAACATTTATCAACCCTTAATGTTAAATTACCCTTTTTATCAAATAAAATGTAATTCTTAGAACCAGGGTTTTGCCATTTTTGTAACTTCATTTTTTGTGCTTTTACCTGTTTCACATTTAATTGACATAATTAAGACCAGCCTTATCAAAGGCAGAAGCCACCTAGGTCAGGTCAGGTCAGGTTGGGGAACATGCACTGGTACAGTGTATTGCTGCACTCAACAGATCATGAAACAGCTTGGAATCCTGGTTGGTAACCTCCCAGGCAGACATGTGACCCTCTATCTGCTGCAGCCAGGTGTTACGTGGTGTCACACATGTGCGATTAGGAGGCAGTCAAAGAGCCTAAAGGTGAGTGAAACATCGCGAGATAGAGGGTTATCATGTGGTACTTACCCAAATCTCTTTTGGTCAACAGAACACCTGAAGAAAAATAGTTCCTCCACTTCCAGGTTCCAAAATGGCCGCGACGACGTCACTTCCGGCCAACCATGATGACGTCACTTCCGGCTCCATCAATCCACCTCACTTCCGTCCAATCATGATGACGTTGTTTCCAGTTCCTGTTTCCAACGTCACTTCCTGCCAACCATTTCCTGTACCATAATCCTGTTCTGTATAAAGCTGCCATTTTTGTCAAAGAAAGTTGTTCACTGTTTTACTTTTGGAAACTCTGAATCATTTACATTCTTTATTTTCTGGACGACAATATATGGGGACGGTCCCCAAAACTTTGTTTTTGTTTGTGCTGTCTTCTTTGGGGAAGAATAAACACCACAATTGGCGTAGTCGGCTAGGATTGTTTTTCGTCTGCTTCAAGATGTCGGAGGAACAGGACCTGAATACCGTTCTCAACACCATCATGGTCGATCTTCAAACCCTGAAATTACAGATGGGCGAAACAAGGACCCAAGTAGCAGAAGCCAACGCTCGTGCTGCTGCTGCAGGAGTACGGACAGAGGTCGCTCGACCACCTCCTATTGCCATAACTACACTCACGGAGTCGGACGATATAGAAACATATTTTTTGATCTTCGAGGGTACCGCTAAGCGGAACGCATGGCCGAGGTCGGAATGGGCGTACCTACTGGCTCCCTACCTGAAGGGAACGGCGCAGAGAGCCTATTATGATCTAACTGAGGAGCAGGCTGCTGATTATGACGCTCTAAAGAAGGAGGTGTTCAAGCGCTATGGCGTATCTGCGGAACAGCAGGCGAGAGAATGGAGGGAGTGGCAGTTCGATCCGAGAGACCGATAAGAACCCAGGGCTTTGAAGCCTGGGGGAAAGTATGTCGCTGGCTACGGCCCGACATTAATAATTCACACAAGATGGCCGAGCTTATAGCGTGTGAAACCTTTGTGCATGCCCTCCCTGACCATATCGCCCAGCAAGTCCGCAAACAAAACTTCGAGGACATGGACACCTTAATACAAATCACAGAGCGCCACTGGGCGGCTTGCAAATCAGGGAAATCAGAACGGTTCTCACGTCGAACCCAACAGGCACGTGGGGCAGCTCCTGAGCCCACCCGACAAGCTCCCGAGCCTGCCGTGCGTAAACGGGACAGAGGTGCTAATCTTCCCCGCTGTTTCAAGTGTGGGGAGATTGGACATCTGTCCCCAACTGTTCCTTTGAGCCCATGGATTGCTCATTAGTTAAGGGAGAAGGGTATTGTGCCACTGTGACTAATCCTTTATCTCTTCCATATACAGGTGCAGTTATTATAAATGGCAGGAAGGTAAGAGCAATGTTTGATTCCGGAGTAACATTTCCATTGTTGCTACCCGTTTAGTTTACGCAACAGTAGACTAGAATAAAAACTAGTCTAAAATGTATTCATGGGGATATCCGGTATTATAAAACTGCCAGATGTGTGGTATCGGTAAATCATCACCTTACGAGCATGGCCATGGCTGTATTACCGGATCCCCCTTTTCCAGTTATACTGGGTAGAGACTGGAATAAAATTACCAGCGGTAATAACGTAACTGTACCTAAAAAACATTTAGGCTTAGTAATGGAGAATACTGCTCCGACTGCCTCCACGCCATGTCCCACAGTAGCACGGACCCATACGGGTACCCAATGCGAAGGAATTGATGTCCCATCGACCTCTGCGGGAACTAGTACAGTTAACGTAGAGGACGTGGTGACTGAAACCACACCCCTTGAGGTCGCACAAGACCCAATACAAGACTTAACTGCCCAATTTCTATTAACACCATCGTCTTTAAAAGAGAACAATGGAACGATGATTCCTTAAAAAATATTAGGAATGCAATAGTATCTACCGAGGGTTATACAACCCTGGATCCCATGCCACCGATGCCGTTCTTTGTACTTAAAAACGAATTATTATATAGAGTGGCAGAACATGAGGGAGAAGTCGGCGCTGTTGTTGATTCCACGCACTTTTCGTAAAGGTGTGTGAATTAGCACAGCTCACCTTCTAGGAGCCCACTTAGGCTCCGAAAAAACATTAGAGAGAATAAAACTCCGATTCTATTGGCCGGGAATTAACGAGGAGGTCCGGCGATTTTGCACTTCATGTCCGGAGTGTCAACTTCGCCAGATTCCAAGAAGGACGCGAGCTCCTCTCGTTCCCCTTCCCCTTATTGATATCCCTTTTGACGAGTCGGTGTCGATCTCGTGGACCATGGAACCCTCATTAAAAGGTTTTAAATATATTTTGGTGCTAGTAGATTATGCCACTCGTTTTCCGGAAGCTGTTCCGTTGCGCTCAGCTAATACGAAAAACATTGCACGGGAATTAGTAGGGATATTCGCCCGTGTTGGGATCCCCAAAGAGGTTTTAACGGACCAAGGGACTCCTTTCACTTCGGAGACGTTCAGGGAAGTAGCCAAATTACTCCGAATAAAACATCTGAAAACGTCTGTCTATCATCCCCAAACTGACGGGTTGGTGGAGCATTTTAATCAAACTTTAAAACAGATGTTACGTAAGGTAGTTAACGAGGATGGAAGAAACTGGGATCAGTTGCTTCCTCTCGTTTTGTTTGCTTATCGGAAGTCCCTCAGACCTCCACTGGTTTCTCTCCTTTTGAATTATTATATGGAAGACAACCCAGGGGGCTTTTGGATATGTTAAAAGAAGGATGGGAAGAGGAGGTCCTCCCTACTTCAAATATTCTTGAATATATCGCAATTACGCGATAGATTAGAGAAAATCAGACCTATTCTAAAAGAAAATTTGGAAAAGGCACAAGCAGCGCAGTCCGTTATTATAACGAAACACCACCATTCGAGAATTTGTCCCGGGTGATCGTGTAATGGTGCTCGTCCCAACTTCTCATTCAAAGTTGTTAGCACATTGGCAAGGCCCTTATGAAATTAAAGAAAGAAAAGGTCTCGTTGATTATTTGGTTAAACAACCTAATCGGCGACCGACTGAACGAGTGTATCATATTAATTTGCTGAAACCATGGAAGGACAGGGACCCTGATCCCTCGTCCAATCAGCCTCGTTCTCTTTTATGTCATGTGCCTTAATTTTGGCCCGATTTGACATTTAAACAACGACAAGATCTCGAGACGGCTATCTTGTCTGTCCCTAAAGTTGTGGACGAGTTACCTGGACGTACTGCGCTGATTGTTCACGACATTATTACTGACCCTGGAGTGATTGTCATAGATAGGACCTAAACCAGTTAAGTGCTGCCCCTTTAAGCTCAACAAGATGTTCAAGTTGCAACAGCAATATCTTATGGTCAATAGTGTCAAGGAGGACAAGGACTGCAGCACCACCTGAGTCAGTAATAATAGAGATGTCATTGAATACTTTCAGAAGGGCCATCTCAACACCATGATAACACCTAAAGCTAGACTGGTAGATCTCAAATAAATTATTGAGTTAAGGTGATCAACCAATTGATTATAAGTAATTTTTCTAATATTTTAGCCAGAAATTGCAATTTGGAAATCGGGTGAAAAATGGCTAAAACTCCAGGATCTAACTTTGTGTTTTTTAGACAGGGACGCACCATAGCATGTTTAAAAAATGAGGGCACAAAACCCTCACTAATAGAACCAGCATAGGCACTTTGACTGGTCTGTGGCTATGCAGACCCATACGCAGTAAGCTGCGGTGCATTCTGTTATAACACTTTTCTCTAAAGATCACCATTAAGTTTTTGGCAATTTGTGCCACAGAAGCTTTTCTGTGTGGATCAGATCAGATGGACTAGGCTTCACCACACACACACATTAATCAGCCTTGGGCACCCATGACCCTATTCCTAGTTCACTGGTTTTCCTTCCTTGACTACTTTTATAGTTCCCAACCACTGCATACCAGAAACATCTCACAAGACTTGCCATTTTGATATTCTCTGACATGGTCTCCTAGCCATCACAATATGGCCCATGTCAAAGTTGCTTAGATCCTTATGCTTGTCCATCATGCTTCCATATCATCTTCAAGAACTGAATATTCACTTCCTGCCTAGTATATCCCTCCCTTAAAAATTACCACTCTAAGAAGATAAGCAATGCTATTCTCTTCACCTGTTCAGTGGTTTTAATGTTTTTGCTGATTGGTGTGGTTTGAAATAAGATATTTACAATAACAAGAAACAGAATGTTATTCTGTCTAGGGCTGTTTACCATGTATTTGCAGGGTGCAACTGGGATAGGATTCTGAAACCTGAATTAGATTTGAGAATGCTATATTAAATTAAAAAGAAACTGCTTATAGTACATAGCTTGTTAACTTCAAGTATGGGAGTTCATGAGTGAGGAATAAGGTGATGACAAGATTAACCACCAAAGTGGCTCAGCAGCAGTTGTGTAGATGTTGCACTGGAACATTGTAGTGAAAAGAAAGTTAAGATATTAAAGAGGCTTTGGATCTACCAGACAGTGTGCATCACCATCCTCAATAGAGGTAACAAGCTCTGGGTAAGAAAAAGACAGCAACCCAAGATGTTGAAGTGATGGCCATCTGCAGAGTTCCTGGACTTGCTTCTTATATACTGTAACAGTATGTAAAACTTCACAGAGTGGAAACAGTGCTTCCCAGAGGAAAGGGAAAATATTGAGGTGGCTTGAGCATGATGATAGGATATACTCTAGGCACTTCCCTAGGGAGGTGCAAGACAGAACTAAATTAAGTGCATTACATACTCTGCTAGTAGAGTTATGAGCTAACTGGGGACGTCCCCAAAACTTTGTTTTTGTTTGTGCTGTCTTCTTTGGGGAAGAATAAACACCACAGTGGGTGTCCCCTTGGCCTGGTCCAGCCACTCGGGTCCTCAACAATGAGGATCCTGCAAGTTGGATCACCCTCTGGGAATCGCACTACATGGCCGTAGTGCCGTAACTGATGCTCCCTCACAATGCAGGTAATGTGCCTCATTTGGGACTCCATGAGCGACCACTCATTCGGCACAAAGTCAAACCAGCGGTACCCAAAGATTCTCCAAAGAGACACAGCACCAAAGGAGTGCAGTCTTTGTCTCAAGTCATTGGATAGCGTCTAGGTCTCACAACCATATAGCAAGACAGGAAGCACCAGGACTTTAAAGTCCTTTTGCATAGATATTGGGAGCACCACACACCCCTTTCCATTGACCTCATGACCCCCCATGCTCTCCCAATCAGTCTTCAGACTTCATAGGAAGACTCACAAGACACATTAATGTCACTGCTGAGGTAAGTAAACCTCCTGACAAGGTCAACACTCTCTTCGAAGTCACACAAACTGCTGATGGCTGTATTCAAGTGGTCATTAAAGACTTGGATCTTGGTTTGTATCCTGGACTCTTGCAAGCCCAGACACTCAGACTCCTCACTCACTCTCTTGTAGATTGTAGGGATACATCTTTATTTTTTCTTAAGAATACACATTGATCAGCCACAACATTAATACCACTTGCCTAATATTGCATAGGTACCCCTTGAAGGTCACGGAAAACAAGTGAATAGAAATGAGTCTTTAATCTTGTTTTGAACAGTTCAATTGTAGACGACTCCTTTATGTAATGAGGTAAAGAGTTCCACAGGTGAGGAACAGCAACTGCAAAAGCCCTGTTCCCCCTTAGTTTTACACTTGGTATGAGGGACAACAAGAGACAACTGACCAAACAATCTAAGCACTCTAGATGGTTGGTGTAAAGCACACAATTCAGATAAATAGGCAAGAGCAAACCCATGTAAAGATTTAAAAACTAGCAATAAGATTTTAAAATCAATTTCAAAACTGACAGGCAGCCAGTGTAAAGAAGCTAATATTGGAGAAACATTATCAGACTATCTTGCCCCGACCAGAAAGCGAGCGGCAGCATTCTGGACCAACTGTAACCTGTGTATCAGGAATTTGCTAATCCCAGTATACAGCGAGTTGCAGTAATCAAGGCAAGAAAAGATAAAAGCATGAGTAGGTTTCTTAAGATCCCTAGAATATTAAAAAGGCTTGATCTTACCTAATAGTTGAGGCTGGAAATAGCAACTCTTAACTACAGAATTAATCTGTTTTTCAAAAGAGAGGTTACTGTCAAAAATAACACCAAGATTGCAGACTTGAGGTTTGCAAAAGACAGAGAAAGAGCCGAGAAGTCCAAGACCAATTTGGGCTTTAGCTGATAGACCCACTATAAGCACCTCCATTTTATTTTGATTCAGATCAAGAAAATTATTAGCCATCCAGGATCTTAGTTCAAAATGACAGTTGTGCAGTTGATTCATTGTAGAGTTGCAGACGGGAATATAAACCTGTGTATCATCAGCATAGCAGTAAAAAGAAATGTTAAATTTCCTAAAAATAGCTCCAATAGGGTGAAGGTATATAGAGAATAAAATAGGACCCAAAATGGATCCCTGAGGAACACCACATTTAAGAGGAGCAATAGACAAAAAAGAGGAATTTAAAGTCACTGAAAAGTGTCTACCAATTAGATAGGACCTAAACCAGTTAAGTGCTGCCCCTTTAAGCTCAACAAGATGTTCAAGTTGCAACAGCAATATCTTATGGTCAATAGTGTCAAGGAGGACAAGGACTGCAGCACCACCTGAGTCAGTAATAATAGAGATGTCATTGAATACTTTCAGAAGGGCCATCTCAACACCATGATAACACCTAAAGCTAGACTGGTAGATCTCAAATAAATTATTGGAGTTAAGGTGATCAACCAATTGATTATAAGTAATTTTTTCTAATATTTTAGCCAGAAATTGCAATTTGGAAATCGGGTGAAAAATGGCTAAAACTCCAGGATCTAACTTTGTGTTTTTTAGACAGGGACGCACCATAGCATGTTTAAAAAATGAGGGCACAAAACCCTCACTAATAGAACCAGCATAGGCACTTTGACTGGTCTGTGGCTATGCAGACCCATACGCAGTAAGCTGCGGTGCATTCTGTTATAACACTTTTCTCTAAAGATCACCATTAAGTTTTTTGGCAATTTGTGCCACAGAAGCTTTTCTGTGTGGATCAGATCAGATGGACTAGGCTTCACTCCACACACACATTAATCAGCCTTGGGCACCCATGACCCTATTCCTAGTTCACTGGTTTTCCTTCCTTGGACTACTTTTTATAGTTCCCAACCACTGCATACCAGAAACATCTCACAAGACTTGCCATTTTGGATATTCTCTGACATGGTCTCCTAGCCATCACAATATGGCCCATGTCAAAGTTGCTTAGATCCTTATGCTTGTCCATCATGCTTCCATATCATCTTCAAGAACTGAATATTCACTTCCTGCCTAGTATATCCCTCCCTTAAAAATTACCACTCTAAGAAGATAAGCAATGCTATTCTCTTCACCTGTTCAGTGGTTTTAATGTTTTTGCTGATTGGTGTGGTTTGAAATAAGATATTTACAATAACAAGAAACAGAATGTTATTCTGTCTAGGGCTGTTTACCATGTATTTGCAGGGTGCAACTGGGATAGGATTCTGAAACCTGAATTAGATTTGAGAATGCTATATTAAATTAAAAAGAAACTGCTTATAGTACATAGCTTGTTAACTTCAAGTATGGGAGTTCATGAGTGAGGAATAAGGTGATGACAAGATTAACCACCAAAGTGGCTCAGCAGCAGTTGTGTAGATGTTGCACTGGAACATTGTAGTGAAAAGAAAGTTAAGATATTAAAGAGGCTTTGGATCTACCAGACAGTGTGCATCACCATCCTCAATAGAGGTAACAAGCTCTGGGTAAGAAAAAGACAGCAACCCAAGATGTTGAAGTGATGGCCATCTGCAGAGTTCCTGGACTTGCTTCTTATATACTGTAACAGTATGTAAAACTTCACAGAGTGGAAACAGTGCTTCCCAGAGGAAAGGGAAAATATTGAGGTGGCTTGAGCATGATGATAGGATATACTCTAGGCACTTCCCTAGGGAGGTGCAAGACAGAACTAAATTAAGTGCATTACATACTCTGCTAGTAGAGTTATGAGCTAACTTTTTCAATAACAGAATTTTGCTCTGGGACAAGTCATGTCTCATCTTGCCTTATCCTCTCTCTGTGTGCACTCGGGATGATCGTGGACTGCACACTCCCACACCAGGGGTCCTGAGTCCAGCCTCCAAGACCACTTTGCCGCTCAGAGTGTCTCCTAATGCCCTCCATCTGTGCAACTGCTCTTGGATCCTCACAGTAGTACTTCAACTCACACCAACCACGTGTGGTGTTCCTCAAGTCGGCTGCTAAATCACTTTTATGCATCTTTTTTCATGCCACCTGAAATCCAAGGCCACCAAGTATTCATGGCACATCACTCCAAGACACAAATCTTAATGCTAATTACACAGTTTCACATTTTCCAAGGGATTGCATGTAATGAGGTTCTATATATTGCACAGCATGATTACTTTTTAATTTGCACGGTTTTGTGTCAAGGCTCCATTTGTGTATTCTGTTTCTCTTCACGTTATATGTTTTGATTTGCAAATTTTGTTTTTGTTTATAGTGTTATAAATTACACAATACAGTGACCCCAAACTAGATGTACACATTTTTGCATTTTTCACTGCCCCCTTTTGACAATGTTGATTTTCCATCATACAAACAGGATTATATTGTTTTGTGAAAGATAAAAAGGAAATTCAGGGCTGAGATACACTTTCAAGAATAAACCTTAACACCTTACATAAGGAAATACTCTCTTCTTTTAAACGGAATAGAAAGTTGATTTTTTATTTCTTTAAAAAGATAATGCAGTTTTCTGTTAATTTCTTCACATCTTGAGAAATGTTATATGGGATCATACTTAAAGGTTTCATGTAATTAAACGGACATAAAGTGAGGGCACTTCACTAACAAGAATGTTTAAAGCAACTGTTTTTCCTCTCATGTTGAAGTGGTTGTTGCCCAGTTCATATGAATAAGTACATTACCATTTGACAAATGAGAGCAGGCCACTCAGTCCATGAAGCTTGTTTGTTTAGCAAATAGCTAAGCTGTTCTAATACCTAATCCAGATTCTTCCTAAAGGTTGTCAAGGTTTCTGTCTTAACTGCCTATCTCCATAGTTTGTGCTTTCTGGCTTCAGTCTTAAATACTGTTTCAGTCTTAAAGGCACTTTTCTACTGCTCTTCAAAGGCTTTAACTCTCCCAACCTTATGCTGACTGTAATGGTCAGCGTATTCTAACATTTGCACAAGTAAAAGTTAACAGATAATGATACCTAGCCTATCTTGATAAATCACATACAGTACATATTGTGTGGTTGAGCCACATATTGCATATCTAAGTCGGCATGTGTGAAGCACCCCGATTTCTGTGTCTTTCTTTTGTACTCTTCTGCTGGGAATACACAATATTTTATTACATGGGATACATTTTCAGCCAGATCACTGTTTTTGTGGGGTCTGCATTCTCCTTAATATTCTCCAGTTACTAAACAGTCTTCAATTGACTGAGCTCTGCTTGCAAAAATGTATAATTTGTGATAATGCAAAGAGGAAATCAGTGCTGAATATACTCATGTTTAGTTGGATCTGGAAAGAAAATCTATTTATTAATGATGAGATTGTGGTTCACTCACTCAAAATGTGGAGCCAATCAATTGCAGGGTACATTTTCATTCAAGCCCTCCCTCAACAATATAGAATTTAAGTCTTGGAAGATACTAGAAAACTCATCTTTCAAAAATCTCTCTATTATAAAACAAAATCTTGGGATGAGACTTTTTTCCTGCAATGAGATGTGATCTTTTGAAGAGAGACAGAGAGGGATACTTTCATGTCCCACGAGATGATCAAGTCACACCCTACTTACAACCATAGTTGATCATGGTCCTCTAACCTCTCAGTTGTTAGAATGCTTTTAGCAGACACACTTCCTGTGCTCTCAGCTCTTAAAAAATGTATATGTTCTCGATGACTCATCAACGACTAAGCGCAGAAGAAACAGCAGTGCATCAAAAAGAGACCCCAAAGCATTGGAGAGAAAAGAATGCAAAAAAGAGAGCAAAAAAGAACAAAAATAATCTATGTGGAAATTCTGAAAGATTTAACCATGCCCACGGCTGGAAAATGACAAAGTAGAACATCATAAAGAATTCAAAAATGTTGGTGCAATACACATGCAGAGCAGGTTAGAGATAATGAAGTAGGAACATTCGAAAGTCTCAAAAAAATATAGTAAAGATCACATTAGCGCAAACAAATGGAAAATATTACTCGGTGAAATAACGGAACAGGGAAAAGAGATGAAATAGTGTTTGAGCATGTCTGGGGGAGAAGAGAGACAAGGCAGTGAGACAAAAGTACAGCTGTACAGGCTTTTAAATGTTCAAAGAACGGCACGACATGCAGATCACGCGGCATGGCAGCAGCAGTAAGCCAGCAGCTGATCGAGCAAAGAGGAGGTAAAAAAAAAACAACTGTATTTGTTTCCAAATTGTATCACCGTTTAAAATGGTTTTTTTTGGCGAGCGAAAAACATATTATAATGATACTATGTTTGCACCTGAAAAGCTAGAATTAGCTTACCAGATTTATTTTTCTATTTACATGTTAGGAGCTTTGTAAAAACTAATTTGCCAAACTTCCTTAATTCACAGCCAATGTTCGTACTTGAAAATATTTTAACTAGTAAGGAGAAGAATATTGGCCACATTTTCACACTTTCTCACCACTAGGCAATCTTCAGCAATGCTGGGAAAGAGATCTCAAGCAAGGAGGGATGTCAATAATTCACAACATTCATTCTTCATGTTTTTCAAAGCAGGCTGTAATTCAGCTGAAAGCAGTACACTGGTCACACATCTCCAAATTAAAAGTATCTAAAATATATCAGAGATTGGACCCTAGGATTAAATGACACCAGGTTGCTCACTTAGGCATACTATTTATTTTGGGACTGTCCCTTTTGAGAAGAGATTTTTTTCTTATTTATCAGATGGTATAAGATGTGTGATTATTGTAAATTCTCTTCCAACGGTTATTTAAGGCAAAATCAAGTGATTTCCTACATTGCATTCTATTCATTTGGAAGAATCTGTATCCCTGTATAAGTCAATGGGAAAATGATATTTTTATTGTCTGAAACAACAAAAATTAAATTTCCCTTGCGTGGAACTGTGCAGTGCTTTTTTTGAATCTGGAAAGATTTCAGTAATGTTATTCTAAAATAAGTTTGCTGAGCTCCTGCCTGTGTTTCTGCTAAGCTCCTATGATTTTAATTAATAAGAGGTTATGTAACACAGTGGGACAAGTTTTTAAATTACTAATTAGCTCTCTGTTGTGGTTGAAGGTGGGGATGGAGATTTTAGTGTGGTTCCTGTGATATATGGCATCAGTCACATGTTTTCTTAAAAGGTATGTTTAATTAACATACTGCAAAAGTAGAAAATAAGCATTTCCTTGTTTTCTCTTTTCTCACATTAATCTGTATGGGAGTTATTGACAGAGTTAAATGCTTTTGATATAGGCCTACTAAAACATGAAGAAAATGCTTGCTCAATTATTGTTAGGCAAATTGGAGGACAAACATTAATGGAAACTGAAAACTCACACTGGCTTGTGCTGCTGCCTTGTGGATCCAAAGTTTTAGCTTTATACAGTTTTTGCTCATTAATCTGTATGGGAGTTAATGACTGTGTGTAATACTTTACTGTTGACTTAAACATGACAAAAACTCTTGCTGTGTAATTGTTAAGTATTGTAAAGCAGAGAACAAACATTAGGGAAATTGAAAAGTACACTGGCTATCATTTCAGCTTCTTGGATCCAAAGTAAGTTTTTTTTTTTTTTTAGTTTTTCGTTCTTTAATCTCTAAGGGACTTAATGATGGAATTTATTGCTTTTTATAGCTAAAACATGATAAAAATTGCTTGTTGAATTATAATGTGGCAAATTACTTAGACAGCCAACATTACGTGAACTTGGACTGCTTTATGAGTCCAAAATGGTGGCTTCGATTCCAAATACAATTACTGTTTTTTGGAGTTTGCAATTCTTCCATTGTCTCTGTAGGTTTTCCTATCATCTACAATATGTGTGGCTCCTGCATTCTCCACTCTTTTCTTATTATTTTTAGCTACTATGTCTGCTGGCATGGTGAACAGACACTTTTAGACATGCCCTCCACCCCACACAGAAGCATACAGTATGGCGCAAACAGGAGAGGGATGCAGCGCCAAATGGGGATTTTTGAATGTGTGTTTTTTGAATGTTGGTTATAGAGCACTCTCACACAGGTGGACAGCCTTTGTTAGAATTTATTTTAGTTTAACTTACTGTGCATTAGTAACAGCATGTTAGTTATTTTTGTGCAGGCCTTTATTTCTTTTATGTTTGATAGAAGTTGATATTGCCTTCCTTTGTGCCTGCTAATTTTAACTGTTCATCTTCGTACTGTATATAATATATTGTATTTATATGACCATATGTTGCATATACTATATTTCAAGGATACATTTCAAATGGTAATTGTCTTGTGCCAATTACTGTACTGTGAACATCCTGAATATTCAGTACATAGAAGTAGCAAACTTTGAAAAACATTGAATCAATATAACATGCAAATGTTTAGAAGGTAAGCCCACATTTGTTCTGAAAGAACATGGCAATTACTAGACCATCCCTAACAAAAGGGCACTGCATCTGAAGCTTGTAATGTTATGAAGGTAATTGAAAATTGCCTAAATTTGTGTTTTTAACATTTCAAAAGTGTTATTTTTCGAAAAGCTGCTATTATACACAATACATACATTTGCTGTATAAGGCCATTTACACATTTGCTTTGGTTGTGATAGGTGAGTACATAGTTTGGTTCTCATGCAATATTGATTTTATCAATGTTTTGCCCAATGATTACATGCATATTACTGTTAAACACATGCTGAAATCTTCCCTTGTACGTTTTCCCATAGGACAAAAATGAATATGCACATTGTCACTAACAAATATTAAGAGTATATATCTGCAGAATAGAGTCTACAGAGTAAGAATCAAACCTAGAAGATATGGCCAGATATCCACAGGCAAAGTAATTCATTCAGGAAATGATGCAATCATAATTAAGTGCTTGTAATACTTTTTAAGATGAATTATGACAAAAGGCTTCTCAATAAACATATGTATTTATCATACTGGGCTTTCACTGGAAGCAATTGACCATCTTGTGGGGGAACATATGGATATTGAAATGCTGCAGAAAAGCATGACAAATCAATGAGAAACACAGTATTAACTAGTAAATTAATAAAAACTGTTTGAAAGATAGGGCGTTGAAAAAACAGGATTTTCCTCTACCTAAATGCATGCTTTTTTATGCTCCCTGTTCATTTAATTTGTCTATTGCGCCTGTTAATAGTTTAGAGAAACACGTGGATGTATTTTGTTTAATGTAATAAATAAATTTGCCATTTATATTGTAACGCTACAACAAGGCGCTGTTGTGTCCTTTATAACCCCACAGGTACAGTAACTGCAGCTCCAATAGCTGTAACCACTGAGGGTCATGAATGTTAACTAAGCCCAATTTATTTTTACTTCACTAAGAGCTGAAAACAATTGATCAGAAAAAACATTAAACACCAAACCAGACAAATACAGGGGTGATTCAGTGATGCAGTCCTAACAATATTAAATAAGCAAAGCTTCTCCTTCTTCTTCTGAAAGCAGAGTAGAAAGGTAGAGCATTGTGGAATTAAGTACTAAATCAAGCATTATTTGAAAAATACAGTGCGTGCCATAATCATAGATAGATAGATAGATAGATAGACAGATAGATAGATAGATAGATAGATAGATAGATAGATAGATACTTTATTAATCCCATAATCATTAGGGTATCCCTGGCATATACTGTATACTCCAAAAAGAAAATGCAACTGCTAAATTAAGACTACTGATTTTTTAGATCTTTTATGTGTAGACAATCAATTAAATGAACCTAAGCTAATGTTGATTTTAAGGGTCTATTGAGTGGTAAGCTTGTTCAAAAGATAATTTTAACTTCCCAAACTGAAACTGATAAGTGCTTGATTTGAATTAAAGACATTTTTAAAACATAAACATCCCCTTGCAGTTTAGTAGCTGTGTAAACATTATATTTGTATGGAGATATACATTGTAATTAATCACTAAAATATCTTTTTTTTATTGATGGTTTGGCTGTACAATTTCAAGAGGATTAGATATGTAGCAAGGTTATGAGGCGGTTACATAAGTGTGATAGCTTCTCATGCAAGATAACTACACTGCTGTGCACAGCAGTGATGGTGTTAGACCATGAAGAGCAAAGCTCAGAGTTCACACTCCATCTCAGCCTGTGTCAGTCTCCTTACAATGGAATTAAAGGCTTCAGTACCTGAGCCAAAGAAAAAGAAGTTGAATTTCAATGTTGCAATTTTTGTTTTTTATAGTTTGGAGAACTGTATAATGCTTTTAGAAAAAATATGGGAGATTAATATGATTTTAAATCATATTAAGAGTTATTAGAGTTGATCTTAGATTTCATTATTTTGCAATATGATTTTAAATTATTAAGAGTATTTTGACTGACAGCATAATTTTAAGTAAAATTGAAAGACTTTTTTTTTACACTGTCATTTTCTTTATGAAGATGATAGATTCTAATAAAAATATATAAAACACAGATTGCTTTCAGAAGCAAAAATGGAAAGGGAGTAGAAATGAATCTTTAAAATGCCAGACTGGTTAAGCATGTCAGAAGTAAGGAAGTTGCTTCACCCATCAGTTGCTCCTCTACTCAGTTAATGTTTTTGTGTTGCATAAGCAAGAAGCCTGTGAGAAAGCAGGAATTTAAAGTGCTTATCTCTTTTTTATGTTGTTGCTCTGTTTGAGATTTGATACTGTTAAAATGAGGCAGTAGGATTAGGAAGATAGCTGAGCCATGAAGATATTGCTGAATGGCTGCACCAGCATGGAAATGAAATCCTTGAGCCTGATTTATAGATTTTCACATCATGGAATAGTTAATGTTTTCTAATCTGTTCTGAACACAGCAGGGAAGTGCTAGAGTGCTCTTTCTTTACTTTTATTTTACTGTTAACTTTCATTTTTGTTTCACTGAAAAATATAACTTTAGTTTTGTCAGTGACCTGATTTATTATATAATATTCCAAAATAATATTTTCTGAGGTACTGCAAAAATTCCCTAATAGCTACACAATCTCGGCAAGTGTTAGTGAACATTCCAAGCTTCCATATATTGAACTAGTAGTGTAGCTAATATGACCCGATGTGTTATATATTGTAAGAGGTATCCTACAGTGCAAAAGGGAGATTGCTTTTTGTAAATAATGGGTAAGTTAATCTTACGATGTATACATACTGTACATATATAAAAGGACACCTACTTAACTTACCTATAGGTTGTCCGTATCTTATTATTTATTCAGAAGTATTCTCTCTGAAGCTGGTATGTGTAGACACCCTTTGTTACTATGCTTTCCTTTAATATCTCCTTTCTGTCTTCCTCCGAACATCAGTTTTACAAACATAATGAAGTGCTTTTGTGTTGTCTTATTATAATAAACGTTAGAAGCATGTCATATTAAGCTTTATATAAAAAAAGAACATCTGAAAAAAAACACCCAACACTGTTGCTATAATCATGGTGTTCATTGTTTTTCTTACACAATTGTTAGTTGGCTGTCAGTCTTATGGATGAAAAAAAGGTATTGCATTGCCACATCAGCAAACTAAAGAGCTATTTAACAGTGAAGCAATGCAGTGTAATCTCCAATTTGTATCTCTTTTCTTCTACTACGTTTTTTCTTTTGATCTATACCTGGAATTTTGATCCTTATTGTTTTGATAATACTGTAAACATATTGTCATCATGATAACTGACTGGTCCAGTGGTGTGGTCTCTAAAGAAAAACTCAGTTTGGGAGAAACAATTGAGTAAAGAACAAGTAGTTTTGTTTGTTTTTGAAAAAAATTCAGTAACTGTCCTTGATTTGATCTGACTTCATGAGTGCATTAAGTTGTTATATCACCTATTGTTACACAGCTAAGATAAAAGTATACCAAGCAACTATAAATACTTAAAACTTACAAATGTTACAGTAATACAAGCATCCATCCATCCATCCATCCTCTTCCGCTTATCCGAGGTCGGGTCGCGGGGGCAGCAGCTTAAGCAGAGAGGCCCAGACTTCCCTCTCCCCGGCCACTTCTTCCAGCTCTTCCGGGAGAATCCCAAGGCGTTCCCAGGCCAGCCAGGACACATAGTCCCTCCAGCGTGTCCTGGGTCTTCCCCGGGGCCTCCTCCCGGTTGGACGTGCCCGGAACACCTCACCAGGGAGGCGTCAAGGAGGCATCCTGATCAGATGCCCGAGCCACCTCATCTGACTCCTCTCGATGCAGAGTAATACAAGCATCTTAAAAAATTACATTTTTAAATTAAAATGATATTATGAATTAGCCAATTTCATATTAGTAGAAAATATTCCAAAAACTCATATTCATCATTTTATAGCCCATCAATTTGCTATTAATTCTTCAATGTGTCTCCTTGTTAACCACCATAAAATATTTATCAAACCATGTATCAAAATATGTATTTATTTTTTTATACCAAAATGTATCAGCCTTCTTTGAAAAGTGAAGAAACAGAATAGTGTAAAAAGAATTACTGAGAGGTTGTGATTATTTTTGAATCATAAATTATACATATAACATTGAAGCCCAGTTGGTTTCAGAAGACTTCAAAAATAAGTTAAAACAAAAAAAAATGTGTTTATCAATGACTAATGTGTTGCCTTGCCTTTGGTAGAGGCCATATTCTGTTTTAATGTTACTGAATAATGCTAGTCTAACAGTGTGTTCATTCCAATGAATGAAATTTTAAGAGAATCACTGAATATGTTATTCTTATGCATTAAACAAGAAGCACATACTTTAGAAGGAAAAGGCTACTAAGAAGCATGACAAACTCAGAAAACCTGCCATTCCACCCTTTGTATTGCTGAAATCTTTGGAAGAAAAATATTGAATAAGTGTAAAAATAAGTAATACACTTGATTGATTTAAATACACATAATTTTTTAGATAAGTACTGATTTTCACTAAAAAGAATGCTTCTAATGTAATGTATTGACATGGAGGCAAATTGCATTCCCTATGTTCGTATATGCATTATTTTTGGATGTTTTTTAAAGTACAGTATGTGTATTATAAGCAAAGAAAGCATTTTCTTCTTGCTATAGGTTACTTTTAACTCCAGATGAACTGTCCACACTAGTGTTAACTGATGAAATTTACCAAAATGTTTTCCACAGTAAATTTTCTGTATTCGCGGAATATTTCCTGGGAAATTTACCATGCGGTTGGATTACGCACTTTTTTTCCCAGCTCCCCATGATGCTTTGTGAGGCTAGTGTGACATTATAAAGCTGTAGCAGCCACTGTTGGATGGCCTGGTCTCCTTGAGCATATAACACTGATCCCATTAGTGGGCTAAAAATGAGCAGAAAGCTAGCAAGTACATTGAAAAACAAAATGCTCATGCAGAAGGATACTAGAAATGTGTTAGTTTATTTGTATCTTAAAGTTAGCATCACTTGTATGAACTTGTATGAGACTTTAACAGTATTACCCAGACTGTTGTGTAGTTCAGGCAAGCAGGAAGGAGTAAAGAACCCACATGCGTTAGTGTTTAGCAGCAGTGAACAAGAAAAAATATCAGAAAAAAAATTGTACTTTTTAGTTCAATAGAGTTGAGTATCTACTATGAATATGGAGGAAAGCCTAAGTGAAGTCATGCTTCCTCTCTGCCCTTGTCTGCAAGAAATTTTTATGTTCTGATATTTAATTATATTAATTGTATCTCAGGGAGGAATGGTAGTGAAGTAATTAGCACTGCTGCCTTAAAGCTGAGATAATATTTTGGCCACAATAATCGGTCCAGCATAATTGGCAGATGATTTCCTAGCCATCTAGGGCACTAAAAAGACCATTGCACCATTATAATCCACTCAAAAGCTAGTTCAGTTTCTCCATGTCTATTGACTTAAATGCATTTCTATATTTAGTGAAGTTCCCAAACATTTTTGTCATTTTGCTGAACTCAAGGCAAAGCAAATTCAGTGGAGTTCACTAATCACTAGTCCACACCAAGAGAAAAGGCCAGACTTCTGTTTCTTAGAGCCTGATACAATGCATCATGTATGCATAATTTTTTAAATCTTTCTTAACCTTTTAAATGCATCCAATATGTACTAAGTACATGTTAAAACACACAGAAATGTGTCACATTCTGTTAACTACACTTATGCTGCATTCAAATAAAATGACTTTCAATAACCTCAAATCGCTGAACTACTTGAATCAGATGACATTCGTTCTTGTGATCAGTTGTCTTGTTGATGCAGTAGTGTGCACATTACACAGTTAAGTGCAGGAGAGTTTCACAAATTAAAAGGACTTCTCATGACAAAGAACATCTAGTTCCAAGTCTGTTGTTTCACAAAAACATGTGAGACATAACTACTTTGTTTTGTAACATTTTGTCAACATGAAGCTGGAAGAGCTGTTTCCTTTTACATTATTAATGGCTATTAATCATTACTATTCTTTCATGTTGTCATAAGTTTGCTTACGCTACAAAATTTTGTGCCGATATTTTTAAACATGGCAGACAACTGTGGTGCTATCCATGACAGCAGTAAGACAGGCTCAGACACGTTGCTGATAGCTTCATACTTAAAAAGATTCAGTAACAGGCATACCTAATGATTTGGCTCCCAATATTAACAATTTGTCTGTGATTGGAAAACTGGGGCAAAAATCATGTAGTGCTAGTCTAGCATTAGAGATACAGGGCATAGACAGTCCACCCCTTAACTGCCATGTTATTCCTTTCAATACTACACCAGTGATATCACTGCATCTCTCTTTTCTGTTGATTTATTTGAAAATTGATGCATTTTTTTCTAAGCACCTACGTGAAAGAACCCTTTTCTAAAGTAAAAGAAAAATCATGACATAATGTTAAGTTATAGGGCACACTATGTAGTGTACAAGTCAAAGAAGCTATATAACTCACTACTGTAGTCTCACCTAGTGTCTTGTGTGCAGTTTTGGTTTTCATATTAGAAAATGACCTACCAGCACTAGAAAAAGCTGAGAAGTGAGTAACTGTGATGACTCCATGACTGAAAGGTGGGAGCTATGAAGAAAGACCGAAGGATCTGAAACTTTTTAATGTAAGAAAATTCAAGAGGAGACATTTTTGAAGTATTTAAAATTATGAAGAAAATTAGTGTAGTGAATACCAGCAGCTTCAATGGACACATGGGGACACAGCAAGGGCATTTTATGAACTTTACAAGGCTTTCTTTTACATAATGAACCTCATACACCTAGAATACCACTACCACGTAGTGTTGTAGTGAGTAGGACTCTAACAACCTTCCAAACTCATCTCTGTTTTATTTTTGAGAATCTTGGAAATTAGGATTGGCAAGTTGTTGGGCTCAATGACTGTTTCTTGTCAAAATTGTTCTAATGCTCCAAAGAAGGAGTAAAAGACACCTAAATCAATACAGGAATATTTTGTTGTTTATTACATGGGAAATGGTTTTGTTTCCTCCTTCATCTGTTCCTCTGGTATTTTGAGAAGAATAATTAAGTTTAATAGATACTATTTTAACAAAAATACATATAAAATACAGTCTTTCTGAACCTTCAGAGAGCTTAACTTGATTTAAATATCTTCTCAAAAGCTGGTGTCGAGATTTTTTTTGGCAATTACATGCTTTCTGGGTAAAACAACATCAATATATTTTCTTTGCCAAGAAAATGTTCCTGCCAACAACTTGCCCTTATGAAAATCTGCATAAAACATTTAACAAAAAGTGCAAAATATTCTCATGTAGATTATATTGCCATATTGGTAAAAAGTATAAGCAGTGCCAGAAGTTGATTAATAGAAAGACATAACCTTTCACTCCTGCAGTGAGTCTGACAAATGTGATATGTGAGTTGTGAGAGATGCAATTATAAAAATTTTAGTTGGTTGTTTAAGTGTAAACAGTCAGTTATCCTGACAATATTTATAAATGTACGATACATGGGGATTGCTTTTATTGACTGATTAAAAAATGCATAATTGCTTAAAATCTATTGTTTGCCATATATAGTTATTTAAATTGTTAGAATTATTGACATCTGAATATCATCTAACTAATATTCTTAAACTGTGAAAAAATAAACATTATACTGTAGAGCTTTCAGACTATACACTAAAAAGTATAATTATTGTGGAAATGAAATGGATTGTGTAAACTGCTCAATCCAACTCATCTGTAAAGAATGATTGTTTAAAAATTATAAATCTTTTAACCTCAATTTATTACTTTTCTTGTACTTCTAAAGGTAGAAGTTATATCAACTATGCCTTAAAATAAGCATACTCTTAGATGTGGGGAAGAGCTTTCCAAGAATGAATAGCATTTTATATAATTATATAGTTGTTTTTGTTATTATTTTTCATAGCTGTTGGTATTTTTGGATATGTTTGTAATTATTTCCTACTACTTTAAATGCTTCTCCATTCCATGCTCTTTTTTGGTGGAGCCCCAGGAGGTGGGGCCACCCTAATGGCCAACTAACCTAAGCCCTCCCTCTAGCTATTTAGGTCAAAGCAGACAGAGTTCATATAAGGAGATCATTGTACGTATTTGATGGGAGTTTTTGTAAGTATTTCTGTTTTTTTTTTTTTTTTAGGTTTTTCTGTTTCAGTTGAATCTTTCGCTCTGTCTTAAGGATTCTGTTTTCTGACTTGTGATTTAGGACTTGTTAGCTTTAGGATTGCCTTTTTAAGCAACTTCTTTTTGCCTTATTTTGCTTTTTAAGGCATTCCCTTGTTTTATTTATTTATTTTTGTTTTGCTAAATAAATCCTTATTTTGCAAAGATTCTTTGTTGTCTTTCTATCTATAACCCAGGAATGCGTGGTAAGCACTTCTCTTCATATTTCCTGACATTTCTTTATATTTTGAACTGTTAAGCAAATTTTCCCCACTTGAGGCCTAGCCAGCTTGAAGCCTGCAAGTAGATTTCTAGAGTGAGCTGGTCTGGACTGAGCCTCTCCTGTGCCAACCAGTGAAGATTCTGGCCTGCTTAATGTTTATTTTTGGAGGCCTCACACACATTTTGCCATGTGTAAGACTCCTTCTCACAACAACCACAAAAGTTCAGCAAAAGAGACAAAGAGACAGATGCTATCGGTGTTCTTGGTCTGCTGACAGAAAATACATAGTACTGCTTTGGCCTGACTAGAGCTGCTGATTAACTGTACATACTGCATCTCTGTTGTTAGTCATTAGCACTATAACATAAGTAACATGATAATTATATTTGAATACTAACCCTCACCTATTCTGTTTCTTTTCTCGGTACCCAAATGTGGCCATTGGTGCCACGGCCCACCTGCCAAGTTGTTTGCCTGCCTATGGTAAAGTCATCCCTGATGGAGGATCACAGGAATCATGGGAAAGAGGGGTCCTTTAATCGGAGCAACGTTTCAGCCGTGGCATGGCCAAATGGGGAGGCAGCTAGATGGATGAGGTCTCCAGGACTCTAAAAATATCAAGATCCTAATTATGTCATATCATCTACTGTTAAACCGTAATTCTAAAATTTTATTATTATGCTGTCTTAAGGAATTGTTCTGTTCTGTATATTGTATTGTATTGACCCCCTACTTTTGACACCCACTGCACGCCCAACCTACCTGGAAAGGGGTCTCTCTTTGAACTGCCTTTCCCGAGGTTTCTTCCATTTTTCCCTACAAGGTTTTTATTGGGAGTTTTTCCTTGTCTTCTCAGAGAGTCAAGGCTGGGGGCTATACAAAAAATAAACTGTACTGAACTGTACTGTACTGTCTTGCTGGGTAGGGTTTAACACAAAAAAATGTTCTGTGTGTGGATATTGTCTAAACTTAATACCTGAGCACTAACTACTAAGAAAATGTATCTAAATTATCTGATTTCTAATAGGAAAAATACACTGTATATACACCAACAATCACCAATCAGCCACAGCATTAAAAACACCTGTCTAGTACTGTGCCAGTAAAACAGCAATACCTGTTGAGGCTTGGATTTCAAAAACCTCTGAAGGTGTCCTGTGATACCTGGCACTAAGACGCTAAGCAGATTCTATAAGTCCTGTAAGTTTTGAAGTGGGGCCTCCATTGATCAGACTTGTTTCAGCATATTCCACAGATGCTGCAAGATCATCAAAGTCAATCACTAACATCCTTATGCTTTCCCATTTTTTCTGCTTCCAAATAACCTTTAAGAACTGACTGTTTACTTGCTACCTAATATATTCTACCCCTTGATAGGTGCCATTGAAATAAAATAATCAATCAATAATCAATTACCTGTAAGTGATCTTAATATTGTAGCTGATCAGTATGTATATATATATATATATATGTAAACGAAGATCTGTGATATGGTTTGCATATTTGTAGGCACAGATCCATAAAGGGAAAAAATGACAAAAAAAACTATTTTAAGATATGTGGCTCCCTACATGGGTCTCTAGCTACATATATATATATATATATACGGCAGCAGACATCATATATATATATATATATATATATATACAGGCCCAGTTCTGTGGGTCGTGCAAAGGGTGCATGCATGAAGGCTGCCGGGCATAGGGGGTGGCCACGGCCGCCCTCAACAAAATACAGGCACGGCGCGGGGCTCATCTTTTCCCGTCGAATGTCATTAACTTGCTTCAAAAAAAAAACGAGCAAGTCACAACATGTAAATTGTGGCAGCTCAAGTACGCAGCATATCAATCAAAAGTTTTTGTAGTATTAATTGGAATTTTACTGATGAATTAATTAAAATTGTCGGCAATTTGTTAAATGTGTAAGTCAAGTTTTCTTCTACCTACGAAGAAATTTTCTTCATTTTTTTTGACATTAAGGAAATTGCGAAAATTTTTAATTTGAAATACACTAGTTTAGAAAACGAGTGAAGGTATTATAGGGTGAGGGGGAGGCTGAAATTAAATGGCACGATGGCGGCTTCGCCTATAGAACCAGGCGTGTATATATATATATATACAGTATTTTATTAGTATATATCTATACTAATAAAAGGCAAAGCCCTCACTGACTGACTGACTCACTCACTGACTCATCACTAATTCTCCAACTTCCCATGTAGGTAGAAAGGCTTATTCCTTACAGCTTACTTACAAAAGTTAAGCAGGTTTCATTTCGAAATTCTACACGTAACGGTCATAACGGTCGACAACGTCCGCCATGTTGAACTTTCTTATTTATGGCCCCATCTTCACGAAATTTGGTAGGCGGCTTCCCTGCGCTAACCGAAACTGATGTACTTACTTATTTCGATGGTATGATGCCACTGTCAGCCGCCATATTGAACTTTCCAACGTCACTAATTTTCCAACTTCCCGTGTAGGTAGAAGGCTGAACCCATCTTCATGATATTTGGTAGGTGGCTTCCCTGCGCTAACCAAAACCGATGTATGTGCTTATTTCGGTGGTATGACGCCACTGTCGGCCACCATATTGAATTTTCCAAACGTCACTAATTCTACAACTTCCCGTGTAGGTAGAAGGCTGAAATTTGGCAGGCCCATTCCTTACAGCTTACTTACAAAAGTTAAGCAGGTTTCATTTCGAAATTCTAAGTGTAACGGTCAAAACGGTCAACAACGTCCACCATATTGAACTTTCTTATTCATTGCCCCATCTTCACGAAATTTGGTAGGCGGCTTCCCTGCGTTAACCGAAACCAATGTACATACTTATTTCAGTGGTATGACGCCATTGTCAGCCGCCATATTGAACTTTCCAACGTCATTAATTCTCCAACTTCCTGTGTACATAGAAGGCTGAAATTTGGTACTTATTTCGGTGGTATGATGCCACTGTCGGCTGCCATATTGAACTTTTAATGGAAACCGATGTACGTACTTATTTCGTTGGTATGACACCACTGTCGGCCGCCATATTGAACTTTCCAACGTCACTAATTCTCCAACTTCCCGTGTAGGTAGAAGGCTGAAATTTGGCAGGCTCATTCCAGCTTACTTACAAAAGTTAAGCAGGTTTCATTTCGAAATTCTACGCGTAATGGTATATGGCCCGATCTTCTCGAAATTTTGTAGGCGGCTTCCCTGCACTAACCGAAACCAATGTAATGCGACTTTTTCGGTGGTATGATGCCACTGTCGGCCGCCATATCGAACTTTTTAACAGTCTTTGTTACTTATTGGCCCATCTTCAAGAAATTTGGTACACGGGTTCCCAACGCTAACTGAATCCTACTTACGTACATATATACGTCCATAGCCTGCAGCTCGGTCACTGTGTGAGGTGGCGTTGGGTCCTCCATCCCAACGCCTCCCACGTTGTTGGCTGCCTGCCTATATAAGACCGTCCGTCGCTCCGGTCTCTACATTCCCTTCCTTGCTTCGCCACGGATTCACGTCTCCCTACTGATAACTACAGCCTTTTTGTTTAATCCACGGCTTCTCCGCTCTTTTATTGTTTGTTTATTACAATTATAGTTATTGTATAGGTATTTTAGACTTACTTTACATTGCTCAGGTACCCATTTCCTTTATCATTCCAACCGTACCCCCATTAACATGTCTATCAAGGTGATCACTATCGATCAAAGAACTGTCACTTACCGAGTGGTTTCCATGCCCGGAGATGGCACCTACCTTTTCCATTCTCTTTGTTACATATTGCACAGCCATATCAGGCTCACTCTTGATATCCGGAGGAACATTGTGTCTTATGTATTGAATGACTGGGACAGGTTCAAGTTGTGGACTGATGACTTGTACAGGAGATAATTATACTACACAGGAACACTATAAGAGTGAAATGCTTAAGCCCTTCACCTATGGTTCTGCATGTGAGTTGATGGATGCCGCTGAATTGTTCGGTTGTCGCTTTCAAGTGTACCGAAATGGCCAAATATTTTACACCTTTTGACAACTGCCAATGCCTCTTAAACATCTTAGATTCACAGGTGACGATTTCAGTAGTGGACACTTTGATGTTTATGAATGTTTAAACTCTCAAAAGCTTAATGTGATTTATATATAATATGCTACCATGGCTGTTCGTTTATCTGTCCAGGATTTTAAATCACCTGTAGCTTGCAAACCGTTTGATCTATTGACCTGAAATTTGGTACACATATACTATGTGACGTCTACTATCTGCTTTTTTATTACTGTTTTTATTTTATTTTATTGTAGAATCAACTCTCGGCAGCACACAGCAGGATGGCTGTGTGGCGCATGCGTATGGGCGCCGTTCTCATTCCCTACCACCTTCGCTATTCATTCTTGAGGCAGATTGAAGACTTATGTGCCAGCTTAAGTGAAAAATTAAAGAAAATGTACTAAGTAATTAAACCAAAAAACTAAATCGTTTTTTAACTTGAAAAGATGCCGACGAAAGAAGAGAAGCAGCGGGCCGCTTGGGTGGAGAAAAGAAGAGCTGCTCAGGAAGCAGCAAGCGCATCAACCTCTGAGCAAACGAATGCTAAACAGAGAAAGAGAAAGAGGATGAAAACCAGGAATGCTCAGGTCAAGTGTATTCACTGCACATTATCGTGCAGTACGCCGTTACTGGTAAATTATAATACCTATACAGATGGAACATAGTTATAATGACATGTAGGGCCAGATGACCCCAAGACCCACAGTCTCTTGAATGAGCGTCTTATTAGCATTACAGAATGGATGAGTAGTAATTTATTTAAATTTAACTAGAGGGCTCCGTCCCCTGCTCGCTTCGCTCGCCCAACCCCGGGTTTGGTTTACCAGATAATACAATTTAAAAAGATTGTTAGTTTCATGGTAATTGTTACATATGCATTATTTTCACTTTTATTTTAAAACTTTTGTTAAAACAATACTTTATTTTTGCCCCCAGGTGTGGTTACATCTCTTTCTAGCAGGATATATAATGCTGTTATGAAAGTGATGCGGCTTAACGCACGCTAAGGAGATGCCGTCGGATCATCTGCTTTCTTTCTGCTGCGGTCAAGCTGCCTGTTCTGCTTGTCTCACTGCCCGATCATTTCAAAGCCTGTACAGCAGCTGTCCTTTTGCCACTTCGCATTTCTGTCGCTCGCGTTGTAAAGGGGAGGTGAGGGTTAGGTTGGCTGAACGCACGCTAAGGAGACGCAGTCTGATCATCTGCAGGCTTTTTGCTGCTGGCGAGCTGCGTGTTTTGCTTGTCTCTTGTAGTTGTTTTAAGAGCTGGGAGCACATGAAACATGTTTGCCAACAGCAATCCAACAACTGCTAGGTTAGATGTCCGTGGACTGGTTTTAAATGATGTCTCACTGCCTTGTCTCGCGTGACGTTGTAAAAACAATATTTGTCCTTTATTTCTGGCCCCAGGCGTGTTTAAATCTCTTTCTCAGGACATATAATGCTGCTCGCTTGCGTTGTCAATGGGGGGGGGGTCTCAACGTATGCTAAGGAGGTGCTGTCGGATCATCTGCTGTCACGCTGCTATCAGTCTTCCGTGCTGTCCTCTACCCTCCCTCAATCGGACCTTTCGAATTCCACTGCTTTCATAATCTCTTATCTGCCTTTTCTCTTGCTTTTAATTCTCTTTTCTGTGCGCTGCTCTTTCTTCTTTGCTTAGTTGTTGATGTTTCATCTAGAACATACTGTACTTATACACTTTTTATGTGCTGAGAGCACAGGATCTGTGTGTGCTACGTGCCTTTACATGACCGAGTGCTGTTATTTGATAGTGTTTGTCTTCCGAGAACTTCCGAGAAGATCACGTCTTGTCGCCGTGCTTTTCCTTTCCAGGATTTTTATTTATAATAGAGAGATAAGAAAAGAAAAAAAAAACTCAGTAACAAAAGGGGAAAAACTCGATCATTAAGATTTTCAAATTAAACCAGACCTAAAGAGTTATTATTATCAACTAGCAAAATACCCACGCTTCGCAGCGGAGAAGTAGTGTGTCAAAGAATTAATGAAAAAGAAAAGGAAACATTTTAAAAATAACGTAACATGATTGTCAATGTAATTGTTTTGTCACTATTATGAGTGTTGCTGTCATATATATATATATATACACACACACACACATATAAACATATATATACATATACACATATACATATATACATAAATATCTACATATATACATATACACACACATATATATATATATATATATACATACATATATATATATATATATATATATATATACATCTTCATATATATATACTATAGATAGATAGATAGATAGATAGATAGATAGATACTTTATTAATCCCAAGGGAAATTCACATAATCCAGCAGCAGTATACTGATACAAAAAACAATATTAAATTAAATAGTAATAAAAATGCATGTAAAAGCAGACAATAACTTTGAGTAATGTTAGCATTTACTCCCCCGGGTGGAATTGAAGAGTCATATAATGTGGGGGAGGAACGATCTCAGTCTGTCAGTGGAGCAAGACAGTGACAAAAGTCTATCACTGAAGCTACTCTTCTGCCTGGAGATGACACTGTTCAGTGGATGCAGTGGATTCTTCATGATTGACAGGAGTTTGCTTAATGCCCGCTGCGCTGCTACAGATGTTAAACTGTGCAACTTTACTCTACAATAGAACCTGCCTTCTTAACAAGTTTGTCCAGGTGTGAGGCATCCTTCATCCTTATGCTGCTTCCCCAGCACACCACATATATATATACATACACGCATACATATATATATATACACACATACATATATACTTTGTATATATAGCAAAATAAATAATTTCAAATTAAACCAGACCTAAAGAGTTATTATTATCAACTAGCAAAATACCCACGCTTCACAGCAGAGAAGTAGTGTGTTAAAGAAGTTATGAAAAAGAAAAGAAAACATTTTAAAAATAACGTAACATGATTGTCAATGTAATAGTTTTGTCACTGTTATGAGTGTTGCTGTCATCAAGGATTTGATTATCATTATTTCTTTCAATCAGGCTCGTATTTGGAGGATGTGTTGTGTTCAAGTTATATTCCGTGTCTATCAACCGTTGTAAAGATAAGAGGTTTCATTCATCGAAGTGTTCACTACCCAAATCAGTATTCGTAAATCTAAGATGTTTAACAGGCATTCCCAGTATTAAGTTGTGGATTTGCCTGTGAATATTTAGCAGCAGAGTGTCTATGAACTTAATTTAACCTTTCCCAGTCCTGCAAAGTCAGTTCACGTGAGCCACTTGGAGTACATGCATCGGAGCTTCTCAGCTGTGCTTGTGCTATCTTGTGCGATCTCGCGATGTCCACGGCTTTATTTAATGTTAGCTCAGACCTGGCATACCAGCAATTTAAACTCAGTTACAGCAATTTTAACTCTGTTACAAAGTGATCAAAAGTCTCGTTTAAACCCTGCGTCTTCTCATTAAACTTGTATCTCGTGAATATCTTATTCGTGGGCATGACAAATGCCAGCGGCAGCCTGTCTATGAACTTAATTTAAACTTTAGGTTTACACCGTGCTTTGTTTCTGAAGTAGGTGCACTCGTGAATATGCTTGTATGCGTCACTCACTTCATATTCTTTTGCTGCCAGCTTTACACCTTGCTTTCCTATTGATATGTGTACAAAGGCTTGTTCAGCGTCAGAGGGTTTCCACAGTAGCTGCACTTAAAGCCAAGTCCTTCACCCGCGATATATATGGACAAAAGTAGGTTCCAGTTATAACTGTTACGCATAGAATTTCGAAATGAAACCTGCCTAACTTTTGTAAGTACGCTGTAAGGAATGAGCCTGGCAAATTTCAGCCTTCCACCTACATGGAAAGTTGGAGAATTAGTGATGAGTCAGTCAGTGAGGGCTTTGCCTTTTATTAGTATAGATTTATAGAATTATTTAAATCACTTATTAACTATAATAAAATGACTGTTTTTCATTTTAGGAATATAGCATATACAAAGATTGATGTTTTATGTCATTGGAGAATTTTTGCTTTTAGCCAACAAGACTACGCTAATGCACATCTATCAAGAATACCAACAAAAGAATAAAACGTTCAAGATGCAGCAGAAAAAATCCTAACTAAAAAGAAAAAAATCTAAATAGATTTCACCTATATTATCATCATTACATTTGTCTGCCTGTTTTTGTAAAACTCTGTTAATTTGTATAAGGCTCTGAACAGTCTTGCAGCTTTCTATATTGGACAATGTCTGCTGCCATTCTGTATATCTCTAATTTTAATATCACATTTTTTAACACTAGCCCTCTTATTGTTCTGTGAGTGAAGAGTGAAAGATCTGGTGAAAGTAAAATATTTGCAATTATGCAGTGAAAATTTGGAATGTGCTACCGATACAAATGCGTCAGGCTACAATTATTGAGTGTTTCAAAAAAACTGCAGAGAACACAGTTCTTAATTTGGCCTTTTAATAATGTAAATCATATTGATTTTTTAAGACTAAAATGAACCCTGTATCATCACTTATTTTAACTTTTACATTGGTGTAGACATGGCTGTTTTCAGCAAATATACTGTAACCATTAGGCACTTCTACTCATTCATATTTAGTTTTTTCATTCACTAATCACTACTTCTGTCGTTTTGTCTTTCTAATACCCTGTGGTTGCATGGTGCACCACTGCCACCTGAATTAAAAACTCTATGGTGAATTTTAGTGTTGAAAAAAATGAAGGATGCTACAGCTAAGATGATATCTTCTGCATCAAATCTTCCAAGGATGTTGTATCATACTTAGATAGAATTGAGTAACTTTAGAACATTTAAATAATGCATTGAGTGATCATTTTCTTTCAAACTAATTTTTCCACCACCCATGTCGGCTCAAATATTTGTTTTCCTCTAACTGAATCCATTTAAACACTGCTCATTGTGTTAGACCAGCAGCCAGTTAGAAAGTTTCTCTTTTGTACTCTAATTTGTCTATTGTTATTTGTAGAGCACTATAAACTATAGTTCTGCATGAAAATGTATCTTTTGAATAAATACTCCTGTTGTTGATGGCTGACAAGACAGAAGCAAAATGACAGTTGCTTTGCATTATAGATGGAGCTATAGTGGTCAGAAGTTATGGCCTGTAGCACTTCCAACCAAAAATTCTTCAAATGAGAAAATGTCTGTGAAGGGTGTGGAGTGGTGATTTAATTCTTACATAGGGATTCCTGGGAAATGAAAGCTCCATGTCATCTAGCATTGTCCATTTACAAAAGGAACATCAGGCAGGCCTGTCAAGGCATATCACAGAATGGAGATCTCTGCAATATATTGTCAGGCAGTTAAACTGCAGTCAGTCTGCTTCTAACAAGAATCAGAAGTGACTGGCAGTATTAGATGATGCCACTCCACAGCTCAAGGTTTAAATATTGGTTTCCATGTCAAAGTATAAACTTTGTGAGGATGTTTGCTAAGATTTTGCTTGACTGCTTAAGTATTTGTCTGTTAAAAACAATAAAAAAAAGAATCGCAAATCTCAAGACTACTAGGAGCTGATATATAGGACCCTACCTTCTATATTGGTGTCTAGTAGTGAGAGACTAGCAACATGGAAAGAAAGGAAAGTAAGACAGGAGAGTGCAGACCAGCATAGCAAGGGTAAATTGGCACTGATGCCCTAGTGGGATTGAAAATAACAGGAAGATAGTCTAACATCCATCCATTATCCAACCCGCTATATCCTAACTACAGGGCCACAGGGGTCTGCTGGAGCCAATTCCAGTGCACAAGGTAAGAAAAAAACCCTGGCCGGGGCGCGAGTCCACCACAAGGTATGCACACACACACAACAAGGACAAATGCACCTAACCTGCATGTCTTTGGGAGGAAACTCACGCAGACACAGGGAGAACATGCAAACTCCACACAGGGAGGACCCGGGAAGCGAACCCAGGTCTCCTAACTGCGAGGTGGCAGCGTTACCCACTGCGCCACCGTGCTGCCCTGATAGTCTAACAAAATATGAAAATACTTCTGGACAGATAAGTGTTAGTGCCAAATCCCTAGTAAGAAAAATGCAGATAATTTTTCCTAAAAACGAAATCAAAAAGGACCTGAGGCACGTCAAAGTACATGGTCCCTGACTATGTGTACTTGAACTCATGAAGCAAATTGGCAATATTGAGGTCTAAATTTATAAGGACTACATAAAGCTCAGGGGAACTAAAATACCAGGGGCCAGTAGCAAGTTGAATACTAATCTGGTGTTCTTGGGTCTGTGGTGGAAACAACCCAGGATGGGCTTTAATACCACCTCAAGACAAAAGCACAAAAAGCACTGGGAAAGAGGCACACTGATGGGAGGGCAGAAAGGGATGAGCAAGTTTAAAAAATTGACACAAATAGTGAGAAGTAAGATTGTCTTTGTGTGGTAAGTAGAATATAGGTAATTGCGCAATACCATCCATAATGCCTTTTCTAGTCTGCCCTAGAGGATCAGCCATGTTTTCTTTTGTTTTTTTCTACGTTTTTGCCATTTTTTGTTTCCCATTTGTATGTTGCTTCAATTATTTTTTTTACTAGACCCATATTAAACAGTTTGTGTTTACCCATGGTTCTTGGTGTAGAGAGACAATAGAAGGATATTCATCTGACACATAATTTATGTTAAACATTTCCAGCACTTTATATGGATTGTTATTTTTCTATAAATTGTACCAGGTATTTATAAAATAAAATATTGATGTTTTATTCCAAAACACTATAATTGTCATTTGAATTCATAGCCTGCCCCTGGCGTCTTAGTTGTGAATGTTGCTGAAGTCAGATTTTGTAAAAAAATGTCACTATGGAAACATTTTATCAGCTGGATTGCATTCAGAATATCCTGAAGCATCTTTTTTTGGCAGCTTTTGTGTCTTAATTGCAGGCTGTCACTTTCTTGTTTTCACATTGTATATCAGGTAAAACATGCCATACCATTTTAAAAGGATAAAGCAAAGTTGTTCATGAAGTTAAATCAGAGAGCAACATAGTATGAACATAGTATGAACACGTGTTTCTTAATTCCCCAGGTTCTTTTGCTAGTTTAGATACACACAGCTTTTCAGGAGATTTTTGCAATTCATTATTGCAGTCAAGATGAATGGTGTTGCAAAGTTCTTCATTCAGTCTTTAATTTTGTATTGCTTCAGATAAGTACTGTATGACCTCAATGCTTGTGAAGGTTTGTCCAAGTATGAAGGTCTTCAACCTGAACTTGCATAAGTGCAACTTAGTATTTGGATGTAAATCTAACCTGAACCAAACCAAAAAATGAAAAAAAAAAAATGAAATGCAGTATCAGACCACTATATAATCCAAAGTGTTTATACAGGGTGAGTTAAAATGAAGTGCCACATTTCTCAAGGTCATTGAATGAGGTAGACGCAGCCAAGTGGGTTGGGGTGGAGGTCCTTTGATAGGCGATCCCTAGTTTTGCTTGCTTTTGCTGTCAAAGTGTTCTTCAAAAACAATGACTCCATCATCACTATGCCATGCACCTTCAGAACACACTTCAGCATTCCCCCTAACAGTGACGTCCAAAATTGGAAAACAATTCTTATGTGGGTGGCTAAGTTTAGATAGACGGGTACAATATTGAACAGAAAATCTCAAGGCTGTCCTCAAACGAACGAACGAACGCCTGAAAACATCCAAGCTATAAGGGCATCAATTTTGCATTCTCCTAGATGTTCAGCACGCCTTAGACATTTCCAACACGTCTTTGAGGATTTTGCATGATAACCTTAATTTCCATCCATACAAAATGATGGTAGTGCAGGAACTCACTGAGAGAGATTGGGAGAACCATAGAGAGTGCTCATACAATTCTGCAAACCGTTCATCTCAATGCCATTGTCATGTGCATTGACGAGGAATATTTTCATTTGAATAGTTGCATAAATAAGCAAAACTTTCACTATTGGGCTGAAACCAACCCTCGTGAACTTCATCAGAGACCCCTGCACAGTGAACGTATTACAGTTTGATGTGCTGTTGCAGAATTTGGCATTGTAGGCATCACTACTACACTACACTTTGAGCTACATTTTTTTGTATGAATATGTGCTATATAAATAAATGTTGATTGATTGATTGATACACTACTACAATAATTCAACACTAAAGTATGCTTCTGAGTTTAACAAAAAATAATATAATTCTACCAGATTAGAAAAAGGTGGTGCACTGGCCAATGCTTTGGCTCACAGTTACACTGTCCTGGGTTGATTTCTATGCATGTTTATTGTCTGTGTGGAGTTTGCATGTTCATATCATGTCTGCATGGGTTTTCCTCTGACTACTCTGGTACTCTTCCCAAACCCCCAAGGGTTAGGCTAACTAGTAGTTTCAAGCTGGTCCTGCATGTGTGAGTGTGTGGGCCCTGCCATGTACTGTGTAAAAAAAAACAAGGAACACAAATAAAGATTTGGGGCACCCTCAGGCAAATCCCGTATATTGTGAGAGAAAAACAATAGACACAAGTTAATGTGTGGAGAGAGTAACATTTTTACACACACGAGTCTATCATTAGATTGGAAAAAGACGGGGGTGGTGTCGGTTATGAAGTTGCTGAGGCTTGAGAAGTGATGTCAAGTGCCAGAGAGATGTTGGTTTCCAGATCTGCACAGGGAAGGACAGGAGAGATGTTACAAGACAGCACCTAATCTTGGTTCGGGGTGCAATTATACATTGACACGCCCTGAATTTGTCTCCCAGACATGCATATGTGACAACTGGCACAATTTCCTGTACTGGTATCGACCTTGATTTCAGAGCTCCTGGGACAGTCTACAAGACATGTGACCCTAAAATGGATTGCGCAGGTTTTAGAATGTTACATTATGTTGATGAGAAGAGCATATCTATAAAGTATTTGAGAATTGCACATAAGGATCACTGCCTCCAGTGTAGAAAATCATTGAAAACCACACAATTTAGATTTTTTGTCTCTTATCTAATGCAGCCTAATTTATTTTATCTAAGTCTAAACATAGAATACAAAATTTTATACTTTTATCATTCAAATTTATGGACCCGATTTTGGGTCAGAGTCTGCTTCTGATTTCTGCACCACAGCATACAACTGCTACTAGAGTATTGCTCATGAACTTTTCAGGGGGCTTACCTAATATTGGTCATGTGCTGTGAAGTTTTCATTATTCCTTACAGAGGAAAACATGAGACTAAACTTAGTGCATTTAGCACTAGTACTTTTTAACAAAATGTATTTGTTAATATATTATATTATATTATATTGTTAATATAATTTATGTGATTTTTTTATGTAATAATTTTTTAGAATATTAACCTATATATATTGTGAAATAATCAGCCTCAACACAGGAAAAAGGTTTGGGGCAGCCACCCATATATTGTCCCTGGGTGCAAATGAGTAATTGAAAAAGAGCGCTGGTCGAGTTCCAGACTGAACTGATTTAGTATTCAAAATTTGGTGGCTTTAAAGCTTCCTCCTACTCGCATGTGTGTAATATTTATATATACTGTATACATACATATTGTGACAGATTAAAGTGCTTGCTCGCACCCTTGCACCCTCAGACACCACGTCAGACACCAGGTAAAAGTCCAATAATGATATTTATTATAATAATAAAGTGCACAAAGCACCCTCCACTCCCAAATACTCAATAAACAATAACCAATAAACCAAATCCTCCAATCTCCCAGATGCTTAGCCACCCTGCCTCGCAACTCAGCTCGCCGTCTGGGAGCTCCCACAGTCCTTTTATATCCCCCGACCAGGAAGTGCTCCCAATCCAACAGTCCACAAGTCCTTATTCCTTCCGGGTCAGGGTAAACAATGCTTTTTCTCACCCCGGAAGCCCGTCGCTCTTCCTATGACGAACTTCCGGGTCATAGGGCACGAAGAACTCTTCGGTCCTCCCTGCAGCTCCCTCTCGTGGCCCCCATGGCATCCAGCAGGGCGGTGCATAAAAACTCCATTGTCCATGATGCCCTGCTGGTCTTCTGGGGACCTCCATGCTGCAAGGAGGGCTCCACCTGGCAGCTTGGGGGTATTGGCCGGGGTACATGGCCGGCCATATCTTACAATATATATACACAGGGTGAGTCAAAATTTGAATGGTGGAAACAATTTATTCACAAAATATAGTTTATATGTGCAGGAATATCTCAAACATACAAAAACCAACGAGCAACAGTACCATTTAAAGCCTCAACACACATTTTGCGGGGAATAGATGATACCACAGTCCGTATTCTGTCCTTCAGGTCATTGATATCATGAACATTCCTGCTATAAACGTGCTCCTTCACCATACCCCATAACCAGAAATCACAGGGTGTGAAATCAGGGGAGTGTGGAGACCATGGCAATGGTCCACCACGACTTATCCATCGACCTGGAAAGGTGTAGTCGAGATAAAAATAATACATTAATGTTAACATAATTTTGATTCACTCTGTATATATATAAACAGGTAGTGTTAAGGAAAATGGCTAATTTTCCTTTTGAATACGTTATGTTTTGTTTGCTATTTTGCAATAGTAAAACTCACTGAAAACAGTTTTAGGGAGGTTTTTTTTTTGGTAGAAAAAAATGAATAGCTCCATAAAGATTTGGCCACAGTAACATAAGTCACTTTTGGAGCCACAGATTTCTAGGAATATGGTCCAGATTAACATAAATGGATAAAAAATGTCTTTTGTAAATGCAACATGGGTAAACCCAGTCCAAGATGAGAAAAAATACACACTGTTAGATTAAAGCTGCAAGACAGTTAAGTTGGTAATCAGGAATTGTTGATGAAAAACAAAAAAAGGCAGAAGCTGCCATTTTTGATGACATCCTGCTTTGTGGTTGTTGATCACAGTGCTTGATGAGAATTGTAGTACCCATGTTGGCATTGCCACAAAGTTGCCGATGAGATGAATAATTGGGGAGTGAGGGTTACAGATTATGTACTGTATATTAAATACCTTTCTACTTTGATCAATTACGTGAATTTGAGTGTCCAAGAAACACCACAGTTTAGTGATTGTTTCTGCAAAGTGAAATTCTAGATTTTCCTGCTGAGTCAGTTTCACTTGAATTTTTGGTATATCACATTAGACTAAAAATATCCCAGGCCTGGGCTTGGGTGGTGCCCCTGGATCTATGGTCTATGCAAATGAGCCATGAAGAGGATCAGCTGCTGTGTTACACACAGCACTCTACTGTAGTTACTCCAACAATATGATTGTAATGGTGTTCAGTTTTAGAGGTTTTTTTCTTAACAAACCTGTGGTCAACCGGAGTATTGACATGTCAACAATGCTGCATTTTGGACTGCCACTGGACTTTTCTGTGAGTGGTACACAGGGCCACGTATCTCTTGTCAAAGTCTTAAATTATGGTAACTGTTGGCTTTACCTTTAATTCACCCTCCTTGTCAGACACAAAGGTAACACATGTTTGGTGAGTGGAACTTGACATGTAAGCTATGTGGCACATTGTTGACTGTCACATTTCCTGTCAGTGGTGCATGTAGCTGTGTTGTCAGGTATGTTCCGCATCAGCATGTTGTCTGACTATGCATTCTGCCACATCTATGCCAGCCTGAGCACTGTAGGCCCAGTTTCGGTCCTGCCATGCCCTGATTGTCCAATTCATGGGTCACATTGTATGTTTCTTAACAAAAGTTGTTAATTGAGACAGCTTATCGAGCTACAAAAGCATGGGGTCCATGTGTTTTTGCATGATAGACAACTCTTATGACTTTATATGTTGTGACAAGAAGAGACCCAAGACATTGTAAAGGTTTGGGGCAGCCACCCATATAATGTGTTTCAGGCTGCAAAAAGTAAAACGGTTGGTAGCAAGTAAAGTTTACAAGACAGAGTCCAAAACAGAACTGAATTCCAGAGGAAGGGAGTGAGGCTTTATAGGAAGTCTGGGGGAAGTGATGTCGTCCTCGAGGCTGCGACTGGAAGTGATGTTGTCCCCGGGGCCAGGACCGGAAGTGGCATGTCCCAAGTTGAGGCAGTGGCTTCTGGTGGGATTTCCCGGGAAAGGTCTGCAGGGAACTTAGAAAGAGAGTTAGTGTACCCCGCCACCCCCTGGGCAGATGTGTTACCATTATTCTCCAAGCCCTTCAGTTGCCTCCTAATCACATGTGTGTGACAATGTTAGATAATTATATATTATTTATAAATATAGAATTATTTAATAATCATTTACAAATAAATTATAGGTAAATTGCTTCAGGCTTTCCATCCAGCCATTTTCTGAACCCACACACATCACTATGGGGTCAGGCCATATTCAGAGAATACAGTGGAAATGCATACCATTACCTTCTTGTTCACAATAACTGAAATAATGTTCTGCATCCTAATACTGTGAAAGGCTGCCATAGCATTATTTTTACAAGTAGTAAAAATATTTTAAAAGCAACAATCAGTCACACATGATTTCATAATTACATGAACATGGCTAATTAATCAAGTGTTTGCAAGCCATTATTCGCTGGTAAATAATTTATTAATGCTCCCTACAGTTCTGAGTTCTCTCCTTTATGCCTGCATTGACAGACAGTCTTTACCACTTCAGTAAAAAGACGCTTGTCTTTGTAAATGATGTCCATAGCATTCTTGCTCTTGACTTTATTTACAGTCAAGACTTCCAAGTGTAAATGTGGCACAAAGTATGTGATTGAAAACATGACACAAATCTTTGCAACCACACAAATACTGTATTCAAATTGAGAACAGCTAGGAATCTCATGTAGATACAGGGACTTGTATTAAATAAAGTAAAACAAATACACACCCAACTGAGACTATCCCCTCAGCAGATTATTCACAGCAGGTGTTAGACTTGTGTCTCTTGTTACTCTTAGATGCTACCATCTTTTTTCAGTTGAAATATAAGCTTACGGCAATCTGGTTCAACTTTTTTTCTCCTTCTCAGTCTATGTGAATCATAATGCAACACTGTTTCTGGTAATAAAAAAATATTTTGAACTGAAATTAAGGTCTGCCTTAAAATATGACTGCAAACAAGAATTTAGCCTCTTTTGTAGAAAAATAAAAAAAGGGAATTGGCTAAAACAATCATGCTCGCAAATGCCAAATCAAAATGTATTTTCAGTCTTCATTTGTAAATGTCACAAAAGCATCCTGAAAACAGACATTCCTCATTTGTAATCTTGTCTACTGTCTTCTCAAATAAAGTTCTGATTATTGGGACGGCTTAGTGTTTCAGTAGTTAGTGCTGCTGCCTGATGCAAAGCAATGAGGTTAGACATTTAAACCTTATGCAAGCACAACAAGAGGCTCAAAGTGTGCATGTGCAAATTTCAATGCAAAGGTCAGGATTTATTAAAGAAAACATGATGGGAAAACTTAAATACATTTACAGCACCCATCCATATGTAACATTTCAGAGAAAATGAGCAATAATGACACCCTTGATCAAGTAGGGAATTACAGCAAAACCGGCTAAATGATGACTTAAGCACATAATAAGTCATATCACCAAGCAGGTATTAGAGTATGCATTGACAATACAAACCATATTAAAGTCCAAAAGCAAAGAATATGATATATAGACTCTGTTTTAGTATTGTGTATCTACACTGAGGGCTTTTTGGGGGTTCCTCACTTTATATTGGCTACCTGTTGCCACTTCTCAGGATCAGAAACAAGAAAAATCAGGAAAAAAGTGATTCCCTGAACACATAAAGCACCAAAAGTCATTCCCTACAGCCTATTCATAGTCTAATAGTTTGTAAAACATATCTTTTTTGGTGCTGTTTGACAACTAGGAGCTTTTAGGGACCAGCAGGATTTTTTTTTTTTTTTGCTCATGATGATAAGTGCCTTATGGGAGAATGTACTGAAGTGCTTCTGGCATTAGAAGGACAGACGGCCTGAAATCAGGCCACTCCTGTTCATATTTTTGGTTGTGAGTTCCTTAAATGCAGGGGGTAGTGCCTGGATGTGTCAGGAGGAAGGTTGCTCCACCAGCCAACGAAGGTCTGCAGCATCGTAATTAGATGCACTGTTCTACATAACATGGCACAGCATAATAAATTTCTAACCCCTGAACTCACTGATATGTAGCCAGATGGCCTGCTTCCTACCCTCCTACTGTCAGCTGTATGTAGTGCACTAGCATGGTTACTATACTCTATGGCATCTGTTAAATGTTTTACCTGATTCCTCTGCAGCTCTCCCATCTACCTCATCTGCATGCTTTGGGATAATACCACAAAATAAGGCATCTAGATTAGAGATACCATTTGCAGATCGAAATCAGAGAGCGTAGCTTTTTTCCCCTCCAGTTGCACTCACAATCTGCCGATGACAAACAATCTGCTCCTTTTCCTCTTCCTTAAAGATGTTCCTTATTACTATTATTATTGTTATTTTTAATTACAGGCAAAGTTTCTCCAGTAGAACTGCATTCAAGGCAGCAGGAATATGTTGTCATTCGACATATTTGTGCATGTGGGTGAAATCTATGCTTACCCCACAGAATAAAAGTTCTTTATGCACTTCTACTTCAGAGACGAGAACTTCTAACTTTGCTTTTTATCCTTGTCTTTTCTTGCCACCATTGTCTCACCTTACATGTAGATCTGTTTGGTACAGATGTGCGAGGTTGATTAGAATGCTTCATATATGGTTGTATATCCAATATATTGTTGCTTCAGGGTGGCAACTAAGCAAAGTTTGATGCATATTCATATACGCTCATTTACAAGATGACTTGGTTTTATAAAGGTAAATTACTTACAAATTTGCATATGCAGGGTTTTATAAATCTGATTTTTTTCCTATTTTTTGGCAAACACATATTTTTACTCTCAATCCCACACAAAGTTTTTTAAATAAGACTTCTGGTCATGGATGTGTATGTGCAATTTGAATTTCTGCCCACATTCAAAAGATGTGACAATTTGGTAAACTGGCAGTTCTTAACTACTACCTTGTGAGAGTGGTTGGCTGTGTGAGTGGGCCAGGCAGTGGATTGATATTGCACATATTAGAAAATAATTTAACTTAGTTGTTAGGTTAAACCAGTAAAACATTGCTGCTTAATATATAAAATGGTTGCACTGAGTCTTTGGACCCAACTCACTGTTTATGGAACCTGCTAAAAGCTTCATAACTTCATAATGCATACCCTAGTAATTTATAAATATTCAGAGTAATGATCAAACCTGCGTTGTTCACAGTCATAATTTTTTAAAATCTATTATCATATACCATATATATAACACTGTTGTCCTTTCAGATTGTTAAAGCAAATGAACGGTACAATTTCCATTTATAAGGAGGGAAGGGGAGGACTGCCCTCTGATATCATAATAAGAAAAGACACTGTGTGAACCTAAAATGTGTGGTTTAAAATCTTTAATCACAAAAGCAAAAGAGAGAACACGTTGTTATTATTTTGATTGCATCCTCTAACCCATGCTGGCAGACATTAACAGCTTATGTATTCAGTTTCTTTTGTTCCATTGAGAGTGGTAATAAATTTGTTTGCTTTTATCTGAGCAACATTTTATAGCTGCTGTAGTTTGAATGCTGTCAGGTAATGCAACTGAAAGATGGTTTTCCTTGCAGCCAGTTTGAGAATTACTGTCTATAATTAACCATGTGTTTAGTAGTTTAAATTGATTTGCAAACTAATATGACTTTTAAGAATGTCCATATGTAACTGGTAGCAGGGATGAGCATGTTTGATTGCTCAACAACATTTTCAGTCAAAGCAGTGCCAGAAAGCTGTATAATATAACGTTTTTGGTGTAGGTGTTGGTGTTATCAGTCATTAGAAGATGTAGTAGTGAATGATTAATCATGAATATGTTATTACTGTTTGACATATTTAAACATAAAGCATGTTCATATGTAGTTAAAGTTTTATATTTGTGATAAATATATAACAATTTTAGATAAACATCAACACATCGTGCATTGAAGGAATATGCAAAGGCTCATTTTGTTTTCTCCTTTTAGTGACGATTGGGAACCAGCCCAATTTTAAGAAAAAGATATTAAAATGGCTGTCTCATTTGCAATCTGAGATTGTCTTCCAGTCTCTGTACTCATTTATTCTGATAAAAATGTATGCTGCAATATATGTAAGACATGAACTGTGACATTTTAGACCACTGCTTTAATATGCAATCTGTTTCAGCACAAGCTGGTCATGTTTATGGCAATTTTCTGGTCATGTACATGTATAGGAGGCTACAAAGTGAGTTACCAGCAGCGTTTATAGACCTCTTTGAATGATGCCTGCAGGGATTTTTCATTCAGACCTTAATTAGCATTTCTCTAAGAGACAAGAGAAGCAGAAGCATCCTAAACAAGAGGATGTGTGACATTTCCAGTAATCTTTAAAAACGTAAATAGATGTATTGTAGTTAAAAATCTGTACACTTGTTGCTTATTTATTTTTTATATAACAAACATACTTAGTTTGTTACAAAAATAAAGCAGATCAATTCAAAATCTAAAATATACAGATCTGATAATTAATAATTGAGGCTTATGGAAAAACAACATTAATGTTGAACAGTTAAAATGAAGCTAAAGAATTTAACTTATAATTAATTGCTAAAGTGAGACTATACTGGGAGTGCCATGGCCTAGAAAATGTTGCAGTGATATCAACGGATGAAGAAATAAAGACATAGCTGAGGAGAAAAGTTCTGTTTCTCCAAGGGCTTCTTTCAGTTGTTGTTAATGAACAGTGTAAGTTGCGATCAGCACAGTGGTTAATTCTTCTGCCACATAATTCCAAAGACCTTATATGTGTGTTTTGTTCAGGTGAGCAATGAACTGACAATAAATACTTCAAAGAACAGAGTGATTTTTTTATATATAAAAATTAGAATATTAAATTAAAAAAAAAGGACAGCCAAGGACAGAAACTAGAGATGAGTCGAATCTTGGATAACTTCTGTCAGCTGGATTACTTTGACAAAATACATTAAAACACAAGAGTATATAAATGTCTTTCATAGAACTTCTCTTCCCTGCTTAGTTAGGTGCAAGTAAAAATGTTTAGATCAAACAAATGCACATGCTTTATATGAAAATTGTTTAGTGAGTTTAAAAACTTTTCTCTGAATAGAGAATAGAAATTAAAAATATCTAGTCCAAAAGTAAGAAAGGTATTTATGTATGGTATTTACAATGATAGTAGGTTAATTGATTATTGTTAGCAAGTAATGCTTACTGAGTGATTACAGTTTCCTTGTAAGGCTAAATGAGGGAACAGAAATGATAAACGGTATTAATAAAGAGGCTTATTGATTTACATTTTTTGGAGTTTGATAACAGAGCTGAACTTAGAATCTCTGTGATAATAAAACTTTACTAGTCTTTTTTTTCTTATTTGTCAAGAAGGTGCAGTAGCATCTCCACTACTTTCATCAGCTGAAGCAGTCAAGCCTAGCTCCCCTAATTATTATCGCATTTTACAGGGATGTTCTGACCAACTACATTATGATCTGATTTGGGAAATACAGTGTCTCTGACCATAAGATCGTACAATGGATAATGCACATAGCAGAAAAGATTGTTGGTCCATCTCTATAGTCCATTGAAGACATCACTGTAAAGAATTGTATCCACAAAGGTTACAGCACTATGAAGGACCACTCCCACCCCACTCCCTCAGTGTCTTTGTCCCACTTCTGTCTATCACAAAGTACTGTGGCATCCGAACCATTTCTGCCAGGTACTACAACAGCTTCTATACTTCAGCTATCCAGACTCTGAACTTTTTGCTGCCCATCCCAGCCCTCAGATATGCAGTACATTTGTTTCAAGCTACTGCTGTGTTTTATCATTAGTTTTACTGTTATTAGATATAGATAGATAGACAGATAGATATTTTATTAATCCCAAGGGGAAATTCGCATATTCCAGCAGCAGCATACTGATGAAAAACAATATTAAATTAAAGAGTGATAAAAATGCAGGTAAAAACTGACAATAACTTTGTATAATGTTAATGTTTACTCCATCCCCTCACCCCCCCCAGGTGGAACTGAACAGTCGCATAGTGTGGGGGAGGAACGATCTCCTTAGTCTGTCAGTAGAGCAGGACAGCGACGAAGCTGCTTCTCTGTCTGGAGATTATGAGATTATTATCATTATGTATTACTTATTTATTTATAACCATCTATTTCAAATTATTACTCTCCATTTATGTACCTATAGTTTCATTTTTAATTATTTATTTATCTATTTATTGTATAGCAATAGCTCTTTACCTGTCTTGCACTTGTCCTGTGTTTATGTATATTTTGCACCGTGGTCCTGGGGAATGTTATTTTATGCCACTGTATGCTGCAATACTGCGTATGGACGGTATGACAATAAAGCCACTTGACTGTACATATAATTAAGTGTGTAGTTTATGGCATATATTATTAGTTTTTAGCTAGAAAATAATACAGCTTACTATATTTTGTATATACTTATATAATGTTCTCATATTCTGTTTTGTTGAGTAGCTAAATAAATAAAGGAAATTTTTCATCTTTAATCTGGCCTATATTCAAAATATTCCTGTTTTCTGTTTCATTGTGGTATGTCAACCTAAGACTTTCATTGGCAGGTAAGCAGGAGAAGAATGTCAGTCTACAGGGGACTAAACACATTAAGCCAAACCTGTTTAGCCCCATCACTAGGTACTAAGACTAGACTAAGAATCTTGGAATTTTGGACATAAAAGCTGCTTATGTTACTTCAATCCCCAGTTTTCTCACCCTACACCAATGATAATAGATAAACAAATTCCTCCAAGTCCTGGTTCAAGAATATAACTGTGTATTGCAGTTTCATCATTCAGAGTTATTGTATAGTTTTTGCATTTACAGAAAAAATGAGGTAACTAGTACTGAGTGTGATTTGCACATCACTTTTATTTTAATGAAATTATGAAATTAGAGTAATCTTACCTTTGTGCAGTTTTCTTTGTTCTGTCAGCCATTGCTTAAGTGCACAGACTCATTTGTTTTTGAAAGTGTTCAGTAAAACTGAGATGCTGAACTAGAAGTTTATTTAACTGATACACAAAATACTCAGTTTTCCATGTCCTTTTATAGTACCTAAAACATGCACAACTGGAACAGTAATATATAGAAAAGATATAATTACAATAAATTAAACGCATTTGAATGGACTGTCAGAAAAAATATGCAAGAATGATGCAAGAGAGTTGTGTATTTGAAAATTCAATAATATAAGTTGGTCACAAAATGTACTAATAATTCAGTTATCCTTTATTAAACAACTAGGCTGACCCGCCTTTTAAGGCGACCGACTTTTAAGTTGACCACTTCTTAAGGCAATTCAATATGTAGATCAATTTGACATTTTATACAAACTCATTAATTTGGTTATATTGCATTTGAGCGGTATTACTTTAATACTCGTAGTTTCTGTTATTTTTGTGATGAAATTTAAACTTTTTTTCTTTTTTTCGCCCTTTTGAACCCCCCTTGATATTTACTACGTGGTGAGGCATTTGTACTCCATCAACATTAATTATTTCCAGAGACATAATTTTGTATATTTTTCCAGCTCATCGCGCACAAAAGCAAGAGAACGATGGGCGCACCAGAACTCTGCTCACATCATGTCGCTTCGTACCGCAAGCTGCAAGTAGTAAGTCTGTGATAAGCGGAATACCGCTACGCTTTCCACTCACGGGACGGAAGGACAATCCTGACCCCTGTTATATAGTAAGAAAGAAGAAGATATCACACAGTCTGGGGTAGAAAATCATCTTTTACCTGGAAAAACGAAACTATAAATCCCATCGTGCATTGCAAAATGGATGGGGCGTGCGTGAAACTCCGTGCCTGCGTAGCACTCACGGGACGGAAGGACAATCCCGACCGCTTTTTTATAGAAGGATATGATAATTGTTAATGGAAACAGATTTGGTTCCCAAAAAATTGTTAAAATATGGACATATTACTTTGATGATGCAAGTAGCAGTTGCCTTTTATCAGTGTGGTAGTTCACTGTGAAGTTGATTTTACTTTCTAAGACAGTCATCACTCTAATTAACACATCTTTATTGTCAATATAATGATCCATGGCTTGTTTTGGGCTGAAAGACTCAACTTTGAAGGTGTTGTTTTGAGACCTTTGCATTCTGTTTACAGTGTGTTAGCCTGGGCTATTTGAGTTCCATTGAAACAGGACTAAGAACTGGTAATGGCATATAGTTTGATGCAGATGTAATAATCTACACTATATACTATGATTTGATCTCATAAACAGATATTTTTCAAACTAAAAATATAATCATGAAATTCTGAAATTTGGATGAATGATTCACTTCAGCTGATTTACAATGTAGAAGAGGGACATAATATTGTTGTTTGTTTGAGTGTACTCTGTGATGGACCAAATTCATTTACATTTTGTACCACAATCTTCCAAGATGGGTTTTAAAAATATCAGGCTCAGAAAAACTTTACTACAAGAAGAACATTCATACTCCTTCTATCTTGCAGTAAGTTAATTTTGTCCCAGGTAATACTGGTTGCTGAAGTCCATAGTGATGTTGCTTGAGAGAGCACCCTGTTCTCTTTTAAACACCCCTGATTGTGGCAGAGAGATAAAATGCAAAGATTGCACATTTCAAATTTAGTTCTAAATTTAGTGATACTTTTAAATTTTGTGGTAGTTTTCACAGACTTTTGTTTTATAACACTGTACCTTTGTAAACATATTATAGATGTACTGTTGTCACTGTAAATGTAAAAAAAAGTCCTCATTTGATATAATATGTTGTATGTGCTAATTACTTATTGGTTAAGTTTTATTGTTGCTATAGGTGATGTTGAAAATGTTCATTGGACCATAGTCAAACATTTCAATTTATGCAAGTCATTTAATAGTTCAGGGCGGCACAGTGGCGCAGTGGTAGCGCTGCTGCCTCGCAGTTAGGAGACCCGGGTTCGCTTCCCGGGTCCTCCCTCGTGGAGTTTGCATGTTCTCCCCGTGTCTGTGTAGGTTTCCTCTGGGCGCTCCGGTTTCCTCCCACAATCCAAAGACATGCAGGTTAGGTGGATTGGTGATTCTAAGTTGGCCCTAGTGTGTGCTTGGTGTGTGGGTGTGTTTGTGTGTGTCCTGCGGTGGGTTGGCACCCTGCCCAGGATTGGTTCGTGCCCTGTGTTGGCTGGGATTGGCTCCAGCAGACCCCCGTGACCCTGTATTCAGATTCAGCGGGTTAGAAAATGGATGGATTTAATAGTTCAGTGGCAAGCAGGAGGCTGTAAATAGTTGGGGGCAATGCTCAATAGTTATGTTCGACTGAGTTTCTGCACCTACTGAAGCTGGATGCAATTCTAGCTATTAACAGGTCAATTACTCAATCAGACATGCAGGAGATCACACACCAGATAATAAGATTTTAAAGATAATAAGTATTTTTAATGAAGCCTGAGGTATAGCAAATAAGACAGGTGAGCTAATTTCATCAACAGCTCATTTAAGATGGCCAATAATCTCAAACAGCTGGGTGCCTCAAAATAAACACAGGAGTTTAATTGAAGAAAAAAAAGCTATTCGTTAAAATTAGACTAAAAGTAGTTTTATGAGTATGAGCAAATGTTTTTATAAAACTACTGAAGAAAAGCCAACACAGTTCATGCTACTGCATGCTGATTACTGTAATGCACTAAAAACAGGACTACCTAAGAAAGACATTAATCAATTGCCGTTGCTTTAGAAAGCAGCAGCAAGAATCTTGACCAGAAAAAGAAAATTTGATTACATGTTACCTATTTTGGTTTAATTACATGTCTTACCAGTGTCCTTTACAAATTGATTTTAAAATATTATTAATGGTATACAAAGAATGTAAATAATCTTACTTCTTCTTATATTTTGGTGTGCTTGACCTACATTTCCAGTCATAACCTTAGATTTTCTAACAGTGATCTGCTTATTTATTTCAAGAACTAAGTATAAAAGAAGCGACGAGCTGACCTTTTGCTGTAATGCACCAAAGATATGGAATACTTCACATATAGAAATGCATTGGAAAACCTCGAAGGAAAACACAAAACAAAAAGACTTAAGTCTAAGTGTTTAACTTAGTACCATTATATGTAGTGTGGTCCTGATCTGCAGCTAATTATGGTACTATCTCAGATACACAGTAACAGACACCCCCAAGTCTTTATCCTGGGTTTTGTAGTTAATTTTTAACATGTAAAAAATTATAAGGGCAGGACACACCATTTTATTGCAATGCAAAGATTAATTTTTCTTTTTAAAGGTTTTATTTTGTTCCACAAAAATGAATAACTCAGTTAGGGTATTTAGTTTAATGAACATTCTAGTTCCGTAGCTGCTGAAATATAATGATTGTATTAATAAAAAATGTATTCATTCATTATATCAGCCAGTTTTAATATGTATACCTTATTTAAACATGTATATTTTTGTTTTTGATTATTTAGAGGAAAAAATATGTAATAATAACAATACATTTTATTTATATAGCACCTTTCCCATGCTCAAGACACTTACAGAATATAAGAAAGAATGGCAGGGTATACAGTATACAGTATAGCATTGTACAAACCAGATAAATAAATAAAGAAGATTAAGACAGTAAATTCAGAGAAAAAAAGCCTAACAGACAACATAATTGATGGTCTAGCACACACACACACACACAGGTTACATGAGCATCTTGACAAAGAGGTAAACTGAGAGAAGGGTAATAAAGTCAAGTAGAGCTAAAAGCCTTCCTGAACAGATGAGTTTTGAGTTGTTTTTAAAAAGCATTCATGGAGTCAGCTGACCTGATTAATTTTGGTAGGTCATTCCAGAGTCTGGGCACTATAAAGCTGAAGGCCCTGCCACCCATGGAGTGTAGATTAGTGTGGGGCACAACAAGATTGCCAGAATCAGAGGACCTTAATTGGTGGACAGGCACATAGTGATGGAGAAGGTCAGTGATGTAGTTTGGCGCGAGGTTATTTAAGGCTTTGTAGGTTATTAGTAGGGATTTATAGTCGATCCTGTAAGACACAGGGAGCCAGTGAAGACGGAGCAGGATGGGTGTGATGTGCTCGCTGCCGCTGGTTCGAGTAAGGACTCTTGCAGCTGAGTTTTGAATTAGCTGGAGCTGTGATATAAGATTAGAAGGGGCACCTGCCAGCAGTGAGTTACAATAAGGACACTGGAATGTGATAAAAGCATGGACAAGTTTCTCAGCATTAGAAAAGGAGAGGAAGGAGCGAACACGGGATATGTTACGGAGGTGAAAGTAAGAAAGTTTCTTAATGTGATTTATGTGGGCGGAATAAGAAAGTGAGGAATCAAAAATGACACCAAAACTCTTTGCAGTAGAGGCAGGTCTGATGAGATCACCACAAAAAGATGGACTGGGAAAGAGCTCATTTTATTAAGTTGCATTTTAGTCCCAATTTGCAGGAGTTCAGTTTTGTTGCAATTTAATTTTAAAGAGTTCTGCTCCATCCAGGTTTTAATTTCACTAAGGCAGGTTGTGAGCTGAGAAAGCTATGATGAAGTTCCACTTTTAACATGAAGTAGAGTTGAGAATTATCTGCATAAAAATGATAGCCCAGTCCATAGCTAGGGAAGCATATAAATACAGAAATGAAAAGGACCGAGGACAGAGCCCTGAGGAACTCCTTGTGTGACTGGCACTGAGCTGGATCTGCTGTTGCCAAGACTAACAAACTCTTACCTATCAGTCAGATAGGACTTGAAACACTGGAGGGCAGTGCCAGAGATACCCAGCATGTTCTCCATTCTGACAGTAGAATGCCATGTCTGACCTGAGTGTCAAATGCTGCACTGAGGTCTAACAGAATTAATATGCTGGTTTGTCCGGAGTCTGCTGCCATAAGCAAATCATTGGTTACCCGATGCAGAGCAGTTTCACAGCTGTGCTGCGCCCTGAAACCAGATTGAAAGGGTTCCATCAAGTTATTAGTGGTTAAGTAATTGGTGAGCTGGGAGGCTACAACAAGCTCAAGAACTTTTGACAGGAAAGGTAAATGGGAAATAGGCCGGAAATTGTTAAGATTGTCAGCATCAAGACCAGACCAGACCAGCAAAGACAGGTAGTGAAAAAGTGCAGTTTTGTATAGATGTGAATATCGCCTGCATAACAATGGTAGTGTACAGATAACACAGCATAAAGGAATCATAAAAATGTTCAAAAGTGAAGACTCAAAGACTAATGTCAGTGATACTTCTTGGATAACAGGGGTTATAGGAATTCTTCCTTACAGCAATTCACTGCAATACTGTATACTGCTGTTGAGTACAACGTCACCAATATTCAAAAAAGAGTGTATACTATGTGTGACTAAAAGATCGTTCAATAATTTTTAGACACAATACTACTTAAGCAGTCTTTATTTACAAAGTCTAATAATAGTTGTATGTTTTTCTAAAGATTCATAATCAAAGCCTGATTTCTTCTTTTTAAATAAGTCTATTTTTAAATTGGATGGTAAAAGGTAGTGTTTATCAGCAAAATGATTTTTTTGCAGTGAATATGCTGTGTCTGCTGGTGACTTTGTTTGCTGAATATTATACTGGAAATTTACCATGCAATCAGCTCAGACCAATCTTTTGTTCCCAGATCCCCATGATGCTTTTCAAGGCCAATGTGACACCAATGTTTACACCATTAACTATATGTAAAAACTCTTTAGAAAATAGCCACAAACTTGGCAACGGACAGCTGTGTATAGATGAGAAAATTGTACATCAGTAAATTCTAAATATGATGGCAAAAAATAATAAAAAGTTTCCAATTAAAATAAAAGCCAAAAAAATGGAACTAAGTTCAACACATTTCAAAAGGCTATGAAGGAAATAATGCATCTATTAGAAAAAAATATTAAGCTCAAAAAAATAAAATAAATAAATAATACAAACCATAACAACAGGTAGCCACTTCACCTTTTTGAAAAGTGGGTGAAAATTGCCCAGAAAGTATAAAGAATTAACTTCTACCCTGTCTGTCAGATGGGAGTGGACAATAGGTAGAGTCCATGTGTTCTGGATCTATACAGCACCCTGGAAGATGGAAGTGTACATCCTTGAGGACTGGCACCTCACCAACATCTAGATTAGTATTTAGCTCCATCCAAGGAGGTTTTCCATTCTTGGGGGTGGAGTACATGAGTTTTTGTCAAAGACAAAGAAAGACCTTCACTGGATACACCTTGGTTTTTATGTAACCAAATGTTGTCCTACTAAAGATATCATAGCTGCGAATGTCTGAAACTAGTAACTACATGTGTGATCCAATTAACTGGATGTGACTTGTGGTCATACATGAGACTTACACAGCATCAGCAAAGTCCCTGTTCAGCACTTGTCATACAGAGTTTAACCATAGAAGAAAGCCATCATTAAAGACCATGTGAAGAAAATGCAAACAGAAGGGATCTTTGAGATTTCAGCATCACCATGGCATGCTCTGTAGTGCTTGTTAAGAAAGATGATGAGTCTTTCTTCTTCTCAGTTGACTACAGGATCCTGAACAACAAGATCTCCAATTATGTCTAGCCACTGCATGGAATAACTGTCTTCAGTACATTGGAATTTTGCAATGGCTACTGTGGTGCTGAGGTGTAAGGGGAGTTAGAAGAAGGCCTTTAACTCAACTATGACTTCCTGGCAATTCATTCACATTTTCTTATTGCCGTTCTCTTTGCTCGCTATTATTCTGCAGCAGCAGACAAGTACTAGTATGGTGGATCTCCTGCCCACAGGCACATATGGGTCCAATAGTGCCTTGGGGGTACTATTGGAGCTGCTTCTTATAACACCCTTCCTGACTGTACCTCATATCCCCATGGTAAGTGCTCCATAATTATTTAATAAAAGTGAACATATAAGCTGTAAATTGTTATGTAACCTAAACAAACAAATCCTGTGATGTGGGATGTAACATGGAAAGTAGGCCTGGAGAAAGTTGCTGTAATATAGGACTATCCCAAACCCACTTAATTAAAGAGGCTAACATCGCTGGTCCTTTGAACCATCTAAAGAAGACAGATACACTTTGGCAATGGACAGCTTCTTATTACTATCTATCCTGGATCAAGCAGACCCGTCTGCTCACATACTAGGTCCAGACAAATGGAAGCAATGTGGGACACAGGGCTGTGCTTAATTAGAAGAGGAGAATAGAAAAACCATGACAGCATATTAGAACAATTAGAACAATTAGAACAATCTAGACGAGAACAGGCCATTCAGCCCAACAAAGCTCGCCAGTCCTATCCACTTGCTTCCTCCAAGAAAACATCAAGTCGAGTTTTGAAAGTCCCTAACGTCTTACTGTCTACCACACTACTTGGTAACTTATTCCAAGTGTCTATCGTTCTTTGTGTAAAGAAAACTTCCTAATGTTTGTGCGAAATTTACCCTTAACAAGTTTCCAACTGTGTCCCCGTGTTCTTGATGAGCTCATTTTAAAATACAAGTCTCGATCCACTGTACTAATTCCCTTCATAATTTTAAACACTTCAATCATGTCACCTCTTAATCTTCTTTTGCTTAAACTGTAAAGGCCCAGCTCTTTTAATCTTTCCTCATAATTCAACCCCTGTAGACCTGGAATCAGCCTAGTCGCTCTTCTCTGGACCTTTTCTAGTGCTGCTATGTCCTTTTTGTAGCCTGGAGACCAAAACTGCACACAGTACTCAAGATGAGGCCTCACCAGTGCATTATAAAGGTTGAGCATAACCTCCTTGGACTTGTACTCCACAGATCGTGCTATATAACCTAACATTCTGTTAGCCTTCTTAATGGCTTCTGAACACTGTTTGAAGTTGATAGCTTGGAGTCCACTATGACTCCTAAATCCTTCTCATAAGGTGTACTCTCGATTTTTCGACCGCCCATTGTGTATTCAAACCTAATATTTTTACTTCCTATGTGTAATACTTTACATTTACTGACATTAAATTTCATCTGCCACAGATCTGCCCAAGCCTGTATGCTATCCAAGTCCTTCTGTAATGATATAACGGATTCCAAATTATCTGCTAATCCACCTATCTTGGTATCATCTGCAAACTTAACCAGCTTGTTACTTATATTCCTATCTAAATCATTTATATATATTAAAAATAGCAGCGCCCTAGCACTGACCCCTGTGGAACACCACTCTTAACATCAGCCAGTTCTGATGAGGTTCCTCGCACCATCACCCTCTGCTTCCTGTGTCTGAGCCAATTCTGCACCCATCTAAAAACATCACCCTGAATTCCCACTTCTTTTAACTTGATGCCCAACCTCTCATGTGGCACCTTATCAAATGCTTTCTGAAAGTCCAGATAAATAATATCATAAGCTCCACTTTGATCGTATCCTTTGTTGCCTCCTCATAGAATTCCAACATGTTAGTAAAACACGACCCCCCCTTCTGAACCCATGCTGACTGTTCAGAATAACTCCTGTCCTTGTCATGTGTTGCTCAATCTTATCCTTAATAATTCCTTCCATTAATTTTCCTGTGATGCTTGTTAAGCTTACTGGCCTATAGTTGCTTGGATCTGCCCTGTCACCCTTTTTATATAATGGGATGATATTTGCCATTTTCCAGTCCTTTGGAATCTCTCCAGTGCACAGTGACTTCCTAAAAATACGTGTCAAGGGTTTATATATGTACTCACTAGCCTCCTTAAGAACACGAGGATAAATATTATCTGGGCCTGGTGATTTGTTTGATTTCATCTTATTTAATCTGAGCAGCACTTCTCCCTCTACAATTTCCAAATCCCTCAGTACCTCCTTAGTAGTTGTGTTTATGGTTCCCATTGCATGTTGCTAATGTTTATTACAACAGTTTGCAAAAGAAGTGTCTGGCTTGGGGTGTGGGTAGTTTAGAAAGAGAACATTTTTTTACTAGAAAAGGTTTAATTCAAAGTATACACTGATCACAATGAGTCTTCAATCACATGAAAATATTTTCTTGGTTCTTGGTTGGCATTGTGCCTATCAGATTGTGGAAATGTCATTCCAGATACATTTTCTCAGTTAACAGAACCAAAGGGACTAGTGTGCTAGCCACAGTCATTGCCTAACTACTAACTAACATAACTTGCCCTTAATCCTGAAGAATATACCTTGAGCCGAAGCTGTATGGTAGACATTCAGGAAGGACATAGACAAAGCCTTTCTCTGATTGGATGCATTGTGTGTGTTATATAAGCCCATTCCATCTGGTCTTGAAGGATCAAAACAGTAATTCATTGTCCTCCGTGAGTTCATCAAATAATATGATATTATGACAGATATTTCAGTGGTCACCTTCATCAAATAAAGAAACTCTTAAGGACCCTGGAGTTCACTTGGTGGTCCTCTGTGTCACATAAAGACCTGTCAAACTTGTCAACAATCCAAGACCCCCACATGGTAAAACCAACAGAAAAGTGCAGTCTATGAACATTGATGGATCAGAGGAGATGTTCAGGGTGGATCTCACGGGGCCAGTTCCTCTAAGAACAATCAGGGGCACCTTTTTCAAATGTGTAGAGCTATTCACATTGAATTATGCCAACACATCTAAGATATACTTTACCCACAAGAGTGGAATCCTTTCCCACTGGGAGTCCCAAAGCATATTGTGGCAGGACTTACAGTTTACCAGAATAGTAATTACTGAGGTGCATGACATATGGGAAGTATAGAAGAAGTTCATCATTGCTTGTCATCCCCAAATAAATAAAACACAAAAAGTGAACACAACTCTAATGAACATGATGCCCTCCTTTGAAGATGATGTGGCTCCAAGACCTCCAGTTTGCCTTGAACACCACAGTATCTGAAGCAAATAGTGAGATTCCTGTGTAATTTGTACTAAGTAGACAGCTCCAGGTCCCACATTCTTCACCTAACCACATTATACTTCATCTGGAACAGCTAAAGCGGAGTGTCCAGAAGAAGTTAGTGCAGTTGACATCCATAAAGGTCGGGTATTAAAATACCTATCTATGTTCTGGTTTAGATTATCTGTCTGATGTTTCCACTAAATTCTCTGCCATTTAGACAAGCACAAACAAATAAGAAGCATGGAACTTTTAAATTTCCAAATACAAAGGGCATTAGAACAAAAATTGATGTTATACAGTACATGTATTCAAAATTCAGACATACTGTATAGCAGCCTTCCCTTTTCCATAAATTGGGATGGGAAAATATTTGGTATGAAATTGTTTAGTTATGTCTAGCATATAAATGTTGTTTGTAGCTGCCCTTTTACATGTAAATAATTGTTTACATATGTGCAAAGGTTCTTCCATTATCAGAAGGTATCAGAAATTCCTTTCACATCTGTTCAGAGTCATTAGGATTTGAAATTTTTGCCCGGCAAAGCATTCATCTCATATTTCTTTTTATTTTTCAGATAGAATCAGTTTTCAATATTTGAACCTTAGAGTAATCTGACAACAACCATTTGCGGCCAAGTAATCATCCATTGTTCATCTTTTCCATTTACTCCTGGATTAAACTTCTGAGCATAGTAAAATTACCACCTGAGAACATTATTCTACACAACGCTGCCATGGCTTTGTGCTTCATAAATGAAAATCATAGTGTGATTATTTTGTTTTCTTTCTTGAGGATTGTAATGTCTGACATCACCTTTTTTCTTCCATTTGCAACAGCTTAAATTACAGATGGATTTTACACTAGCATGGCAGCTAAATCAGAAACCACTACATTTATTATAGGATGTGTTTGGTATTTTTCAAATGAAAGTTATTTCTTCAATCATATAATAGCATTTTCTAAGCCCGCTTAATCCTGAGCAGGGTGGCAGGGGCCTGGAGCCAGTCCCAGCAAACATAGGGCACAAGGCAGGAACATTCCCTGGATGGGAAGGAAGTCCATCACAGGGGATCACACACACACACCACACACCCACTAGTGCCAATTTAGCATCGCCAGCATGTCTTTGAACACATATATATTAATTTGCCACATAAAGTTGTGCTCTGAAGTGAAGGATTTGTTACCCAATTTTAGAAATATCTTATCTCTTCACACAGCTTACAATGGACTAATGAATGAAAAATACTTAAAACTTACCAAAATCGTCCACTTTACAGTAAATATGCCTTTCTATTTATGAGGCATTCTTGTGGTAACAGAAGGAAACTAGAAATAATTATTTTATCACAGATTCTTGGAACATTTTGCATGTCTATTCACAGCCTATGTTGTGGGAGAGGTTATGGTAACCTGACAAGCCCCCAGCACCAAGCTATTTTTTGAATAATATCCTACTTTTGCCTCTTCAATTCTGTTTTTCCAACATTTATATTCTGCCATTGCTTGTAATAATAGACATGCTCACATCATATGATTATTTTTTCCTAAATATTACTTACTTTTCATCCTTTAGGACATTAAAACAATCAAGGCGAGAAGAGGCCATTCAGTCCAACAAAGCTCACCAATCCTATCCACTCAATTCTTCTAATAAAACATGAAGTCTAGTTTTAAAATTTCCTGAAGTTCCAATGTCTTAATGGACTACTTTACATTTTGTTTTGTTATTTTACATAGCCTCCAGAGCAAGATTCACAATGAGTGGCAGTGTATTGAAAAATGCACAAAAGTCTTATTGTACAAATAATAATTTAACCATAAATACAAGGAAAGAATGTGCAAAACCTATACAAACGTTGAGACTATAAGGGAGGAAGGACAGCTCTTGTGCTACTTGCAGAAACCAGCATAAAAGGAGCTCTGCGAGCAGCAGTGGCCATGGTGAGGGCTGGGAGTGGAATCACAGACTACAGACACAGCATTTACTGAGCCTGTAAACTATTACTTTTTTTTGGAGGCTCTATTAGATGTACCTCTCATGAAATTTTACTAGTTTAGCTTGCAAGTTTGGTAGAGAAATGCCAACTGACATTGTGCTCCAATGCGTAAGGTGCTGATGAGGAGCTGGGGAATGCGTGGTCAAAGTCAAAGCAAAATGTCTTGTCATCTCAACCATATACAAGTAAACAGATGAAATTGCGAAGCTCAGGGTCCACAGTGTAACAACATGAAGTGCAATTATAAATTTAAAAAATAATTAAATTTAAAATTAAAACACAAACAAGATAAGACATTGTGCAAAGATAAGACAAAGAAGTAGCAGAAATATTAACGTTTAGTAAGCAATATAAACATTGATGCAATGTATGGTATTTGCAATCTATATACATAATATAGTCAATAGCTATGTAATATAATAAATAAATAAATAATGAATAGACATAGACATAGATAATACAGAAATTATCAGTGTATGATAATAGTTGTTTAAGACATGTGTAAAAAATGATGGGTCAGAATGTTTCACAGCAGAAGGATATCAAGAATGTCAAAATACTTAAAGGTCAGTATGAGATTTTCAGTTCTTTTCTACATGCACACTAGTCTTTGCAGGAAAGTGGCTTGCATGTATAAAAGTTCTGTTTTTAGAGGTGGTTGGAGCAGTGTGGAGGATCCCAGGGGACAGCATGGTGTTAAGGAGTCTGACAACTTGGGGGTAAAAACTATCCTGCAGCCTGGCAGATCTGGCTCTGATGCTGCAGTATCTTCTCTTGGATGGCAGAAGTGTGAAAATTCCATGTGAGGGGTGTAAGGGGTCCTGTACAATGCTGCAGGCCTTGTGGACACTGTGTTTGTAAAATATTTCCTGTAGTGAAGGGTGAGGAACCCTAATAATTTTCTCGCGGTCGGATATGTTGCAGTTGCCATACCAGACCGTGATGCAGCTAGTCAGAACACTCTCAATGGTGCCTCTATGGAACATGATGAGGATGGAAGGGGAAAGACTTGCTCACTTCAGCTGCCTCAGGAAGCGTAGTCTCTAATGGGCTTTCTTGATTAGTGATGAGTTGCTATGCATCTACGTAAGTTCCTCACTTATGTGCACACCAAGGAACTTGGTACTCCTAACAGTCTCCATATCTAAACCGTTGATGCTGAGTGGGTTGTGGGCAGGATGTGATTTTCTGAAGTCCACGATTATCTCTTTTGTCTTGTCGACATTGAGAGATAGATTGTTGTTTTCACACCATGCATACAGCTGTTCCACCTCATCTCTGTATGCTGTTTCATCATCCCTGCTTATCAGTCCCAGCACCATCGTATCATCCGAAAACTTGATGATGTGGTTGGTGTTGTGCGTGGCTGTGCAGTCGTGAGTCAGCAGTGTGAAGAGCAGTGGACTAAGCACACAGTCCTGTAGCGCTCCAGTGTTCAGTGTAATGATGCCTGGAAGTGCTGCAGCCCATCTGAACTGACTGGGGCCTCTCTGTCAAGAAGTCCAGGATCCAATTGCAGAGGATGGTGTTCAGGCCCAACCTGCTCAGTTTTACAACAAGCTTTTGAGGGACGATTATGCTGAAGGTGGAGCTAAAGTCTATGAATAACATCCTGACATATGTGTCTTTTTTATCCAGATGTGTCAGGGAGAGGTGAAGGGCAGAGTATATGGCATCCTCAGTTGACCTGTTTGAGTGGTATGCAAACTGAAGTGGGTCAAAGGAGGCAGGGAGATTAGTCTTTATGTGTGACATGACTAACCTTTTGAAGCACTTCATGATGATTGGCATGAGTGCAACTGGTCGGTAGTCATTCAAGCATGTCACTGATAACTTCTTCTGCACTTGGTAACAGTAACATCCTCTATGCATTTGGAGATGTAGCCAGTCACAGAGTCTGTGTACTCTGGGCAGAGTGGTTGCTCTGAGGCTAGGGATCTGCACTGGCAATCTGAAGGTTGCCAGTTCAAATCCCGTAAATGCCAATAGGGACTCTTCTCTGTTGGGCCCTTGAGCAAGGCCCTTAACCTGCAATTGCTAAGCGCTTTCAGTAGTGAGAAAAGTGCTATATAAATGCAAAGAATTTACTCCTCCAGACTGATGGAGCCACCATCCATAGCAGCCTTCCTGAAAATCAATTCGAAGCAGTCTTGGAGAACTGAAACAGCACCAATCTGCCACACTCTGATGTTCTTGCTGGCTGGTTTAGTGTGCTTCAACAGGGACTTGTATGCAGGAACAATAAACATGCTGATATGGTCTGAATAGCCGAGCTGGGGTGCGGGGTAGGACATTTTAGGCATCAGGAGCGCTTGTGTAAACATTGTGCAGACAGCTTCCCCCTCTAGTAGCAAAGTTCACATTCTGGAAGAATTTTGGGAGAACTGAAATCAAGTTGGCATGATTGAAGTCTCCAGCAATAATGAAAACTGTATCGGTGTGCGTTGTTTGCAGTTTGCTGATGATTTTGTAGAGTTCTGCTAGCACCTGGTTAGCATTTGTGCTAGGCGGAAGGTAGATAGCAACCACCAGCATGCAGGTAGAAAGGCCGGCACTTTACCAATAAAACCTCTATCAGCGGGGAACAGTGTTGCGTGAATGCAGCAGCATTCGTACACCACTCTCTGCTCACATAAACACACAGTCCTGTCCTGACCCTAGATAAGCAGAGTGAGGGTGATGCGTGTGTCATCGCATCAAGGAGATCACTGCTGAAATAATGAAATAAGCGATCATATGTGTGCCTTTTTTAGTCATTATAGCCTCATTGACTACAGACTGCAAACAATTCACATCTGGGCATCAACATTCATTGCCTATAGCAGCGCCAAGTGATGAGTTTTTAAAGTGAATCCATGCCCTGAAAGATGACATGAAAAATGATGATCAATGGAGCAAAGTTTACTTTTAAAATAGCTGAATGTCACAACAATGTTTTTACTTCGTAAAGCGACATGAATATGCTGTTTTGTAATATTGTCAATTTGTCAAGAAGCAAATCGATATTCAATAATATTTTTGGCTTTGAAAAATGGATATAGTAGGTAAGTTTTAAGATTTCTTCATTCATCTGTAGACCTGTGTATCCATTATCCCCATTATAAATTGCAATTTTTTTAATTTATAAAAAACACTTCATTTTAGAACATAGTTTCTGGTGGCAAATTAACATTGACCATGATTGTGAAGAAATAACTTTGACTTGAAAAATACCAAGCATTAAGAATTGTACTGTTTTTTTTTCATTGTTTGTGGAATTTGTCTTTATATTGTATTTATTTTACTGTATTATATGTATGTGTGTTGGGGGGTTTTGGTAGGGAATAAGGTTTGTTTTTTATATTGTGTTTACAGTCCATTATATATGGAGTTCTGAATATTTTTTATGTCTTCATATATGTACAGTATATGTGTATTTAGAGTTTTGTACATACTCTAATTATTTGTTTAGTAGTTGTCTTTTTTATTGTCAGGGATTGTGGAGGTTGATATGCTTTAGTTTTGGCTAACTCCAAAGAAGCTCACTCGGACTCCTTTTGGGAATGAGTAATGTGGCGTCTAATTTTTTTTTTTCAAGTTTTTGAGTGGGCAGTTACAGTCTTACTTAAGAAAACATTCTTACAAAAAAAAAAACACAATCAGCAGTGCAATGTGGTTTCTGTCATGGCATTTCCCTAGTGACGATCATCCCAGCCATCTCATATGCACCCTCAGTTTTAGTCTGAATATTTTAGGGCCGATATGGTAAATTAAATCAAACTAGGCATAGTGGATAAAGAAGACAGATCAAATTGGTGTGAAAAACTGATCTGTTTTTTTATTATCATCACATCACTTTTAACAGATAATATATAAGCTATATATATTATCTCAAAGCAAAGGCCACTTTCAGTTATTCTCTTCATGCCTATTTAGTAATGCTCAGCCTATACAGAAAGAAACAATGGTTTTAGCACTGATTGTAAAGAGAACTCCTTCAAGCTACTGCAATGGCAAAACCTTACACACTAAATATAATTTCCTCAGTGGTAAAACAAAATTTCATAAGGTGCACTTTTCTTTCTCTGATACGTGAGCATTTAAAACAGAATTTTATCAGAAAATTGAACACACAGCAATGAAGTGGTTAGCACTGATGCCTCCCAGTATGAGAAGAGCAATATTGAACACTAGACTCAATCAGTCTGTGTGGGATTTACATGTTCTCCTTTAATCGGGGTGTGTTTTTGTATGGGCATTCTGCACATACCATTGGGTTATTTATTGTATCTAAACCTGTGTAACTGAGGACTGATTTACATCATTTATGTTAAGTAGAATGCCCAGTGGGGGCTGGTGGGGTCTCGTGGCCTCGGAACCCCTGCAGATTTTGTTTTTTTCTTCACCCCTCTGGAGTTTTTTGTTTTATCTGTCCTCCCTGGTCATTGGACCAGTCAGAATGACTCACAGCAGCTTCTTCTTCCATGTTTTCAGTCATACAAAGCTGCCTGCTACCCTGGACCAAAATCAGCATCTTCAATTCCCTTGTTCCCACCCAAAGCATAAAGCTGAAAATGCTCAAACACTGTTGCCTTCATGATAATGAAAACTCCTTCACAACTTATCAGCGAATGGTAATGCAGTAAACACAATATGAGCATGGATAAACCAAAACCAACAAACTAATGGAGGTCCCATCCCATTCCAAAACACCATCCACAATCCCACATTCAGAATAATTAGGATAGTTTTATAGGGCTAGGTCTTTACACTATTTATGCTCCCATTCTAACACCTGCCCCATTTAGAACTGGTTCCTGGCTTGTGCATGATGATTTTGGGATAGGCTCCGACCCCTCAGAGCCTGCATTAGATACAATGGATTTAAAAATAGACACAGAGATGTAAGCATTTTATCAGAACCGTTCCTAATGAACCATGTTATGCAGACCAATTTTTTTTTACTAACCTTGTGTTATGAAGGCAACAGAAACAAATCAGCAGACTGTAAACACTGCATCATGCTTACATAGTTCTACAAGTCAGCTATTTGTGAATATTGACAGAGAACTACACTATTTTTGTAAAGCTTCAATAAAGGTTTTACTGTAGGGAATTTTAGTCAAATTCTAAATAGATAGTAATGACTTAAAAGCAATTTCTATCCAGCAGCACGCCTCTGATAGTAATGATAAACGCTGAAGCTAAGTGAGTTCACATAATGGGATTAGCACTCTTGGGTAGGATTTAAATTAGATAACATTAAAGATATGCAGAAGATCTCGGGATATATTTTTAACCCAATCCAATCACAGCGCCAGGAAAATAGAAAAGATGTTTTTTTGTTTCTATCTCTCAATTTAAAAATTTCATTTTTTATATACGCATTATGGGTTTGAAATAATTTAACCTTTAATCTTTTCCTCTAAGAAATTTTGCAGTGTGGCACTAAGATAAGAGGATGCTGCATTGTAAAAGATGAATGTTAAAAATGTTTAGAATGAGAAAGAATCAAGTCACCTTGAGTAAGAGAACTAATGACTTAGCACATTATTGACAGGTGCATTGTGACAAAGGAGGGACTGCAATATTTAGTGAATGATTAGTTTTGTTACTTAGGTTTTAATTTAGAGAGACAAATATTAATTGAATTATAATAATAAAAGAATCTAGAAGCAGACATACAATGTTGGTTAAGTTGTAATATTGCCTACAAAATTTAGGGGCTGGAGTGTTTTGTTGTTGTTACGCTTGGCTACTGCAGCTACTGAGAATGCAGGTCCTGTTAAAAAGAAATCTGCCTCCATTTAGTCTCCTTGCTCACAAAGGGCATATTATCCACTTTAAGCAAAAGTGTCTGTTACATTTGCTGCTCTTGTTGAATGGTCAAGCTGAATTCCTTGCAGATTCTTATATCTAACATGACACCTACACCAATGATGACATTTTCTTATTATCCAGTAGCCAGGTAACATTAAGATAAACAACAAACTAGTCAGAAAAAGATCCAGTAAATGTCTAGTGGACATGTGGTGCACTGCTGAGAAAGAAAAATAAATAAATAAAAAGACCTAATGTTTAGTGGAAAAGAGTAAGAATGAACTGTGACCGTGCGGGTCCGGCTCCATGCTCCCTCTTTTCATTTGGGAGCCTCTTGAACTAGACACTGTTGATAGTCATGACTGAGATGAGCTGTACAAATGATGGCGCCACATGAAGCAAGGGGAAGGTGCAAAAGTGTTCAGTACTTTTATTAAAACAAATCAAAAGTGTTCAAAAAGAAAGTGCAGTGCTTCAAAATTCATAAATAAATAATCCATAAAAACAGGTGGAGGTTAAAATAATCCCAGTGAATAAATCCATTTAAAACGAGGTTAAAATACTGGCAGGAACAATCCTTTTTAAAAGGCCGGTGCCTATCTCTTTATATGGCAGCTCCTTTTAGCTGGCGGCTCCCCTGATTATCCCAGATGGGTCTTGCAGCAGAGGAGTCATACTTTCAGCAGGTGCAGGTGACCTTCTAAAAGTCTGGTTGCCTTCCATCTCAGGCTACGTACAGGCTTCATCACACGACCAAGACTCGGGTCTCTAATGGCCAGGGCGCTCATGCTGGGGCTCTCCCCACTAAGCCTCTTCGAACCCCACTGCCTTCCCGGCCTTATGGGTGAGCATTCCACACTCCCGGTCACCCCAGCTCCTCGGAACAGCTCAGCAGGATAAACCCAATCCATCCATCCCCAAGTGTCGGCGTTACGCTCTTTTCCAGCTGCCTGACTCCACTCCCTCGAAACTGCTCTCTCTCTCTCTCTCTCTCTCTCTCACTCACTCCTCACTCACTCACTCACTCACTCACTCACTCACTCACTCAAATCACTATCTTTCCTTTTTATTTTCCTTCTCGCACTCGTACTTCCCTTTTTAAAATGGGAACGTGGCACAGCTGTAACGGTTAGCAGCTCCCGGCACTAATTGGGGTCACAACACCTGTGCACTTAGTGTAGAACCGCCCGCTATGACACCGCACCCGGCAACTGCTCTCGCCACGCTACCATGCCCCCTCCTATTAAGACGAAAGAGCGGCGATTATTTATTTAAAATGGCAAACAGCTGCGGACTTCAACTTACCGCAAGAAAATACTTTATTTAAGCAAGTCATGACAGTGTGCAGCATACCAGGTCTCCAATGGGTTGAGGGAACAAAGGAGAGAGGATTGGGAGTAAGAGATATTGTGGATCTTGGGTATGTACAACATGTTGATGTTAAGCAATAAAATATCACTCATGGATTTGAACTTTGATCCAGTATATGGGAAGACAACTAAGTAAGAAGTTTCCATCAAGATTCTTTACTCTCTGGCTTGTTGGCTTACCTATCTAACATTTAGAGTTTTGTGTTTCCTCTCACTTATAACAGGATTAAATGGCCTTTAATTAGTTGATTTTGACCGCTGCTTGTTCCAGCTAATGTACCTGATGACCTCTTTGAAAAGAATGTTTGTGGCATCACCATTTCTCTATTTATGAAATTTGGTTTCTTTTCTCAATGAACATTTATGTTAAACAATTGAAATTACAGGCTGTGAACCTGGCTTTGGCTTCAAGATTATGAATTTGCATAATGTCTGGGTTACGTGAAATAATGCATTAGTTTATGCTTCCAATTAATATATATGCTAAAGTAACTAGAAGTCCTGACAGTAATGTCAAGAGAGAATTATGAGAAGCACTGTATTATGGAATAGTTTTCATTTTTGGAGTTCTTAAAAGTTTCTACTTTTTGTCTAACTGCAACATCAGTTTTTACTTGTTTTCGACAATTATTTGTCAGATAAGACTGTTTTTTAACATGTACTGAAGGTTAGAATAGCTGAATTCTTTAAGAACTGCTTTCATTAGAGTACACATTTTGGCTTTTGGTACACTCCACATGTCTTTTACTTGTGTTTTCTTTTGCCCAACAAACAGTGTACAGTATCAATCTGCTAATCCTCTGATGTTTATTTCACAGCAATTGGCACAGCGAGCAGGATTCACACAGGACCACTCCAGAGAATTCCAGAAGGGCTTGTTCAACGAAGAGAAGTAAAACCAAAAGGAGAACTGAAATAACTCATTTTTACATTAATCTGAAAAATCTCCTTATACGAGTGCTCACGACTGGCCTCTGTGACATTCCTTAGAAAATGAATGGAGGATTAGTTGTTTTTGTACCCTGTTAATTATGAGATTGTGTCATAGCTACCTGACACTGACTATGGACACATTGCATGTATAGAGGCGAATAAGTGGTGCGAGATATGGCATAAAATGAGAAAAAAAGAAAAAAATTATGAAAAATGATTTAATGCTTTGTGAAACTGCTTTAATTGGAGTACACATTTGGTTTTTGTTGCTTTCTACAGGTTTTACATGTGTTTTGTTTTATCTAATAAACAATATATCAATTGGCTCATACTCTTGTATTTGTTTGATGACAGTTACATAATGCCTTCCACTTAGAAATAAACTAAACGATCTAATGACCATCAAGGGCTGTTTTTTCCTTTTTCTTTGTGTAACATGAAGAGCTACAGCATTTTGAGCTTTAGCACATATTAAGACTGATAATGGTAGTAATTAAAATAATTGCACAAATAAAACCCGCACACACACTTTGACAGCTGATATTTTATGTATAAAAAGTCTGAATTAGCATAAGCCATTTGGGGTGTTCATAAGAAATGTAATGATTTACTTCATAAGGTAGGCATTCATAAAAACAAGTATAGCTCCGTTAGGTATTTGAAATATTAAATGTTTATATTGTAAATATTCCTGAATGTAATAGAAATGTATAATTTTCACCCTCTGATAGAGGGCCATAGAGGACTAGATCTTTAGTAAAGGATCAAAAATAAATTTAAAACAGTCTAATACAATAATAATAATAATAATAATAATAATAATAATGCATTTTTTTTATACAAGGCGCCTTTCTGAAACCTCAAGGACTACGAACAAACAATAAATAAATAAAAAACACAATTATAAACAACTAAAAACATCAGAAAATATTTAAAACCAAACATAACCACTGTAATCATAAAGAAAAAGCCATTTTAAACAGATGCGTTTTAAGTTCACATTTGAAGGATGAATATGATTTGATATTTCTAAGCTTGGCAGGTAATGAATTCAAATACTGGGAGTGGCACTTAGAGGACCACTGGCAAAGAATGAAATATTAAAAAATTATCATATTCATGATCAGCAACTTTGAATAGCGCAAAACAACACTCCACATGCCTATTTTACCAATACCCATTTTTTCAATGTTTTGTGAGCAACGTAGAGCCCTCTTGTCTTGTCTGTGGTCTGTTGATGTGCCTTGCACAATTTCAAGTCCTTCTGATAATTTTGCTAAAAACACCTATTTGCTTACTGTTTATCATAAGGGTGTAACTTCCTACACAAAACATGATCCAAAAGTGGCCTAAAATAAGTGTTTTTCACGTCTAGAGGGCCAAATGTGGTGGTGGGGGCATACAAGTTTGATGCCTTGTATAACTAGAAGTCAAGACACATTGAACATTATTTCATATATGAGGGCTATCTTGTACTGTACCAGTGAGTCAGGAGGCACCGGACTCAAAGTGATTTCAAAGTGTTCATAAGTAATTCTTATGAACACAAAATACATTTTTTAACGAACTAACAAAATATGATTTTGGCATTACATTTATAATTAACATTTGTGTTCCAAATCAGTAAAACACTAACATAATTCACTCAAAGCTCAACACAACTCTTTATTGTTTTACAGGTGCAGCAGCTTAAAAATATTAAATTTTACCTTTTGCTGTTGCCTGTATTAAGCAGTAGAAGGAAACATAAAGTTAACCAGTAAAAGTGCTAATTTAACAGTTGAAAGTCAACAATGTTTTACCAAAGGAAACAATGTGCAAATATATTTAATTTAAATAAATTATCAGTTTCACAATCTGTTAAAATGGTTGATAGTTTAACAAAGGAAAAAATGCTGAGAAATATAAAAATCATGGAGGCAAAGCTCTGGTTGCTTGGCCCTATGTTATGAAAATGAAGATTGTGCTTCATGGTATCTACAGGATTTTGTAACTAAGTTCATTAAAATAAGCTTTTTAATTTCAGCAAATGTTTCATAAATTAGACATGAATCATGCTTAGGTGTCAAAATGAAAGCTTCAGCCATAGTTGCCGTTCCACTTGCCAACCATAGTAGGAGAAAGCTTTCCTTACCCCATGCTCTGTATTCTGGCCTAGTTTAAGCCTTTGCCCCGACAAAGGACAAAAGGCTGAAACTTTGTCTAGCAGGTCCTGGTTGTAGAAAGGTCCCTCATTTCTACTGGTCAGAGGATTTTGTCTTTCTCACTCTTTCTTCAGCAAGAAGTTTATATATTCTTGCAAACTGCTCGATCTCGTGCCCTGATGCACCGTGAGCAGTCACTGCCTGCTTTTGTCCAGGCTGAACCTCCTTGTCTTTCATTCTTGTGCCCCTGTCTCTACCCAGAACAGACAAAATGTACTGTACAAAGTATATTAACCTTCCTTCTGCTTTGGCATGACAATGTGCATTATCCCTACTAGTAAATGTTACGCTCTCCTTTTCCAGGGCATTGATACATGATGATAGTAACAGGCTGAGCAAGTGTGACCAGGCTTTTTTTATCCCCGGCAACAATGTTCAAATTTTTTTAGAAAATTCAAAGGCAATACTGTCCCTTGTGATAAATATAAAGCTTCCATGTGTGTTCCATGTGTACCCTGGAGTCTTTTTCAGAGTTTAGGCCCTGATACAGCACAAATTAGAAGTCATCAGCTCTGAAAATAACATTCACTGTATGTTTAAAAGGAAAACAGTTTAGTCTAGAATTAGTCTAGAGTTGTGTCTTAAAATATCTTAACCAATTTGTATTTCATGATAGCAGACCAAAATGCTTCTACATGGGTCAGAACAGGGACTAGAAGCATTGATTTCTAAAATTTGCTGAATTCACCCATTACCTGTTTTACTGAATTTTTCCCCAAAGATTCACTGTGTGGCTAGTTTAGGCAAACTTTGTTTTCCCCAGAATACCATGAGGCCAGTGCAACATCACAGCAGCTCTTCTTTTTCCACACCCTTTCCTACTCCTCCATCACTCAGATGCTAAAGTGTGAGAAGGCAATTACGTACAGTATTATAAAAAATTAGATCTTCCCTTTGCCCCAGGTTCTACTTGTATGGCATATCAGTTGACAACTGAGAAATGAGAATGCTTGCAAACATATATTTTTTTAATATTTTGTAAATGTTTTGTGTATATATTAAGTGTTAAGTCCACATTTTACAATCTAGTAATATTGATGTTTATTTTTAGTTCATTTACTAAAGGTATTTGAATGTGATAAGCACCAGAAGATTGTGAAACCATTTAATGCAAGCACACTTAACTCTAACAAAATGGACAACGTGGACATGAATTTTCTGGTGATATTTCAGAAATGTTAAATTAAATGCTAAAGCAGCTGTCACATTATGCGACTTCTAGTTGCATGGTAAGTCAGAATTGCTGACTACAGTTGCTAAACTTGATAAAATTGCTGGCGATGTCAAATTTAATGACTGTGTGATGACTTTTCACCACAGTCTAACTCACCTCTGTTTCTGACAGCCAATAATGTGTTGCCTGATGGAGTCAATGCTGTACAAAGGAATAACGGTGAATTAACCTGTAATCTCATCTCCTTTTATTTTTTTCCATTCCATTGTGGTATATAAAACACAAAACATCAGGCAAAAGAGCCTCAGGTCTGTTTATAAAGTCCAAAACACCAACTTTCCTTACTCAGCATCGCTGCAATATATGCCTTGTAGATCCAGATGAGCATTCATTGGTAGTCAGCTCACAGAACTGAAAGAGAAAAATTAGACCAACACAACTTATGGACTAATTAAAGTGAGTAAATGGGTATGTCAAGCAATGCATCTGTCCTTCACGAGAGTGCACCACAAACTGCCTGTGACTCACTAATATTACGTAAATGAAGGTTTCTACTGGAAATGGCTGGAAAAGATGTTAAATGAGCCATGGCCTTAAGAAGTGTACACAATTTTACTTTTGATTTTGGGGATCTACTCTTTGGGAGCTGATTGGCATTTATTTAACTGAGCCCTTTTGAATAAACTGTGGCAAGCATCCAGTTTCTTTTTAGTGCAATAACCCATTTCTCAAAAGTGAATGATTTTGCTCGTAAAAAGAAATCTGCAGCTGAAGTGTGAATTTGTTCAGTACCATCTATTAACATGGCAGACCTCTGCAAAACTTACCTTATCAGGGAAAAGTATTTGTAACTGAAGAAATTGTTATAATGTGTAAACTGGGGGGCCTAAAGCTGGTTCAGAAACAGTATTGTATAGATTATATATTGTAGTTTACATACTGTATGTATGTTTAATGGTGGCATGGTGGTGCAGTGGTAGCGCTGCTGCCTCGAAGTTAGGAGACCCGGGTTCACTTCCCGGGTTCTCCCTGTGTCTATGTCTGGGTACTCTGGTTTCCTCCCACAGTCCAAAGACATGCAAGTTTATTCCTTGATAAATACATTTATTGTACAAACAAATTAAACAAAAAGTCCTGTCCAAGTAGATTACATTTTCCAAATTCTAGTGTGGTAATCCTTATAGAGCAGGGATGTGACCATGAACATATCAAATTGTCAATCTCTCAAAGCATCAAATTCAATTATTTAGATCATAATTAAAACTCTATTGAAAAATATATGTATTTTGACTGTTGACAATAATATATATCATAGGAAACATTTTCTAATAAAAATACTTAAGTATCAGATTGTCCTACCTTTATTATTAGTCAGTCCATTTCAATGACGTATTTCTTTAATGACTTAATATGTGAAGACAAAGAGTTTCATTTAAGTGTGACACATTAAATGTATCAATATAGCACTTTCTGACAAAGTGCATTATGGGATGTGCAGATAACACATCCTAATAAAGTGCTTAGTATTCTCCAATATCTGCTTTTAAAATTTTTGTTTATGGTGGCGCAGTGGTAGCACTGCTGCCTCACAGTTAGGAGACCTGGGTTCACTTCCCAGGACCTTCCTGCGTGGAGTTTGCATGTTCTCCCCGTGTCTGTGTGGGTTTCTTCTGGGTGCTCCGGTTTCCTCCAAAGACCTGCAGGTTAGGTGCATTGTCCCTGTGGTGAGTTGGCTCCTTGCCTAGGATTTGTTCTTGCTTTGCACCATGTGCTGGCTGGGATTGGCTCCAGTAGACCCCTGTGACCCTGTGTTAGGATATAGCGGGTTGGAAAATGACTTACTGATAGACTTTCCATAGTGATTTATTTAATGACGAAATGTAACTTCTTTGATTCTTGACAATAAAATATGTCCAGGTAACACGTTCTAATAAAGAATAAAATGCTATCAGATCAACCTACCTCTTATTATTTTCACTGTAACACTGTCTCACAAGGTAGCATTTATTTTTTGTCACAACTACTTTATATATTTGTGCTACCAGTTTCTAACAGTAGGGTAATCTGATAAAATAGAATAAAATTTCAGAACACCAGCAAGATTGCATGATATACCCTAAGCACCTGTTTTATTCTCCTATATTACAGCCAACATCTTCAGTTTTCAAGCCAATTTATGACATGGTCATGACCAGGGGCCTCATGTATAAATGGTGCGTGCGCACAAAAATGTTGCGTATGTGCATTTCCATGCTCACATCGCGATGTATAAAAACTAAACTTGGCGTAAAGCCACACACATTTTCACAGCAGCTCAATCCCTGCAGTATGCAAGTTCTCTGCTCTGTTTTGCAAACTGGCAGTACCCAGCATCAAAGCAGTGCTTCTTTTCCTGTGTGGTTTCCATTTATTTTTTAGATTCACATCCCTGACGTGGCTAAGCGCATATCATTTATTAGTTTAAGGCATCTCATTGTAATCAACACGTAACCATATAATGGTGCACCGAATGGCCAAACTATTCAAATACCATCACTGCTTTAGTGTTGTTATTCCCAGTGCACCACTGAGTATTGAACCCACTGTATCTGAGTGTGGAATCACAGCTCTATAGCAGCTGATCGGATTATCAGGATACAACATTTAGCAAACGCTGCCTCGGCCATGCTCACAGTCTTTTTGAAATTCTCCCATAGAGTACGCAAATGTTTCAGAGCCTTTTCTGTAGGAACCATGTGGTTCAGAAACAGTTTCATCCCAAGAGCTCTAAACGCACTCAATCAGTCCATCAATTGTTCCTGGTAGAACTGTTTGTACTTATAAGTACAATCCCTCACTGTAAACTTGCACTACAGTTATAATATTGCACAACCCGAGTCACTTTATAAAGCACATATTTACATATGAAGACGACTGGCTTCTAAGTCGATTTAGATTTCCAAGCACTATCTTCTTGGAGCTTTTGATGTCATTTTTAAGATGAAATGCAGTAAAGCATGTTTACTACATTATACAGATAAGTTTTAAACTTCATTAAAATAATGTATATTGTTAATAATTAAACAAGTGAGGGCACAGTGGACAGATGGATGGATGTATGGAACAGTTAAACATGTACTATGAAGATATTTCAATGTTCCTTAAAAGTTTTGAAGAATCGGCGTTCTCAGCTTACAGATGGCTTGGCATCTATTACAGAGCTGATCATGTGTCGATTGGTTACTTGGAGAAAGAAAAGGAAGGACAGGAATTGGGGGTTAGTATGTTTGAGGGAAACAGTACTGCTGCAGTAAATTATATCATCGAGGGTCATGCACGGCGCAGTAAAGTAACGTGCTACTTTAGTTATGATGGGATCTGAGAATCTAGTAAATTAAACGATTTTAAGATGAAGTTTATAACCTTCTACTTTGATGACAAAATAAAGTACATGATTAGAGTGGAAATTTCAAGATGAAAGTTAACATTTGGACAATTTTTCAACTGTGTCCCTATTTAGTTTTTCTTTTCTCTGTACCCTAATACACTTCCATATGAGACTCAGATGGTTGGCTACGACTCGCCTTTTCATTTTGGCTTTGATATCGGACCACTTCTTATTTATTTTGGGCACTTTACGACTTTCTGAACTTGAAATTTTAAGTTTTTCCGCAACTCTGTTACTCAATCACCTTCCTTTTGTTGTTTATATCACTGCTTAAACCAACAAATAGAACGTTTTCCTTGCCTCCACTTGGTATGCGCTGAAATTCTTCTTTTTCCCCCATGCTTTTCCCATTGTCTTTTAACAGAACGCAAAACATAATGGGCTATTTATATTGATTTGCATATTCAATGAGGCATAATTCTGGGAAGAGACGGGCAGGACGGCAGGTGTGTGCACTAGCGTTACATTTTACGTAGACCGGGATTTATAGAGCGGAAGAACGTGGAAGTTGGCGTACGCAAAGATTTATGCATCTGTATTTTTTTGTCCATACTCACGTTTCCGCTTTTGTCCATACTCCATGTTTTAGTGTTACTTCTACGCACGGCATTATGCATGAGGCCCCAGGTAACAGTCCAGTAGTAACCAGGGTGTATGATGTCAAATCATTTAACACAACTACTAAGGAGATCATGGACACAATTGAATTTGGTACTAAATGCAATTATAAATAGCTTTGGACATGTCATTTAGATCAGGCAGGCCATTTGGTGTATTCATGTCACTCCTTACCCATTTGAGTACTTTAGTCTTTTTACAGGACTGCTGAATCTGTTGCACTCTTTCAAGCACTGGAAGTCTGATTCAGTATCACTTAATTTGGACTCAACCATTTAGTAAAACTGGTAACCAAGAAAATGTTAAAAGAAAAGAAAACCAACTCAGGAAAGGCAGTTATATTAAAAACATGTACAAAAAAAGAAAAGGTGAGGTCAGATAGCAGAGGGAACAGAAAAAACAAACAAGCAACAACAACAACAACAAAAAACTCCAACAAAATCTGCAGGGGTTCCAAGGCCAAAAGACAGCCTAATCCCCAAAAGCAATATATGTGAGACTTAGTATCATATTATTCATAACTTTTTTTGCATTATATATACAGTAATAAACAGAAATAAATTCATTCTAATTTTTAAGAATAAACATTTCACTCACTTAAACACAATTCTTTCTCAGAGTTTAAAGATAATCATTTCTTGATTACCACCTGTTTAATTTCATTGATGCAATTAAAAAAGTTTTAATAGTCAAGTGTAATAAGTTAGAAATGTAATTGCCAACGAAAGTATACCCATTTCTTTAGAATTTAGAGATATCATTTTTAAATGTAGTAGACTCATTTCATTTGAATTTAGAGGTATAATTATTAAAATGTAGCCGACCTATTATTTTTCCTAAATTCTAAAATATTTTGGCAGGTGAGGAGATAATGTAATGTTCATGCAAGTGGCTAAATGCAATTAAGAGTCATAAAGACTTTAATTAAAAACATGAAATGCAAATGCCTGGGTCGGCAGATTACAAAAATATTTAAAGTCAAGAAAATATATGTTTTATTTCAAACCTTATGTGGCAACAATATTGTCATGGATACGAAGTCATTATGATGTTTTAAGTTTCTATTTTCTTTGTTAAACTCAGACTGAGTTTTACTATTGGTATAGCAGAATTAAAAGGCATTCATTTAACTCTTGTAGTACCCTTTGGACTTTAAGAAAAGTGCATACAAATTACAAATCACAAGGAAAAGAACAGGAGATTTTAAGTTAACTAAATGATATAGGTTATTGTGTGCTCCCAACCTTTCTCTCTCAAGACTTTGTTTTAGGGAGTATAATCACAGAATATGATTTTTGAATCCAATCATCATCATCATTAAAGTTCAGTCCTAATTCTTTAGACTGGATGGTGACATATTTTGTCTTTCTTTTAACATCTGTCATTTGGATATTGTAAGCATTACTCCATTTGTATAAAACACGTTTCATACAAGAAAAGGATTTGGACCCTACAGGCTAAACCATTTAATGTTGATGAGAAAGCTTAGGGAATATTGACATCACAGTGTCCTGTACCAGTGCTGTTTTGTAAATGATGGAGGGTCAGGGGCAAAGAAGCCGACTACATGGGAAGCTCCACCTCCTCTAAAATGTCAACTATGTACTGTTGTATTTACATTGCTATTACAAACAGCGTGCTAGAATGTGTTCAACTTTATGGCTAGATTATTCAGTTTCAGTAATTTCAGTAAGTTCTTGCTGGTCTTCTAACATGATTTTTTTTCTCATACATTCCCATGGTAGCACGATCCATTAAAACCCATTGAAGTGCAGCTTCACTGAACTTCAATGGTGCCTCAGAACATGCTTTGTTTTCAGTGCAGTAAAATTAGGCATTTATTGGACAAGTGCTTAATTTTCTGGGATGCTCAGCATCTCTAGGAGTAAATGGGGCAGTGGACTGGCAGTATGCTGAGCTGCTGCATGATGATTGCAGGAACTGTCAAAGTGGCATTTTGATTGACATCGTTTTGGCATCAGAGCATTTCAAGTTCAGTCACATGTGGATTTTTGGTAAGCGAAGTCATGAGATAAGCTGCTGCTCGTAGTCTGTAATTTGCTAGCGATACAGCCCACTATTTTCATTTGTACATGTCATATTGTAAATACAAACTATAAATATAGCATTATTGATATTGCTCCTTTTTTTAGTTTAGTAAAGTTTGTTTTTTATTTTAAACTACAGTTGTGCTTAAAAGTGCCCTGCGGTGGACTGGCACCCTGCCTAGGATTTGTTTCCTGCCTTGCGCCCTGTGTTGGATGGGATTGGCTCCAGCAGACCCCTGTGACCCTGTAGTTTGGATATAGCAGGTTGGATAATGGATGGATGGATATGCTTAAAGGTTTGTGAACCCTTTAGAATTTTCTATATTTCTGCATAAATATGACCTAAAATATCATCAGATTTTCACTCAAGTCCTAAAAGTAGATAAAGAGAAACCAGTTAAACAAATGAGACAAAAATATTATACTTGGTAATTTATTTATTGAGGAAAATGATTGAATAATACATATTTGTGAGTATAAAAGTATGTGAACCTCTAGGATTAGCAGTTACTTTGAAGGTGAAATTAGAGTCAGGTGTTTTCAATCAATGGGATGACAATCAGGTGTGAGTGGGCACCCTGTGTTATTTAAAGAACAGGGATCTGTCAAAGTCTGCTCTTCACAACACATGTTTATGGAAGTGTATCATGGCACAAACAAAGGAGATTTCTGAGGACCTCAGAAAAAGAGTTGTTGATGGTCATCAGGCTGGAAAAGGTTACAAAACCATCTCTAAAGAGTTTGGACTCCACCAGTCCACAGTCAGAGAGATTTTGTACAAATGGAGGAAATTCAAGACCATTGTTACCCTCCCCAGGAGTGGTCAACCAACAAAGATCACTCCAAGAGCAAAGCGTGTAATAGTCGGCAAAGTCACAAGGACCCCAGAGTAACTTCTAAGCAACTGAAGGCCTCTCTCACATTGGCTAATGTTCATGTTCATGAGTCCACCATCAGGAGAACACTGAACAACAATGGTGTGCATGGCAGGGTTGCAAGGAGAAAGCCGCTGCTCGTCTGCAGTTTGCTAAAGATCACGTGGACAAACCAGAAGGCAATTGAAAGAATGTTTTGTGGACGGATGAGACCAAAATAGAACTTTTTGGTTTAAATGAAAAGCTTTGTATTTGGAGAAAGGGAAACACTGTAGTTCAGCATAAGAACCTTATCCTATCTGTGAAACATGGTGATGGTAGTATCATGGTTTGGGCCTGTTTTGCTGCATCTGGACCAGGACAGCTTGACTTCATTGATGGATCACTGAATTCTGAATTATATCAGAGAATTCTAAAGAAAAGTGTCAGGACGTCTGTCCATGAACTGAATCTCAAGAGAAGGTGGGTCATGCAGCAAGACAACGACCCTAAGCACACAAGTCATTCTTCCAAAGAATGATTAAATAAGAATAAAGTTAATGTTTTGGAATGGCCAAGTCAAAGTCCTGACCTTAATCAAGTCAAAATCTTGTGGAAGGACATGATGCGAGCAGTTAATGTGAGGAAACCCACCAACATCCCAGAGTTAAACCTGTTCTGTACGGAGGAATGGGCTAAAATTCCTCCAAGCCGGTGTGCAGGAATGATCAAAAGTTACCGGAAACGTTTAGTTGCAGTTATTGCTGCAAAGGGGGGTTATACCAGATACCGAAAGCAAAGGTTCACATACATTTTCCACTCACAAATATGTAATATTTGATCATTTTCCTTAATAAATAAATGACCAAGTATAATATTTTTGTCTCATTTGTTTAACTGTTTTCTCTTTATCTACTTTTATGACTTGAGTGAAAATCGGATGATGTTTTAGGTCATATTTATGCAGAAATATAGAAAATTCTAAAGGGTCCACAAACTTTCTAGCACAACTGTAGGTCACAGGTGAAACTAGCCAGCCAGCTAGTTAGCTATGCATAGTGGTAGACAGTGCTAATATTGTTGACCTGATTTTCTCAAAGCCATTTGACAGTTTTCCTTATGAGGAGAGATTTAGAAAGCAGGGCAGGTGAATGCCCAAGATTGATTTGGTTCAAAAGTTAGGGATAAATTACTGGCCGGTCTTTTCAACTCTCATTACATGACAAGGTGAGCTCGCTGACTGGAAGTGCTGTGACAAAGAAGATGTCTCTTAATGAAACCATCTCAGGTTGTTTGGTCAAAACTGGGTTTTGGAGATCTAACTAACTTTGACAGGGCATGCAATAGACATGAGAAAAGCAATGAAAACGTTTGTTAATGTGCATGGTTATATTGTCTTGGCAGAGTCAGAGTAAAACATACAATTAATGATGGTGTTCACATTCAGGTGGCAAAACACAATGAAACAATGAAACAAATGGCCTTTCTTAATAGCCTAATAGGTGTTACTTCACACGTTTGCTGTCAAGAGCTGGCATTTAGAGGGCATGATGAAGGTAGTGAATCTGCTAACAAGGGGAATAACAGAGAATTCACTAAAACATTATCCAAATATGATTCTGTCTTGGCCACATGCTTCCAGTCATCTGTGTTTTCTGGCATGTCCCATCCTATTCAAATTGATGTGATTTGTTCTATTGCATCCACCGTTGTTGATGAAATCAAAGGTCAACTTCAGATTGCCCCAAGTAGATGAGACAACTGACATTTCACACCATGCACATCTGTCTGTCATACTGTAGTTTGATATGTTGATACTGCAGCTCAAACTCAGGAGCGATTTGTTGGATTTTTTTAATATGTCAGTGGGGCGAGATGCCCAGTCTGTCTTTAATGTTTTAAATGAAAAAATGCAGGGTTACAAAAACAAAGAAAAACGTATGACTCAAACCTATGAAGGGGCTGCTGTCATGGCTTCTTCTCTGAATGGACTTCAGGCTAAAGTTAAAGCAATAGTCCCTAATGCAGTGTGTGTACACTGCTCTGCACAGAGACTGAACCTGGTGTTGTTTCAGGAGGGAAAATGGTTGCCTGAATCCAGATTGTTTTATGCATCTCTCTCTGGGTTTGCCATATTTTTTTTCCAAATGTACCAAGATGATGTCTTTTCTAAAGTCTGCAGGGTGTTCAATGTTGCCCAGAAATGCTCCTACTCGGTGGAAGTTTCCATCACGAATAGTGAGCACTGTGCTGAACAACTATGATGAGATTGTGCAGACTTTTGAAAAGATTATCAAGGATGAGACAATCGTATCTGAGGACACACTCAATGTTGCCAATGGCTTCTTAAGGACACTGGAGGGTTTTGAGTGTTCTTCTCAGAAACTGATGTGGTCTTTGACATTGTGCAGCAGAGGGCTATGGATGTTCTTTACTGCCCATAAAGAACTGAGAGTCTCCTTGCATTTGCAAAGTAGAAGAAGTCAGAGGAAGCTTTCAAAGCTGTTTATAGAAAAGTGGCAAGCCTCACATCAAAATTAGCCTAGGCAAAAGCGTCAGTGTCTGTCACAATTGCAAGATCTCCAGAAGCACTACAGAAATCTATACATGGTCATTCTAAACAATCTTATAGAGCCGATTTCTCACCATTTTTCAAATTTTGGAAAATTCTTAGAAGTAATCAATCCAGGGAAAATTTGATAAAATATTTCCTGAGGAGGCATTCCAAAGTGTCCTGAAACATTATGGCCATTTCTTTAATTCAGGGAGACTAAGATCTAAACTCCAAGTCCTATATTCAAATCGTGACTTGCAGGGCAACAGCAGTAAGTTGTGTGATTTCTTGGTGTTTTTTTAAAGACATGGAGTTGGATAGTGCAGTGCTTCAGCTATACAAGCTACCGTCTTTAGCGGCAACAATTGGAGCTACAGTACATCAGCAGGTGTAGACAGGAGCTTCTCCTGCTTAAAACAAGTCAAGTCATACAGCCACAACACAATAGGCCAAAACTGTTTAAGCAAACTTGCTTTGCCGGCCATTGAGACGAACCTGGTCAGTTCTCTGGAAAAAAGTCCCAGTTGGTATAATAGGGTCACAGACCATTTTCTAGCAAAAGAAACGAAGGCAGAATTTACATATTAGTATTATGATGCAATAATTGACTGATTTTATGATGTAGGCCTAAAATGTGCTTCACCTCAGGAGCATAGGACCTCATGATATATACGCAGCATGTACTGATTCATTGACCTCTTTGTAGGAAAGCTTCAAGGAGTACGTGTAGAGATTTGAAAAAAGGAGTGACTTGCAATCATCTCTAGCTCTACTCTATTCTACTTTTAATTTCTGTCCTAATTTCACACACTTTTAAAAATACTGATTCTTTAATGGCATTATAAGGTTCTTTACTGGGTTGTGTGGTTCCTTGTAGAACCATTGCTTGATCAAGCACCATTTCATTTTGGGAAGGGTTCTTTGCATATGAAGTTGAATCTTTGTGCTTTGAAAAACTTCCTAATACATAAAAAAGAAATATTGAATGCATGGTAGGCTACCTAGTAAGACACTAACAGATTAAGAAAACCTGGTCATTGTATCCAGCAGAATCTCTTTTAAAATCAGGAACCTATTTGCATATCCAAATCTGTTACTATCTAATCATGGCTATTTACTCTATACAGCCTGTTACAGATCTAAATAAATAAGGGTTCTTTCTGGAACATTCATGTGGATGGGTCTTTTGGGAACCAAAAATGGTACTCCTATGGCATCGCTCTGAAGAGCTACTCTGGCACCTTTATTTTTAAGACTGCACTGTAGCTGTGATTAATTTGTAAGCCTTACTTTGTTGTTTGCTATTGCTTTATTGATTACTTTAGCAGTGAACCTTGCTTTATTTTTTATACTGTAGTATACTTACAGTATAAATAAAATACTTTTTATACTGGCTTTTCAATTCTGCCAGGTATAAAAGTCCTTCTTGGTGTCTGTTATCTGATTTGCATTTACTGTTCAATATTGTATTTTCAATTTGTGTATTTCATGCCTTTAATTTGATTGATTATAGCGGTAATGTCAGTTTGAATTGAAAACATGTACTGTACCAGTAACCCATTTATAAGAAGGCAAGTCTAGCATCTTTATTCACAGACTGATATGTGTCCAAACATTTATCTATTGAGAATGAATGAAAAGACATTATTGCCATGTTTCTAAATAAAGAATATGATAGACATACTGGATATGAGATTTGGGAAAAATCAATTATTCTATTGAGTAAATGATAATTGCTTCCTTTTAAAACTACTGTAATATACAGTATATACATGCATATAAAAATAACAATTACTAAAATCAAATAACCTATAATTGTATTCTGTACATTTTATTTTAATATGTACAATACAATGTATTACTTATTAAAAATGTCTTTATCAAGAAACAGAGAAAGGGATTAGGGAGACACGGAGTTTCCATTATTCATTCTCTTACAAAGAATGGAATAAAATATAAAATATCTACCTCTCGATGAATAATGAGGAACTATGATGGAAAACATTAAACATTAAAATTTTATTAAGAAGCACAAAATGTTGTCTTCATTTAAACATTTCCTTTTGTTTTCAATGGGTGAATGAGTACTGCTAGTTAAGTTCAGAATATGAAGATTTTCACTTCAAAAAATGTCAGTGTAGTTCTTGTTGCAGTCATGAGACTACAGCAGGCTGAATCTCATCCCAGTGCCTGCCACTGCCAGTTTTAGTATTTCTGCTGATTGCTTGGAAGAGCTCCATAAATGCTTGTCGCTCGTCACATTCTATTTGCGTCTAGATAAGTAGTAATCGGGAAAAGGGTTGCTAATAGTTACATTATTCTTGTTCACAGGCTGTAAGTAACTATGGAGATGTAAGAGTCTGCTGTAAAAGAAACAAAAAATCTTCTTTGCAAGTCTTATTGTAAGTTTCCATAAACCGTAAATTCTGAAATCAAATGTTGCAATACATTTCTTCCTAACTTTTGTCAAAGGGTTTGAAATGACATTTTTACATCATAAGGTATTTGGCAAAAGTGTTCAGATTCAGTTAAGCCATATTTACAGGAATGTATTTCCAACAATGGCACATTGCGTTAGTTTCAATCAGCAAATGCTCTTGTCCAATCTGAAGTGAATACTTTTGGAGTTTCCAGACAATTTCCATATAATTTATAATGCTGATATGGATTTATATTTTTTTCTAGTCAAATTCTTAAAATAGTGGACCCCCATTTTCAATAAACTTAAATATCAAAAATGCATAGTAAACAATATAAAAATAATAACAGGTAAGAAGTTTTAAGAGCTACAGATAAAGAAGCATCTCTTATAAAGTTATCATTCTAGCCAATTTATATCAATGCTTTTAACAAGGTGATACACTTTCTGTAAATATCGACTGAACTGCCTTCTGTATATTAATAGTATAACTAGTCATTCATTCATTTTAAGTAATTTTGATTACGAGATTGTGATAGACGCTAGAGCCTGCATCATCAGCACTGCCTAAAAGGTAGTTACTAAAATGAAATAGGTTGCCATTCCATTTTAAGACACCATCACACATATACAGTACCTGTACAAATCAAAGCAGCTTGGATTTTAGGAGGTTTAAAGGAGGTTGGGTACCTATTGATATTAATGCAGTTGCTCACATCACTTAGTATCTCTTATAGTCCCTCAACAGCACCTATTTTCTAAGTTTCAATTAATAAGAAAGTTAGTTTGACATTCCAGATCCTCACCTAATTCTAAAGAGGAGCTGTGGTGAGCATACTGTACTGATTTGCCTCATCACAATCTGGCATGGCAACTGCACACAAAAAGGGCCTGAAGAGGTTGACCAAAATGGCCCTGTTCTTCACCATTTGTAACAAGAGATACCTAAAACACAGATATTCTGTTATATAGGACTTACATATTCCCTAAAAACAAACTGTTTGTCTCCTTGCCACTGTAATATGAATAATAAAACTGAGCCTTGTGTCTGTGTGGTCAGGTCTCTACCATCTGAACACTGCAAATTTTCCCCATTTTTCTTCTTTGCAGATTACTTTGGGATCATGTGTGTACAGCCCTTTTTCAGGTCCAGGCACACATTCTCAGTTCGAATGAGTTCTGGACTCTGACTCAGCCATTCCAGGACTTTAACATTGTTATTTTTAAATCATTCCTGTGTAGATTTGACTTTATGCTTAGATTTGTTGTCTTGCTCTAAAACAAACTTTCTCCCAGGGTGTTCGCTTCTTGCATAATTTCCTCAAGGATTTCCCTGTATTTTGCTGCATTCATTTTATCCTCCACCCTCACAAACATCCACACAGCATGATGCTGCCCCCACCATGATTTATGGAGGGGATGCTGCTTTATTCATAATGCACAGTGTTTGGCTTACTCCAAACATGTTGTATAGACTGATAGCCAAACAGCTCAATTTTAGTCTTATCAGACCACAGAAGCTTCTCCCATTTCAGACTCTGCTATGCTTCTTTTGGTAAACTTTAACTAGAACTGGTGAAGCTCCTGGGCACCTTTTATTGTTTGCACAGTCCATCCAGTCTCAGGTAATATAGCTTGTAACTCCTTCAAAGTTCTCACACTTCTCTCGGTGGCTTCCCTCATAGACTTCTTCTTGTATGATCGCTCAGTTTTTTTTGTACAGACTGCAGTAGGCAGATTCACAACTCTGTCACATTCTTTCCATTTCTTAATGATTGATTTAATGGGATGACAGCAGAGGATATTCATTGACTTGCATATGTGTTTGTCCCCATTCCCCTGACTTGTCCTTTTCAGTCACCTTGTTCTTTATGGTGTAGATTAGGCAAATATACTGACTCACCAGAAGGTGGACCCACCCGATACATGAGCATTAATACTGCAATCAATTAAATTAAGAGTACAGACCGGTGATCTCCATTGAACTACAGTAATTATGTGACTTGTTATAAAACCAAGTGTCTGGCTAGGTGATGATTTAGCGATTTAGACAGGTCATATTAAACGGGATGAATATTCAATGCAATCAGTTATTTTGTGTTTTATATTTGTAATTCATTTAGACCACTTTGCAAAGGTCTGTTTTCCCTTTGAAATGAAAGAGTGTTTTTCTGCTGACCAATGTCAAAAAAGTAAAATTAAAGCCGCTTTGAGTGAATGTTCGTGGAACAATAAAATGTGAAAGCCTCCAAGGGGTAAATACATTTTATAGCTACTGCATCTTACCAACTATTGGGTACTTGAGTCGCTGCACATTGTGTGTACTTCTTTAATGACCAGTACTACAGCAAACACTCTTTCATAAAAGCATATCATGTGGTGCTATAGTTTGCAGCTGTATCATGTTAGGCATTGCAATTTGGGCCTAAGTTTCTTTCTAGGTTATATAAAATACATTCAGACTTCTGAACAAAATTATCATTTCAAAGGCTTTTTAGTTGCCTGCACCTTCAAGTTTCATCACATTCAGTATTGTAAATAATATGCTTGTAATGTCCTATGCATTAAAGGATTCCTCAAAATATCACGCGGATTGGTGCAAGGGCTACAGAGCTCTATCATATCCAGACATACTTATTATTTCATTTTAACGTTTAAGGAAGAAAATTAGAATTCAGACGGTTTCCAGAAATCTGGATTTTTCTTTATTGTAAAGTGATTTTATTATACCTTGGCCAAATGTTGTAAGAAAAACAGTTCTTCCATTAGTAAATGTATTGTAAGCTTTGGGTTTGTTGATTCTAATTTATCTGGTTTGAGAGAAAGAAGTTTTTTTTTTATGTTAAACTCGAGGGAAGAGCTGGGTGTGAAATGCACACTGCATTGGCTTAACTTGAGGCAGTATATTCTGTTCTAAAGATCCCTTTAATTTTGCTCCCAGCCTGTTTTTTAAAAAGGTATTTTTACTGTTTTTTATTAAAGAATGTAAGACTAAATTGCAAAGAAAAAAGAAGGCTATTGTTTTCACAAGGCAGTTTTCAAGATAAATTAATCTCTGCCCACAGTGGTATGGAAATATGGTTGTTTCACTAAATCATCAGATGCTCTTAATGCTTCTTTCTTGCTAAAATGACACATTTTTGCTTAGAGCAAAGGCTTTTGTATCATCATTCACATCGGTTTAATAAGAGGCCATACACAAAAATGTACATTTACATTTTAGTTTATTTGCTTAGTGCACACATATTTCCAAAGTGACTTACAAATGTATTTTCTAAGATTTTAATTTTCTCTCCATGTTTTCATTAACCTTGTCATAGTAGTGGAATGATCACCTTCAGATTCACTCACTGGGTAAAGCCTTCATTATATTAAGAAAATATTAACAGCCATTTTTGTTCATTTTTCGTCTTACCTCACATGTAGGAGGTTTCAACTTCTTTCTTACCTACTTCTATTGGAAATTTTTTTTAATTTAATGGGGTACCAAGAAATGCTGTAAAATAGTGACTGAGAAGCTCACTTACATGGCTGCATGCTTGGAGAATAGAATTTCTAATCCATAGGTAGTTGAGCAGGGAACATTAGCCAAAATGTTATGTTTTTAATTAATTTATAATTGCTGTTCACTGCTTTGCTTCCTAATGCTATATCACATTTTTCTATTAGATGTAATCTTCCAATGTTGTGTGTTTGGTTTAATACTTCAAGACAAGCTGAAGTCTGGGAAAAGGCTCCAAAGTTACCTAAATCAGTTAAAGAGGCTCAGCATTACAATATGCACAATTGAGGAAGGCTATACAGTTGAAATGTTGTTTCTTTAACCGGCTTTCCTTTTCATCATGGAGATATCCTTTAATCTTTTTCACATTTAATATGCAAGTATGCTACCAAAAGTAATACATTATTTTTAAACAATCTGAATATTAATTTCCACTCTCCCCTTGTAAACCCAAAGCAGTTGATGTTGCAGCACTGCAGTATTCTTGGTGGTCATGTTACATGGAAACCTGATTTGTGTCATGGGATATTTGGTGTCTTATATAATCTGATCTTTGCATTAAGCAGACTATGAAAGTATGTGTTTGTCTTAAAAGAATGATAAACTTATCATATTTTGCCCCCCTTTTCTCAAACTTTGGAATTATGCTGTGAAAAGCACAATGCAAATTATTGGTCATGTGATAATAAGAGTTACATAACAATATGAATAAAATATATCATTACATCAATGTCCAAGTGTAAAAGGTTATATAACTGTAACAGAAAACAGTGTGCATCAACAAAAACTGCGTATGGTACAGTACAGAAAATTGGCTGAAGTGTCTTGAGAAGAGGTTTGGGAAACAGGCCTGTTGTTCTATCAAATCAAATCAAATCCAATTTTATTTGCCACATACAAATTATACATTCAGTACAATAAAAAAAGCTTAGTTCCTATGACTGTGACTTGAGATAAGCATAAAGGGGCAATAACAATACATAACTTTACAAATTCAAAAATCATGAATAGAATTATACAAAGTAATTATGTAATAACCAGTAACGGCATACTGCACAATAACATGCAGTGAATACACTTGACTTGAGCATTCCCAGTTTTCCTCCTCTTTCTCTGTCTCTGTTTAGCATTTGTTTGCTCAGAGGTTGATGCGCTTCCTGAGCAGCTCTTCCTTTCTCCACCCTAGCAGCCTGCTGCTTCTCTTCTTTCGTCGGCATCTTTTCATGTTAAAACTGATTAAGTTAGTTTTTGTGTTGCAACTACTTTGTACGTTTTCTTTAATTCTTCACTTAAGTTGGCACGTAAGTCTTCAATCTTCCTCAAGAATGATTAGCGAAGGTGGTAGGGAATGAGAACGGCGTCCATATACATGCGCCGCACAGCCGTCCAGCTACGTGCTGCCAAGAGTTGATACAACAATAACATAAAATAAAAATAAAAAGAGAAATAAAAATCATCACCCCGGAAGAGGATAGTAGATGTCACGTAGTATATGTGTACCAAATTTCAAGTCAATAGGTGAAACGGTTTGCGAGCTACAGGTGATTTAAAATCCTGGACAGACAATCGAACAGCCACTGTAGCATATTATATAAGATAATTGATAAATACTAATGATAACTAAACTGGTGAGTTTACTCAATATGAGAGAGGTAACAATAGGCATCATGTAATTTTAGAATTTTTCCTTATTTAGTATGTATGTGGATGGATGTGGGAAAAACCTCCTTCCCAAGCACTCCAGATTGGACTTTAGGCAGCGGTACCGTTTAACTGACTGCAGCACAGAAAAGAGGACATTGTTAGAATGACTGGTGTCATAGATAATTTTACTTGCCCTGGTTTTACATCACTTAGTGTAAATCTCCTGAAGGTTAGTGAGTGCACACCCACCCAGTGATGCAATCAGGTGTCCACATCACTCTCTGCAGAGCCCTAGGGTCCTACTGCATGCTGTTCCCAAACCAGATGGTCAGAATACTTTCAATGACAGATGTATAAAAGTTCTTTAGCACCTGCAAGGATTCCTCTGAGGTATCTGAGGTTATACAGACATTGCCCTATCTACTTCACCAAGGTGTCAATTTGCCTGCACCAGGTCAGATCTTCCGTGATGTGGTCACCGATGTATTTAAAACTGTGCACCTTTCTGTACCTGAGTGCTGTTAATACTGAGAAGGCGGTAATGCCTCTGCTGTTTCCTCCCAAAGTGCACAATGACCGGCTCTGTCTTATCCATCTTATAAGTATTTTATAAAACACAAGAAATTCTTTTTTTTCTGTGTTTTATCATATCAATATTGTATGTGAATAAACTAAGAAAAAATATGTAAGAATATAAATCCTGGACATTAAAGTGGAAAGACAGGATTGTCACAACATAGTAGTTTCTCCATACTTTGCTTAGGTTTTTATATTTTGTATTAAATATAATACTCTAGAGAAGGACAATTAATCATTGTTATATTTTAACAGTCATTAAACTATGAAGATTTTGAAGAAGTTGTTGAAATATATGATAAATACAAATTCACATTTTTTCCATACTGTAATAAATCTTAACCAATAAGGACACACTAATGCTTGTTTGTGCATTTCTTATTCTTGTTATTACATGTTTTGATATGTTTTGTTTACAGTATAGTAGGTTCATTTATGTTGACTTGAAATATAATACATTACCTGTATGCATAATTTTGCAGTCAATAAATATAGCATATATGTGTACGTAAAAAAATGAAATCCCAAAAAATACAATTACCCTGCAATGGATTGGAACCTTATTGATTTCTGACTTGTGCCCAAGGTTCCAGGATATGCTCCAGTATTTATTTATTTGATTATTATTTTACTTTTATAGTATAAATATATAAATTGGCTCCAGCAATTATAACTCAACATTGGACAGAGTTCAAAGTCAAAGTCAAAGTGAACTTTATTGTCATCTCAACCATATACAAGTATACAGATAGACGAAATTGCGAAGCTCAGGGTCCACAGTGTAACAACATGATGTGCAAATAGTAAATTAAAAATAGAATAAAAATTTTAAAATTTATAATTAAAACACAAACAAACAAGACAAGACATTGTGCAAAGATAGGACAAACAAGTAGCAGCAATATTGATGTGTAAGATATGTAATATAATAAGTAAATAAATAATAAATAATAGATATAGATAATACAGAAATTATCAGTGTATGATAATAGTTGTTTAAGACGTGTGTAAACAATGACAGGTCAGAATGTTTCATAAATCCTTAGAGGTCAGTATGAGATTTTCAGTTCTTTGCAGGATAGTGGTTTTCATGTATAAAAGTTCTGTTTTGTAGAGGAGGTTGAGGCCGTGTGGAAGGTCCCAGGGGGCAGCCTGGTGTTAAGGAGTCTAACAGCTTGGGGGTAAAAACTCTCCTGCAGCCTGCAGATTTGGCTTTGATGCTGCAATATCTTCTCTTGGATGGCAGAAGTGTGAAAAGTCCATGTGAGGGGTGTAAGGGGTCCTGCACAATGCTGCAGGCCTTGCGGACACAGCGTTTGTAAAATATGTCTTGTAGTGAAGGGAGAGGCACCCCAATAATGTTCTCTGCTGTCTTCACTATCCTTTGCAGGCTTGCGGTCGGATATGTTGCAGTTGCCATACCAGACAGTGATGCAGCTGGTCAGGACACTCTCTATGATGCCTCTGTAGAACATGGTGAGGATGGAAGGGGGAAGACGTGCTTGATTCAGCCGCCTCAGGAAGTGTAGTCTCTGCTGGGCTTTCTTGATTAGTGATGAGGTGTTATGTGTCCACGTAAGTTCCTCAGTTAAGTGCACACCGAGGAACTTGGTACTCCTAACAATCTCCACATCTAAACCGTTGATGCTGAGCGGGATGTGGGCAGGACGTGATTTTCTGAAGTCCACGATTATCTCTTTTGTTTTGTCGACATTGAGAGATAGATTGTTGTCTTCACACCATGCGGACAGCCATTTCACCTCATCTCTGTATGCTCTTTCATCATCCCTGCTTATCAGTCCCAGCACCGTCGTATCATCCGCAAACTTGATGATGTGATTGGTGTTGTGCGTGGCTGTGCAGTCGTGAGTCAGCAGGGTGAAGAGCAGTGGACTAAGCACACAGCCCTGCGGTGCTCCAGTGCTCAGTGTGATGATGCTGGAAGTGTTGTAGCCCATCCGAACTGACTGGGGCCTCTCTGTCAAGAAGTCCAGGATCCAATTGCAGAGGGTGGTGTTTAGGCCCAACCTGCTCAGTTTTAACACCAGCTTTGGAGGGATGATTGTGTTGAAGGCAGAGCTAAAGTCTATGAATAGCATCCTGACATATGTGTCTTTTTATCCAGATGTGTCAGGGAGATGTGAAGGGCAGAGCATATGGCATCCTCAGTTGACCTGTTTGAGCGGTATGCAAACTGAAGAGGGTCAAGGGAGGCAGGAGATTAGTCTTTATGTGTGACATGACTAACCTTTCGAAGCACTTCATTATGATTGGTGTGAGTGCAACTGGTCGGTAGTCATTCAGGCATGTCACTGATGACTTCTTTGGCACTGGTATGATGGTGGTCGACTTGAAGCATGTTGGGACTGACGACTGGCTCAGAGATGTGTTGAAGATGTCTGTGAGGACACCAGCCAGTTGACTTGCACATTCTTTGAGCACAAGACCAGGTATGTTGTCAGGTCCTGCAGCCTTCCTTGGATTGACTCTGGATAGAGTCCTCCTCACATCTGTTATGGAGAGACAGAGTGCTTGGTCAGTGGAGGGAGGTGTTGCTTTTCTCGCAGGCTCTTTGTTCTGTGCCTCAAACCGTGCAAAGAAGTTGTTCAGCTCATCTGGAAGGGAGGCATCACCATCACTGCTGTGTGGATTGGGCTTGTAGTTTGTAATTGCCTGAACACCCTGCCACATACGACGTGTGTCTCTGGTGCTGCTGAATTGTTTGTTGATCTTCTGCGTATGCCCACTTAGCTCTCCTTATAGCACGAGACAGGTTGGCTCTGGTCACCCTAAGGGCGGCCTTGTCTCCAGATCTGAAGGCTGCATTTCTGATCTTGAGCAGCTTGTGCACTTCTCTTGTCATCCAGGGCTTTTGGTTGGCTCTAGTGGTAACATCCTTGGTAACAGTAACATCCTCTATGCATTTGGAGATGTAGCCAGTCACAGAGTCTGTGTACTCCTCCAGATTGATGGAGTCACCATCCATAGCAGCCTCTCTGAAAATGTCCCAGTCTGTCAATTCGAAGCAGTCTTGGAGAGCTGAAACCGCACCAACCTGCCACACTCTGATGCTCTTGCGGGCTGGTTTAGTGCGCTTCAGCAGGGACTTGTATGCAGGAACCATAAAACGCTGATATGATCTGAACAGCCCAGGTGAGGGTGGGGTAGTGCCTTGTAGGCGTCAGGAGCGCTCGTGTAAACATTGTCCAGACAGCTTCCCCCTCTAGTTGCAAAGTTCACATTCTGGGAGAATTTTGGGAGAAATGACTTCAAGTTGGCATGATTGAAGTCTCCAGCAATAATGAAAAATGCCTCGGGGTGCGTCGTTTGCAGTTTGCTGATGATCTCGTAGAGTTCCGCTAGCGCCTGGTTAGCATTTGCGCTAGGCGGGAGGTAGACGCCACCACCATCACGCAACTGTATTCCCTGGCAGGTAGAAAGGCCGACACCTTACTGATAAAACCTCTATCAGCGGGGAACAGTGTCGCGCAACTGAGGCAGCGTTAGTACACCACTCTCTGTTCACATAAACACACAGTCCGCCCCCGCGGGTCTTACCGGACAAAGAGGCGTCTCTGTCCGCTCGGAAGATGGTCAGTCCGTCTAGCTGGATTGCCGAGTCTGCAATGTTTTCCTGGAGCCATGTCTCAGTGAAAATAAAGATGCAGCAGTCTCTCATTTCCCACTGCTTGGCCCGCTGCAGCTTTATATAATCCAGCTTGTTGTCCAGCGATCGGACGTTCGCAAGCAGAATAGACGGTATCGCAGGTCTGGTGGGGTTAGTTTTTAGCCTTGTGCGAACACCGCCGCGTTTACCTCGTTTCTGTTTCCGATCTCTGCGCTTGCGTTTTCGCCAACTCAGCTTCTCAGGCTGCCGAAGTAAGCAAAGGCTGCGGAGCGTCTCAGTCACCTCACTGGGTATTTCGGCGCAGTTTCTTTGGAAATCTAGCAGGATTTGCGCTCGTAAATGTATGTCTGCGTACTACTATCACTTAAATCTACTTTTCTACTTATACTAGTTAACAAAGACGAACAAAGATTAACACTAAACACTGCGGACTCGGGAGCTCTGTAAGCCGCAGCCTGCACGGGCGCCGCCATACTTCCATATGTAATGCTTAATCGTATGGGACCTTAACAGCTAGAACTGCACTGGGGACTCTGTTTAAATTAGCAAGTGAAACCAGAATGAAAAAAAAAAAAACAAAAAGAAGAGAATAAGACAAGTGATATTGCAGAGGCTATAAAACTTTGAAATTCATTAATAAACATGCATAACAGTTTAAGTCTCTGCTTTTAGATATTACATTTTTAACCATCCTCGCGAGCTAAAATGCAAGCAGCAAGCTTGTAAAAAGACAATACAGTTGAAGTTTAAAAAGACACATATTTTTTTAAAGATAATTGTCTTTTCTTATAACATAGCCTTGAATTCATAATCCGCAACAAAAAATGTCATATTTAGCAAAGGACTGGGAGGTTTTGTTTGTTTGGTATATATGAATTGTGTTTTGTGTCGAACTATTGAAATTTTTTTTGTGAAGTCTAAACTAAATTTTTAAGCTTGCATATTTGCAAAAAATATATATATATATATTAATTTGTATATATATAAAATCCAACATCTGTCTGTCTGTATGTCTGTCCGCTTTTCACGAGAGATTTAGATCGGGTTTTTTTCTGTAATTTGTGACTCCTCTCATTGCGCTAAGTATCATAGTTAGCTTGCGGCAGCAATTTATTTGCGCTAATCCCAGACAGAGGCTGCAGGCCGAGGGGAGAGGGAAGCGTGATGTCAGGAGTAGGGAGCTGGGCGGGGCCTCTTCACTCATGCGCCAGCCTCTGTTTTGGAGCGTACCTTGCCTCTGTTTAGCTAGTGATACCTGTTTGTTTATTAATTAAGTAATTTAAGTTTGTCCTGATTCACTATTATGTGGATGGAGTCGTGGGGGACAGCTAGTATAATATATACAGTATACAAAGAGAGAGAGTGTCATATGTATGCCGATGGGAAATAGCTTTGATGATGGTAATTACCCACCGGTAATTCTGTTCTAATGCCTTCTCTTCTCCTCCCACTGCAGAATGGAAGACTGACAGCAACTCCATCATTGACTTCACTTCCGCTGTGTGTTCACCTGGACCTGCCCCTTCCTGCCATATGACAACTTAACCTGGGAACCTGCTGTTTTGTTTCAAGTTCTGTAATGAACTCACATCTGAGAAGATGTCTTCACATTTGTTGCATGTCTTTTGTTATTTCCATTCATCCATTTGTATGGGGTCATCAAGGTGGTACCCCCACTATTTATCTTTGTCAGTATATACCGTAAAGAGGAGACAAGACAACATCAAAAGGTTGGGGGACCACTCTGGAGACCCCATAAAATTGAAACAGTTCAAAATACACACAACAAGTTACAAAACTATCTTTTCAGAAGACAGCTGAAAACAAAACTGATTTCAAAATGGCCGAACTTCTGGTCATATTGGTTTCTGGCAAGAAGAGGTGGGTCCTGGATGGTGGACAATGGAAGTGACATCAATAGTGGAACAGCCATCAGTTTTCCATTTTGGAGAGGATGGAAGATAGAAGGCATTAGAACACAGTGCCAACCACTGGTTCAGCCATTATTATTAAGGGATTTTTGTGTACTGGGGAAGAAAAAGTATTTTTGTGGTGTAGACATTTTACCCTGAGTCAATATTTAGTGTATATATATATATATATATATATATATATATATATATATATATATATATATATATATATATATATATATATATATATATATATATATATATAAATACAGTACATGTATACATATTACTGTGTACTTAAAAACTTACATTAGACCCAAAGCAAATTTCTGTCATATCCTCTTTTTTACAATTCAGTTTGGTTTCACAAAATAAAAGACAAACTTGTGAAAAATGCTCCAAAAGCATAAATTTACACATGGTTTGTTAATGCATATGCGTAATAAACACTCTGCTAATTGTAGGGAGTTTTTACAGAGGAAATGGTGTGCTGGTGATTTTCCAGTTTTTTGTGTCAAAAAATTGTTTCCCATTCCCTTCTAATCTATACAATAGTAAAGTGTAACCAAATAAAATAGAAATGAATGTTTCTCTATCAGAATTTTACTGGAAGCATCCAGTATCTTGTCACTTGTGCCGTCACAAGAACTCAACTGCTGCTTGAGGTGACACATGTCTGCATTAAAAGCATTTTATTTAAGGTGTGTTAAAATCAGAGGAGACACTGTTACACTGTTTCCTGCAGTACATTTAAACTAGTGATGTATTCAGGAAAATGGAAAATGTCTTTTTATAAAGTGTAATAATGCATACAATATAACTGTCAAAGGTAATGCTATTACGATAAAGTACTAACAGATTTAAACAATGTGCTTTGCCCAGGCAGCCATTAATTTTAATTGTGGTTTCAAATTTGTGTCAAAAGAGTTAGAAAAGAATGGGCTTGTGCTTCTCTGCTGCGTAGAGTTAACTCTCATCTTGCACAAAACTGAACTCTTCTGTTAGTCATTGCATAAAAATATAGACATACAATGTATTCATTTACTGTAAATAATCACATTATTTATAGTTGATTTTTTTCTGACCTAGAGAAAGCATATAACAAGGTGCCTAGAGAGGAGCTGTGGTATTGTATGTGAGAGTGGCAGATAAGTATATAAGAGTGGTACAGAATATGTACAAGGGAAGTGTGACAGTAGTGAGGACTGCAGTAGGAGTGACAGAAGTGTTTAATGTTGAGGTGGGATTACATCAGGGATTGCCTCTGAGCCCCTTTCTAATATTCAATGGAGATGGACAGATTGACAGAGGAGATTAGGAAAGAGTCTCTGTGGACTATGATGTTTGTGGATGACACTGTGATCGAGAGTAGGGAACAGGTTAAGGAGACCCTGGAAAGGTGGAGATATGCTCTAGAGTAGAGATGAATGAAAGTCAATATGACCAAGACAGAATTCTTATGTGTTAATGAGAGGCAGGTCAGAGGAATGGTGTGAATGTAAGGAGTAGAGCTGGTGAAGGTGGATGATTTTAAATACTTGGGTTCAACAATATAGAATAATGGGAAGTGTGGAAGGGAGGTAAAGAAGAGAGTGCATGCAGGGTAAAGTGGGCTGAGAAGAGTGTCAGGAGTGACTTGTGACAGACGGGTACCAGCAAGATTGAAGTGAGACCAACTATGTTGTATGGGTTGGAAACAGTGGCACTGGTAAAGAGACAGGAGACAAAGCTGGCTGTACCAGAGTTAAAGATGTTAAGATGTGCATTGGGTATGACGATGATGGGCAGGATTAGAAATGAGTAGTATAGAGGGTCAGCTCAGGTCAGCTTTGAGACAAAGCCAGAGAGGCGAGATTGCATTTGTTTGGACATGTACAGAGGAGAGATGCTGAGTATATTTGGACAACAATGCTAGAAATGGAACTGCCAGGCAAGAGGAAAGAAGGAAGGCATAAGAGAAGGTTTATGGATGTGGTGAGAGAAGACTGTAGCGCCTAGTCCAAGAGATCCTGGAAAGTCTGCATGGTGCAAACATCTTTACCACCCTTGACCTCCGCAGTGGATATTGGCAGATGCAAATGGAGGAATATAGCAAACCGAAGACAGCAGTAATTACCCCAGAGGGATTATTCCAATTTAGAGCCATGCCGTTCGGGCTGAAGAATGCTGGGGCTACTTTCCAGCGTCTGATGGAGCAAGTTCTCAAGGGGTTAATTGGCAAAATCTGCTATGTATACATTGATGAAAAAGTTGTGTTCTCCCCAGCACTGCACCCACATCTGCAACATCTAGAAGTGGTCTTCCAAAGGCTTCAACAGGCACATCTCACACTAAATGTGGAGAAGTGTTGTTTCCTTCAACCCCAGATTAGATTCTTGGGCCATGTGGTGTCAGGAAGAGGGGTTGAAGTGGACCCTGAAAAGGTCACAGCAATTCAGGGCTATCCTACCCCCACAGATCTTAAAAGTCTGCAGAGGTTTCTTGGTCTTGTAGGGTGGTAACACAAATTTATCCCTCAATTGGCTGACATCGCTGCACCCTTACATCACCTGAAGAAGAAGGATGTTCCATGGGAATGGACAGCTCAATGTCAGGATGCAGTTGAACAATTAAAGGGGGCTCTCCAATCTCCCCCCATCCTGGCTCAACCTGATGTGCGACGCATTTTTCAAGTTCACACAGATGCCAGCAACATCGGGCTTGGAGCAGTTCTGACCCAAATGATCAAGGGGGATCAGAAAGTAATTGCTTATGTCTCAAGGGCTCTGAATGGGGCCGAGCTAAATTACTCCACCTCGGTAAAAGAATGCTTGGCGGTGGTCTGGGCTGTAGAAAAATGGTGCCACTTCCTAGAAGGTGTGGAATTCGAGGTCTTCACTGACCATAATGCACTGACTTGGGCCTTTCATCAACCAAAGACGTCATCCTGACTGACCAGATGGGTTTTGCGCCTCCAAGCTTTTAATTTCAAGGTGTTCTACCAGAAGGGCTGCAACAACGTCGTCCCGGATGCACTGTCTCGGATTTGTTGGATGGCTGGGGATATATGTGTGGTCACTACTCATACTCAATGGACAGACCTACCTTTAAGTATGCAGGACCTAGCTTGAGCACAAACCAACTGTCCTGTGTGCCAGAAGGTTAGTGAAGATTCTGATAAGATTGGACGTGATTGCATACATTTCAAGGACATCCAGGGTGTCCTTTTCCGTGTGGTGCCGGTCAATTTCGGAGGATCCAAGTGTCAGTTAGTAGTCCCGGAAGAGTATGTACCTGACAGTCCTTTTGGTGGGCATTTTGGGCAGATGAAGACTTTGATAAAGATTCTGGAAGTAGCTTGGTGGCCCACCATTCGAAGGGATGTTTGGAGCCATGTGAAATCGTGTAAGATTTGTCAGCAATTGAAGAACCCCCCTGGCAAACCAGTAGAATTTCTCCAATCCACTCTTGACATCTGACATAAGTGGCTACCGGAGCTCCGATTTGCTATTAACACAGCGGTGCATGAGGCCACTGGTGAGACACCTGCTCGGGTGGCTATCGGCCGACAACTCAAAAGTCCCCCTGACCGTTTATCACCCTAGCAACTCTTCCTGATTCAAAGACATACACCACAACTACAAAAGTACAAAGGAGGTTGGTGAGTGCGACATCCAGTCAGGCTAAGTATTATAATGCACGACGGCGAGTGGTACCCTTTGCTGTCGGGGACTTGGTTTGGATTAGGGCTCACCAACTCTCCAGTGCTGTCAACAGGTTCACTGTTAAGCTAGCGCCCAAATGGGTGGGTCCAGTAAAAATTATAAAACGCTTAGGACCGGTTAATTTCCGCATACAAAGGGGTAGTGGTGTAGATGCCATAGTAGAAACAATTCATGTGGCCAATATCAAGCCCTACTTTGGACCCGCTGTTCCGCCAACTGGGGGTGGGGATCTAAGTAGCGCTGCCACATAAATGTAATATGTTTTCTGCTGTCGATCGGGTGTTGTAGGGAATATGCTTACATCCGGAGATTGACAGCGGTGCCCCAGAAGTGGAACTTCCCATAAAGCACGCCATTTTTAAGAGAGAAGAGGAGAAAAGGAAAAAGAGAATCGGAGAGAAAAAAAAGCAGATCAGTTACTGCACTGGCCATACAAGATGTCTAGGAGCTCCTACAGTCCTGGCAGAAGGTGGAAGGTATTCTTTTGATCGGGGAATCAAACGTTCTGCTAACTCCTTCAGACTCGGGTGAGCTATTTCAAAGGACTTATATTGTATCATGGCACAGGACTGACTTTTATGACGAAGAGGTGATTGTGATAGTAGTCCGCAATTTTCAGGACACCTCGTTTGGCTTGCCGGCAGTTGCAGGACAGAACATTGGACATTGGTGGATCTATTTATCATCTCTTGAAGGGGAACTGGGGGAATTAATATTGTTATTGTGTAAATATATGTATATATTTGTGGCGCTACAGAATAAGGGTTATTTATGGTGGCGGGGGGTGGTGCATGTGTAAGGGATTGTATTCTTTTGTTCATTGTATAATAATATACTCGTTATTTGATGATAGCTCTTGACTATTTGGTTTTTTGGGGGCTATAAAGTATTGGCATTAAGGGACTGAACCGGGTAGATTAAAGGGTATACAGGAAATTGTTTGGGGTGATATTGGCCTATCCTTTTATCATCTGCCGTTACCTATGACAGATTAGTGGTAGCAATCGGCTCGTGTTAGTTCACGGGACGAATTGTTACAAGACATACAGGTGATGGGTGTCACAGAGCAAGATGCACAGGACAGGAAAATATGGAAACAGATGATTCACTGTGAAGACCCCAAACATGAGCAGCTAAAGGAAGAAGAAGAATTTATATAATTCACTTTACAACTGTTTACTGTTTATATTACACTTTATCCAAAGATAATTACAGGATCATTCAAATTAAATTTTGCTCTTGTGGAGGAATAATCAAAATGTTTTGAAGCTGATCCTGAAATGGGTTATTCTTAATGTGACCATTTATTTTTTCCTCAAAACGGGACATCTACTAATTGTTAGGTAATAGTATGTATATTCAAGAAAACACAGATTTCTTCATAGTTTTTATTTATTAATGTAAAGAAAAGGAACAAACAAGTGAAAATAAACAATTTATGTGGTCTTATATTTTTCTGAAGTACAAATTTGCTTAAGTAGATTTGGTGTTGATTTCAAATAAGAATGAAATTCTTGGCAGGATTTCTTAAAATGTACTTTGGTAATTAACATTGCTTTAAGAACTGCGACTTGCAACTGTGGTTTTTTCGTTCATCCACAACTTATTCATAAGAGAAAAGACCCATTCTACGGGTGCATTAGTGCCGGGCAGACATAAAATATATTCAATAATTATACGAAAGTTTGTATGATTCAAATTATTGGTGTGAAAGTGTTTGAACAATTTCACCCAACGACTTTCGGTTGAAACATTCCCAGTGTTCCATTCTGTCACTTTTTGTGATGTAACATAGTTAGAAATAGGTCAATACTCATCAAATACATCTGTATCTTGGTTACAATTAATAAATCCCTTTTCAATCAATACATCCATTACACTTTGAATATCGTCCCACCTAGGTAATTTGGTTAAATTCACCCATTCAAATATTTCTAATTCTTCACAGAACAAAGTCCACTGCTCCAAATATTCTTTGCCTATTTTATTAAACTCAGCAGCTGTACTTTTCATATATTCTTCGTCAACAACACTGCAGCCATTTTATTGCAATTTTGCCATTAAATTACAAATGGATTGGGTTAGAAACAGAGTACTTTATTTCAAGGTCAAATTGTCTTTAAGTTGATTTAATTTCCTCATGGCTTCAATTGCAGAAATACTCTGATCTTCAATCTTTAACACAGCTTCATGGAACGTTGCTGACTGTGAATGCATAAAAAAAGCCATAATTCAGAGTTAGAGTTTTCAAATAAGGTTCTCAATATGTTTGGACATTTATCGATACTCAAAAAGTAGTTTTTTAATGCCTTGTATAGTTTCAAAACTCTTTCAATAGCTGGCATAAGCGCAAGCCACCTAGTTTTACTATAGCCTAGCAATTTCTGATACTCAGTGTCAACTTCATTACAAAATTCTTTCAGAGCTTCCACGTGAACACTATAGATATAAAAACGTGAATATATTTTCACAATAACACATTCAGAGTCTACAGGTAGACAATCTGTGTCAGTTTTATTCATGTTGTGAATTATGTGAGCTCCACATCCAACTCCTGTCAATTTTCTTCCGAGAGATATATTTAGTTTTGCATTAACATTGTTGATGCCTTGTCTTTTCAATCCGCCAAAATTGCAGTTAGTATTATCTCCACAAAATGCCACGATTTTTGAAGTCAAATTGACAATAACATCTGAAGTTTCGCCCAGTCGGTCTTGAAATTCTAAAAGTTTGACTTGTGTGCCTTCGTATGATAAAAAGAAGCAGACTAAAACAGGGAATATTTTCTTGGGCCCGTGGTTTGAAGCATCAGTTAATATAGTAACACAGTTACGTTCGCTGAGGCGATCTTTTAATTCACCTTCCGGTGGCAGGTTTATGACCTAGCACACACCCACCTCTTAGGTGCCCACCAGGGAGCCGAGAAGACACTGGAGTGAATCAAGCACCATTTCTTTTGGCCTGGAATAAATGAGGAGGTCCAACGCTTTTGTATCTCCTGCCAGAGATTCACAGAAGCTGTTCCCCTGCACTCAGCTAATTTAAAAACCATTGCACAGGAATTAGTAGGGGTATTTTCGTGATTGGCATCCCCAAGGAGATCCTTACAGATCAGGAGGCGCCATTAACTTCAGAAATGTTCAAGGAGGTGGCCAAATTACTCTGAATAAAGAGTTTGAAGACCTCAGTATACCACCCAGAGACCGACGGACTGGTTGAGAGATTTAACTAAACTCTCAAACAAATGCTTTGTAAGATGGTCAATGAGGATGTGAGACACTGGGATCAGTTGCTTCCCCTCGTTTTATTTGCCTACTGGGAAGTCCCCCAGGCCTCCACTGGGTTTTCCACTTTTGATTTATTATATGGGCGACAACCCTGGGGCATATCGAATATCTTAAAGGAAGGTTGGAAAGAGGAGGCCCTCCCATCCGTCAACATTCTTGAATACATTGCTCAGTTACGCGATAGATTGGACAAGATCACACCGATATTACAAGAACACATGTGTAAGGCTCAAGCAGCGCAGGCCCATTCTTATAACCAAGGAATGACACTACGGGAATTCCAACTGGAAGACCGTGTCTTGGTTCCTTGTTCCCACCTCTCATTTCAAACTTCTCGCGCATTTGCAAGGTCCTTTTGAGATCAAAGAGCGGAAAGGAATTGTTGACTATCTGGTCAGCCAGCCTAACCGCCGCCCAAACAATTGGGTATACCACGTTAACTTGCTGAAACCATGGAGAGAAAGAGAACACCAGCCCACCTCTGCCCACTTGCAAGCACTCTTTGCCCACTCATCCCCCCTTAAATTTGGACTAACCCTTTCCGCCAGCCAAGACGGGAGTTGGAAAAGGTGATCCATTTGATCCTGGAGGAGGTGAACAAGAACCCAGGGCAGACCTCACTAATTGAGCACGACATTGTCACTGAGTCTGGGGTTGTCGTCAGGGAGAGACCTTATCGGCTTCCCGAAGCAAAACAAGCTGAGGTAGAGCTGGAAATCAGGCACATGCTGGACCTCAGTATTATTGAGGAGAGTCATAGTCTCTGGTCCAGCCCTATTGTCCTGGGCCCTAAACCTGACGGTAGTTGGCACTTTTTTAATGACTTCTGTTGGCTTAACCAGGTGTCTCAGTTCAACGCTTATCTGACGCCGCACGTAGATGATTTACTCAAGCAGCTTGGTAAGGCACTATTTCTGACGACACTTGACATGATCAAGGGGTATTGTCAAATTCCTTTAACAGACACCGCTAAACTAAAGGCCACTTTTAGACCCCTACCGGGCACTGGCAGTATAGGTTTTTCCCATTTGGGTTACATGGAGCACCTGCAACCTTTCAACGTCTGATGGACAGAGTGCTCCAGTCCCATAACTCCTATAGTGTTGCCTATTTAGATGATGTCATCATCTTTTGCAGCACATGGGAGGAACACCTGCTGTATGTCCGGGCAGTACTTCAGACACTAGGCAGAGCCGGTCTCTGCATTAATCCAAAGAAATGTTTTTTTTGGTCTAACAGAGGCCAAATATTTGGGCTACCTAGTAGTTCAGGGTACCATCCGGCCACAGCGCCCTAAAGTCAGTTCAATCCTAAACTGGCCCCGCCTGAAAGTCAAGAAACAAGTACAAGCCTCCCTAGGGATAAAGGGTTACTACTGCCTGTTTGTTCCGCGTTTCTCTGAGAAGGCAGCACCTTTGACTGACTTAACAAAGAAGCGGGCACCTAACACTGTGGTATGGCCTGAAAAAACAGAGGCTGCATTCCGTGACCTAAAGCAGGACCTAAACTCAGAACCGGTTCTGAGAACACCTGATTTCTGTTTACCATTCATTCTCCAGACGGATGCTTCGGACACTGTACTGGGAGCCAAAGCACAAATGGAGCTGAATGTTCCTGAGCTGGAAGCTGCTGGCTCGAGAGACCAGGTATGCGGCCGTCGAGAGGGAGGGTCTTGCAATTAAGTGGGCGGTAACCCAATTGAGGTACTACTTTCTGGGACATGCGTTTACTCTGGTCACTGACTACGCAGCCAGCCAATGGATGGCGTTGCATAAGGAGTCGAACTCCCGCGTCACAAGGTGGTTTCTGGACCTTCAACCATACCAGTTTTCCATCACTTATTGGAGACGTTCCCTCCAGGCGAATGCCGATGCTCTCTCTTGGGTACACGACCTTGCCGCCTGGAACGCCTGACTCCTCACATGGGAGTCAGCAGCAGGGTCTAGTTGTTGTTGAAGCGCAGCATGGGACTTGTTATGTGCACTAATGTCCACTCTCATTCCTTGCAGGGACTCTTAAGAGTTTCACGTCCTGTTTTCAGCATAAAGACCGCCCTACGATGATGTCACTTCCACTTGATGACTCACCTCTTCCTCCCTCTTCACTATATAATCCCAATGATCCCCCTGGTCTGCAGTCTGATATATGACTCGGTTCAAAGAAGTTATTCTTGTTCCTAACTCAATGTATTTTTGCCTTGCAGCTAAACTGACAATATACGGGGTGGATCGCTCAAACCCTTTATCTTGTTCCCTTTGTTTTCTTACAAGAGCCTTCACTCTATTAAAGGACCCGTTCTTCACTAGATGCTAAAATAAAAGTCAAAAGAATTTTTCTCAAATAAAGTGTGCTCCGTGTTGGCTGGGATTGGCTCAAGCAGACCCCCATGACCCTGTGTTAGCATACAGTTGGTTGGGTGATGGATGGATGGATAAAGTGTGCTAAAATTACATTGCAAAATGAAGAGCTCAGTGTTATGAACATTTATAGAAAAAGTACTTAGTTTCTCTATAGGACTTGGTTTTGTCTTATTTTATTTAGCAAGATAGATGATATCTGGGTATTAAATATTATTTAAGAACTGTACTTAAATATTTTATCACCCTATACACCTGTCATCTATACACCTGGAGTTCAAAACTTAAACACCCAGTGTTAATGAATACCATAGCTGATGATTTTAAACATGTTAACTGTGTTTTTTTTTTTTTTTTAAGGTTTTCAAGGTTTTTTAAGGTTAGCAATTGAAGAAGACTTACACCAAACACACCAAGGTGCTCATTGTACCAACAAAATGGCCTTCCTTCCTTAATCTCAGCTGCATAATAGCAGACAGGTACCACAATTACATTTAGAGTTAATGCTCAGCATCAGATTTCCTTCTGGAATGAACTTGGCACTGATGGGACAACATCTGTTTCATGGTAAAAACTGAAGATTTGTCCTTTGCTAGAATGTCAGAAGATGGGCTGACATTTCTTAATTTTTTAGGATATAATTATCAAATGATGGGTGCATTTTTATCATTGCACATGAAATTTTCACAAGTAAAATACTTGTTTCTCAAAAAGATTTCATCAGAAGAGAATATAATTCCTGTTAGTTTAGATTGGAAATATTTCTTGAATTAAATGAGACATTGTGAGAAAAGAAACTCAATACAAACAAAAAAAATTGTTTAATACAAATTATACTTTGAATATTGGTTACAAAGAAACTTAATGAAGTATAAAAGGAAATTACAGCAATTACAGAATTACATTTTCATGCAATTTTCTGGAATAAGTGATAAATAAAGTCTTTTGCAGTATCCATCAGCCTAATTCAAATTCCCTTTAGTCATCCTTTGGTAAACATTGGTAACAGACGGGAAGAGTGATGGACACTGAACTAGAAATAACCACGGGGGATTTAAACCTACATGATATAATAAACACAGTTTTAGCTAAGCTACTAAGCTACTAAGCATTTAGGCTATGCATTTTTGAAATTGGACCACCGGTACACATAGTGGTGCATAAAATCAATATAATGATTCCAGATGCCATATTGGCCTTCAAATTGCTAGATGCAGTCAGTGTAAATGTTAGAGACTGGCACTAACTGCTTATTCAATTCTTTCATTTTGAATAAGAAGTTTGAGCTAAAATTGATTTTTTGCAAAAGAGTGCCACAAGAAGTGATAATGCTGCATGCTACTGTATGACAAAATTCCAATGAGAAGGAGCTTTATTTGCCTAAATTGTATTTATTTTCTGTTTTATTAATTTTTAATTATTATTTTTCATGTTTTTATGTTGTTCCTCTTATGTTTGTTTATTATTTGTTAATCATGTATTGACTCTGTAAAGTGGTGCCAATTCCATGTACTTTGTGTGTGAGACCCCAACATGAGGGGCCTCCAAAATATCACTGGTGCTGGGTCCTGCTTCAAGCTATATATTTAGGTCAGAAAGTGAGACCTGGCAATGAATCATTGAGTTGTGTTGGTGTTTTCTTTAAAGTAATCATTTTTCTTTTGTTTTTACTGGTTACTGGATTTTCTTGCTTGGATTTGTGTACTGGGATTAGTTTGTCTTCAGATTTTATTAATACATCTTCCTGTTATAAATTCCCTTTTTAGCTTATTTTTGAATTTGGGGCTTGTGTAGGTTGTAGCCTGCTAGTTACTGTACAGTTGGGGACAGGCTAAGTTGGTGTGAGCCTGTTCTGGGGAGGCCCTGGCCTGCTTAATGGTGTTTTGAAGGCCTAACTCACCCGCTATTGCCATGTCCCTGGTGTTCCAACAGAGAGAAAGCAACTCATATTATGAAAATCAATCAAAAATGTCCTTACTAAGCACAAATCCTCTATATTAGAAAATCAAAATGTGCAATCAGTCATAATAAAAATGAGCATGCACTGTTTTCCAATGATTGACAGTAATGTGTTTGTCGTGAGTTCACTGGAATTGAAAATCATCATCGAGAGTATGTGGAATGGAATGGCTTTATCATTATGTAGAAAAGGCAGAATTACAGAAAATAGTGAACACAGAGAGTGGGAAATATTCTGAATTGTTGATGGAAAAGTTGTGTACTGAACAAAGGTAGTCAAAGCCATTATACACCAGACAAAATATCATATAGAAACTGAGGTACTTCCTGCAGGCACTCAATTGCTTTTAAGCAAGACATTACTAACAAGAGTAGGTGGAACTTTGGATGTTGAGAATGATAAAGCCGTTATTTTAATGCAGCCAATTAAACTCAAACTTACCTCTTCAGGACATTATTTTGCCAATGTAACAGATAAGATTTTCTCTTAATGCAAGACTCATATGGAGGATTAGTTTCCTTCTGTAACAGAAAACATAATGATAAAGAAACAGCAGAAAGTCTTACTGAAGCAAATGAACAGTTCAGTCATCCCTCCATAGATAGAGTGAAACAACTACTTGCCTGATAAGAATAACCATAATGAGTACACTGCAATTCTTAAGGAAATAATAAATAATTGTTATTCTTATACTGCATACACCAAATCCACTCATAACCTGCTGTGGGATACTTCAGTGGCAATCGACTTGCATGAATTCAAATCAGGATTGCGGTATTCTCATGTTATTGACAACTTCAGTATTTTGACCAGAAAGAAAGCAAGCGAAGTGCTTCATTCAATGCTCAGTAAGTGTTCATGTTAAGACTGTTAACTGACAATGGGGTTTGGTTTAACACTGTAGAAATAAGCGACATGGCAGAGAACTTCAATATTACACTAAAGACTATGGCAGCTGTTAGATCACAGAGCAATAGCCTTTTCGAAATGCATTATCTCATCCTCACAGAAATAATGATGAATGTAAAGAAATATGACAAATATCACCGGAAAACAGTTTTAAAATGGGGCATGATGTCGAAAAACACTTTGCAAAATGAACATGTCGACAATTCGTAACATCTTGTGTTTGGACAGAACCCAAACCTGCCTTCAGTTCTCACTAATAAGCCGATCACTCAGGATGGTACCACAGCATTTTTCAGCACTGCATCATGCAAGGATATTCTTTGCAGAATGCTGATCCATGAACAATGTAAGAATTGGAACAAAGTACCTTACGAGAGTATTTGATTTTAATGAATGGAAAATTTCTGAAGTGATCATTGGCCAGAATTAAGTGGTGATATTTGTATAGCATGGGGGCATCTATTATATATTCATGAATATTATTCCAGGCTTACAAAGGTAGATACTTCCCAGGTGGTACGGGCAGAAATGCTCAGATGCTCAGAAACAAATCACTCTGGATCACAGGTTTCCTAATGTTGTAACCAATTAAAGGACCACAACGCTGAGTAAGAAGCAACAACACAAATGAAGAAGCCAGTTATGAAGAGGGTAACTATGAATGTCCTCGCATATCTGCACAACTAAATTTAATTTAAACTCACATAGACTTTAGTAAGAGTGCAAAACAAATAATTACTTAGCTAGGAAAATCAGTAGGTCACGCTCTGGCAGGAAAGCTAACAGGAAAATGTGCTTATCATAACAGGATCAGATATTCTAGAGCAATCAACCAGTCTTCAACTTGTTCTCCATGACACTGAAGGCCAAAGCACAGATTGTCATAAAAATGATTTATTTATTATCAAAGTTGAGCTATTTGAATTTGCTAAAAAAATGTTAGTCTCAACATTTAGAAAAAAGGTGTTTTTGAGAAAGTGACACATGAAGACCTAAAGTGCTTTATTACAAGATGGGTGATTACACTTAAAGGCACATCTAATGGTGTAGCACACAATGGTAGATGTATTGTAAGACACTTTGAAGAGATAGACATTCAGAATCTTTGAAAATATTCACCTTCATATGCCTTAGAATCACTAGGAATGGTCATGGCAGTAAAAAAGGTGACTCAATTCCATGGATATGAAAGCATCCTTTACACAAGGGAAAGAGTTAACTTGAATAGTCTATACTTATCATCCTACTCTTGAGGTTTAGTGAAAAGGAAATTATGGAAATTGAAATGTTTTATATGACATAGTAGATGCCTCTTTCTATTAGTAGAATAGGGTTAAAGACACTACAGTTAGGCAGTTATGTGTGACAGGTTGACCCTGGATATCCCTGGAGTTACTGTAAGTGTTAGGAATCAATACTTCTCATGTGTATGATATCTTTGGAATGGTTCACAAACATTTTTCAACGCTTTTTTTCTCGAACGTAAGCTGATTATTCAGGTTAGCGGAGAAGAACACATCAATTTCAGGCATGCTGGGATTGATTTCACTCTGTGGATGTTGAGATGCTAGTGCAACATTGTACCTACTGTACATAACTATCAGAAACAGAAACTGATATGGTAGGTAGGGCAGACCCAATATAAAGTGTGCATCTTCCATTATTGCATCTAACACAAAGCATACTACTATACAAACCCTGCACTGTACAATAAATGAGACAGAAAACTGAAATCAGAAAAAGCAACTTAAAAATTTAGAGGCTGGGAAAATATAGATCATTGACACTGGTGTCACTGAGTGATGCATGTATGGGTAATTGGAGGATCTGAAAGTGGACATTTAATCTATCTGCTGGCAACCAAAGAGAACTGGACGGGTTGTTTGTAGCATTCCACCTGGAGAAACTTTGGCACTTGCAGATGGTATTGATAATGTAATCTTTTTGCCCACACTTTACATCACATGACTCACCTGTTGTTTGTGTAATAGACAATGACTCTCTTCTTAATGCTGTCAACTCCACTACTGTAGTATTACCACATAAAGAAGACTCCACCTGGAAGTCAGCATGATTAAGGAACTTGTTCACTCTGGAGTTATCCACTGATTTCTTAGGTTAGCTAGTGAAGAGCATATTCCTGACTGTCTCATGAAAAAGGCACCTGTCCTAGTCCTCCTACAGATACTTCACGAGGGTGTATGGGAACTGAAGATTGCTACCAAACAGATTTTAGAAGGAAAACTCCTAAAACTATGTACTCATATTTGTCTTTTGATTTCCTTGTAAACTGAAATAAATCGGTTTGCTTAAAGAAGAAGGTAGGTTGTTAAGCTATTTCTTCTCTGCTGCCTATTCACTTGGTGTGGGGAGGATATGTGAATGGCTCAGTGTAAGGTGAAGGGAGTGTATTCAACTCAGCTTTCTTGATTAACCCGATCTTAATTGTCATTTTTGAATTAACAAACCTGAAGACTTTCCAATACCAAAATTATTTCACAAATAGTAGGTGGACAGGAATGGACAAGCCATGTTGTAGCGGAGAGTTTTTTCTTACAAAAACTTTTTCCTGTCTTCCTGTGTATAATAAAAAATAAGGAAACTTAAAGTTGTTTTTTTAATGTTACATTATTACATACTAGGAAATATTAGATTGCCATTTCTAGGAGAAGTTTATTTTTACAGATGTTGAACAATACATGCCACATATCGAGAAATATTAGAGTTAAACATGCCATTAAACGTAAATAAAATTTTAGAACTGTTTTATGAAAAAACTATTTCTGGAAGAAATACAAATATAGTGGCAACAATGTCAGACTGTATAGTGTGGTGATGAAGATGCTGTATGTCATTTTACATCATATAGGTGAAATGTGAGTTCCTCCTATTGTGACCCTGCATAAGTATCTTAATTTTTCTGCTCTCCATTTGTGAAAAAATATTTATGTGAACAATCGCAAGTCACATTGCTTAATGTCATTAGCTACAATAAACATGCAATAAATCACAATAATAATATTACAAATTATATTACATTAAGGGGTATACAGTGAACTTCTATGTCTTACAGTAGATTGTATATGTAAAGATTTCTTTTACTAAGCTGCCCTTGGGTAAAGATTTACTAAACATAAACATAACAAAGTGAGCACACTTCTGTCAGTTAGAATGTTCAATGCTGAAAATAGACATTACCTCATTTAAAACAATCTCTAAAGTTGTACTTTATTTGTTAGCAAACTTTTAACATGTCATTATTTTTTATGTGATCAAAACAATAGACAAAGGAATAAATTGTCCTTTTATGAGCCTAAAAAGAGACAATAGCCTATCCTTTTGTGTTTATTTTCAGTGACTTACTTATGCTGCTGATTAAAATACCATTTTACCTCAGTTTCTAATGTACAAAAATATAATTTATACTTTTTTAAAACTGCTGACCAAAAACATGAGACAGAAATAATAAGGTTTTGAATGGAAGGACAGACTGTGAAGAACTGGGTCACCTAATCAAATCGCTGAAATAATGACAAGACTTGTTTTTGTATTTCTTTCATTCAGAAGTATTCTCCTGTTTCATTTCTTGTTAAAAGGTGATTATTACTTGATTATCCAGAATGCTTTTGTGTTGAATAATTTCCATCTCTTTATTTCCCAGACCTGATGCAATGTTTATTATCTTAAGGACAAGAAGGGATTTTAATATTCTAGGTGATGTGTCTTCCAGTTTTGTGCAAATTTAATAACATAGGGAGTAAAAATACATTTACGTGTGTATATTTATCTGTAATGCATTATTATTATCATTATAATTAAAAACTCCAGGATTCTTGGGCATCAGACGTTTCCTGAGAGCAAGGTTATGGTAAATGCCAAAAGTGACAAAATTCTTTAATTTTTTCTTACAGGCAAAAAAAACAGAAAAGCAAATATGAGAAACTGTGAGCTCTTTTTAGCATTCTAAATTGAAATGTTTGTTAAAATGCATAGGTTTGGGACGATACAACTGACATAAGGTGTAAGAAACCTTGGACTCTTAATAGATTTCCCAGATATGGAGTTATCATCAGACAGACTGACAAAAGAGTTTAAACACAGGAAATGACCTGAATAACAACTATAGTGAGGCACATAATTTTGTACTTTTAGATATTGTGAATAAGTTAAATCAGCAGAATCAGCCTATCATGCAACAAAAATCAAGAAAATTGAAGTAAAAAGACAAACCTATTCAAGGGACAAGTAAAACGTGCAGCCACAACAACCATGCCGCCGCAGCAATTTGATCTGTATATCACCGAGCCAAAGAAGGCTGCTGGTTGTGTTATCTGCCAAATGATTGACCTGCAGATGGCAGGTACCTGAATTTTGGTTACTCTCATAATGAATCTTTTTATTATTTTGTATGATTAATTGGTGTCAGCCCTTGCTTAGGTTTTTGATTTTAAGTCTGTCGGTGTAGTAATCTTTGTCCCTGAGAAGTCAAACATGTAGTCCAATGGGCAAAAAATAAAATAAATATAATATTTTTGTGAATTATTCAGCCCTGTTGGAATTTAGCATTAATGAGCAATACCCTTGGTAAGCAAACTATTGGCCAGAAAAAGTCAACTTTAGAAATAAGTAAATTATTTGACAGTTTGAGGTAAATGCATGCAGTTAAACAGCAAAACTGAGATTAGGTAATGTTTGTACATGGACTGTGTGATATTCTTATAAGTCTTGAATTAAGAACTGCAGTACATAAGTGTGTGTGTTGACAAGACCAAACATTAGTGGAGATACCTCAGTGTATTATACTAAAAGTAAACCTTGACAAGTGCCTTTGAAAATTTTCTATTTTTGATTTACATACTTCTGTTAGGTCAGATTATCTCAATGCATAATGTGAGCTACCACAGCTATGCTGATGTCACACAACGGTATTTATCAATAGCGCCTGACGACCCCGACACTCTCGATTCACTGACACAATGTCTTGCTTGTGTTTCTGAATGGATGGCTAGTAATTTTCTCAAACTAAATAAGGAGAAAACAGAAATTTTAGTGATTGGCAAAAATGGATTTAATGAGGTTATTAGAAATAAACTTGATGCATTAGGATTAAAAGTCAAAACGGAGGTAAATAATTTAGGGGTAACTATTGACTCTGACCTGAATTTTAAATCACATATTAATCAGATTGCTAGGACAGCATTTTTTCACTTAAGAAATATAGCAAAAGTTAGACCTCTTATAACATTGCAAGATGCTGAGAAATTAGTTCACACTTTTGTTTTCAGTTGGCTAGATTACTGTAACGCACTGCTCTCAGGACTACCCAAAAAAGACATCAATCGATTGCAACCAGTGCAGAATGCAGCTGCTAGAATCCTAACTAGGAAAAGAAAATCCGAGCACATCTCTCCAGTTTTAATGTCACTACACTAGTTACCTGTGTCATTTAGAACTGACTTTAAAATACTGCTTATGGTTTACAACGCCTTAAATAATCTCGCTCCATCCTATATTTCAGAATGTCTTACACCTTACACTCCAAATCGTAACCTTGGATCTTCAAATGAATGTCTGCTTATTATTCCGAAAGCTAAACTTAAAAAAGAAGTGGCGAGGCAGCCCTCTGCTGTTATGCACCTAAAATCTGGAATAGCTTACAGATAGAAATTCGCCAGGCTAATACCGTGGAGCACTTTTAAAAACTGCTAAAAACTCATTATTTTAACTTGACTTTCCGATAGCTTCATTTTAGTTTAATCCTCTGTATATGCATTTAATTATCAATATCATTCCTGGTGGCTCCATAATCCATGCTAACCCCTACTTTCTCTTCTGTTCTTTTTCCGGTTTTCTGTGGTGGTGATCTGCGATGTGATGTCCCTACACTGATGGATTAAAGGCCAGAAGTCCACATGACTGTCATCATCAAGTTCTTCCATGTGAACCCTGAATACAATGAGAACTGATTATGAGATTATTTATGTTCGGTAGAATGCCTAGAGGGGGCTGGGCGGTCTTGTGGCCTAGGAACCCCTTCAGATTTTATTTTTTTCTCCAGCCGTCTGGAGTTTTTTTGTTTTTTCCGTCCTCCCTGGCCATTGTATCTAATTTTTATTCTATGGTAATCAGTGTTCCCTTTTATTCTATTTTCTTGTTTATTGTGTCTTTTATTTCTCTTTCTTTATTATGTAAAGCACTTTGAGCTACATCATTTGTATGAAAATGTGCTATATAAATAAATGTTGTTATTGTTGTTGTTGAAAAGAGAAAATGTATTGTTCTCAATCCATCCCGTACCCCCCAAGTTCATTTTGAGTTTACGGGAGAGGAGACCCTGCAGTTGTGAAGCTCTTTGCCCTACACCATAAGTGGGCTAAGCTGAGAAACAAGTAGAAAAGAAGCACAGAGGAAGATGAAGGTCTTATTAATGTTTCTTGGTTATCTGTTAACTGTACTAACTTGTGCAGACAATGTGTTTGTTTCATTCACTACTACCACTTGTGCTGTTTAAGGCCACTAATATAGCTGTTTAGAATGACTCTTATGGATATTAGACCACATATTTAACTTTATACACATTGTAAAGTGAAGAACACTGAAGACTTTGGAAATCTTTGAGGTGCCAACCTGGCCACACCTGTTTAATAATAATAATAAAAAAATTAAAGTCCAAAACAGTGCCCCACAAGGCCCATTGTCCAGCAACAAAAATGATGTGCTTTTTGCACCACATGTGCAAATGTTGAACTCTTTGTCAAAAGACAACCATCAAGGTTCAATGCTCCATTTATATTTTTCTAATCTCAGAAGGGATTGTGACATCTGGTGGGGATGGTGCTAGGTGTCATCTCCCAGTGACAGGTCAATAGTGCAGTGGAAACCAGAGATACAGTTAACAGCAATGCCCCCTCCTGCTTGGCAGTTGTATGATTTGGCTTACATGAGCTCTTTGACAGGCCCCTAATTGTGCATGTGTGAGAACATATAAAACACAAATTGCCTGTTAAGGCTGTGCACTAGAATATTAGAAAAAATAATAGAATTATCACACGTACAGACTACAGTGCATTTGCATGTCAGATCATCATGCAACGTGCCTTCACTCACTGGCACCAAGATGAATAGGAATGTATGAAATAATACAAACACAAATTAATTTACCTCAATTACCAGTCTCAATTGTCCATTACCAGACATCTTATGGAAAAGACCCTGAGAAAAACTCCAGTACAGACAGCATTCATACATTGCCTATAAAGAGCATTCTCCCCCTTGAACATTTTCACATTTTATTTTCATACAAACTCAAATCACAGTGTATTTAATTTAGAATTTTTTACACTTATTAACAGAAAGATTATTTAATGTCAAAGTGAAAATTGATCATAGCAAAATGGTCCAGATTATTACAAATATAAAATACAAAATAATGTATCACCTAAATTTTTACCCTCTTGAGTCAGTACTTAGTTTATGCAACACTGACATTCATGATAACTTTGAGTCTGTGTGGACAGGTCTCTGTTATTTTTGCATATCTGGACATTACACTCTTTCCTCATTCTTCTTGGAAAACTGCAACTGTGGCCCCTTATATAGACATGTGTGTGCCTTTCCTAATCATATCCAATCAACTGAATTGACCACATGTGAACTTCAAACAAGGTGTTGAAGCATCTCAGTGGTAATCAACAGAATGAGACACATTTCAAGTGTCATAGGAACAGGTCTGAATACTTGTGTCAAAATGACATTTCAGCTTTTTATTTTTAATGAATTTGCAAAAATGTCTAAAATCTTTTTACTTTCAGTTTTAGGCTATTTAGTGTTGTTTGATGCGGGAAAACTTTAATTTACTGATGGTATAAAACTCTGTGTATTGCCTGATCTTGATTTCTGAGAAGTGATTACACTTTATGTCTCTTCTCTGCTCCATAAATTCCAATAAAACAACATAGAGTGTAAAGAAAAAAAGATACTTAAAAAAAATTAAGTACGTTTAGCTGCTTAGTGTCTTTAATGCAGCCTCAAAGAAATACAAAAATAATAATAAATAAATAAATAGTGATAAATAGATAATTCACTTGCTATATATTCAACATAAAATAGTGCAATACATAAGTGGGGAGTAATTATGGTTTATTTTGCTAGATCTCACTATCTTTTCCATTACAAATGTGCACTAGACTGGACTTTCATGTCATGATTTTGTCAAAACAAAAGTGTATACAATCCACTGCCTTTCTTTTGGCCTATGACCTTGCAACAATTGATGTCACAAGTGTAAGAAGTAAATCCTTTGAACTAGTACTCTTTAAATAATTGAAAAGTAAAAACCCAAGGGGTGAAAGCTGAATCTAAGCCAGAGAGCAAACCAAGAGTTCGAAACGACAAATCCAAAATCTGCCACAACGAAAATTTCTTCTAAATGAAAGAGCTACTCTTGGGTGAGAGGGGGGGCCAGGAAGCAAAATGCCACAATGAGGAATTGTGGCCAAGGACTGCACTTAAATATTGAACGGGGTGCCACAATCCCTTGTTAATTAAATTAAATGAGAAAACAAGACATATAGACATAATTAAATGTACAAGGACAAGGACAAAAGCAAAAAAAATCGACAAAAGGCAGGATTAGGAAAGAGATGGCATCAGACTATATAGCAAGAAAACAAATAAGATATATTAGTTCAAGTGATCAAACACAGCAGTGCAAAACCATCTTAATTAAAATGCCAGAACGCACTAGCAAATATGCCAAAAGCAAAGGTGAAGTTGGGATATAAAACTCAAAACTGCCTGACTGTGGTTATTTCAATTTCATTGAAACAAATACCCAACAAAAACTTTTAATCTTAAAAAAAAGTCAGTGCCGTACTGTATGATCAAACATTTATATGTTTTTAGCTAAGTGTCCTGAAAATATATAATTTTGTGTTTAATTCATTCATTCTCTATACTTCATGCATAATATAATATAATATAATATAATTAAATATAATATAATATAATATAATATAATCCACACAGTGCTGCCACCTTTATTCAGGTGAAAATAAGCCCTGTGGAGCAGACAGATAATTGCATCCTCCACTCCAGTCTTTCTCTGATAGGCAAATTGCAGTGGGTCCAGTTGGTTTACCATATCAGGACTCACAGAGTCCAGGACCAGTCCCTCAAAGTTCATTAGGTGAAGAGGAAACTACATTCTTTGGAATAGGAACAATGCATGATGTTTTCCACAGCAGTGGCACTTTCTGAAGCCTTAGAAACAAACTGAACAGGTGACAAAGGACACCACAAAGTTGGTCAGCACAGGTCTTAAGAACTCAAGGACTAAATCCATCTGGTCCCAGAGCTTTTCCTGTATGTTGCTTCCTCAGATGTCTCCTTATTTGGCCTTCAGTTCTGATACACACTGATGGTCAGAGATGGACTTGTAACTGGTAAGAGTTATTGATATAGTAGGGATGGTGTGGGGAAACTTGTCATTGGAATTAGGTGATAGCAAGAGGGGGAAATCTATTTAAAAAATTGGTTTAGATCATTAGCTTTGTCCACATACTTTTCTAGCACATAAACCCTGAATTGCTTGATTCCAGGAATTATAACCAGCCAATTCCAGACATCCTTCATGTTATTCTGAGTGAGTTTGCTTCTATTTTAGCTTTGTAAGATTCCTTTCCTTTACTAAGCTTTTTCTTTAGCACATGCTGTACATTCTTCAGAGTTTTTTTGTCACCGGATTTCAGTGCTGTCTTTTTCTCATTCAGGAAACTTTTTAGCTCCTTAATAATCCAGAGCTTGATGTTTGGAAAACAACACAGTGGCTTTCTGGGTACCTCTGTGTCATCAAAAAAGTTAATATAGACTGTGATACAGTAGCTAAGTCCCTCAGTGTTTTCCCAATGTGACTCACACATCATTTCCCAGTCTGTCATTTGGAAGTACTCATTCAGAGCAATTTCACACTCCAGGCTCCACTTCTTCACTATTCTGGTGGTAACAGGTTATTGTCTAATAACAGGCTTGTAGTTAGGAATAAGATAAATCAGGATGTGGTCAGATTTGCCTAAAGGAGCCAGGAGATTACACTTAACATTTGAAAACATCAGGTCCACCATTTTATTTTCTCAAGTTTCTTGCTATATGCAGACTACGAAGATGCATATCGTCCCTTAAGCCACTAGGGCTCCCCAAGCTGCAAGTTCAGCCTCAATATATTTAGGGAGTATTAAAATTACCTGTCTGTTTGTAGTCATTTAATGAAGCACTGATATGCTTAAAAATTAAATGTGGGATATAAACAAAACTACATTGCAATGGTAAGAAAGCTTTGGCTTGTGTCTGAGGGTAATCAATTCAAAATCAATGATTATCACTAGTCTAGACATGCAATGAGTGATTTCTACTGACAGGTATGATGGGATGACTCACTGAGAGCTGCACATCATGTGAGGAGGAAACTAACAGTAGCCAAAGCCACATTGACACCTAAAATGGCATTAAACAGGGCTTATCTCTCTGGTGCTGAAAAACATAAAAAGAAAAACTTGAAGAAGACAAATGTATACAGAATAAAGATAAAGCATTTCTTAATGATACTGGAATGGATAAGAGGTGGAAAGTAACAAAGTAAAGCACCTTTCTTACTATTCTTAAGTAGAATTATCATGTATAGTAGACCCCCGCGAAGTCGCAGTTCAGGGTTTGCGGACTCAGTCGTTCGCAGATTTTTCCTTAGAACCTAACTATTAAATGTTAGCAGAAAGTAATAATCTCTGCAATTTTTTATATTTTTTTCGTGGCAATACTTTGCTGTAGAGAGAACAGAAAGCAACCGCTGAGGGGAACAAGGTTTGGGATCGTGAAAGTAGCCAATCTGAGAACCTTTCAGACAGCCTTGGTGTCACAATCTCTCCTAATTCATTAACAGCTGTGTTTGGTGCGCTCCCAGATGGGCTTAAAGTGGAGAAGGAGAAACAAACTGTAATTGCCTTTACTTCAATATTGGCATGTAGACTTATCTTGCTCAACTGGAAGAATCCTAACTCATCTCTTTTAAGTCAGTGGGCAACTGATGTTATATCTATATATATAAAAGTCAATGTGTGTATGTATGTTCCAGCATCACTTCCGAACAGCTGGAGCGATTTTCATGAAACTTATTACACATGTTCCTTATTAGTCGACTAAAATTACTGTGGGGTGAAATCAGCCCTAACCCACCCCCTTCTGGATAGGGTGGGGGTGATCTTGCAGTCATGTATTCATGTCATCATCCAGTTGACACTCGGAATGACCACCAGAGGGCGAACTGGAGGTGACTGCCAGCATTCTTTATGTTTGAGCAGCACTGCGCCCCTGTTGCTTTTGAAATTAAATAGAGTTGGCTGGTTCCGAGCGTCAACTGGATGATAACATACACACAAGACCCCAAAGAAAAGCAGATTAGTGAGTCTTTATTGTTTGTTAATTTATTTTTATTTTTAAAGTTGTGTTTTTTTTAATTATATTTTTCTCAAACAATAAAAAAAAAACACTTTATTTTCCTCCTGGGCAACGCTGGGTATTTCAGCTGGCATTATCTAAAATTGGAAAAAATCGAATTCTCACTTAGAGGATCTGTACAAAACTTTTTCAAAACTTGGCAGGATCTAATCAATAACATTTTAGAAAAAGCATTCAAATTGAGAAAGCGGATTCTCTCCCCTCTTTTCTTTCTATTTATTTTGATTAATTTATTTATTTATATATTTTTACTATTATTAAAGTTTTACTCTGCTGGTCTGGCTCTCTTTCTCATGGGTGGGGTTTATTTGTTTCGAACCTAGTTTTGTTAAACTTTACTTGCTTGTATGGAATGTTATTTGATTTTAATAAAATTAATAAAATGTATATATATATATATACAGTATGCAAAATTGAAGGACTATTGTTTATTTGAGCAGTTTATGTCTTTGATTTCTTCTTATATAAAACATTAAGAATGAGGGAGAGAACAACACATTCAGCAACTGTGGTGATTTAAATATTGAAGATATGGTCAAACCAATGTCAAGCAAGAGGTCAGAAAATATGCCCTTTAAAAGTGGTTGGCACAGTCTTGGTGAATGAGTTCCCTTTTGTGCCAGCTATAAAAACACAAGGTGGGAACATTCAAAATTCACCCTCTGATCTTAAAGAACACATAGAGGTAAGAGTGCTAACATGAACTTTTGTTTGACTTGCTGTTTGATTATTAAAACAATAACTATAAATCAATTAAAATAAAATATGAATATTAGAGGAATATGATTTTTCAATTACATTATTAGGATAGCCTACTAAAATAATCTAAATACAACAAACACATGAGCGTGCAAAACAGATTTTTATTTATGTTGATATAAAGATATATATAAAAATACACATACACACTGTCACACATGTGCACATGGGAGACATCTAAAGGGCTTGTTTAAGGGCAGTTCCGAGGCATACCGGGATGTGGCCGAGTGCACTGACTCATTTTCTCCCTTTCCTGTAAACCATTCATGGGAGATTCCACTTGGCTCTCTTGACGTCACTTCCGGGACCGAGCCTATGGAAGGAGACCTTTGCCGGCTCCGGCCCCTGTGATGTCACCTCCGGGCTCGAACCAATGCCTGAAGACCTTCATGAGCCTGACCCCGATGATCTCACTTCCTGCCTTCCCCTTTAAAAGTCTGCACCTTTCCCTTATTCCCTCAGTTCTGTTTTGGACTCGGAAATCAATTATATGGGTGGCTGCCCCAAACCTTTCCATGACTCTGTGTCGAGTTTTTGGCAACACACATATAGGTTAATGTTGATAATGTTAATAGATGGCAGAAATGTGGGGAGATAATTACCTGGAATGGAAGCCTAATAAATAATATATATTCAAACACAATTAATTTTAATATTAACATTAAGTTTAATATTAATTAATTCAAGATTAGATATCATATTCATGGGTAATTTATAAGACTGCGTGACAGATTTTTGTAAGAAACACTTAATGCATGCTTGTTTTCATTGTATTTCTCGTTATGTCTTTTTATTTTTACCATTTGAAATAAATAGTTGTTTATTAAATATCTTTCTTATACCTGATTCTTAATCAAAGAAATCTTCAACTAAAGGAAAGTTTTACTTTTATACTCCAAAGAACATGTGCTTTTATACTTTTATGTGAATAAATATGACTAACGCATACTTTGTCTGTTGACTTTTACCAGAGTATTTTTTTAGATAAGAACTTGCACTTTTATTTAAGTAATGCATTTCTGTACTTCTGCCTCCTCTGCAAAGAGTAAATCATTTAATTGTAAGGTGTGCAGTGCCTTGATACTCAACTCTCTGTCTATCTTTCTCTTTCTCTCTCTGATTGCTCATTGCTGATTACTGATCATAATGATTTTCTCCCTCTATATTATTCTATCTCATTAATTTACTCTTGTTTTTATTACTTTAAAGAGTTAAAAGCAGAAGAAGTCTGAAAGTGGCAAATTTGAAATTAGGTGCTTGCTTTAAAAAATGTGTAGCTACAGTGGTGCTTGAAAGTTTGTGAGCCCTTTAGAATTTTCTATATTTCTGCATAAATATGACCTAAAATCAATCAATCAATCAACATTTATTTATATAGCACATATTCATACAAAAAATGTAGCTCAAAGTGCTTTACAAAATGAATAGAAAAATAGAAGACACAATAAAAAATAAACATAAGTCAACATTAATTAACATAAAATATGTAAGGTCCGATGGCCAGGGTGGACAGAAAAAACAAAAAAAACTCCAAGAGCTGGAGAAAAAAAATAAAGTCTGTAGGGGTTCCAGACCAAGAGACCGCCCAGTCCCCTCTGGGCAATCTACCTAACATAAGTCAAACAGTCCTCTTTGTATTTAGGGTTTTCATGGAAGGACCTGATGATGATGGTCACGTAGACTTCTGGCTTTCAGTCCATCAATGTTGGTGCATCATGATGCTTTAAGTAGGTGGTGGTGGCGCAGGCCGCCACCACAAAGAAACCGGAAAAAGAAACAGAAGAGAGAGTTGGGGTCAGTACGGATCATCATCAGATTTTCACTCAAGACCTAAAAGTAGATAAAGAGAAACCAGCTAAACAAATGAGACAAAAATATTATACTTGGTCATTTATTTATTAAGGAAAATGATACAATATTACATATTTGTGAGTGGCAAAAGTAATGTACAGTATTTGAACCTTAGCTTTCAGTATCTGGTGTGACCCTCCTTTGCAGCAATAACTGCAACTAAACGTTTCTGGTAACTTTTGATCATTCCTGCACACCAGCTTGGAGGAATTTTAGCCCATTCCTCCATACAGAATAGATTCAACTCTGGGATGTTGGTGGGTTTTCTCACATTAACAGCTCGCTTCAGGTCCTTCCACAACATTAGATTGGATTAAGGTCAGGACTTTGACTTGGCCATTCCAAAACATTAACTTTATTCTTCTTTACCATTCTTTGGTAGAACGACTTGTGTGCTTAGGGTTGTTGTCTTGCTGCATGACCCACCTTCTCTTGAGATTCAGTTCATGGACAGATGTCCTGACATTTTTCTTTACAATTCTCTGATATAATTCAGAAGTCACTGTTTCATCAATGAAGGCAAGCCGTCCTGGCCCAGATGCAGCAAAACAGGCCCAAACCATGATACTACCACCACCATGTTTCACAGAAGGGATAAGGTTCTTATGCTGGAATACAGTGTTTCCCTTTCTCCAAACATAACGCTTTTCATTTAAACCAAAAAGTTCTATTTTGGTCTCATTCATCCACAAAACATTCTTCCAATAGCCTTCTGGTTTGTCCACGTGATCTTTAGCAAACTGCAGACGAGCAGCAATTTTTTTTTGGAGAGCAGTGGCTTTCTCCTTGCAACCCTGCCATGCACACCATTGTTGTTCAGTGTTCTCCTGATGGTGGACTCATGAACATGAACATTAGCCAATGTGAGAGAGGCATTCAGTTGCTTAGAAGTTACCCTGGGGTCCTTTGTGACCTCGCCGACTATTACACACCTTGCTCTTGGAGTTATCTTTGTTGGTCAACCACTCCTGGGAAGGGTAACAATGGTCTTCAATTTCCCCCATTTGTACACAATCTGTCTGACTGTGGATTGGTGGAGTCCAAACTCTTTAGAGATGGTTTTATAACCTTTTCCAGCCTGATGAGCATCAACAACTCTTTTTCTGAGGTCCTCAGAAATCTCCTTTGTTCGTGCAATGATACACTTCCACAAACATGTGTTGTGAAGAGCAGACTTTGATAGATCCCTGTTCTTTAAATAACACAGGGTTCCCACTCACCTGATTGTCATCCCATTGATTGAAAAACTAACTGCTAATCCTAGATGTTCACATACTTTTGCCAATCACAAATATGTAATATCCGATCATTTTCATCAATAAATAAATGACCAAGTATAATATTTTTGTCTTATTTGTTTAACTGGTTTCTCTTTATCTACTTTTAGGACTTGAGTGAAAATCTGATGATGTTTTAGGTCATATTTATGCAGAAATATAGAAAATTCTACAGGGTTCACAAACTTTCAAGCACCACTGTATATTTATTTAAAAAAAATGAATTTCTGAATTTTCATTCAATTTTACTTGGTAACCTAAGCAGCTTTGTAATTCCAGATATAATTCTGAAGTACATTGTAGCTCCAGTCCAAGCACAGCAGTCTTCTGCTCCTCCTGATCAAGCTGCAGGAGGTACATCTTCACAACAGCCAGCTTTTGGTCAACCAATTGATCCAACTGACTGGCCATCAGTTTTATCTACTTCATTCAGGACAGACTTAGTCAGAGAAGAGCCATTTCAGATTATCCCAGATTTCACATTTCCCAGAAGAGAAGGTGGTAGAATCTTCCATCATCATTACTTCTACAGAACATTAGTGAATGGGGAAAAGATAAAGTAGACCTGGCTTATCTACTTAAGACAATATGATGCCCTGTACTGCTTTTGCTTCAAGGTATTCTCAAAGAAGGAGTACAAATTAATGTCAGAGGGACCATCAAATTGGACAAACATAGGTATACTTCTGAAAAGTCACGAAAGCAGTCCAGAGCACACAACCCACAGGGCAGCTTGGAAAGATTTCAAACTGCATCGAGAAACAGGAAGGACCATAGACCAAGTTGAAAGGACATTTTTAGAGGGTGGGATGAGGCACTGGAGTGATGTCCTGACCTGCTCGATGTCTATCAAGCAATCCTTAGCTGAGAGAAATCTTGCATTGCGAGGTTCCACAAACACATTACATCAGCAAAATAATGGAAACGTCTTAAAAAAGGTGGAGCTTCTCATAAAATTTGATCCTGTTATGAAAGAGCACGTTGAGCATGTGGAAAGTGGCCAGTTCAGTCATTCCAATTATCTTGGAAATATGATCCAAAATTAACTGATTTCTTCAGTCGGTGAGAAAATGTTGGACACAATGGTTATTTGGATTAAACAGTCCAAATATTAAATAATTTTGGATTGTACTCCTAATGTAAGCTAACAAGAGCAGATGTCAGTCATTATAAGGAATGTCAAAATGGATGAGGCACTGCAAATCAAGGAACACTTGATCAGATTTCTTGTGGCTTCCCAAACAAATGGCCTCAGTTTGTCATCTTTGATTTTGGACAGACTTAGGGAACTGAATATTCCACTTGATTACTGCAGGAGACAGGCATATGATAATTGTGCCAGCATGAAGGGGAGGAACAGAGGGATTCAAGCAGGGCTGCTTGAGAAAAATCCTTGTGCACTTTACGTCCCCACATTCATTAAACTTTGTCGTGACTCATGCAGCAAAAACATTGACAGATGACATCAGCTACTTTTGTTTTGCTACACTCTTTTAGCCGTAGCCCCACAAAGATGGACAATTCTAAAGGAACATGTGACTATTGCATTGAAGTCTTGAAGTGACACACGGCGGGAGATGCACATCAACAGCATAGAGGCTGTGTGGCACCAGGCATAGTAAGGGAGGCATAGTTGGAAGTCAGGGACAAAGTGACAGATCCTCTGACCAAGCACAAAGCTTGGCAGAAGAGGTTGGGACATTCTAACCCATGTGAACCATATAAACAAGCTCCTGTAGTCTCCCACAATGCAGCTTGAGGTGGCAGTTGACCTCCTCATGAATGTAAAAACTAGTTACAGAGACACTGGTTTTCCTGCAGATCAGGTGTCTGCTAAAGACATGTATGAAGAAATGAATGTGGAGGCTTTGATAAAAAAAGAGACTAAGAAGCCAAAAAAAAACATTTTGCCTATGAAGCCCCAGGCAAACCTGTGGAAGATGCCATGAAGATGCCCAGAAAACTACATTATTTAATGCAATTGTTGACACAAACATTGAATCCTTAAAGGATAGGTATGAAATAATGAGCGAAGTGAGTGTCAGATTTGGAGTGCTACTCAACTTCAAAAAACTAGATGGTGGGGAATTGTGCCACCAGTGTGACAAGTTCTACATCACATCAAGTACTAGAGATGAATATGACATTGATGGAAAAGCGCTGGCTCTGAAAATTAGTAATCTGCAAAAAAGACTGCCTTCTGGTAACATGACTGGACTTGACCTTTTCTCTTTCATCTACAAAAAACATCTGTAGGAACTGTATCTCAATCTGTGAATTACCCTGTGAATCACCTGCACTCTTCCGATGACTGTGTCCTCAGCACAGAGGAGCTTCTCAATGCTCAAAGCTGAAACTCACCAAGACTTACCTGAGGTCATCCATGGGACAGGACTGCCTCACTGGTCTTGCGATAATCAGCATTAATCATGAGACTGGCAAGCAGCTGTCATTTGATGACATCATTAATAACTTTGCTTCTAAAAAATCCAGGCAGCAGAGGTTTTGATGATGATAAAGACTGTGATCACAGTGATATGTGGTTCCTTTCAAACTTTTTGGTTGTTTATTGTATTTTTATACTAGGTAATATGCTGTTTTGTTTTCTTCTCATCTTGTTGTTTGCAGGATGCTGGTTAAATTTTTATTCTAAGCAATTGTTTCATTTATTTTCTGTCCTTCTGGACAATGGCCTAGTTTATTTTTCATTGTTTTAGGTGAGAGGGGAGAGATGTTTTATGTTATTGTGTGTTGTGTTGAAGATATTTGTTTCCTAAATTTAAAATCTGTTGAATTTATAGATATAGATGAGCCTCATCGTTTACCTTTTATTATCATTTTCTGTAGGTTTAAATTGCTTGGGTCAACTTGAGATCATTAATTTAAATTTTAGATTTTCAAATCTAGACTGTTTTCCAGATCTTAAAGTGTAATAGGTTGAGGCATCGCCACAGATCACCTTAAAGGATCTGAACTCCCTCCATCGTAGTTTCACAAAACAGGGGCCCCCAAACAGAATCTTGCATAGGGCCCCCAAAATATCCTTAAAAACTGCTAGAAATTGCCCCGAGTGGAGCGGGACACAAACTTCCAAAGTCACATGGTTGAAGTCATCACATATTATAACTGCAAGGATAGAGTAAGTCAACATTAAAGTATCGGTGACAGAATGTGTGGTATAGCGGGTCCGCAGCTACAACAAAATATGGTCAGGTTTTAAATCTATAAAGCCGTGTCAGCTTTCGTGGGAGCAATTGCACAACTGCAGGGAGTTAATGAGATAATTGGGGTGAGTTCTCAATTGATTCATGGGCTTCCTGCAGCATGTGATTAAGGCGCTGCACCCATGGAGACGTATGTGTATATACTGGCCGGTACAAGGAGATATAAATGATGTAAAAGAGAGAGAGAGGAAAGAAAAGAATAGAAGGAGGTTAAAGGAAGGAAAGGGCAGTTATGGGAGATTATCCAGACACCAGGAAGAAGAAAGTAGCACGAGCTGGGGCTCCGGAAGGGAGCGCAGGTTGAGGCGCTCTATGGGCTGGTTTGCTCCACTGACTAAGCGTGTAGAGTGGGGTGAGCGAGACGTAAGACCTCCCAGTGGTTCTGAGGAGCGACTGTGTGAGCGTGAAGGAAGACGGGAGGTGTGCCAACCTCGGACGGTCTGGCTGCGCAGTATTGCGGCAGCTAAGACGGGGGTTGGCAGAGAGGAGTTTGTGCTGCAGAGGCTCTGCCTGCAACGCCTGTGATGGGTGAGCCGGCAAGACAGAAGATGGTGGGCTATGATCGGGTTGAAGAGAGACTGCATTTTAACCTCTATTTTAACGGATTTTATCCCCACCTTTCAATAATTTCATGGATTTTTTTTTTTTAACGCTGCACAATGGATACTTTTGGTTTTACTTTTGTTTTAGATTTTTTTTTTTTAATAAAAGCACCTGAGTGTTCTACACAATCCCCTGGCGTCAATGAGATTTGTCCTCATTTGTCAGCTCATCTCAGTCATAACTATTGACGTTGTTGGTTCAACAGACTCCCATGAGGGAAGAGGGAGTATGTAGGGGACCGGCATCGACACAGAATGAATCATTGCTAAGTCTCCATTTGCAGAGAGAGAAATATAAACTTTAATAAGGATGATGTAAATTATCTCCCTGAGCAAATAATGTGGATGAATTCCAACAACCAGAATTTCTAAGTGCGAACTGCAAACTGTAGTTTTAAATGTAATATGCTCTCTTTTACACCATTCCTCACTCATGCAGATGACCGGTCCTCCTCCTGTCTTTTTTCCACAGCACACTGGGTCTCATTCTGCTTGTATAAGATGAAATCTGTCAGGCAGTAAAACAGTTTCAAGGTATATCGAGTTTAAAGCAGCCTTCTGTAAAGTACTTGTATGCTCTATTGTCTGCTATAAGTGCAGACAGTTCATCCATCTTATTTAACAGCGATCAAACATTGCCAGTTTCAGTAGATGGCAGACCAGTTCCAAAACCTTTTCACCTTGCTTTTACTTTTGCACCAGCAAGTCGCCCTCTCTGTCTGACAAACATCTCCTGTGGTAAAGTGTAGCTGAACTACTTTGGCTCTGACAATCATAGTGCAAGCAGCCAATTATGGAAGTATTTAATACACCCCGCTTTTATTTGCTCAGTGTCTCTTATTGTTTCAGGTGTTGTATACATAAGGCAGCCTTCAGGTTCTCTTCGAATCTCCATCGAGGGTCGTAGCCTGTTTGAAGAGCAGTCAAGACCAGCCGGCACTGCCTGGGTTTGTGTGCATTGCCATTCATTGGTAAATTTAAGATCCATTTAAAATCCACTTATCCAATTTCTAGTGGCTACAATCAATGACAAACCAGAGGCAAGATCAATCTTAATTTTAAATAAGTCTAGTAACTAATAAATTAGTTCAAAAACAAAAAGAAATACAGTGAGAAATACGGAGATTCTTTAAAAAGGCTGCTGCTTGCACAGCAACCAGTGGCAGAAAAAACTACTAAAAAAACTTTAGCTAACTGGAAAACAGAATCCGAGTTTTACATGGGGTCAGCATTTCATTATTTTCTCCTCCTATAGGCAGAGATATGTCAGTGGCTATATAAGAAGCTTGTATTCTAAATGCATCTTACAACATAGAGCTGTTGTAGTAAGAAATGTCACCATTTCATTGCTGCCAGGCCTTCAATTTAATAATTAACATTCTGGATTACATTTCTTCCCCACTATATTGTTAAGCATATTTTTAGAAATCAATTATATATCTATTATACAGTATAACTGCTTGGAATGATACTATACATTATCAAACAATAATTTCATCTCACAAAAAACATACATAAGAACAACTGAGTGTGCACCCTACACTTTCTGTTATTCATTTGCTTTGGTTGCTGAGTAAGCTATTAATTTAATGCCTTACAATTAATGAGAGGCACTGCTTTGCTTGCACTATTAAAAATAAATTTTTAAGTTTTTTGTGCATATTGATGTCCTTACAGCAACCAAACAAGCTTCATTAAATGACCAATATGCTGTCAGTAAGCATAATAATGTCTTTAGATAGCATAAAGCATCTTCATTTTAAGGAACATTAGGCTCAAAGTCACTTTCATTTATCTCTCAGAAAACTGAGTTTCGGTGCATTTTTTTACTTGTTTGGAATATTACAGTCACAAAACTTAATTAAAATAAAACAAAGTGCTGAAATAAAGTGCTTACTCAGTCTTGAAATCGAACAAAGTTAGTCCTTTACTAAATGCAACATTTTATCTCAAAAAGCGGTTGAATCTTTTAACCTTATCTTATGTACATAGTCATTAGTTGCAATGGACATGAACATATTTTATTGCTGCTTTATAATAAAAGTGTTGCACTGTAGCACTTCATACTTTCATACAGTGTACAATATTTTTAAATGTAGAAAAAATACATATTGTTTAGCTAAACATTTTGAAGTGGTGTATATTTATGCTAGTCAATAAATTAATGAAATAATAAACAGCTTTTTAGAAAATTTCAACTATAAAAATAGTTGTAGAGAGTTGTAACAATACCACATGCAAAGCCAGCTGGTTCGGGATGCAAAATGAAGTGTAGGAGAAACCATTTGCAGAATAGTGGGAGATCACACTGGATTGTGCACCTCATTGGCTTGTTCTTATAATGTTACCAGTTGACTGAAGCAGGGGAAGAATACAGTTTCACTCCTAGCTGTTTTTACTTACATTTGATTTAGTTCTTACAAAAGCTGCATTGGGGCTTTGCAGTGCTTCCCCACAATTCCATGGATTTAGATGTAATTCCCTGTTGTGTTTTCATGTATCCCTGTTTGGTTAGGGAGAGCAGTTTTTCTTTTGCTAACACTTTGTTCATGTTCAGAATATGGACAGCTGGTTCTGTGTGTGCATTATGGCCTGAGCTTGTAAACAGCAAATTCAAAAGACTTTGGTTTGATTTTTAAGAGATCAAAAGACAGGAGCGTACTGACCCTTTTGTTTTTTTAACAAAGTCTTTTGTCAGGCAGAGATCCAAACACAAAATCCCTGTAACACCAAACACAAAAGTTTTTAATTCACAAAAAGAATTCATAATTAAAAAAAAAACCTTAATTAATAAATAAAATTGACTTAACTGCTGGAACACTTGAAGCCACACAGTTGGTAAATGGTGAAAGTATTGCCAATTTAGCAGCTTACTGATAAGAGTTTGTAGTTATTACCTGCACCGTTTATTGTATAAAACAATCAATACAAATGTGAGTCTGTGCTTTGTCCACCTTGATGTTCTTAGTTTACACTATCAAAAATCACATGTGATGATCATAAAGAAAGTATTTACATTTTCTAATAAATTGACTTACCTGTATATAGGGTATTAACAAACAGATAAGGTAATGATTCAGTGACCTTACTTGTACACAGTCTTCTCTATTTTCGACGAAATGTTAAAAGAGATGAGACAAATAAACTGAAATGCATGTTGGGAAGGGTGCTACATTTTCCAGCAGCATTTTCATTTCATTGAACATCAAATACTTTTTGTGCCTCTGTTAATGTAATTACAGTATTTATGAACTCTTTAATAAAGAGATTGTACATCACAAGGAATAAAAGTATTCACGTGGCTATCATACATTTAACTATAAAGTTCCCAGATACACATAATGTTTACCTTCTCTTTATATTCCTTCATAGGTTCATAGGGACAATTTTGTCACATGTAGAGAGTAGATGGAAATTCTTATTTGCATATTGTCATGCAATCTTGACTGTGTTTGATTGATAGCAGGTCAGAATCAATCAAGGATATCAGGAACATCTTTATTAACCTGTAAAATCAATAACACATTTTATGTGCTCCAGCGTTACTTCTTAACTGCCCTCTAACATTCAGTAACTCCTCCTAACATTCCCAGAATTCCCTGTGTAACGCTCTATGGGAACTGTATATAGTGTTTATAGGCTAAATATATATTTACATATACAGTCAAGACTCCGTTAACAACATCAAAAAATTTGTCGGAGCTTCCATAGAGATAGAATAAATGAAATCGAATAGCGTTGAAACCGTTGTAGTGGTTATATAACCGTATTAGTATTGCTACTAAAGTATTATTTTTACTGTATTTCTATAATTATTAATTTATGTGATGTATGTATCATGCTAATGTTATGTTATGTTACTGGAGGCTAGGTTAGCTTACGGCAGGTTTCAGAAGGTCAGGTGTTTATTGATGCGATACTGCAGCAAAAAAGACAAAAATGTTTTGGCTGTGCACTGTACACATAATACAAATGTAACACCTTGTATCCAAAGTCAGTGCAGCTTACATGACATCAGACATAGAGGCATGCCCCTGCCCCTTTAATATACGCCAACATGCTTAAAGAAGAAATCGACTAACAACACTCTGTTCGGAATCATATGCCAAGTTAAGCAAGACACAACTGTATATCTGTATCAATATATATTGTGGTGGATGGCCGGGATGCCCTTTTGTCACTAGATCCGGGGGAGAAGCCATGGGAGCCACGCTACGTCCCTCAGAACCTTTGTTTGTAGCCCCCCTGGGTTGCGTCGGGGCCACTTTCGTGGAACACCAGAGCTCATCTTGGCTGGGCTTCGTGGCATTTGCCTGGGGGAGCTGCATAGAGCTGCATGGCTTAATGAGCCCATCTGGGTGGGAGTGCGGCCACAACCGGAAGTGCAGCCAGAAGTAGGTCAACAAGCACCTGCAGCACTACTCAGGGCGCCAGAGTTTGGAGGAGGAGGACAAAGCTGCATGGGAGGAGTGGAGGAAGACAAAGAGTGTGATTTGGGGTGACTTTTTTTTGTGTGTGTTTTGGGGACTGTGGAGGGCCTGTGGGACGCGGGGAAGACATGCCCCACGGCTGAAGAAAAATAAATCTTTATTTTACCCGTGCCTCTGGTGCCAGGCTGTGTTGGGTCGTACCAATATCACCCTATCTATATATCTATATTACTGCATCTCCCATTTTACCGAATGCCTGTGCCTCTTGCGCCTGAGCAAACACACAGGGAGAGTCCAAAGAAATGTTGGGGCGCCAGCCGGGTTGCCCCGTTTTATCTTTTGTCCAGACCAAACAACAACAAAAGCTCTTGAAAACTATTTTGAACCTAAAGAACACAGCCTTCTTGTTTTCAACAAATCAGCAGAGAAGTTCTTGGCTTTCGAGCTCCATTCTTGGGAAAGCTCGGGTCCAGATGAGACATCTTATTCCAAGAATGTCTGGGTGTTTTAGGGCTCTGACCAGAAGGGGCAAAGTCAGTTGTCATTATTGGGCATCTTCTGATGAGAGAAGACATGATACTGTTAGCAACAGTGCCCTCTCTAGCCCTGGCAGGATATTATATACCTCTGATAAGCCTGGAAGGTTATCCTCTGATGCGTGATACTCCGTATACTTGAAGACAATTTCTAAAAAGTTTAGAACATAACAAAGTCTACTTTCTTTGTGGAGTTATAAACATTTTTCACCAAACAACTATTCACAAATATCATGCAGGGCCTTTGGTTACCCTGCCTTAGGATATGACTTTTAACCCTTGAGGAGCTTCCTGTAGAGTGTTTTCAACTCATGGGATAGCCAAACAGTTTTTTGACCATGATGATAATAATGTTGTTTTTGCGGGTGAGCCAAAATTCTTTTGTGGCTGAGGTAGACTACCTTTATTTTGTCTGGCATTTATTTCTATCAATGGCAACTGAAGGTGACTTTGCTTATGGTGTAGTACAAAACCATTTTTTAAACATATCAAATACGAATGTGGCTCATCAGTTGGACTTATGACAGCTCCTGGTATTTGCCATTCTTTTACTCCCTCAAATTAAAGAAGTACCTCCAGTCCTGATTGAAACTTGGGAAATGTCTTTTGGTTTTGGCATATGTGTGATTGCTTTTATTTTATCAGTATCATGCTTCACCCCATCTTTGTCGATAACATGCCAAAAAATCGCAGTTCACTGTTACTGAACTGGCATTCAACTTCAGCCCTGACTCCTGCATTATTTTCAAGACAGTCTCTAAATTTTTATCATGTTCTACTTGGTCTTTACCACACACTAAGATATATTATCTATGACAACCTCCGTGCTCTTGTGATCTCGCAGCATTTGCTCATTTCACATTGAAAAATCTCGAGTGCTGAGGAAACTCTGAACCGTAAATGCCTGAAGCAAAACTTGCCTCTGGGCATTATAAAGGTAGTCAATATTGTGTTCTTGAAATCAAGATGTGTGAAGAGTAGAAAAGACAGTAGCTTCTTTAAATCTCAGTGCTATATCCCTTAGTGTTGGTTAGATGAACATTTCCATGTTAACTGGTTTATTTAGGTGCTTGAGATCCACACAAATTCTAATCTTACTATTCCTTTTTACTACTGGTATATGGGATCATTCGATGGGCTCAGTTACGTGATGTATTATGCCTATTGTATACATATGTTTCAATTTTCATCATAGCGAGCAGCACTCTGCATGGTGTAGCTAAGCTGTATGGTTGTGCATTGGACTTGTTTTGTTTTAACTAGTTTGCAGCTTAGAGGACCTATTTCCCCAAAAACACAGGCACTGACATGGTCAGCTCTAATAATTAGCCCAGGGGTCTCCAACTCTAGCTGTGGAGTGCTACTATGGTTTTTATTCTAACCCTTTAATTAATTAGTGAGCAGTTTTTGCTGCTAATTAAGTTTTTTCACTTCATTTTAATTGACTTATGTTTTAGGATTCAGTCCTCTGAATTGCTTCATTTTTTTTTAAATGGCACCCAAACAGGAATGAGATGTGAAGTAAGCCAACAGATGACCAGTTAAGGAAGGGCATTAAACTCCAACCAATTTCACTTTAATTAGTTTCCTAATTAGCGGCTAATTCTTGTTGTTAAATAAACATGTTATTAATTCTGTGGCTTGTGGGTGCTCTCATTCTGACACAGCATGTGTTTCTAAAAGTGTTGATTTTCAAATTTCTAAGAACTCTGTCAAAATGTATTGTGGATCTGAGTAGATCAATATTGATGCGACCATCTCCTTTCTTCATTTGTAGATATTGTGTGATGGACACAGGTTAGCTGGTCATGTGTGTTGGCTCGTTTTATATCTCATTATTGTTTGCCTGCTAACTAAGAAAAAAAGAAATAAATAAAGGGGTCTGAGTTTTTAATAGTAAGTCACTCATTCAATTAAATTTAAAAAACTAGTCACTTATTAAAACACCCTGAACTAGTCGTATACTGGCTGTTGCGCTTCTGCTTAAGAGATTGTTAGCATACTGTCAGTCTGCTATAAAAATGCAGTGTTTGTGCTTTACTTGTTTTCTCTCAGTTTCTGCTAATAATTTCCCAACTATTTTTACTGTCCCATTTGTTGTTTTAAATAATGGGGAACGGTTTGGGATAATCTCATGCATGCCACGTAACATAAGTGTGATATCTGCCCCAGAATCTACATCTTTACTACATGTTGGGAATTTTTCTTGCCAGTGATACTCAAAATCAGTTTACTCCACACTCCAATAAGCAAAAGGGCTAGAACAGTTCATTTTGCAATACTGTTCCCTTTTAGTTCCTCTTGAGCAATTGAAAATTACAATAGTATCTGTGCAAGTGTTCATAATTAAATAAAATGTTTAATATTGTGGTCATTGAGAGGAGCTGCAGGTCCATAAGTTGAAGTGTTGAGGTATCAACCTGGTCAACACCCGATTAATTGAAACAACAGGTCAAGCAAAACATGTGCTCGATAGCAGTGAACAAATGAAGAATCAGGGTCCTAGCTTGAGGAACCTTTCTCAGCTGATGATGCCTCTCAAAGTCACGGTTGGAAGGAGCTCCGTCCTGTGGCGCACTATCTTAATGAGTGATCCATCTGGGAATTGTGGGATATGTAGCAGCAGGACTGAAAGATGGGGAGTCAATTGCCCTCACTGGATGTCTTCTTAGCACTGTGGAGAAAAACAAAAAAGTGGATAAGGTTAGCATCAGCGCCCCCTCTTGTGGTGGAAGTATGTTCCTCACAAGAGCCTGAAGAATGAGTCACTGACGCACATGCACTACATAATATTAAGGTTAAATGCTTAAGATCAGTCATTATTATATTTGCATTATTGGTTTCCAAAATACTTGAACAAAGTTAAGTTTTACACATATTTTCTAAAAAAACATTTTAGGTTTAGAAATCTACAGTATATAATACTTCATAAAAATACTGTACTTTACTGTAAAGATTTCTAATTTAAAACTGCTTCGTTTAAGTTATTTATTCCAATTTATCTCTAATCAGTGAGAAGGTTGGAAGCAAAAACCAGATCCATCCTCCCATCCAGGCCACCTGCCAACAATAAATCATAAGCTGGGCATTTGGATTTCTGTTGGTGGGCACTAGTCAATATCCACCCATTTCCCAACCCGCTGAATCCGCAGTTCTGTCTTATCAGTAAGTAAAACAGTATAGTTAAATTTCAGCCATTTTCTAATAATGATACTGCAATTTTTTTTAAATGATGACATCTCATTTAAAATTATCAATGATCCACATTAGAGACTTTGAATGTATGCACGAGCTCCTGACTAAGTTATGAACCATTATCATTTTCATTTATTCATTTCTTGCTGTCAATCAAAAATCATTTATTTAGTTCTTAGTGAATTTACAAGGACACGTGATTTTTTTATGTAAAATAGTATTTTTTTTCTCATTACTAAATCATTAATAGATGGTCTCATCAACCTAATTGAGCAGGCCTAGCCACCCAACTGATAATGATAGGTCTGCTTTAATTGATTATCCCCATGGCAATTACTTTTATTATTATTATTTTTTATTAAAAAAAAAAAACATTATTAAGATATTATGTGATATCATCTACTGCTGAATTTTGCTCTGTACTTGTAATATTACTATTGTACTATTGTATTGTATAGAGGATTACTTTTGTTCTGTTCTGTCTATTGTATTGAACTTTTTTGACACCCACTGCACACCCAGCCTACCTGAATTGCCTTTCCCAAGGTTTATTCCATTTTTTCCCCTTCAAGGTTTTTTTCCGGGAGTTTTTTCTTATCTTCTTAGAGAGTCAAGGCTGGAGGCCTGTCAAAAGACAGAGCCTGAAAAACCCCATTGCGGCACTCCTTGTGTAGTTTTGCACTAAACAAAAATAAATCACATTGTATTGTATTGTAAGATGGAGGAAATAGTTGCATGGTAAAGGATTGTTCCTGTTGAGCAAAATTAAGCAGCTGGCTATGAAAATTATGAAACATAAAGAGCCTATTCCTAATACTTGTGCAGAGAGAAGCCTGAGGCTCATACATGTCAATCAAAATAAAAGTCTGGGTGCTTGTTTAACATATAAAAAAACTTGACTTTAATTAGTTCTGTTACATAATAGAGCAAGCAGACTTTTCCAGACAAAATGAGAATATACAAAAGGAACACTGTTATAATTATACTGTTTACTGATATTATTCACTTTGAGAGCGATTAAGTGAGTGATTAATAGTAAACTGTATAATCAGCCAGTACTAAAAAAACTTGGAACAATTCCTGTCAGTCAAAAGATAACAGACAATCTCAAGAGCAAAAATGATGCAATGGCCTACTTGTGTATACAACAGATATATTGTTAGACAGATTCAATGCCTTCTTAAACAAAAATCTTTCTGATAGAGACAGGAAGAAAATAATTTGAGATGTGCTTAGTAGCTGTTGATTTTTCATTGAAGTATTAGGTACAGTCACATTTTACTTTTATGAAATATTTATTATTTTTCATTTACATTCTTGTGCACGCACCAAACTCACACACACAGTATGAGCTTCTAATATAAGGCAAACTGTAACAATGTTTCTCACAGAAATTTGAACTATCAGCAAAAGTACTTCTGGGGTTGGTCCACCTTGGAAAATTGTAGTTGTTTTCGTCTCATGACCATTTTTGTTTTGGTGTTTGTTTTTGATTTTTTGGGTTAATTCATACATATATTTAAATAGATTGCAACATTGGTTATGATGATTATTACTATTTTACATAGTGCTAATCTGCACATGACATCTTTTTTCTTTTCATTCATTGACCACTGTTAGTGTCAGTTATTATGGACCATTAGCCATTTTGTTGTACGAGGTGCGACAATTTCATTCCCAGAACGAACCTGAAAAAAACAGTGTGCATATCTGTCCACTAGTGGCTACTGTCAACTTCAAAGTAATCTGCTTCCTCAGCTATCCATTTGATTAGATGACGTTGCCATTGCTGGAAGCAAATTTATTTATATAGCACATTTAAAACAACATAGGAATGCTGCGGCCAAAGTGCTTTACAATAAAAGAAGATAAAAGAACCATACAACTAACATCCATTCATCCATTATTCAACCCACTATATCCTAACTACAGGGTCACAGGGATCTGCTGGAGCCAATCCCAGCCGACACAGGGCACAAGGCAGGAAACAAACCGCGGGCAGGAAGACAGCCCACCACAGATACAATTAACATAAATAACATACATAGAAATAAAATAAATGAACATAAATAAAATAAATAATAACTAGAAGTCAGATTACATAATCACAATGAGGAAACCATCAGTATTACTGAAGGTCATGGAAAGCAAGTGAATAGAAATGAGTCTTTAGTCTTGTTTTGAACAGTTCAACTGTAGGTGACTCCTTTATGTGACGGGGTAAAGAGTTCCACAGGTGAGGAGCAGCAGCTGCAAAGGCCCTGTCCCCCTTAGTTTTACACTTGGTACGAGGAACAACAAGAGACAACTGACCAGAAGATTTAACAACTCTAGATGGCTGGTGTAAAACATACAATTCAGATAAACAGGCAGGAGCAAGCCCATATAAAGATTTAAAAACTAGCAATAAGATTTTAAAATCAATTCAAAAACTGACAGGCAGCGAGTATAAAGAAGCTACTGTAATATTGGTGAAACAGAATCATACTTTCTTGCCCCAACCAGAAAGTGAGCGGCAGCATTCTGGACCAACTGTAACCTGCGTATCAGGGATTTGCTAATCCTAGAATACAGCGACTTGCAGTAATCAAGGCGAGAAAAGATAAAATCATGAGTAGCTTTATGAAGATCCCTAGACAATAAAAAAGGCTTGATCTTACCTAAAAGATGAAGCTGGACAAAGCAACTCTTGACTACAGAATCAGTCTGTTTCTCAAAAGAGAGGTAACTGTCAAAAATAAAAGACAGAGAAAGAGCTGAGAAATCCCAGACCAATTTGGGCTTTAGCTGATAGACCTGCTATAAGCACCTCCGTTTTATTTTGATTCAGATCAAGAAAATTATTAGCCATCCAGGATCTTAGTTCAAAAAGACAGCTGTGCACTTGAGTTCCTTTGTTACAGTACATTATAATGGATGTCAGAAGTGTCAAAACATCCTTGTCCTTTCATGGAAGTTTTTTATTTTTGGGAAAAGCCAGAAATCACAAGGGGCTAAGTCAGGTGAATAGGGTGGATGATCCAATTTGGTAATTGATTTCTTAGCTAGAAAGTTGTGAAAACTGAGTGCATCAGGGCTTGGGGTACTGGCATGATGAATGATCCACTTGACAGGCCACAGTTCAGGTCTTTTCCTTCAAACAGAATCCTTTTCAGCACTTCAACACACATTCTTGGTTAACAGTCTCTGTTTAAATGTCCGTTCCGGGAATGGAACAGTCACACCTCGTATATCACAGAACACTGTAACACTTTTCCTTTTATTATCATGTAGAAAAAGTACTTTGCTGGTGATGATTACACAGATTAGTAATCAGATCTGAAATCACTGAGATATATTGCATGACAGACAGTCCTTCCTCTATTGACTTCCTCTCTCTTCTTTCCTCTTTCATCTTGACACAACTCCACACACCCCACCAACTCATAAAATTGGTTAACTTCTGGTTCATGTTCCCTCATGGAACTTCAAACGCACAAACCAAACTGTCTTTCCACTATATACATCCAACCATTTCTCTTCCTTAGTCTCTTCTGCCCCCACTACTGACAAATATTCTCTTTTGACACCATTGCTGCCACTGACACCCATTGCTCAACTGTGTCTTCTTGGCTTGATGCTGTCTGCCCTCTCTCCTCTAGGTCTGCAAGAGAATGACACTCCTACTCATTGGTTTTTTGAAGCTCTGTGCAATCTACAGACAGAACTTAGGCTGCCAGTTGTCTACAGACAGGCTATCTCCTCCTCACTCATTTCTATAATTATACATGTCATCAACACCTCCCACAGCACATACACCTTTTCTACATTGTTCAAACAGGCCCTAATAACTAACCCTTCTCTCAAGAAGCCTGCTCTCTACATATTTGAAGTAGGTAATTACAGACCAGTCTCCTTCCTCTCCTTTCTATCCAAAACACTACAACACACAGTCTCTAAACAAATCTTTTCCCTTTCTTCAATGCTTGATTTTTACACGTCAAGCTTCAAGAATGGCCATTCCACTAAGAATATATTTACCACTAGCCAACCCGCGACGTACCATACGCTGCATAATCAGGCCGGTTTTTTAGTGATTTTTAAGCACAGGGAGAAAATTAACATTTGAAAAATCGGTAATGTAATAAATCAGCAAGAAAAGCAACATTGTAACAATGCACGGAACAAAGCAACGCACAATCGTCCGTGACTGAAAACTGACGGACCGTCCTCGCGCATTCTCCTGCCAGACGGAGGGATGGGGGTGAACGGCGTGGAGTGTGGAACGGGGGGAGAGAAGAAGGACATCCATTCAGCTCCATCCGTCATGCTAGTCTGCTGATTTCTCGTTCAGTATGCACTGCCCGCTCATGTGCCCACCTCCAACTCGTCACTTGAGTCGTTGGCTGCTTTTCTATATATAATCCACCAAGACACCCGACCACGGTAGTAGCGAGGTGGGAGGGGGGTGTTTACAAAGCGTTGGGACGCAACCAGTGGGAGCGTATGAGTCGCACTTAGTAGGAAAACCACGGTTTGCAGCCCGAATGGGGTTCAACGGCTTACCCACGCCGGGTAGACACACGCTCAATGTCATGCATAATTATTTATTGAATGCTAAACACTTCTGGAAAGACACGGTTGTCTAAAACGGGTTGGTGTGAGAATACAACAGTAAGCGAATGAAAAGATGGAACTCTGGAGAGAGCAAAATACAACACAATAGTGAACCCGCGGCATAACAAACACCGCGTGGGTCAGACGTGCATGTGGACTCTTACCACAGACGAAAGGGACTAACTGGGTGGTCGGTGAGTTTTTTAATGCCTAGAGAGCGAGGGTAGACGCCGGCCGGTGAAAAAGGAGTGTTGGTTGGCAGGAAAACGTCTTCCGTGTTCCTGCAGGAGCATCTAAGAAGAGGCATGTTTGTCGCGGATGCGAATAGCTGTATGTAGCGTGTAAAACAGTTTGTGTTATGGTGCACGCGTCGTAACCGAAAAGTCGGTTTTTAAAGACTGCTTACTTCATTGTGCTTTAACCTCAGTTGTAAAGGATTGTTTTAAGGATCCTATTGGATACCCCTCGCAAACCGTTTCACACACTGCATATGGCGATTCACCTCCGTGAGAAACATGCCTCTATGAACAGTCAACGTAGCTCGGAGGTGCATGACATGCACATGACATTAACCTGACCTGCACTGCATGTGGCCTCTACGACAGACGAATATAAATGATGCCATTTTTTCTGTTTCATCGCGTCCAAGATGGTGGGCGTGGCCCTGCGAGTTGTCGTCGTATCCAATGGTCTTGAGTTGGTGGGCGTGGCTCCTTCCTGCATGCCATAGGTGTCTCACTTGTCGGCGGCTTAGTGAATGCACGCCCCTTCCGGCGCTTTCCATGGTTGTCTTGCCTTAGTGAATTATATATATAGATTGTCAACATGTTACGGCAGGCTTGAACTATCAACATATCATCTGCCCTCAACCTGCTAGATTGCTCCTCTGCCTTTGACATAGTCAATCACCTGATCCTCCTTGCATCCTCTCTGACCTTGACATCACTAGGACTGCTCTCACTTCTTTTGAATCCTATCTCTTGGGCAGATCCTGCTATGTTTCCTGGCATGGATAGATATTAAGGGTGCAGTAGACAAGCACAGGGTTGCCACAAGAATTGGTCCTCAGCCTGATCCTTATCTCTCAATACAGCTCCTCCCTAGGTCCTATCATTGTATTCCATGGCTTTTCTTATCAGTGCTATGCTGATGATACATAGCTGTACCTGTTGTTCAATCCTAAGGACCACACAATATCTGTTAGAATCCCTGCATGTCTCACTAATATTGCAACCTGTATGAAGGAACACCATCTCCAGCTCAACCAGGCCAAGACAGACCTTCTTGTCATCCCAGGTTGTCTGTCTATTCAGCACCCCATCTCTGTCAGGCTTGGCTCATTATTACCAACACCCGCCAAGTCATATGCAACCTTGGGGTGGGAATCGCTGGCCAGGTGTCCTTCAGGGATAATGTGTCTTGGTCTTGGAGATTCACTCTATACAATATCTGTAAGATCAGACAAGAGTATTCAGCACAGCTCTAGGTCCATGCTTTGTTCTTATCATTTCTGAACTACTGCTACTCTCTGTTAGCAGGATCACTGGCATTTGTCTTCAAGCCGCTACAGATTTAAAATGCAGCAGCACATCTGGTCTCCAACTAGTCAAGATAGGCACATGTCACTCCCCTTTTCAGATCACTGCATTGGCTTCCTGTAATAGCACACGTTAACTTCAAATCCTTGATGCTTGCCTACAATGTAGTCAATGGGACACCACCTACATACCTGAGATGTCCTATATTCCTTCTCAACCACTCAAGCCTGCTAATAAATGGTATCTGGTGATGTTACCTGTGCGTGGCATCAAATCTCAGTCCAGATTCTCTTCATGTATAGCTCCAACTGGTGGAGTGAGCTTTCCACCTCTATTTGAAATTCAGTCTCCCTCAGTGACTTTAAGAAGTGTGTGAAGGCTGTTATTCAGTGATTTTCTGTCCAACTGATAGGTGTAACTAGCTCGTATTTTGTTCTCAGCTTTCCACTTGTAATGATCAAGGTTGTAACTTGTCCTGTAACACATTTTCTCAAACAGTGCCCCAAACTGGTGTTTACTTGATTATACTGACCTCTTTTCTGAGTTTTTGGATAAAACCCACTGCTAAGAAAATAAATGTAAATGTAATCTGAATGCATAACTACCTTATTTTTATCTAGCATGAAACACTTTAAAATTTTTGATATGATGACAAAAAAAACTGAGTAGCAGAGTTAAATGAAGCTGCATATTCAAAATATATTCATTCCTTGCAAGTTTGCAAACCAAAGTTTTATTTTTAAAACTGTTATTTTAATGTAACCAATATTCTGCATACTTATATAGAGTGGACACATTAAGCATGCCTATTGAAAGCCCAAGGGGAAGTAAGTCAAGCTGCCAGTTTAATAAAATACTGTAGTTTTTTTTTTTTGAACATGCGTCATGTAAAATAAATACATGCCTGACAGTTCAATTGGTGTTGGAGCAATATTAAGGTGAAGCAATGAAAATGAATTGCAGTGGGAATCTATAAAAAAAACACACATTGTGCTCTAAATCTAACATCATATGTAAAATATGCTACCAACACCTTTATATTGTACAGTCATAGCTTCTGAACAGCCTGCTTGAAACAACATTTTATTTCGATTGTGTTGCTATGATTAAAATTCTTATTTGTACAGTGTATTGCGACCATGCTGCATGGTGATTCTGCACTGTTAAATAAAGTTGATTGATTGATGGAATAACCTTTACTTTTCTCTGTTTTCTTTTCTGGTTCTTCTGTGGTGACACAGCCTGATCAAAGTCTTGTGCAGCTTCATGTGATGCTTAAAAAAAATAAAATATCCCAATTTGCCACTAGACCCACTGTGTCAAATCCTCTAAAATGAAGCCTAAAAAAATAATAAAGAACTACTTAAGAACATTTATGGTAGACTGATTGCCCAGTTGGGACTAGGCGGTTTGGGCCTGGAGCCACTACTTTTATTTCCTTCAGCTTAACTGCAGTTTTTTTTTTTCTATCTACCTGACCTTATCTTTGTATTTAGAGACTTAAACAAAGCAATTTTGTATTCAAGGACTTTACTTCTCTATACTTACCTGTGTTATGTAAGTGTGCACTATTTATTTGTCGTATTCAATTTATTCATGGATATTTTTATCTAAATATTAATTTGTTTTTTCTTTGCTTGTAACTATTTCTTTAATTCTTGTAAATCATTTTGAATGCTTTGTATGAAAATGTGCTATTAAAATAAATAATACAGTTTCTGTAATTTAAATGCCTGCAACAAGTCCATATAAACAAAATAAATGTTGACAGCCTTACTGAAAGTTTATATTTAATTGGATATCAATTTTTTGTTGTAGTGCTACCATATTACTGCTTGTGGAGCAATAATCCTATAATGGATGAGGCTGATTTGAAAGACACAACAAGAAGATTTGGGTATGAAGGTTGTGTGTAAGGACTTTGGTGTCCAAAAGACATTCATGATATTTAGCTGAACAAATCACTCAGTCTGAGGATATGCAGAAGAATTAATAGATGGCTTGACCTGTGCAGGAATATCATGAGGTGGTTATGTAACCACACACCATTTTTGACCATATATCCATAATAGGTATATGTAAATAACGTATGATTTTAAATTGATTTTATGCAGACTGTTAAACATCCAAAGTTGGTTGTGAGTGTTACCTTTGAAAGCTTGAAACACCCCTTGTCTGGAGGAGGACTGGAAATGCTGAGACACCCCTTCTGGAAATACAAGAATGCCTAATGGTAGACTTTTGGGTTCTCTAGGGCACTCCAATGAAGCTTCTGTGAACCCTGGAACACTCCTAGTAGGAATCAGTGGAGCACTGGTACAGCCCCACTAGGAGGCTCAGGAAGTAAAATGCCTGCTCTGAAAAGATTACTGAAAGCAAATCCCAGGACTCGGGAATGATCCCATGTGGGGATGCAACAGAAGACTCTGGACTGACCACTCCTGGACACGCAGCAAAATACTCTGGAATGTCCCCTCATGAAGGGGAGGCTGGAATACAAAATGCGGAAGCAGGCAAGACTGAAATAACAAAAACACAGAACAATAGAAAAGTTGTGATAACTACGACATGTTCATCCATCCCATTCATCTAGACTGTCCAAAATAACATCAAGTTGCGATTTGAAGTCCTACTCTCTACAGTACTTTATAAATTATCCCACATCTCTATGTATGGTTCTTTGTGTGAAAAAAAACTGTCTAATATTTATGTGAAATCGGCCCTTAACAAGTTTTCAACTGTGTCCCCATATTCTTGTTGTAAAATTTATTTTAAAGTAACAACTATGCTGCAAAAAATGCATATGCAAGAAATAGGCAAAAAAAATTTAAATGGAAGTAGTTTTGCTTTTATTTAGCGAAAACAAAATCTGCCAATCGGGTAAGCAAAATTTACTTGACATGACTTATTATAGTAAGCTAAAAAATAATTTTTACAAGTCCTGCATAAAGAGCCCATCTGATCTTTTTTAAAGTAACATCTTCTGTGCTTTAAAAAAAACTCTTCAAAATGTCTGTATACCTTACCCTAAAGAATTCAAAGTTATTTTTTTTACAAGTATGGCATACATTCATCTACCTCTATAAACAAATAAAGTGAAGATGTAATCATAAAAGTTAAAATGTCAATAGACGTTAAATTATGATATTGACAGCTCACAAAGAGGGTGTGAATGTGGTTATGGAGACATCTCCCTATATGTACAGGAGGGACTTAGACAATTAAGTGACACTTTGTGTTATAAGCTACTCAAGAGAGATCCTACCCCTCATATTGCTTCACTGATTAACTCTATGATTAGTTAAACTATGATGTCTAATAGCATTACAGAAAAAATGCAACATTTCTATGTAATTTACATCTTTCTATCCATGTTTTTTTATCTGTTACTTAAAATACCTAAAAATTTGGAGAATCGACCAGGTCATCCTATAGTTTCTGCTGTGAATTCTATTTTACAACCGTTAACTTGATTTATTGATTTTTATATTTCACAGTTTGTACCATTGTCATGCTCCTATGTTAAAGATTCTGCACACTTTATATGGCAGCTACAGGATACTGTGCATGAGGATGGCTTTATTTTGGCTGCCAGGGACATTACTTCACTTTATACTAATATCTATAAGGATGATGCTCTAAACATAATTCAAAGTACTTTATTACAATTTTCGGAATATGAGTGCAATCTGACTGATTTTATTGTACAACTTTTGCATATTGCTTTAGGTTGGAAGTTTTTTGTATTTAATAATAATTTTTATCATCAACATAAAGGAGTTGCAATAGGAACAGCCTTTAGCCCTAGTATAGCTAATTTATATGTGTCAGTGTTTGAAAAACAATTAATTTTTTCTATGGAGATGTGTTTTTATTTAGTGATTTGGCATCATTATATTGACCATATTTTTCTGATTTGGAAGAGTACTTCTGAAGAATTGTATTAACGTTGTATTAACAATTGTAATCCTAATCTGTCCTCTTTCACACTTAATAGCAACATCAAGACAAACTTTTTGAAGAATCCCCAAATCACAAACTCTCAGACCTTAAGTTTACTGTTCTCGAAATAGTAAAACCACACCCTCATTGGGGTAATTTTGACAACTTGTTGCTACACAGGGAAGCAGACTGGATTTTTCAGTTAAAGACCTTACACCCAGATTGGTCTCAATGAGCCATTTGAGTGGGAGTGTTTTTTGTAATATACTTTTGAATATCTACTTCCTCTTCCTTTCATTTTCGGTCAGACAGATGCAGATTTCTGTGTTATGTGAAGTGTGTGAAGTACACAAGTTTTCATTATTTCCATTTTGTAAAGTATGCTGTCTTTCTAGCTCTATTTTACTGATTTTGTATTCTTGTTGGTTTTTCTTCCATCTAGATACAAGCCCCTTAGTTGATTTTCTTTTATATTTACTTATTGATAAACTGGTGAGGTGAACTTCAAAATTTGCTAAGCAGTTTCTTTCTGAAGTGGTTATACTGTACATTTGTGATATTTATTGTATGGTTATTTTTATTGTTCATACAGCTTCATTTTTGGTCAATGATGGATGATCATGGAGAAGAGGTTCCTCCTAGAAATGTGTTGGCTAGATTTACACCTTGCATCACATCAGCAGGTTCTGAATCCAGTGACACTTCTTATGTTATGCCTGTCTAGGCTTCATGTATTGTATGTATTGTAACTACTGGTAGGTAAGGTAGGATCAAGCCTGAGTCAAATGTGTACGAAAATAAATTATAAATAAATAATATATAACTAAATCAGTAGTACAAAGGGACAAGAGATAGTTTAAATTCAATTCAGTTTGTGGGTATTATAAAATAACCGCCCACAGACTATGCACTAATACTCTATATAGGTCAACATTTAACATAACTAACAGAATACTTCTGTCAACTTAATCTATACTAATAAAAGGCAAAGCCCTCACTGACTGATTGACTCACTCACTCACTGACTCACTTATCACTAATTCTCCAACTTCCCGTGTAGGTAGAAGGCTGAAATTTGGCAGGCTCATTCCTTACAGATTACTTACAAAAATTGGGCAGGTTTCATTTTGAAATTCTACGCGTAATGGTCATAACTGGAACCTATTTTTTTGTCCATATACTATAATAGACTGCAGGGTGATGGCTGTGGGAGTTCCGTCTCACGTCATCACACCTCCCACGTAATTGAGTGCCTGCCCATATAAGGTAAAGTAAACACTTTTAATTTTTTACTCCTTTCCCTGAGCTATAGCCTAGACAACTGCAAACACGGGATCTTATTTCTAGACTGTGGAAAACTAATATTAAAGCGCTTCGCACTTTCTTTTGCACGTATACGATTATGAGGTCATCAGGTCGGATTATGAAGACACGCACAGGAGTGGAGGACCGACAGTGCCATCCCGGCCAGTTAATAGCAAGGCCGTCTCTCCAGTCTACACGAGACCCGCCGCGACGCTTCCCAAAAGGCGCTCATTTCGTCAGCGAAGACGTCTCTCTACACTATATAAAAAAAAGGCAAGTTTCCTTTCTTTACACCTTTTTTCCTTTTATCCCAAACAAAAGCCTTTCTCTCTTAACACTGCAGAGGACACAAAACTAATTTTCTTTAATTGCTGGTAATGCCGGTAAGGCACATTACCACAGGCAGAAATTTGGACGTTCACATAGAAAATGTAATTTCTATACCACAGCCGTCGTGTAGCGCCTTTCAAAAGGGATCTACTACTGAGAGATGATCCATATACATTTTAGCTACTTACCTGTTGTGTTATACCGTCTTTAAAATGTAGTTTACCCGAAACCACTCCAGTAGTGCTCAATGTATGTTTACTTCTTAAAACGTTAATGTTTTACTGTTTAATAACTTATAAACTACATTTTATTTTTTCTCCCTTGCACTCAGTGACCAAAGCCAATGGATAATCAGCTATATATATATATATATATTTATATAAATATACACACATACATATAGGCACATACATATATATATATATATACCTGTGTGTACAGTACAGGCCAAAAGTTTGGACACACCTCCTCATCCAATGTGTTTTCTTTATTTTCATGACCATTTACATTGGTAGATTCTCACTGAAGGCATCAAAACTACTTGGTCAAATAGCCCTTACACAGCCTGGAGGTGTGTTTGGGGTCATTGTCCTGTTGAAAAATAAATGATCGTCCAACTAACCTGACTTCTGCACAACACAACTGCTGGTCCCAACCCCATTGATAAAGCAAGAAATTCCACTAAATAACCCTGATAAGGCACACCTGTGAAGTGAAAACCATTTCAGGTGACTACCTGTTGAAGCTCATCGAGAGAATGCCAAGAGTGTGCAAAGCAGTAATCAGAGCAAAGGGTGGCTATTTTGAAGAAACTAGAATATAAAACATGTTTTCAGTTATTTCACCTTTTTTTGTTAAGTACATAACTCCACATGTGTTCATTCAAAGTTTTGATGCCTTCAGTGAGAATCTACCAATGTAAATGGTCATGAAAATAAAGAAAACACATTGAATGAGGAGGTGTGTCCAAACTTTTGGCCTGTACTGTATATATATATACACACTTATCTACATTATATGTACACACATACATACATACACACACACACATATATATATATTTGTATGTGTGTGTATATATAATGTAGATATGTATATATATATAATGTAGATTGGTGTGTATATATATATATATGTATATATATATGTATATGTGTATATATGTATATGTAGACTCAAACTGATTATGACAGCAGCAATCCAAGCTGTGAGAAAACACTAAAAAGGAGGTGTGTCAGACGTCGCGTTACTTTTTCTGATGCAGCTAGACGAAAACAACTTAACAACAAGTTAATAGACACACTGTCGCTAAATACTCGCAGTCAAATCCACAACTTAATAGAGGCGCTGCCGCTAAATACTCGCATAGCAATTTGAGTAGTGAACACTTTGATGAATGAAACCTCTTATCTTTACAATGGTTGACAAACACGGAATGTAACTTGAACACAACACGTTCTCCAAATATGAACCTGATTGAAAGAAATAATGATAATAAAATCCTTGATGACAGCAACACTCATAACAGTGACAAAACAATTACTTTGACAATCATGTTACGTTATTTTTAAAATGTTTCCTTTTCTTTTTCATAACTTCTTTAACACACTACTTCTCCACTGCGAATCGCAGATATTTTGCTAGTATAACCTAAATGGCTCTTACATAAATTTTCTTTTGAGAATTATTATAAAGAACAAGGGCTGATAGTTTTCAGTTGGCTCACAATGTTTTAAATTTTTTTCTGTTTCTATTATTTGCTCTTGATTTTTATTATAATGTTTTTGTTTGCTTTTGTACAGTAATTACAATATTTTCTTGTATATTCCATTGGAATATGTACAATGGTTTCCTCCCACAGTCCAAACACATGCAGGTTAGGTGTATTGGTGATTCTAAATTGTCCCTAGTGTGGGTATGTGTGTGTGTGTGCCCTGCAGTGGGCTGGCACCCAGCCTTGGGTTTGTTTCCTGCCTTGCACCCTGTGTTGGCTGGAATAGGCTCCAGCAGACCACCGTGACCCCGTAGTTAAGATATAGAGGGTTAGATAATGGATGGATGGATATGTACAATGTATATTTTGTTGTGTTTGAAAATTTTGTTGTATTACATGGGGGATATTGAATTTGGGTTTATAACTAGTTTGTGGGAACATTCTATTTTTCTATATGCTGATTGCACTGTGTTTTACTTTTTGTAACACGTTTTTCTTTTATGCACTATACTTTATTCTACAATAACTGCCTTTACTTATTTAAAATTTAGAGAGGGAGTGGAATCATATACTTTGATACTTTTTTCCTTTTTCCTTTATATACATTTAAAATACATAGAAACTTATTTTAGGTTCTGTTTGCTTTATCTCTTGGTTTATATTTGAAAGTGCATTATTCATATCAATTTATAGTATAAAGCATATTATTATCTTAGAAATCTTGGTTGTTTACAGTACCCATTATATTAAACATTGACACCCTTACCTTTTAAAAAAATAATTTATGTTTTTCTTTCATATTTACAATTTTCTGCAAAATAACAGTGTACAGACAGTACAGGCTCTTTATTTTGAAGTTATTATGTAAAAAATAATTACTTTATATTAATGAATGTTATTTTGGATAGTGCAGAAGAATGCTATATATTGCTTAGTAAAATAAAAAAAATCATTTTTTGTTTTTTAACATGTAATACACAAAATCAGTTTTGCTATTCAGAGAGAGCACGACAACATCAAGCTGAGAATTAAAGGAACCAAGACTGTCAATTTCTACTACACTATTTGGCAGTTTCAACAAAGCATTAATAATTCTTAAGGCAAAAACATTTTTAAAGCTTTGTGCAAAATTGATCTCTAGGTTCATTTATCTATGAAAGCTTTTTGGCTTGGATAACTTCTATCACAAGTGTCAAGAAATTCTCAATGTATATATATATATGTATTGATTATTAAGTAAAAAAATAAATCCCACTATATTCATGCACAGAGACAGCTGCCATCACAGAAAGCTTAGCAGGTAACTAGACGTCTCTATTCCATCGCTACAAACCTCTGTAAATATCCAGCCAACCATCCTTAGTGCTATAGGAAGCTGAATAATATCCCAATAATAAAAGGAAAAAGGCAGAAGCCAAGTTTGAGCAGATCAGTAGCTCATCACAGAGCACACCTATCTTCCAATCACAGTCTGCTAAATTTAAAAGAAAACACTAAAATCCATTAAGCAAGTAACATGCATAAAAGGTAAGTTTCCACCAATTTTGACATCAGAATGTAAAGTTAAGAGTGACTCCTCACTCAATAGGAACTTAAAATGTATAGAAATTTTAAACTCATGCATAAAATATAACACTAAACCATAAATAGTAAGATAAATATAGGCAACAAATACTTTTACTTGGCTCCCCTTGGCCCCTTACTTAATAAAATAGGACAAGAAAATAGGTAAATAAGCATTTACTGTATATCCTTCACTATTTTTGCCATATGATTCCTTTATTGTGACTCACAAAAATTCTCCCTAATCTCCCAGTACCTAAAAACTTTTAAATACCATATAGTAACAACAACAACATTTATTTATATAGCACATTTTCATGCAAATAATGTACCTCAAATTGCTTTACATGATGAAGAAAGAGAAAAAACACAAAATAAATAAGAATTTAAATTAGGGAACACTAATCAACATAGAATAAAAATAAGGTCTGCTGGCCAGGGAGGACAGAAAAAACAAACAAAAAAAAAAACTCCAGATGGCTGAAGAAAAAAAATAAAATCTGCAGGGGTTCCAGGCCACAAGACCACCCAGCCCCCTCTAGGCATTCTATCTAAAAAAAATGACCTCAATCAGTCCTCATTGTATTCAGGTTTCTCATAGAAGAATTTGATGATGATGGCCATGTGGACTTCTGGCCTTTAATCCATCAATGCAAGCAAATAATGGTGTTTTGATCAGGTGGTGGTGTGCATTTTGCCACCACAGAAATCCGGAAAAAGAACAGAAGTAAAAGTAGGGGTTAGTACGTATTTTGGAGCCACCCTGAATAGTAATGACAATTAATTGAATATACAGAGCATCAGGATTAAACTAAGATGAAGCTATGAGAAAGCATGTTAAAGTAATGTGTTTTTTAGCAGTGTTTTAAAGTGCTCCACTCTATTGGCCTGGCAAATTTCTATAGGTAAGCTATTCCAGATTTTAGGTGCATAACAGCAGAAGGCCGCATCACCACTTCTTTTAAGTTTAGCTCTTGGAATTCTAAGCAGACACTCATTTGAAGATCTAAGGTTATGATTTGGAGTGTATGGTGTAAGACATTCTGAAATATAAGATGGAGCAAGATTATTTAAAGCTTTATAAACCACTAGCAGAATACCCGCGCTTTGCAGCGGAGAAGTAGTGTGTTAAAGAAGTTATGAAAAAGAAAAGGAAAAATTTTAAAAATAACGTAACATGATTTTTAATGTAATTGTTTTGTCATTGATATGAGTGTTGTTGTCATATCTATATATATATATATATATATATACATACACTCACCTAAAGGATTATTAGGAACACCATACTGTGGCCCCGGCCGCTGGAGCCCCCGGGACGCCAGGAGGACATGAGGAGGGCTTGTGCCTCCTCCAGACCGCGAGGGGCGTCCGTCCTGGTTCTGTTGGGGGCCACGGGTTGAGGGCATGGAAGCCCTTCCTGTAGGGGCCCGTGGTCACCGCCAGGCGGCGCCCGATGCCGGTTTGTCCCGCGACGGTCGCGGCTGGGGCTGGAGCCCGGCCGGGACGCCTTGGAGGACAAGAGGAGGGCCAGTGCCTCCTCCAGACAGAGTGGGGGCGTCCGTCCCTGTTAAGCAGGGGCCTCGGGTACAGGGCATGGAAGCCCAGCCCTGTAGGGACCCGTGGCCACCGCCAGGCGGCGCCCTGTGCCTAATTATCCGGGAGCCCGGCACTTCCGCCACACCAGGAAGTGCCGGGGAAGACTTTATGTGGCGCCGGAGAGCTGCCAGGAAGGCACCCAGCACTTCCGCCACGCTGGGCGTGGCCAAGGAACAGGTGCCGGAAACACCTGGGGCTCATCCGGGAGCCTTATTTAGGCCGCCTCCTCCAGTCAGGAGTGGAAGTCGGGAGGAAGCAGACGGACCTGGAGAGAGGACGGAGGCGCCAGGAAGGCACAAAAGACTGTGGGCCTGGACTTTGGGAGATCGGTGCGAGAAGGCACTGGGGTGCACGTGAGCACAAACTTTGTAAATAATACTGTAAATAAATGGTGTGTGGTGACAATATGATGTCCGCCTGTCTGTGCCGGGGCCAGCGCTCACAATACTAATACGGTGTTTGACCCCCTTTCGCCTTCAGAACTGCCTTAATTCTACGTGGCATTGATTCAACAAGGTGCTAAAAGCATTCTTTAGAAATGTTGGCCCATATTGATAGGATAGCATCTTGCAGTTGATGGAGATTTGTTGGATGCACATCCAGGGCACGAAGCTCCCGTTCCACCACATCCCAAAGATGCTCTATTGGGTTGAGATCTGGTGACTGTGGGGGCCATTTTAGTACAGTGAACTCATTGTCATGTTCAAGAAACCAATTTGAAATGATTCGAGCTTTGTGACATGATGCATTATCATGCTGGAAGTGGCCATCAGAGGATGGGTACATGGTGGTCATGAAGGGATGGACATGGTCAGAAACAATGCTCAGGTAGCCCGTGGCATTTAAACGATGCCCAATTGGCACTAAGGGGCCTAAAGTGTGCCAAGAAAACATCCCCCACACCATTACACCACCACCACCAGCCTGCACGGTGGTAACAAGGCATGATGGATCCATGTTCTCATTCTGTTTACGCCAAATTCTGACTCTACCATTTGAATGTCTCAACAGAAATCGAGACTCATCAGACCAGGCAACATTTTTCCAGTCTTCAACTGTCCAATTTTGGTGAGCTCGTGCAAATTGTAGCCTCTTTTTCCTATTTGTAGTGGAGATGAGTGGTACCCGGTGGGATCTTCTGCTGTTGTAGCCCATCCGCCTCAAGGTTGTGCATGTTGTGGCTTCACAAATGTTTTGCTACATACCTCGGTTGTAACGAGTGGTTATTTCAGTCAAAGTTGCTCTTCTATCAGCTTGAATCAGTCGGCCCATTCTCCTCTGACCTCTAGCATTAATAAGGCATTTTTTGCCCACAGGACTGCCGCATACTGGATGTTTTTCCCTTTTCACACCATTCTTTGTAAACCCTAGAAATGGCTGCACGTGAAAATCCCAGTAACTGAGCAGATTTTGAAATACTCAGACCGGCCCGTCTGGCACCAACAACCATGCCATGCTCAAAATTGCTTAAATCACCTTTCTTTCCCATTCTGACATTCAGTTTGGAGTTCAAGATATTGTCTTGACCAGGACCACACCCCTAAATGCATTGAAGCAACTGCCATGTGATTGGTTGATTAGATAATTGCATTAATGAGAAATTGAACAGGTGTTCCTAATAATCCTTTAGGTGAGTGTATATATGTTTATATGTGTGTGTGTGTATATATATATATATATATATATATATACATATATATATATATGACAGCAACACTCATCACTCACAATCATGTTACGTTATTTTCAAAATGTTTCCTTTTCTTTTCATTCCTTCTTTAACACACGACTTCTCAGCTGCAAAGCACGGTATTTTGCTATATATATATATATATATATATATATATATATACAGTATATATATATATATATATATATATATATGCCAGCAACACTCATGACAATGACAAAACAATTACATTGTCAATCATGTCACGTTATTATTAAAATGTTTCCTTTTCTTTTTCATTACTTCTTTAACACACTACTTCTCCGCTGCGAAGCGCGGGTATTTTGTTAGTATTGAATATACTGAAATAGTTTTACTGTCAAATAATCAAAGCAATACGCGGCACGTGTTTCGCCCTAATTCTGGGCTCATCAGGCGTACACACTCACTGCACCCCGTCTCGGGAATCGAACCTCGGACGTCAGTGTTGCACCACGGCATGTGTTTCGTTTATTTGACAGTATGTACAGTAGATCGGGGTGTATATATATATATATATATATATATACTCCTGTAGGCACAATAAATGCCTTTATTTTATAGACAAACCAGGGATGAACAACTTCCTTTCTACTGCACCCACAGCCGCGACACACATAAAAAATATCAATAATAACTCATAAACGTGCAATATCTTTTAGGAAAATCGCAACATTTTACTCACCAAAAATTCGGATCATCTGTAAACAAAATCCATTGTCCTGTCTTTCCTCAAAAACAGTTCAATTACTCTGTCGTACAGATTATCGGAGCACTTCAGTTCCATCAAAACCTCACTTTCTATCCCCATTGAAGCTAATGGTGAAAGGCGAACCCGCCCTATGGTATTCCTGGCATAAGTCTGAATTCGCTTTAGGGCTGAAAATGTCCGCTCGACAGAAGCAGTGTACACGGGAATGCTCACCGCCAAATATACCAATGTGAACAGCCGTGCCATGCTCTCATTCAGATTTTTCTGATGAAGGAAGTCAAGGAGATCACTGGGAGATTTTCCTGCAAAATCATCCATAGAATACATTACTGTCAGTTCCGTTTTTAGCCGAGACAGATCCAAAAGCGCTCCGTGGCTGTTGTTTTGAAGTGTAGAAGGCTGCATGCGTGAAATTTTTCTTGTATTCCCAAAAGTTTTGGGGCTTGAGGAGCGTGACAAACATCAGGTTTTCATGGTTTTGAAATCTGGTCAGTGTCTGGCAAATAATATTGTCCAGAATCCTGCCATGGAGTTGTCCGTAGTTCACGCGACAATCTTTCGCTCGGAGCATTTATGGTGCGTTCAATAGCGTCGTAGGCTTCCTCATATCAGCTTCTATCCAATCAATGGGTCTGAATACAGTGACGTTGCCGTACGCCTGCTAAAGGGCCCTACTGACACCAACTCAAAATCTGATTGATTGAAGTCCGTCCTTTCTCCTTGCTTTGCGGTTCTTTACTGTTTTATTGTTCGTTTATTACGATTGTTATAGGTATTATGTAGTTATTTTAGACTTAGTTTACTGTTCAGATACCCATTTCCTTTATTTAATCCGTGGGCTCTCCAATATTTTTTTGTTCCTTTATTACGATTATAGTTATTTATTGATTCCCTTCTTTGGCTGACTGCCTGCCCATATAAGGCGCTCCGCTGTTTTTTTGTGAGGCAGCCTTTACACAGCTTCTCCGCTGTTTTATTCTCCTTGCTTCGCGGTTCTGTACTGTATTATTGTTCGTTTATTACGATTGTTATAGTTATTGTGTAGCAATTTTAGACTTAGTTTACTGTTCAAGTACCCATTTCCTTTATTTAATTCACGGGTTCTCCACTATTTTTTTGTTCCTTTATTACGATTATAGTTATTTATTGATTCCCTTCTTTGGCTGACTGCCTGCCCATATAAGGCGCTCCGCTGTTTTTTTGTGAAGCAGCGTTTAAACAGCTTCTCCACTGTTTTATAAACAGACGCCATATAAGGTCGTCGTTTTTCCTTGCTTCGCCAACTAAGCAGCCTTTTTATTTAATCCACGGGATCTTCACCGTTTTATTGTTGGGGGCTCTTCCTTCTTTTCTATTTACTGCTGTCATAGTCAGTTCACGTGATTACGTGGGAGGCATGATGATGTCATACGCAGCTCCGTCCCCCACGGCCATCGAGCTAATGTCCATTACAGTATATGGAGAAAAATAGGTTCCAGTTATGACCATTACGCGTACAATTTCGAAATGAAACCTGCCCAACTTTTGTAAGTAAGCTGTAAGGAATGAGCCTGCCAAATTTCAGCCTTCTAACTATGCAGGAAATTGGAGAATTAGTGATGAGTGAGTGAATCAGTGAGTGAGTGAGTGAGGGCTTTGCCTTTTATTAGTATAGATAAGTCAATTCTAAATGACACAGGTAACCAATGTAGTGACATCAAAACTGGCGAAATGTACTGGGATTTTCTTTTCCTAGTTAAGAATCTAGCAGCTGCATTCTGCACTAGTTGTAATCGATTGATGTCTTTTTTGGGTAGTCCTGAGAGGAGTGCGTTACAGTAATCTAGCCGACTTAAAACAAAAGTGTGAACTAATTTTTTCAGCATCTTGCAATGTTATAAGAGGTCTAACTTTTGCTATATTTCTTAAGTGAAAAAATGTTGTCCTAGTAATAAAATTAATATGTGATTTAAAATTCAGGATCAGAGTCAATAGTTACCCCTAAATTCTTTACCTCCATCTTGACTTTTAATCCTAATTCATCAAGTTTACAGTGGTACCTTTATATACGTCTGCTTTGGAATAAGTCCAACTTGGTGTAAGTCCTGTTTGGACGTGAAAAATTTTGCTTGGTATACGACCTTTTTTTGGAATACGACTCACATACTAGAATACCCACACGTTACCCTTGTTTACCTCTCTCGAGATAAAGCCACGACTAATCATGAGCGTCAGTACTCCAGTTGCTAGCATTTAGTGAACAACTCGCGCGCTACCCTTGTTAACCTCTCTCAAGACAAAGCCACGACTGCTCACGAGCGTCAGTATGCGCTATAACTCTCTGTGAATTTTCACGTAAATTTTGTGTTTTTTCATGTAAATTTGAACTGATTGTTGAAAAGTATGAAGGTGGCATGCGTATCCGGGACTTGGCTGCTGCATACCATATGCCGAGAATGACGGTTTCTACGATTGTGAAAAACAAAGACGTTATTAAAAAGTAAAGTGAGGTTACATTTTCATTTATTTCATCTAATTGCTTTTGTATTGATGTATTTTAGTATTAAGCAGTGTTTAAATTATTTTATACAACCCCATTAATGTATAATATGCCATTAACAATAGGATTTTTTTTCATGGGAACGGATTAATCATTTTCCCTTTATTTCTTATGGGAAAAATGTGTTTGGTATACGTCCTATTTGGTATAAGTCCAAGGATCTGGAACGGATTAAGGATGTATACCGAGGTCCCACTGTATTTCTAATAACCTCATTATATCCATTATTGCCAATTGCTAAAATTTCTGTTTTCTCCTTATTTAGTTTGAGAAAATTACTACTCATCCATTCAGAAACACAAGTAAGACATTGTGTCAGTGAATCAAGACAGTCGGGGTCGTCAGGTGCTATTGATAAAAACAGTTGTACGTCATCAGCATATATGTGGTTGCTCATGTTATGCCCCGAGATAGTCTAAACTAATAACAACAACATTTATTTATATAGCACATTTTCATACAAATAATGTAGCTGTGATTTACATAATGAAGAAAAGAGAAATAAAAGATAAAGTAAGAATTAGAATAAGACAACACTAATTAACATAGAATAAGAGTAAGGTCCGATGGCCAGGGAGGACAGAAAAAAAAAAAACTCCAGACGGAGAGGAAAAATAAAATCTGCAGGGATTCCAAGCCACGAGACCCCCCAGCCCCCTCTGGGCATTCTACCTAACATAAATGAAACAGTCCTCTTTGTATTTAGGGTTATCTTGGAAGGAATTGATGATGATGGTCATGCAGTCTTCTGGCTTTTAATCCATCAATGTAGGAACATCACGGTGCTTTGATTAGGTGGTGATGGCGCAGATCACCACCACAGAAAACCGGGAAAAGAAACAGAAGAGAGAGTAGGGGTTAGTACGGATTTTAGAGCCACCATGAATAGTTATTATAATGAATTGAATATATAGAGTATCAGGATTAAATGAAGGTAAAGTTATCAGAAAGCCATGTTAAAGTAATGAGTTTTTAGCAGTTTTTTAAAGTTCTCCACTGTATTAGCCTGGCGAATTCCTATTGGCAGGCTATTCCAGATTTTAGGTGTATAACAGCAGAAGGCTGCCTCACCACTTCTTTTAAGTTTTGCTCTTGGAATTCTAAGCAGAAACTCATTTGAGGATTTAAGGTTACAATTTGGAATATAAGGTGTCAGACATTCCGATATATAAGATGGAGCAAAATTATTTATGGCTTTGTAAACCATAAGCAGTATTTTAAAGTCAATTCTGAATGACACAGGTTACCAGCGTAGTGGCATCAAAACTGGAGAAATGTGCTTGGATTTTCTTTTCCTAGTTAGGATTCTAGCAGCTGCATTCTGCACTAGTTGCAAATGATTTATGTCATTTTTGGGTAGTCCTGAGAGGAGTGCGTTACAGTAATTTAGACGACTAAAAACAAAAGCATGAACTAATTTCTCAGCATCTTTCAATGATATAAGAGATGTAAAATTTGCTATGTTTCTTAAGTGAAAAAATGCTGTCCTAGTGGTCTGATTAATATGTGATTTAAAATTCAGGTTACAGTCAACAGTTACCCCTGTTCTTTACCTCCATCTTGACTTTTAATCCTAATGCATCAAGTTTATTTCTAATAATCTCACTGTCTCCATTATTGCCAATCACTAAAACTTCTGTTTTCTCTTTATTTAACTTGAGAAAATTACTATTCATCCAATTAGAAACACAAGTAAGACATTGTGTTAGTGAATTAGCAATGTCTGGGACCTCGGGTGCAATTGATAAAAACAGCTGTGTGTCATCAGAATAGCTGAGGAAACTCACATTGTGCCTCGAGATAATCTGACCTAAAAGAAGCATGTAAATTGAAAAGAGCAGCGGACCCAGGATAGAGCCTTGTGGAAGACCATATAGAATATCATGTGTCTTTGAGTTATAATTACCACAACTAACAAATAATTTTCTACCTGCCAGGTAGGATTCAAACCAATTTAAGACACTGCCAGAGAGGCCCACCCATTGACTAAGGAGATTTCTAAGAATATTGTGATCAATGGTGTCAAATGCGGTACTCAGATCTAAGAGGATGAGAACAGATAAACGGTTTCTGTCTGCATTTACCAACAAGTCATTTACTACTTTAATGAGTGCAGTTTCTGTATTGTGAGTAGATATAAAGTATTCAGAGTAAGCTAAACAAAAGGACAAATTGTACATTTGTTTCTGTATTAGAGCAGCAGTTATAGTTAATTTTACTATGAAATGCATTTTCACATGTTATTATTTTTTTGATACTCCTGTACCATGGTTATATGTCGTTTTATTAGGAGTCGTTTCATTATACCAGTGTAGGCTAGTGATCTTCTCGCAGTTCTCTTGGAAGTTGGCTAAAGAACTTAGTGAGAAACTAATTAGAAGAACTTGCATGTTTCTGTTACCATACGTTTATTGAAAACAAACCGAAACATATAAATAGTAGTTCCCTGATGGATATTAACTGTTCAGATCCATACTTATTCATGTGTTGTGACAGGCTTTGGCCCCACATGATCCTGTGGTGAAGTGAGAGTGTCTGAAAAATAAGCAACTGATGAATGAACATAATAGTTTTTGTTGTTTTTTGTTTTGTTTCAGGCTCATGCTTCAGTAAATATGCTATATCTTAATCATGTGATGATGTGGTAACGCAATAATTCTCACATTAACCCTAATCTATTTAAAGGAAACCCTTTATGTAAAAATCAAATGCCATCTCCAATGACTTTAAGCTAAAAGATTAAATATTTGTAAAATGAGACATGTGAGTATGATTTTTTTTAGTACATGAAATAATATTTTGTACAGTGGCATTCAAACTTAAATAGTCATAACAGTACCCAAGAGCCAAGGCTAGTAACTTCAGCTTTAAATCTTGTTCTTTAGGTTTTGCAAATTTAAGTAGAAGTTAATGAGTGGTGAAGTTATTACAAGGAAAATGTACTAAATTTAACAAAACTATTTAACACTTGGGTAAAAAAAGATAATGCAATGTTCTTTAAAGGAAATTAGATGATTTTGAAAAAATGTAATTATTTACAAATTGTATGTATTTATAGAATGAAGTAATATATGACCCAAAGGCAATCTTTGTAGATGATGAGTTGACCATCTCTATATCCGTATATAGTATTTTCTATAAAACTGATTGAAAATATATTTATATTTGTAACACAAACTTTCTGAACCTGATTAATCCAGTTTTGGACTTGGATTAAACAACAAAACAGGTGTGGAATTCAAGCTCAGGGCGTTACATCCATGAGGCAGAGTATTATTTGAGATATTTCTATTTGGTGTGGTTTGAAAAATGAATGAAATGTTCTTGCCTCAGATTTGCCCACTTATGAGTAAATGTGTGTCCTTTTCAACGCTCTGCTAAACTGTTATCTTTCTGCATGACATCTCTTAATATGAGAGTTGTTAGCACTACTGTTTCATAGTCCAAGAATTCCATACTCAATTCTTTGCGCTGTCTTTTCAGAATTTGCATACTCACAGTCTATGCAGGGTGTGTATCAGTTTCATCTCATATCCCAAAAATGTGTGTGATGCCTTAGTCGATAATGCTAAAGTGCGTGCCCCTTGATGGACTGCGGCTCCATATTCCCATTACCTGAGCAAGTTTGGATATGAAAATGGTGAAGGTGTACAAATAAGAAATGGTCAAAATGCATAAATTAGAATTCTGTCATATTTTTTTGTAAAAAAAATTTGTAATGGTCTTCTTTAGTGCTATTGTCAATTTTATATAAAATGCAGGAAAACATTCAGCAGATTTTTTAAATTCAATCAGCAATAAAACCTGCTTTAAATACACTTGCAAACAAATCTTTCTGTTATAACATTATTATGCTATACAAACAATACCTCATGACATACATGTTCAGAGTATAATATCCAACCTTATACTGTCTAGAAAGAGGTAAAACTAATATAGACAGGAATTTCACAACATTTTTCTATATGTTCATTTGAAATAAGACACTGTTTTTTACATTATGACTAATGTACAAAAGGTTATGTATTGTCAATAGTCATTAAGAAAAAGAAAAATTTCAAACCAACATAATATATACAACAAATCACAATCCATAACCAAAGCAAAATGCCCACAGTGTTCATTTTTCTCATCTCTACTGCCACTGAGACTCTGTAATAAAACAATCAATCACTGTTCCTTTCTTAGCAGCTTGACAAAAAATAAACCTCAGGGCCTACAAGTATAATAAAACCTGTAGGCTTCAACTGCAGGTGCACGTGGACACACACACACATACTCACATAATCCATGTACTTTGTGCAAACAAGATGGTGAAAATGAAGAAATCACAAACTTTTATTTTAAATGATCTGATAATATGAATGTGAGCTATTTAAGAGAAACATGCCAGAAACTAGGCAAGGTACTGAGCATGTTAAATTATGTAATTGTTTTTAAAAAATTAACTTTGTTTCATTTAGTTTTCCAAAATTGCTCATACTGAGTAGCAATTACATACAGTACTGTATACAGATATTTTATATTTGAAAACCAAATATCATTTTAAAATTAAGTGGTTTCAGCATGTAAAATGTGTTATATAAATAAAATGTATTATTATTATTGGTATTATTATAATTGAGTGTTTATAAGTGCAATATAAGGGATGGTCAATAAAAAATGAAACTGCAACCTTTCTTCTACTATCATGCAAAACTACATGTTGTCACAATTTCATTAAAATAAAAACTGTTGCTTTTGTTGATTTTTGAACCAATAATAAGGCTAAACCAGCAGAGTGGAGGATGACACACCCAAAAACACTTATTGTCTTGGCTGGACCAATGACAAAGGTTGCAATTCTGTTGGATCTTCTATTTTTAACAAGAACCAAACCTGGAAACTGCTAAGATAGATACCACAAAGTCAAAAACATAAGCACTACCATAACAAATAAATTAGACTTTTAAAGCTTGTGAAGAAAAGGTTTTAAAACAAAAAGAAAAAGTTTTTAACACTTTTTGTTATTTAGGCCCTAATTATTTTGGCTGTATCCTCAAACTTAGGAAACAAGCAAAAACAAATCAGTGAATTTGTATTTTTGCTTTTGACATCTTATTTATGTTGGAAAACAAACTTACAAAGCAACAGAAGTACAGGTCCAAGTTCTGACTTGAAATGATTGAACTGTTTACTTTTATGCATAATTTCATTTATTACATCTGTGACATCTTGTGTCATGGGTTATTTAATAATGGAGGCAACTGAAAATTGTTGAGGGAGCTGATTAATACGTAACAATCTGCACTGACGGAAATGATGGCCGGGCAAGTTCTGATCAGCTCTTGGTTATTAAAAGCAGTTGAGGCACTGAAGATGGGGGCAGTGAATGGCAGGAGAATGCAATGAGGTTGGAAACTTGAGTGCAATTTGAGTAGCAAGGAACTAGTCAGAAGTAGTGATGCTGGGGAAAAGCCAATATTCAAATCTGTTGATCTGTTTTTATGTAGTAGAGAAGGCGGAATAGTTTTCCTGAAGGGATGTCCTCGGTGAAAAGATGGAAGAGACAGCGCTGTCTGCTTGTCAGAGAACCTTTGTGGTGTGCAGGCTTAAGGCGACGATTGCAGTAGAGCAAGTTGGCAGAGTCTTTTCCTGATAAAGGACGATAATGCCAGGGGTGTGGTGAATGTTAATGTGTGCAAACATTGCCAATGCATGTGCCTAGCGGACCTGGAATTACACTGCACTTTAATTGAGATCTTCTGTGCTGTGTCTGATTTTTTTTTTAATCTACAATCAATATTTATGATTTTATCCAGAACTATTTATTTAGTTTTTACACCTTGCACTTGGGTCTTCAATAAAAAATTACAGTTTTTTTTAAACACTAAGAAAGTGCCAAGATCTCTTGACTTACTAGTATTTCTTCCTCGATCAACAAACTACAAAATGCCCTGACAAGGGACAATGCCATGGGCTGCTGAAACTGGGCATCACAATGTCCCATGCACTGAGTCTATAAGAATGGCCACTTTAACACAGCAATAGCATTAACAAAGTATGGTAAAATGATGTCATTGACATGTAACATCACTAAAAGCAAAAAGAAAATTAAACAGAAGCTAAGGCAATCTCTAGAGAAGAGGCATAAAACTGCACAAAAACAAATCCAAACACCACAGAACTAGACATGAAACACTCTTCTAAAGCACAGTCTCCAAAACATTTTGTCTCTCTGTCTTTGTTGGATGTCACCAGTAGAACTTGCTCTAAATTTTTCTGCACATTGTACTTAAGAGGCTTGCTAGACTTAACAAAGGGTGATGAATTTGAGTTCACCCCAGAAGAAACATAGAGACAGGGCTCGCTAGCATATAAGTCTGCAAGTACTGTTATGAGTATGACTATTCTGCAGTCTTTAAAGTGCCCAAAATACAAGTAACAAAAGAACGGTCAGTGTCTCTAACCAGAAGAGTAATATGCCTTCTTCTATAGCTTCAGTGTCTGTGAGCCTGAATACTATAGATCAGTGCTCTCCAACCTTTTTTCCCCTGGGAGCTACTTTTACAAAATGAAAATGGCCGAGAGCTACTCATGTTTTTTATTCTCAAAGCTGGTGGAGTGTAGCCACTTAGGTTCAATCTGATGGAGTTATTTAAATATTCATCTGTCAGTCTTGTTCTGAACTTTGATTTCATGACATTCATGTCAGAAAAGGCAGACTCAGAGAGGTATGTAGATCCATACAAAGCAGATATTTTCAGAGCTGCTTCATGATGATTTTTATAGTTATCTGGCTCTACTAAGCTCCAGAAATGCTGAGAATGCTGTTGAGACTTTAACTGCACATTATTTTGAAGGTTTACTAATATATAATACTAGCAAAATACCCGTGCTTCGCAGCGGAAAAGTAGTGTGTTAAAGAAGTTATGAAAAAGAAAAGGAAACATTTTAAAAATAACGTAACATGTTTGTCAATGTAATTGTTTTGTCACTGTTATGAGTGTTGCTGTCATCAAGGATTTGATTAGCATTATTTCTTTCAGGTTCGTATTTGGAGGACGTGTTGTGTTGAAGTTACATTTCGTGTTTGTCAACCATTGTAAAGATAACAGGTTTCATTCATCAAAGTGTTCACTACCCTAATCGCTACTCGTGAATCTAAGATGTTTAACAGGCATTCCCGGTATTAACTTGTGGATTTGCCTGTGAATATTTAGCGGCAGCGTGTCTATGAACTTGTGGAATTGCCTGCGAGTATTTAGCGACAGCGTCTCTATGAACGTGTGGATTTTTCTGTGAGTATTTAGCGGCAGCGCCTCTATAAACTATTTTGGATTTGCCTGCGAGTATTTAGCGACAGTGTGTCTATTAACTGTTGGACTTTTCTGCAAGTGTTTGGCTGCAGCGTCACAAAGTTGTTTTCGTCTAGCTGCATCAGAAAATGTACCACGAGGTCTGACACGCCTCCTTTTTACTGTTTTCTCACAGCTTGGATTGCTGCTGTCATAATCGATTTGAGTTTCATGGTTTGTTTCAATTACGTTAGTATTTGCAGGACTTGTGTTGAACTGACATTTGGCATTTCTCAAGCGTTATAAGCATACAACCGGCTTCATTGATAACTTTGCATCCAGCTTTTGAGAGTTTAAACAGTCATAAACATCAAAGTGTCCACTACTGAAATCGTCACCTGTGAATCTAAGATGTTAAGAGGCATTGCCTGTTGTCCAAAGGTGTAAAATATTTGGCCATTTCAGTACAATTGAAAGCGACAACCGAACAATTCAGCGGCAGCCATCAACTCACATGCAGAATCATAGGTGAAGGGCTTAAGCATTTCACTCTTATAGTGCTCCTGTGTAGTATAATTATCTCCTGTACCGTTATCAGTCCACACCTTGAACCTGTCTCAGTTATTCAATACATGACACAATGTTCCTCCAGATATCAAGATTGAGCCTGATATGGTCGTGCAATATGTAACACAGAAAATAGAAAAGGCAGGCGGCATCTCCGGGCATGGAAACCACTCGGTAAGTGACAGTTCTTTGATCGATGGTGATCACCTTGATAGACATCTCACCACCCAAATCGCTACATGTGAATCTAAGATGTTTAACAGGCATTCCCGGTATTAACTTGTGGATTTGCCTGCGAATATTTAGCGGCAGCGTGTCTATGAACTTGTGGAATTGCCTGCGAGTATTTAGCAACAGGTTTCATTAGGTTTCATTAACCCTTTGGCGAGCTACTTGGAAAGGGGTTGCGAGCTACCAGTATCTCGCAAGCAACATGTTGGAGACCACTACTATAGATTGACTCAAAAGTTGCCTGATACAGAGTTAAAAATAATCTCTGTATTTTCTTTGATGTTCTGACCACAAAGGGAAAAAGACAGATAGACTACTCTCAAAAACAAACAGTTACAAATCAGTAATTACAAACCCATAAATGGGGAACTCTATTTAGTTCTCGTCAGCTTCACCACTTCCTATTCTGACATTTCACTGAAACTATTAATCTTAGGGCTCTATGAATCTCACACTATTAGATTTTAGCAACACCCCTTAATTTACAAGGATGGTTAAAACACGGTTACAAATGACATTGCATAAGATGTTTACAAGCCCAGATATTATTTGTGCCAGTAACAGCTGGGTTTCCCCCTGTTCTCTGGGGGGCAATCTCAGCATGTGTGTTTCACAGCCAAGATACAGTATATTTAAAGATAGGACACCAAAGGCAGTGAATGTATGTGCCTAATAAGTGAGTGGAAATATTGCACAATCACAAAATTTTCGTAATTTGTAACTGAATTTAGGCTTAAATTTCTTCCAATGATGCCAGCATGGCCACTGGAAAAATCACATGTACTTGGTTGCATAGATTGAAATGCTGAACTGAGATTACTGGAATTGCTTAACTTGGTTAAGACTTAAACATTGGACTTTGTTTTAGCAATTTTTTTTTGATCTGATTAATGTTTAAAAAATTCATTGTTTTCTGGTTTAACGAAAGGTTCAATTTGAAATCCATTTAAATAGTGTATTCTTTTAATTTGCATAGTTAGTTACTGTGAAGCTCTGTAGTATTAGAGTGTTATACCGTATTAGCCATTATGGATGCAATGAGAAGTCATGCAAAATGACACTTTTTATTGGCTAACTGAACAGATTACAATAGGCAAGCTTTCAAGGTAGCTCAGGTTCCTTCTTCATCTTGCCTGAAGAAGGTGCCCGAGTTGCCTCGAAAGCCTACATATTTTAATATTTTTAGTTAGCCAATAAAGGTATTTTGCATGACTTTTCAATGTGAGGCTCTGTAACTAAGAAATGTGCTGCCTGGGCAGGGAATGAAGATCATCTTAAAACTGCTACAACTACAAGAATCCAGATTTACTTTATGAAATATTACTGCACATGTGTCTGCTTATGGTATTTGGTAGTAATATTATGTTAAATAAATTAACAATTTGCTTGTACTGATCATCCTTCTGTGGTCTTGCTGGGGGTATTGATTAATTCACTCATTGATTAATTCTAGATCAGAACATGTGAGAAAAGACATCCTCAATAGGGCCTGTGAATTGTGCAGCCTTGGGTGAAACAGCACCCAACATGAGCAAGGGCGTTCCTTAGTAGCTGAAGCCCCAGCTGCCTAGTGGGTACGCTATCACTGACAAACCTCGGGTATAATAAGCAGAAACGTCATACAACAGTTTGCAATATATACTCACACATAGCAAAGGACATAAGGTTTAGCTTCAGTAAGAAAATCAAAGCATTCCAGTGCAAAAACCACTCCAGATCATGGTCTCTTCAAATATTTTGGGGTTGACATCTGAAGAAGACAAGTTAGTTTTACAATGGAGTGTGGATCTGAAGGTTTGCATATACCTAAATTTCTATCCCAAGCTATTGGAGCTAGCAGTCCGTGCAGCTTTAAGACATGATGGATAAAAGTGTCCATCAGGAATTCCCCAGATGTGAGTTTTTATTGTTTAAAAGGGTGTGAAACCTTCCATAATTGGTGCACCACTCTTAGTGCCATTATATAACTGTTAACTGATGAGCCAGACCTATGATAAACCCATAGACAAATGTGTCCATGGTCAGTTTGCTATTGCATGGGGGCAAAAGAGGTTGGCAAGACAACAGTGAACCACCTTAGCATGGTTATGTCAGGGACTGTGGCAACAGTGATGATCATCCTCTCAGTGTTACAATCTTCAGCAGATTCTGAAGTGAGCAATGCTTTTCAAAGGATATATGAAGAAATGGATGAGCAGATTGAAAGAAGAGGATTCATGATAAGCAAATAATAAAACATAAAAAGTGTTTTTTAAGTGTACTGCCCAGTCACAACATAAAAGGTAAGAAAGCAAAGACAATAGTAAAACAAAACAAAAGTAAATGCAAAAAGAAAAGAAAATTCACAAGGTTAAATTACTATGGCAATAAGGTTGGGAGGAAAATTCATCTTTGGTCTTGTCACACTAGCAAGGAGCACAATATATTACAGCAAAGAGTACTAGTCAGGCTCCCTTTTATTTACCATGCCCCTTCCATCGTGTGACTTTAGTAAAATCAGCACATCTAGGCAACAGATAAAAGAGGATGGAATCAGAGGAACACTGTTTTATCAAAGAAAATGATGTTGCTAAGCTCAAGGCAAATCCTAAAATACATTAAAGCACTTAATGATACTTCAGTGTATAGTGAGCTAATGAAAATGTCAGGTGATAAATTTCTTTGTGACGTTTATTGAAGACTGGGGAAACATCAGGGTAGACAGCCTTGTGTAAAATTTTTAAACTGTATGAGCATAGTATCGTGCTGAGTAATCAACAAAAAGGACTCCAGACCAGTGGTTCCCAATGTTTTTTTTGTCATGCCCCACCTAGGCCTCTCTAAAATCATGATGTCCCTCACTTTATCCCTTATTCTTATTATTACCTATTCAAAAAGTGAATTCCTACTCACGTGGAGGAAGCCCATAATGTCATTAATTTGGTCTAAACAAGCTTCCAAAGAAAATGGAAACAAAAGAGGGAAAGGATAGTTGAAGTACTGACAAAGAAATCACTAAGAAATTGTTAAAAAAAAAATAAGAAGAAGAAGTAATATGAAAATATAGCACTATGGTGGGCTGGTGCCCTGCCCTGGGTTTGTTTCCTGCCTTGCACCCTGTGTTGGCTGGGATTGGCTCCAGCAGACCCTCTTGGCCCTGTAGTTAGGATATAGTGGGTTGGATAATGGAAGGATGGCTGAAAATATAGCAAATACACTTTTGAAAACATATAATAAGAGATGTGATATTCATAAATATAAAATAACCTTTAATGACAGCTTTTTCTGCAATATTTTGATTATTTTATATTTTTGTTATATTGCAAAATTTTACAGTCATTGTTACAATTCATATTATTTTAATGGTAAAAATGATTTTTAAGTAGAAAAACCCAAGCCGGTTGTAAAATCATAAATTAAAGGGTTCTTCACCATCCCTTTATGTTTATATAAATATACTCAGCAAAAAAAGAAACGTCCTCTGACTTTCAACTGTTTTTACTTTCAGTAAACTTAATGTGTAAATATTTGTATGAACACTAAAAGAGTCAACACCATAAGACATAAACTAAAAATGTTTCACAATGTGTCCCTGAATGAAGGGAGGCTCAAAATCAAAAGTACCAGTCAGTATGTGGCCACCAGCTGCTTGAAGTACTGCAGTGCATCTCCTCCTCATGGACTGGACCAGATTTGTCAGTGTGAGATGTTACCCCACTGTTCCACCAAGGCACCTGCAAGTTTCTGGACATTTCTGGGGGGAATGGCCCTAGCCCTCACCCTGCGATCCAACAGGTCCCAGACGTGCTCAATGGGATTGAGATCCGGGCTCTTCCACTGCGAGGATGATCAGCTGTCCTTCCTGTCTCCCTGTAGCGCTGTCTTAGGCGTCTCACAGTGCGGACATGGCAATTTATTGCCCTAGCCACATCAGCAGTCCTCATGCCTCCCTGCAGCATGCCTAATGCACGTTCACGCAGATGAGCAGGGACCCTGGGCATCTTTCTTTGGGTGTTTTTTCACAGTCGGTAGACAAGTCTCTTTAGTGTCCTGCGTTTTTAGAACTGTGACCTTAAATGCCTACTTTCTGTAAGCTGTTAAGGTCTTAACGACCATTCCACAGGTGCATGTTAATTAATTGATTATGGTTAATTGAACATGCATGGAAAACATTATTTAAACCCTTTACAATGAAGATCTGTAAAGTTATTTGGATTTTTAAAACATTATTGTTGAAATACACAGTCCTGAAAAAGGGACGTTTCTTTTTTTGCTGAGTATATATAAATGTCTTTAAAAAATAAAAATTATTTCTGTTTTTTCATTTTATAAATTGTTTAACGTATCTAAATTATCAAATTGCCCCACTAAAAAAAAAATTGTTCCCCAGTGGGGTGTGCACCCCACGTTGGGAATCACTGCTGTAGACCCTAAAACAATGAGACAATAGCTCATATGTTAACCAATGCACTTGCATATGTCTTTGGGTATGATTCAGAAATGAACATGAACCAGCATCTGTTTCAAATGATTATAAGGTCAGGCTCTGTATCCTGGCCATTATACATTAGACTTATGGTATCTACGTTTTAATTTTTTATACCCTGGAAACCAGGGGATGAGAAATGTTAAAAGGCCTAAATAAAACACAAACCCTTAATTCAGTTATGATTTAAACCCTTTAATTATTTTTAAAGTAGAAGAGGTGCTTGCAAGCAGAGAACCCTATAAACAAGTATCATCCATGCCAATTCTTCCACCACTGGTTCTCAAATGTTCACATCATATTTGGATTTAATTGTTTAAAGGTTTTTTAAACTAGTCTGAATACATGACATACCTCAGCTTGTGATGATTTGTTTTTTGGGTGGAAAGGGCAATAATGCAAGATGTAGTGTACTACTCCTACTTGTATACCTGAACCATGTTTCTCTGCAACTTTGGTCAATAAATAGTAAATAATAAATACCACACACTGGTTGTTCAAATTGTTATTTATGTAGTTTCCTGTAAATTCAAAACACTGTTGTAAGAAATATCACAAGAACTATAAAGTACAACCACATAACTTCCGTTAAGTCATTACACTGGCTTCCAGTTAAGCCTAGGACTGATTTCAAAATATTCCTTTTTAAATATAAAGTCCTACATGGCCAAGGCCCTGCTTACCTATCTGATCTCACCATTACTTACAAACCATAGCGTGCATTAAGATTTCAAGCCTAGCCTACTAGCCTACTAAAGATTCCAAGATTTATAAGGCCATAAAGCTGAGGAACTTAGCTTGCCTTTATAAGAGATTCCCTTTATTCTCAGCTTTTAAATCGTGGCTGAAGACACTACTTTAGTCTAGCATACCGTGACTAGAGCTGCTGTTTATTTCTGCATATGGCATCTCTGTTTTATTACTACTTTGTATAAAATTATAAGCAATGCAATAAATGTAAAGTGTTTTTCTTCTTGATGTCCTGCTGTGACACTGGATGCCACTACTCAACTTCCAAATTGTTTTCCCGCCTATCATATTAGATGGTCCAGCACATACTTTAATGTGGAATGCCCAGAAGTGAGTTTATGGCCAGTTGGCCTAGTTCTCCAGGTTTGTGACTGTGCCTGACTTTGTCTGTTATAACTGACTGTGGAGCATCCTGTGGTTTATTTTCTACAGGGAAGCTGCTGAGATGGGATTTTGTTATACTCTCCTACACTGTCAACTAGCCATAGTTCAATTATGGACAGATTATGTTAGGTTCCACTTATATTAACGAGCTTAGAACTATCATGTACACTCTCGAATAAGTTCTCCCATGGATAAGTCAGGACTTGATTTTACAGTATAATTTCTGGTATTTTATGATGTAAGTCATATAAGTCGAATGCGGAAATTTCAAGCTATTGGCACAAGGTATTATGATATGCTAACGCCCACCTGAGAGAGTAACCATGGAGCACACTGCCTTTTCTTCTATGTGAGTGCAGCAATGCGCTGTATCAGCGCATGCTCCTGACCTCTGTCTCTCTATTGTGCCTACGTGATCACATGGGAATAGCCAAACTATTTTGATGTGAGGTTTGCACTGTTGGCTGTTTTTGTATCTCACACCCTCACAGTCTTTTATCATAAGAGTATCCCTTATATACGATGGAACGTTCGATCAGAGGAAAATATGAAGCTGGTTTTAAATTAAACATCGTTGAAGTAGTGAATGAAATTGGTAACTGCTCTGCTGCAAGTAAATTTGATAAGTCTGAGAAATTGGTGCGAGATTGGAGGAGGCAAGAATATGTAAAAATATTAAGTGTTGCATTTTTGAACGGGCGTATAAGTCAGGGTCTGATTTTATGATCGATTTTTCAGGTTTAATACCCCGACTTATACATGAGTATATACGGTACTTTGTCTTATTGTGTGGTTAAACAAATCTGTGTCTTGTGTTCTCATTATGTAACTAGTACTTTGTAACATTTGTAATTGTGAAGAGCACTATGTAAAATTAAACTGAATTGAATTAAATTATTAACACAGAAAACATACGCTGATCATAAATTACAATTGATTAGTGATTTATTTTATAAGAAATCTTAGAAGGACAATTTATCTAATTTGACTTCCGTCTTCTTGTTACATACTCTTGGATTTAATTATTTTATTAGAGTGATAAGCACTGACTGTTTAAAAAACTACTTAGCTAACAGCATAAAAACAAGGCAAGTGGATACAAAAACTAAACATTTCTCCATGGATACATCCAGGTAAACATGTAGCACTTAACAAGAAGACAAATGCAGGATTGGTTTCATATAAATGACTGGCAAAAAGTTCCAAATTGATGATAAATAAATAATACTGTATAACCAGCAAGAAGAGTGATAAAAGAGTTCCAGTACTGCTCCAAATTAGTGAAATACATCACACATTGTTGAAGTAGACTTTGATTACTGAACTTGTCACAGAGAAGTCACTCAATGAAACAATATTCTTCACTGGTTATGGTTAGGCGGTCAAGTGATAGTCCTGTCTTTCTTCTCCACATTCTTGACTACAGTACCTGAACGTTTTTTATATTGTTTTTTGATGGTGATCATATCAGTACCTTTAGAAATCAGTTTGCTGAATGACTGCTGGTACAAAGACCTTTCCTGTCCTCCTTTAGATTATTTTCTTTGCATTCTTGTAGATAATTTATTAGCAGTGCTACTTGTGTTACAGCAGCCTAGACACAAAACAAATTAACAAAATAGATGCATGCTAGCACAGAAACACAAAAGCTACCAAAATGAAATGTGAAAAATCATTATTACTGTTTTTCTTGTATATTTGGGTAACACCTTTGCATAGGTGATTTGAAAAAATGAAAGTAAATGACAGTATTTATATATCATTTTTATGATTGGACTACAGGCAAGATTAGTATTTCACTCAGGGCAACCAGTGAGTCAGAGGTAGAAACTGAACCATCAGCTTTCTGGTTTCTCTAGTCCACTGCCTTAGCCAATATATTATGGTGCCTGTGAAATGCTTCTTTAATAGAAAAATTGCTTTTTTGAACAGAAAAGTACAATCTGTCATTTATATTATTAATTACAGTATATTACATGATTGAATAATATACAGTACAAAATTACTGTAATTTACTTTTCCACATTAAAAATCAGACATATCTATTATCACTTATATATTTTTAGCAGAGGAAATCTATTTAGCACTACAGATGTGCTTTTTAATGGCTATATGAAGTTACATCAGAACTGCAACATTTTTGATTTTTCTTTTGTATACTCCAAAGGGACTTCTGAGCTCATTTGTGAGCTGTGAACATGCCGTGCAATTTCTTATCTGTTTGCCTTTTTTAAATATACAATGCCCTTCAGAAAGGCATGTAGGAGAGGCAACCCAGAAAGTATCCATGTGATTTATTTAAGTAATGAGATTCAGTCCTTTTGATGTATATTCTATGTGATAATAGTTTTCTGCAGCTTTTTTCCTTCACACAACGCTTCAGCTCATCTGGTAAAAGTGTCATTTCCCCACTCACCCCAGCATCTCATCCACTAGGCGAAAAATAGCTTTCATTTTAATTCTACCTGCTAACAATTAATTAAGCCAATACAGTAACACCATATCACCAAATCTCTCATACCTTACAGGAGAGTGTCCCATTACCTTAGGTAACTGATTTGAAGCCATTGATTACTGCTCTCCATACCTGTGGCACTATATGTGCATCAGGTTTTATCAGCATGTTTAGGGTAACTCATTTCTTTCTTTATTTTCTGGCTTATTATTCTGACAGATTTAATAAAAGAAGCATATATAAAGATCTTCTGAGGAACTAGTTGTGCTACCCATCTAAGACTGGTTGAAATCTAAGTAGTCAACATAGACATCAACATTAACATATGCATTGCACCATCTAAGGAAATGTACTTTTTAATACATGTAGTAATAAAGTACATTGCATTTTTCATTCCAACACAAATATTTGCAGTAGTAAAATGTACTAATACAAATATTTGTGATGGACCTTTTGTTAAAATGATGAATGCAATGCACATGTCTTTGTTATATGCTGTTTGGTATTGGATTTATAATAGCAATGTTAATGCTTGTGATATGTCATCTGTTGGAATTACAAATGCAATGCATTTTATTACTACAAATGTTTGTGATGCTTCGTCTGTTGGAATGACAGAGACATAGCACAGATACACAGACACTAATCTTTTTGTTAAGGTGGATTTGTATTTGTGCACTAATGCAAACAAAGAAACTGGTTTTGTATATGTGATGGTCCAGGTTAGCTCCAGCATCTTTATTACACTTGAACTCAGCACCATAGAGCTAATACAACGAGGACACTTAACAAACATGATCTGGTGCAAATGTATAAAGTGCTTGTTATTTATATCAATCCATAGTGCATACAGTGCAGTGTTTATTTAGTGACTCATTTCCTAACCTAACTTATTAATGAACAGGGTCGAGAAGGGTGCTGGAGCCTATCCCTCTACAGGACACCAGTCCATCACATGGCAAATACTCACACACACACACACACACACATTGACCACAGACTAGGAACAAATCAGCATTGTCAATTTACCTAAAACGCATTTCTTTGAACTGTGGGAAGAAACCAGGGCATCCAGAGAAAACCCATGCAGACACGGGAGGAACATGCAGTAAGGACCCAGGACATGAGCCCCTTATTGCCAGCCAGCAGTGTTACCACTGTACCACCATACCACCCAGTGCTTATTCAAATATAAACAAATAAATAAATAATCTACAATAAGATCCAGTGTTTGTGGAGAATTAAAACTATTGATAAATTAATTAAAAATCCCAGCAAAAAACATACAGATGTTGGGCTTGTTTTCCTTTATTTTCAGCCTAGCTTGTCTCTCTCACCATCTCCCCCCATCGAGTCTTGCATCCAGTGAAGCATCTGAGACACTGTGAGTAGAACCTCTTTCTTCCTTATGCCCTCCTCTGTGTTTATGGAATCCATAGGAGGCTACGTCACAATTGCCTCCGCTCCTACAAACCTTTTATGCTTCTATGTGGGGCTTCTGACCGCTCTGCCTCCTCTCCACTGTACCAGCTCAGATACCTGATCTTTTCTTGCTTGTCCTTAGGTTTTTCGATTCTCCTCTGCCTCTTGCTCAGGCTCCTTTTAAGCTGATAGAGATGTAGGTGTGCTAAGTTAAGGGATAATTGCCTGCCACGCCCGTGCACACACATGAATGCCTGGAACCCAACTTCCCATCAACACCCTGGAACCTCTCTGTCACACTACCGCTTGCACCGACACCCCTCTGAGCCTCAGCACAGCATTTAGAAAAGATAAATAATTGTGCATTGCCACAGATCTAACACATCTCATCACAGTATATTAATTTGATCTACATGTTTTGTAAAGAGTTATATGCAAGTTTTGTTTTATTTTAGACCTTTCACATATTCAAAACAATCCCAAAAAGTTAAAGTCAACTTTATTTTACACTAGTTGTCCCCCGCAGCTTAGCCCGCATAGTAATGAAACAGGACAAACTTTAGCAATCAATAAAAAATAAAGTAATCATTTGTATTAAGAAGAATTTATATTGATAGCTTCCACATCTGAGGGCTTGATATACAAAAGTTTTGGTTTTGCTATCAGGGGCAAGAATGTAGCTGTATTCTCTTTACCAAAAATGTAAAAGTTGGCAAGGTATCTCTGGCCAGGCAGAAGGTAGGTACGCTCTAACGTCAAATGTTGACTCTGTATCTGATCGTGTTCAGCTCTGACGAGAGAGCGTCCCCCTCATGGGGAGAACAGCACGTGGCCATGATATATTTGCCAATGAGCAGGTACCCTCTAAAACACACATAGCTGTGATCTCTCTCAAAAATGTCAAACATTACTCTTTAACAATCTCTAGATGATAATGTCTGCTGAACAAACAGGTATCGCTAGCTAAGTGGAGGCATGGAACGCTCCAACAGTGGCGAGAGGTAGAGTGACTTGAAAGGAAGCTGGCATGTGAAAGAGGAAGGTCCCAGCTCCCCCTCCTCTCGGCTCACAGCCTGTTTCTCAGATTTGCGTGAATAAATTGGTGCCACAACCAAAACCTTAATACTATAATAATAATACTATAATAATATAATACTACACAATGAGAGAAGTCGCAAAATCAACCAAAATGTTCAAGCAAATTATAGATAAAAACACGATCTAAATCCGTTAAGTAGTTCTCTCGTGAAAAGCAGTCAGGCATACAGACAGATGTTGGATTTTATATATACAGTGGAACCTCGGTTCACGACCATAATTCGTTCCAGAACTTTGGTCGTAAACCGAGTTGGTCGTGAACCGAAGCAGTTTCCCCCATAGGATTGTATGTAAATACAATTAATCCGTTCCAGACAGTACAAACTGTATGTAAATATGTAAATATATGTAAAGATTAAGCACAAATATAGTTAATTACACCATAGAATGCACAGTGTAATAGTAAACTAATGTAAAAACATTGAATAACACTGACACAAAACACCCAGGCTCCCTGCTCAGCTATAGGAGCTGGCTCGCTCGCGCTCCCTCCCTCCCTCAGCTACAGGAGCAGGCTGGCTGACGCTCTCTCTCTGTGCACACACACACACACACACACACACACACACACACACCCACCCTATCCTCCTAAACCCCCCCCATCCCTTCCCTGTCAGCTGCCCCTTCTCTCTTTGCTTGCTCACGCTCTCTAATCTCTCTGTAGCACGTGCTCGCGCAGCATTTTTTTTTAAATGAGTTTTAAGCACAGCAGAAAAAAAACAACATTAAAACAAATCCGAAGTGCAGTGCATGCAAAAACCAACTCGCAAGCAACCAGAAAAGAAAGATTGCAGGAGATCACGCTATTAAACTTAAAGCCTAATCGCTGTAAACACTGTTTTTAAAATGAGTTTTAAGCACAGCAGAAAAAAGGAACATTTGAAAAAAGATAAAAGTAACATTGCAACAAATCGCGTTATGAACTGAAAAATTAACTTTTGAAAAATCCGTAATACAAAAACCACCAAGAAAACTAACCTTGCATGAGTCGAGTTCTGGCATGAAGTGTTTTCCTTCAGGTGTTTTCTCTCTTGTGATTTCTTGGGTTTCTGGTGCTTTTAGCTGGTAGGAGTGAAAGCCTCATGCAGCCATTCCAAAAACAAACTCCTTGTGACCCAATCCTTCGTGTTTGCGCCCTACATTACTGGCAGTCTGGCTTTGTTTACATTATGCTGCTTGAAAGCACGAGGGTTCTCCGATTGGTAAATGAGTAAACTGGTAAACATTTTTTCCACCTTTTGTAATTTCTTTCTTTACTTCGATTTCAATTTTCTTCAAAACTTTCTTCTGACCACTCTCCACTTGCTTAGAAGCCATAGTTAACTGCAAAAGCACACGAAATACTGTAGAGCACAAAGAGAGTGCACGTCTTATTGAAAACAATGAACAAGGAGCAGCTTTGCTTAAATGAAAAAGCATGGCCGCTCTCTTTCTCTCTCAGGCTGCCTGTGGGGGGAGGGAGCTTGCACTACAGCCTACAGATAGGCAGGCAAACACGTGCAGCAATCTCCTCCTCCCCCTTCCCAGCAGGCACGTGCTCGCTCGCTCTTTCTCTCTCTCTCTTTCAGCTCAGCTTGCAGGCAGGCAAGGGAACCTGGCTTGTTCGTATACCGAGTGTGTGGTTGTGAACCGAGGCAAAAGTTTGGCAATCTTTTTGGTCGTGAACCGAGTTGTACGTGAACCGGGACATTCGTGAACCGAGGTTCCACTGTATAGAGATGGGATCTCTTGCAATTAGACACAATTACCTAAGAGTTGAGACACAAATATAAAGTTGAATGGGCCTCTGTCCATGAAGGTTTTGAGCGAGCAACAGTCTTTCCAGACTAAGTGACTGTTACTGTCGATTGGAGAAATTTGCCAAAGCATTTTCGGCAGCGAATATGCTGTGTTGCCGGTATTTGACTACAAGAGCACTAGGCTTATACTTCTAATAGAGGACCCAGATCTTATTTTCCTAGAGATTTGCTGCACAGTCATCTTAGATGAACATTTTTTCCAGTGCTGCATGAAACTTTGAAAGGCCAGCATGAAATTACAGATCCGCTGCGACCATTCACAAAACTTTAACGCACATGTACTGTAAGATTGTTGCTGAGCTGCATTGCACATGCATAATTTCATGACCCGATAAGGATTCCAGCAGGATTTCCACCCCTCTTGTATTTAAAAAAAATGCAGTAGTTTCATTTAAGGAGTACATTAGCTTAACATAATAAGAATATTATGAGTACTGCCACCAGATACATAACACTGATCTCTGTGCATGCATAGCGCAGCACCACATAGCTAATTGCTGGCTTCAGCTAACAGGCAAAACAAGCCTAAAAAGACCCCAAACCCATCAGAAAACACATTAGACCATGTGAAGTATTAATTATAACAAAGGTTTTATTACTAATTACAAGAAGTTTCTTTCTTCTTAATGGAAATAGAAAAGTTTGAATTAACTAAACAGATTCATGGGAAACGAAAAAGACACTCCATCTGCACCCAGGGCCTTGACTTCAAACAATGGAATGAGCCAGTCACACATATGAAGTCCCACTTCAAGGCATGGCCACCCCCAATTTAAGCTGCAAGATCAGAACTAGCTTAACATTAGAGCACAGATTTCCATGGCACATTAACATATACCATGTTTGTGAAGAAATAATTTCAACATGAAAAAATACTGAACCTCTTCTTTAAGGCATTTTATGTATACTTGCTAAGTTTAATCTTGATATAGCAACAATTGCAACTGCTTACAACCTTCCTTAGTGACTGAGTAACACTGAAGAGGACAAAGTGTAAAAAACAAACTAGAGGGCAAGGTGAAGAAAAGCTTTAAGTTGTGTTGAAAGTAGACAATGTTACACATATGGGGTAGTTTGCTAGGAAAAAGAAAAAGAAATAACAACTGAAAGGCATGCTAAATATTATTTTTATTCATTCAATTGTATAAAACATCACAGTTGTGATTAATTAACCCTATTAAGTGCCACTAGTTTAAATAGTACGCTCAGTTTCAGGATAAAGTTCAGTATGCTCAAGACAAGGTGAGACAGACATGATGGCAAAAAAAAAAAATACTAATGGCCATATTTTTCACAGCAGCATTTTTCTTATTTGCTTGGAATATTGTATTTTGTATTTAGTTTTATAATGAATGCTTTCACAAATAATAATATTGCTCATTCAAAAACCTTGCATTATAGCATGCACAATAGCTTTTTCTTTGTATTAGTCTTTTGTTTTCTGTCCTTGGAAACACTGGTGTAAGATTTGCAACAATGCATGCAGCCGGCATTGTTTACATTTACACTTGTTTGCCTAGCAGACACATTTATGCAAAGCGACTTACAAAAAATGTCAACATAATTGAGTAAACATCAGACTGTTTGGGAACAAGTGTTACAGGACACAGTTATAAAACAGATCATCAGAAGCGATGAGCTGAGAACAAAATAATACAAGGTAGCTGCAATTCCTAGGTTACAAAAACTTAATCCATTAGACAAAAGAGTCTTCAAGTACTTCTTAAACACATTGAAGTGGTCAGAATTTAGAATGGTGGTGGGCAGAAAGGAGTTACACATAAATGGAATGAGATTTGGTGCCATACAGAGGTGGCATCACCAGTTGCTGTTCATCAACAGATCTGAGTGGTTGAGAAAGGAGTATGGGTCCTCACAGTTATTTCCATACAGTATTTATAGGTGCTGATCCATTGACTACTCTGTAGACGAGCATCAAAGATCTGAACTTAACATGGAGACAGGGAGTCAATGTATTGATCTGAAAAGACACGTTCCTGCCTTGGCTGGTTGAACACCAGACATTCTGTGAAATTTTAAATCATGTGCAGCAACTTGTTGCCACTGCAGGACAGGAAGACAAACATGTATGACTTTATTGGAGCCATGTTTAAAAATATAAGGAACCTATTGCTGATATTCTGTATAAAAACTGAAAATTTAAAATAATGTTTCCCAATGCATTTATCTCTAAGCATCATTATCACACTTAACACTTGCTGTCTTTTTGCTTTGAGGTGCACATATTTATTGAATGGTGGCTGCCCTGTATTTCTGATGCTGTTCTGAACTTTTCAAAAACTATAATAAATCATTTTCACAGTGTTGTGTCTCTCCTGTTCTTTTGAAATGATTGTATTTTTCTCAGCAATGATTACAGCCTATTCTGGGTGTTGATTACTGAAGGTTGCCACTTTTCATTGAGTGGCAACGGCTAAGACTCTATTTCTTGAAAATGTCTGCAGTGCTGGTCATAAAACTTTCAGATATTTTTCATTTTTATAGTCACAATGCAGCAATGATGTTATGTCTTATGTTATCTATTTTGTACCTTGCTCACCCAGTTCAAGACAAGGCAGGACTCTGCTCAATTGCAGGACTCACCTCAGTGATTACACCCCCAATCAGTGATAGTTGGCAATTAAACTAAGTCTTCTTTTTAAGTTGTCCATGTGGCTTCTGGTTGGTTGTGCTCAATATTCAACTCTCAGTCCTTTAGCAGCTGCCCTGTTTCTGTTTGCCAGTTGCCTGGCTGCTTGGTGTTTTCAAACAGCGTTTCTAACTTGGCTGCCTTGTTTTCCTTTCCATTCTACGGGTGACAGTAATGTTTTGTACAGGCTGTAGTTCTGTTGTTGCAGTTGTGGAGAGAACCATTTTGAGTTCTGTTGGGTCTGTGGCATGATCTAGTTTAATATTCTGGTTTCCTCTGACTATAATTTAGTTTTCATAATCCTAATTGAGCTTCCTCAGATATTGAGTTTTGGTTCTCCTATTTTGAAAAACTGTAATAGTATGTGTATGGTCTTCTGGGTACAAATCCTTCTTTCACTAGTTTTGCCGTGCACTAAGGGACTTGATCACTTTCACTCACATAATATCTGTGATCCAATGGAATTAATTTAAAAAATTTTTTCCTTTATTTGGCCAGCTGAATTGTGACAAGCATACTTTTCAAAAATTATATTTTTTGTTAATTTATGTTTTTGGTTGCTAATACATGTCATATATAGGAAATGCATATTTAGCAAGCATATATTGTTTCTGGCAAGCATACAAATGATTTTATGTACATTATTTCTTGAGTGGTAACACTTTATATTTTTAAAATGATATATGCATTTATTTTATAGCTAATTTATTTCATATGGAAGAACTTTTGTATTAGCACTACTGTTGAGATCAAAATTCCACTTTCTACATGGGTGAGATCATTGTTATTTACTTTTGCTGTTGTTAGAAATAATCACCCTTTCACAACAAAGTATAGTATTTTGTTTTTTTAGTAATTCTTTGATGTCTTTGTAAGGATTCTTGGCACCTCACCTTTTACATCTCAGAAACTGATTAGTTTCCTAAGCCAAATAAACTAACCAGGCAAAGATATAAAATAATGGGCGATATACCATTAGAACTGTAAGTGAATTAACCACATACCTTACTAAAATTTAAGATCACTTAATTTTTCAGATAAATACGTACAATATTCTAATATCTTGTGTAATGGAAGGCATCCATGGGCTGGTGTTTAGGTTGAGATGGAATAGGGATTCTTCACCAACTGAGAGACCAATACAGTGGAAGGACCAGGGGAGACAGCAACATATGAGTACTTTCTCCCCTAATATTCTAGGTGGCAGCATCCCTGGTACCCTGCAGGTTAACCACAGGGAAGGCTGGGAATTGGAGTCCTGAGAATGTGTCACCAGGGGCTCTGCAAGGATATATAATCCCTATTTTCTCAGATTTCCATCTTAAGTGGCAGTATTTCCTACTGGCAATGACCGTGGCTCCGGAAGTACTCCCAGGTCTTAGACAAAAGGACCCGCTTTGCCTCATCCAGAGAAGTTGGCGTCAGGAGTGGAGGGTGGACAAAGCTTGCCTTGGAGGAGTGTAGGAGAAGAAGAGAGAAACAGAAAGAGGAAGAGAAAGAGCAGACTTTATTATATTTTGTGTCTGTTTTGAAAGGTACCTGTATTAATAAACCTTTTATTTAAAGTGGTACTTGTGTCTGAGAGGTTGTTTTTGGGGTTTGAGGCACTGCAATGCTCCCTAATGGTCACACTCAGTTTTTAGCAGAGAGTCACACAAAACAATAGATATATACAAAAAATGATTAACCTTAATTGCTTTTTTTTATTTTTATAGCGTTGAATATAACACTTGTTTTTGGAGTAAGTGAAAGAAAATGCAATGGTGGCAATTTCCCTTTTTATAATTAAAAATAGTGCTAATTTTTAAAAAGTGATACTTCACTTATTAACAGTTTTTGTACATATCATAACACATCTGATTCAGGCCCAGTAGGTGACATTTTAATGAAGTAAAAATGGGAATTTTAAATTAATTTACTGTAATCCCATCTCTTTCCATAATGTAAAGATTGATCTGTGGATATTTTAGCTGATTTACATTTAAACACCAATTCAGATTATTGTAGTAACAAAATAAAGTCCTTATAACAATCACAGACTGCTGAATGAACAAAAATATATATTTTTATGCACATTATATCGGTATTTTTTCTTTTGAGTACCACAGGGCTCATAGTCAGCAGGTCTTTTTCACTGTTAGCTACCAGTCATGGGATATTAAAATCATTAATCAAAGCATCTTAACAGAGAACACAGATTTTAAATGAAAGGATGGCTCAGGATCTTAATACAAAATATCCGTAGCTGACAATCAGAATGGCTGGTAGGACAGAAAAGATAACAGTTGCCTTTCATCAGGACCAGTAAGTGGATAGAAACTAGACATTCACCTAAAGACTGAAACTGTGGGTTACACATGGAAGTCAAATGTAAGGAAGGTACTGAAGGAACTGAAAGGCTGAACAAAGACATAAACAAAGGAAGCAACTAACAAGATTGCCAGTTGGCTGACTATGCAGACAAGACTGATACATAGTGGCTACTATTTTGTTTGAAAGCAAAACCTGTAAGGAGGTTGATGACGTAGAAAGAAAACGACAGTCACTGCCTTATAGAATGATATGCCACAACAGAAACAAAATAACTGGCCAGAAGCTGATTAGCAGGAGAGATACAAGGAAGTCTCTTGGGACAGGAACAGAACAGAGCTGCTGCTTAGTTGGCCTAACAAGGACTGTTCTGAAATAGATGAATAGATAGATAGATAGATTTATGAAACAAACAAAAAAAAAACCAAGCAATACTTCTGTTAAACAATCTGGCCCATTTCCCAGATAGAGGCCCTATGCTCTCAGTCAAATATTAGTGAAGGACTTAGGTCAACATCAATCCGCAACAATTTCAACTCCTAATATGTCTCTAAAGACACTGTATTATCTGAAGTGCTTTTCACGTGGCGACCTTACTAGCTGCGATTGATCTAGAAGTGAGTGGTTAAGACTGCAGGGTGTTAAATCCTTGACACCAATAGCTGTCACCTAATTGTCTGCTGGTTTAAAGAGAAAGAAACAAATGACATCTGCTCTTTTTGTGAGTCGATGTCCCCCATACTTTACCAGACTGTGAATTTACATGTAAATGACCAGGAAATAGCCATTGGGCAAAATCCAGACTCAAATTTCACAGGGTAAGTGTTGCTCATTACTATCTTCTCACTTGGCTTGAAGATAGTGCGAGTTCCTATTCATATACTTGCATTAAAACATATGCTAAAAGGCAGCAACAAATAACATTTAGGAACTGAACTATACATCGCTTACAGTGCATCCGGAAAGTATTCACAGCGCATCACTTTTTCCACATTTTATTAAGTTACAGCCTTATTTCAAAATGGATTAAATTCATTTCTTTCCTCAGATTTCTACACACAACACCCCATAATGACAATGTGAAAAAAGTTTACTTGAGATTTTTGCAAATTTATTAAAAATAAATAAAAAAAACTGAGAAAGCACATGTACATAAGTATTCACAGCCTTTGTAATTCAGTTGATTGGACGTGATTTGGAAAGGCACACACCTGTCTATATAAGGTCCCACAGTTGACAGTTCATGTCAGAGCACAAAATGGCCTGTATTTGATATAGCGCCTAACTAGAGTTCAAGAACCCCCCTAGGTGCTTTACAACACAACAGTCATTCACCCATACATTCATACGCTGGTGATGATAAGCTACTATGTAGCCACAGCTGCCCTGGGGCACACTGACAGAAGTGAGGCTGCTGAACACTGGCGCCACCAATCCTTCCGACCACCACCAGCAGGCAAGGTAGGTTAAGTGTCTTGCCCAAGGACACAACAGCTGCATTCTCATGCCGGGAGCCAGGATCGAACCTGCGACCCTCCGATTGCTGGACAACCCGCTCTACCGACTGAGCTACTGCTGCCCCGACATGAAGTCAAAGGAATTGTCTGTAGACCTCCGAGACAGGATTGTCTCGAGGCACAAATCTGGGGAAGGTTCCAGAAAAATTTTTGCTGCTTTGAAGGTCCCAATGAGCACAGTGGCCTCCATCATCCATAAGTGGAATAAGTTCAAAACCACCAGGACTCTTCCTAGAGCTGGCCGGCCATCTGAACTGAGTGATCAAGAGAGAAGGGCCTTAGTCAGGGAGGTTACCAAGAACCCGATGGTCACTCTGTCAGAGCTCCAGAGGTCCTTTTTGGAGAGAGGAGAACCTTCCAGAAGGATAACCATCTCTGCAGCAATCCACCAATCAGGCCAGTATGGTAGAGTGGCCAGACGGAAGCCACTCCTTAGTAAAAGGCACATGGCAGCCCGCCTGGAGTTTGCCAAAAGGCACCTGAAGGACTCTCAGACTATGAGAAACAAAATTCTCTGGTCTGATGAGACAAAGATTGAACTCTTTGGTGTGAATGCCAAGCGTCACGTTTGGAGGAAACCAGGCACCGCTCATCACCAGGCCAATACCATCCCTACAGTGAAGCATGGTGGTGGCAGCATCGTGCTGTGGGGATGTTTTTCAGCGACAGAAACTGGGAGACTAGTCAGGATAAAGGGAAAGATGACTGCAGCAATACAGAGACATCCTGGATGAAAACCTGCCCTAGAGCGCTCTTGACCTCAGACTGGGGCGACAGTTCATTTTTCAGCAGGACAATGACCCTAAGCACACAGCCAAGATAGATAGATAGATACTTTATTAATCCCAAGGGGAAATTCACATAATCCAGCAGCAGTATACTGATACAAAGAAACAATATTAAATTAAATAGTAATAAAAATGAAAAAAAATTAAAATAAAATTAATGTTCGCATTTACTCCCCCGGGTGGAATTGAAGAGTCGCATGGTGTGGGGGAGTATCAAAGGAGTGGCTTTAGGACAACTCAGTGAATGTGCTTGAGTGGCCCAGCCAGAGCCCAGACTTGAATCCAATTGAACATCTCTGGAGAGATCTTAAAATGGTTGTGCACCAATGCTTCCCATCCAACCTGATGGAGCTTGAGAGGTGCTGCAAAGAGGAATGGGCGAAACTGGCCAAGGATAGGTGTGCCAAGCTTGTGGCATCATATTTAAAATGACTTGAGGCTGTAATTGCTGCCAAAGGTGCATCGACAAAGTATTGAGCAAAGGCTTCTGAGGAGAAAAATGAATTTAATCCATTTTGGAATAAGGCTGTAACATAACAAAATGTGGAAAAAGTGATGCGCCGTGAATACTTTCTGGATGCACTGTATGTAGACTTGCTACACAAAAACAATATGTAGTAATTATAAAAATTAATAATTCAATTATACGTGTTTTGTTGGTATACTTGTTCATAGACAGTCACATTACAAGTTAAGTTACTGCAACAATTTATAGTACTTTAAAAAAGTTCATCTTAATGGATTGATGGCATACCATAAAAAGAAACAAAATAAACCCAAAAATAAGATTAGTGTGGGAATAACTGTGCATTTTTATTCTCATGTAGTGTAAGAAATAATATGAGGCTCTTCTCTTGTATTCTTGCTCTGTCTCTGTCTCTGCCATCTTCCAATATGTACATTTTGCCTGTCTAACTATGACATTGTTACCCTGCAGACGCAGCTCAAAGCAGCTTCTTGCCAGTTGGCTAACCTATTACAAATGATACATGCCAACATTAGTAACTTTTACATGTTTAAATATGTAGTATTACTATATTGAGTCCTTAAAAAAATAAAAAGTACCCTGCCTTGTGTTAGCAGGGCATCATAACCAGGTCCAGTAATAGGAGATCTCCTCATTCTCGTTTTATTTTTGTCACAGTGGTAACAAGCAGAGCAGAATTTATCAGATTATGCTGTTGACATCAACAGTATCCAGTAGAATTTCAGTAGAATTTATTAATATGTATTGCTTTTAACTACTTTGACTTTCAAAAAGCTTTTGATAAAGTACCACTTGTGAGCATAATGATCAAACTATAAGTGGCAGAACTTCGGGGCACAATCTGAAATGGAGGCGGAATTATCTTAAACGCAATGGTGTGAGGATCTTTTTCTACATTAGTTGACATACAAATTATGTTGCCCACAGGAGACTTTGTAGGGGCTTTTGCTAATTTTAATTTGCATAAATTACTTGGACAAAATAGTCCAACAATAGTTGTTGAATTAGAAGATAATAATAAACTAGAAATATTGGCAGGAATATTAAAGATGGAAAATTTTAAATGCTGCTCCAAATCTAGTATTACAAAATAAAATTAGGTCACTCTGTGGTTACACTGTATTAGCAGCTTTAAGATAGTAACAGGGCAGAAACTTCTAACACTTATTTCTACAATAAATCCAACAGATTAACTAACCTGCTTAATCCAAATTTAGAGACACCCAATCTCATTTATAAAAGTCAGACCTGAATGTTCAACTAACCCAATAGAATGAGTCTATGTGTAATGGATGTATAATGTGCTGAACACCTAAATAAAAAGAAATTAGAAGACAAAATCCAAATAAGCACAAAGCTAATACAAAAGATGTGAAAGATTTTAAAGAATTTCAGTTCAATCACAAGCTACTGGTTCTTATCATTTAAGAGGTAAAGGCTTGCTGGAATACATGAGAAGCAGTTCTACTTGTTCCACAAGTAACCATCTACTGCAGCTTAATAGTTTTTTGCTTCCTTCATGCCCGCAGGGTCTCTGTTTCGCTTCACTGCCCCAGCAGTATTTACTATTTTAGTACCACTCACTGCGCTACTTTGAGCAGCTCTCCATTTACCAATACAGATACATCTCTTGAAGTACAGACCCCATCACTTATTTGTATTGTGCTGCTTCTGTACTTGGCCGCCTTTTGCCATCCAATCAACTTGTTATAGCTATGGGATACTTGGTGTGATGGTAGAAGATAAGTGCTGATGTAAACGACAAAGAGAGTCAAGATCTTAAAACAAAGGGCATTGCATCCAAAATATATTTAAAACGAGTATGTCTCATTTCAAAGGGAAGAAATGGCACTAAATATCAGGATCAAGCATTGGTTAAAACCAGGAATTTACAAAAAGATGGCGTTTTTTTTCTTTGTCGGGGTAGATCCAAAAAAAAGTTTTGTTTTTTTTAAATACAACAGGCAAAACCTGAACCTTTGCTGTGAGAGGAAAAGCAGGCCAGCAAAACAACGACTGTAAGTGAGTAGGTCAGTCATATAGACTTTTTATCACTTGCTATTCGGTGTTCAATGTGTGTTATAAGTTGTTTGGAGCACTGCATAATATTTTCTGCTATAATATGCTTAATAATTAGGTTTTATTACTATTATTTTAAAAATACCACATTATTTTGCATATAAAGGCATTATTAGTTACAGTTTTTGACCTCATAACCTCTTTTCCCAACAGTGATTTATACCTAATATGTTTGTTGTGGGTATTAGCCTTTTTGTTGTTCTAGCTCTGAACTCTTCTTAATAAAGTGATTATTCATTTGGTTTCTTATCTGATTTTGATCTTGTAGTCCTTTTGCTCTTGGACTGGCCATTTTCTAACCAGTTTGGCCTTAACAGCACAAGACCCAAACAATTTAAAGGTACACCATGTAGTGATTTAAATGTGACTCTACCTCTCACCCATTCTTTTCTGTCAAGAGGAACAGTCCCAAAAGGAAGGCCCTTTGCCTATCCTTGGATTACACCTCCAACTCTGCCTTTTTAGCTCCTGATGAAATTAAAGCTTGTCCTTAAAGATAGTTTTAGTTGTTAGATGACTGAAGAAGATGCATTATTGTTACTCAAAACCCCACAACCTTTCCATGTTTATTGTTTTTTTCGTCATTGCCTATGGCAAATAGATATAATAACAGATGATGAGCCACAGAAGCAGTGAGTGGATTCAGGACTGCAACCTGGAGAAGAGAAACAATGAGAAACAGGTATAATATAAACAAATTTACTATTGTTTGTTATTATCAAAAAAATAACTTCTGAGAACAGGCAATGAATCCAAACACAGCATCGTGTAGCTCAGAGTGATTTGGTTTGGTATAACTTGATTATTACTTCACACAAGTGGTTGGCAAGTCCATCCCAGTAGAAAAGGTGATTCTTGAACAACAAAAGCTTGGTCAGCCTAAGATTAGGAGAAAGTCTTTGGTGCGTATGCTTAAACCAGGTGGAAATGAAGCGGTGTGTCATCACATCCACACAGTTGACCAAGACCCTGTTGCATCATGTACCGTCCAGTGCCCCAGGAGGTAAAAAGTCTCCCAAACATCCTGGAGATGGATAGGTGGTTCCGCAAGTTCATTCAGAGGTTCACTGACATAGCAGCCTCAATATTCCAACTGTTGAAGACATCCAATTGGAAGTGGTTGCTGGCAAACCAAGACACATTTGATGCTCTGAATGAAACTTTATTATCGGCTCCAGTCTTGGCACACCCGAATCTAGTATTGACCTTCCAGGTCCACAGACCCAAGTGACCTTGGGCTAGTCAATATCCTCTCTCAAGTTGATCACAGGTAGGAAAGAGTCATGGCACACTCTTCATGATGTTTAAAAGGCACCATGCACAACTATTCCACCCCCGAGAAGGAATGCTTTGTTGTTGTGTGGGCTGTAGGGAAGTGCATTCTGCATTCAGGGTGTGCTGTTGTAAGTGTTGTGCTAACATCATGCCAGATGCTCTATTCTGGATGCATGTGTTGTCACCTTGACAGCCTGATTGGTGGTCACTTTGGATGCCCCAAAACACTGTTTAAAATTCTGGAGGTGACATAGTGGTTGATGATATCCCCTGTCCAGATATATAACACCTGTTAGCAATACAAGAAGACACCTGGTCTCACCTCTGCCAGTTACAACCAGTGTCCATCACATCACCAAGAGAGTGCCTAGGCACTATATCTATTATATCTAATGGAATCATTTCCCACCAGCAAAGACTGGAAGAACTTCCTGATGGCGGTTGTAGGCTATTTTACACAATGGGTGGAGCTATTCCCACTATCTAATGCCACTGCAAAAGGATCTGATCCACCCTGAATGATGAGATATTTACCTGATGGGGGGGTTGCCGAAGAACATTATCAGTGACAAGGGTGTGCAGTTTACTGGCTTAGTGGCAGAAAAACATTGGAAACAAGGGGGAGTGACCCACCTAAAAACCGCTGCATATCACTCTTATCCAATCTCACTAAGCTGGTGAACCAGAACCTGACGACCATCATCAAGAGAGGACAAAATGGCTGCCTGAACTCCAGTTGTATTGAACACAGTGGTGCCTAAAGTTACAGGTGAGACCCCTGCATTGTTAGTTTGAGGCAGACAGCATAATGGAGTACTTGGTGACAATTAACCCAGACCTGACAAACCTTTGCACGAATAGCTCCAGACCATCTACCACATTATACAGCAAATGAAGGAGAGGAAGATGGCAGCATAATACAGACAATCTTGGTTGTACAATCTGAGAAACAAGCCTGCTTGGTTCCTGGTGGGGGGTAAGAAAGTCTGGATCATGACGTATCTCCTCACCACAGCCTTCAATAAATTTACAGATAAACTGACTCCTAAATGGTTCTGCTGAGTCACCACTGACACACACACAAAAAAAGTTCCTGTAACCCATTCTATAGAATGGAAAATGTCAGGAACCAAGAAAATTAATTCAGCCAACATCACCAACTCAAAGCCCTTCCCTTGTACTTCCATTCCCATCTCTCTTTTTCCCACATATTCATTGTCTCCCCGATAACACTTCAACCTACTTTCCTGCACTTTATTAGATATCTCTCCTACTTTTGTTGTACCTCTGAATTTCTATTTTCTTTTTTTGTCCATTTTTGTAACTCTACACATCCATCACAACATTTTCATTTCTGTCACATCCAACTTCTTCTCCTGTGCTCCCTTTATTGCCCATGTCTGAGCTGCATACAACATTGCTGGTATTATCACTGTCTTGAAAAACCTTAAATTTAATTCAAGGGTTGAGAGCAGAATGCCAGTGCAACATTCTCTGTCACGGCCGATCCTCCCCCTAAAATGGCGTCTGGCTGGAAGCTAACCCAATTTTTCCCATAGCATCTGCAGTTTCTGCATCAGTGGGGATTTCAGGAATGTAATGCAGTGTGGTCATTCAATGTACGACAACTGGATCTGAGAAATGTTGGGGCATGAGCCAGGTAACTCTGTTTGATAATAACTATAGCAAAACATAAATTGCACACTGCTGGGAATTGGTGGCATTTTGGCTTGGACTGGAGCTCCATCTCTCACGAGCATCGGCCTAAAATGCCACCTTCTCACTTACTGTATATACTGGAAGGGGCGGAGTCACAAGATGTCTTCTCCTGGCTATGGGAACAGAAATAGACGATACTGTTAGCAATAGCACACCCTGTCATCCATTGGTGGTACTGCTTACCCAAGATGAGTTTGGAGGGTGACCCACAGACACATACGCATAACAGCTAATAACAAGAATTGACTGTAGTTGGACAGTTTTTAATTATAAATATAAATGTAGATCTTATTTTTTTATATAGTGTATAAGCTATAAATTTCCAAGTGAATCAATCACCTGGAATGCTTAGCATAATTATTTATTGGCTAATGCACCTCTTTTGTTGGAGTATGCAAAGCAGAAGTGTTACTTATGGTTAGAAATATAAAAAAAAAAGTTGAATCGAAACCACTACAATTTAGGGATTTTTTTTACCTTTATGTAAAATGTGCTAACAATTATTGAAACAACACAATATATTCAGATTCAGAACAGATGTACAAGTTTATAAATTAAAACCAAGGGACTTTACAGTCTCTCAAAGACTATGGTTTTATGTTTAAAGTAGCATCACTTCCAGACTGACTGACACTTAATGCTACCTGGTAGCCTACTGTACACATTTTTTACAGGCAATAAATGATCCAGGTATTATGATTTCACATGGCTGGCACTCCATAGCAAGTATTTGCTTTTGATAGGCCTGATCCTTCATACACCAGTCAAGTATTTTTTCTCAAAAGGAATGGGAAATGATGTGTTTTTGCATCTAGAAAATGTAATATGAATAAATAAACATGCACTGTTAAAAACAAAAAAGAAAAAATTCATTAAAAGCCAATACAGTGTTGTGAATTTTATTTTGACTTCAGGCAAACTGATTGGCAAAATAATTGCATTTTTATTTGGAACTGCATTCAAAATTCATGTGCTGCAGCAACTGATTCAAAGTTTGTTCCCATTAAACAGGACATTTACATTAATTCACAACGGATAATAAAAGGGTGGCCAGTATTACCAGGTGTGGAAAGATATGCAAACTCATTTTAAGTCATGCATATTCAGTTTCAATTGAAAAGATACAATACAGCTTCATACATAAATACATATAAATTAGGACTATTTGTAACCTGTTTGGAGGAAAGTGAGAAAAAAAAATGCTGCAGTTCAAACAAGGGAGCTGAAGCACCTGATAGAAAAACACACATCTGTAACTACGAACAAACAATGTTAACAACATGCTGTTAAACTGAATAATTTGGTTAGTTTAGGTGGCTCTGTGTTCAAGGAGGTCAATGAACTGCAAAAGAAGTTATTTGTGTATATGTTCTGGATTTTCTGCAATTTATTATAAGCTCTGTTAGATATATTCACATTCAAATACTGTATCAGTATTTCTTATGATGAATAAACTAAAGTTACAAAGGAGACACTTTGTGTATAATGATTTTATTGCCTACAATTTTCTATGCATGTTCTTCTCCATTATTGCTGTAGTTTATACCCACCAAATTGACATCAATGTGGCAATGAAAGCTGAAGAACTTTATCTTGAAAACACACACACAAGGACAATTTATTTAATAATGCTGAAGTACACTGCTAAGCCAATTGTTTTTATCCTTTGGCTTAAATACATTTTGTGAATAACATTTTTGATTTATTCTTTTGAAGCCTCAAAATCACTTTGAATGCATCCTTATGTGCTTTTGAAACCAGACAAACTATTCTTTCGTTAACTGTTCTTAAAATAATGCAGAATATAATTAAGGCAGCAACAGCATAAGCATTTATTTAACTTTACCCACACTATATCATTTGATAAAAATATACTGAAGAATAAATGTTGGACAGTTTATTGCATGAAGATGGAATTGAAGTCTTTAATTTGAAATGCAAACTGTAGCAAAATGAACGATGTTTAATATATATAATTGGTCAGATTGTTGGAAAGTTTGGCTATCTTTAATGAGCATTTTTATGTCCTTTTATTTCTCATGATGCAAAGTATTGCAAAAACAGCAAAATTGGAACTGCATATAACACCTGGATTGCACAGGGGTACTTCATTCATGTGTGGTATTTACCCTTGCTATGTCAAAAGGTTTATTGAATTATAATGTGGTAGGTCTCCTTCTAGCCACCAAACTGTGAGAATGTCCTGTAGTGCCTTCCACCAGTGTCAGTTAATAATAATAATAATAATAATAATACAATTTTATTTATATAGCACCTTTCCCATTATCAAGGCACTTCACAGAGTTTAAGAAAGAACGGCAGGGTATACAGTATATAGCATTGTACTAAACCAGATAAATAAATAAAGAAGATTAAGATAGTAAATTCAGAGAAAGCCTAACAGACAACATAATTGATGGTCTAGCACACACACACATACGGGTTACATGAGCATCTTGACAGAGAGGAAAACTGAGAGAAGGCGAATGAAGTCAAGTAAAGCTAAAAGCCTTCCTGAACAGATGAGTTTTAAGTTGTTCTTTAAAAGAATTCATGGAGTCAACTGACCTGATTCATTTCGGTAGGTCATTCCAGAGTCTGGGCGCTATAAAGCTGAAGGCCCTGTCACCCATGGAGTGTAGATTAGTGTGGGACACAACAAGATTGCCAGAATCAGAGGACCTTAGTGGGTAGACAGGCACATAGTGATGGAGAAGGTCACTGATGTAGTTTGGTGCAAGGTCGTTTAAGGCTTTGTTGGTTATTAGTAGAATTTTATATTCAATCCTGTGAGACACAGGGAGCCAATGAATCTACAGAAAGGCTACACAGTGGCTGTGATGGCTCAGATTGGCAGTTTACAGTGGCAATTCAGGTAATGACACCACGACTAGCACTCTAAATAAAGCCACCTAAAGCAAAGCACATTTCTGGCCACTCCCTTTATTAACGATACAAGACTCCCACAATATAGGTTCTTGGAAAGATGGACAAAATAGTAAATACATGGGCAATATATATATATTATTTTGGGGAACAAATGTACAAAAATTAAAAATGGCAGCTTTTAAACAAACATACAAAATTTACTTTACAAACAACAAAATGTGTAAATTCTTCACCACTTTTGTTTTTATTGCGTTATGTAACTGCAGAATTGTTTAACTTGTCTGTTTCACTCATTCCAGATGCTTTTCTAAATAAATTGGCAGTTTCAAACTCTGTCCTGCAAGCTACAAATGCACTACAAACTTAAGAGACATTTAAAAGTTATTCTACATGAGACTGGCACCTTACCAAAAATTTCCAGAATTTAACAAAATGTTTAATTTGATATGTGAAAATCAGGAATACCAGTATCAGGCATAGCTTAGAAATGAGTATGTGGCATTTTGTCGATGAGGCAGAGCAAACTGTGTTATACTAAATTTAAAACTTTAAAACAAAAATGTTTCTCACAATTTTTATAGGTAGTATATAAATAATGCACTGGCTGTTTATGTAATATGTCAGGATCATACTTAACTGTAATATTTTTTGCCTTATTATTTTGTAATATTAAAAAAAATACTGTTACATGAAAATAAAACCCTTACTAAAGTGCCAATCACTTTGTCACCTGAATGCCAACTCTGAGTGATGGTTGTCAGTATTTACCTTGATAGTGGCACTCTTATGGAGGAATTTCTTATACATAAATAAATAAATGTATCGTAAACTGTGACAATACAAATAAAAACACATTGATATGAGTATCAATAAAAGTGTGATATAAAGCATGTTTTTGTAGTTGATTTCTTTATGTCATTATTAAATTATTTCTTCATTTATATCTTTCAGTCACACTGCATGCAGTGTTAAATATGCCTTGAAATGAAAATTGTCATTTTCAAACCTCAAAGCTGAGAGGGTGGGCTCTAGCGAGTGTTGCTTTTTGATATCTGCTTTCCCTTTCTTTAAATGCCAGTTCTGTTCATATTATAAAATAAGCATTGTCAGCTATATGAAGCCATAGTAGGACTACTTCAGAATGTGCAGAACAGGTACACGACTGTACTGTTTAAGAGGCACATATTATCAAGCTTAACATTTCTAATCTTTTTCTGACATATTATATGCTTCATCTTTGATAAAAGTGAAAGAAAAAATTAATACAGGGATCGTAGGATTTTGCAGGGTTCTGTCATGAGCAAGGAAGGAATCACATATACAAAGCCCGACCCTTCTATCATAGGTGAAAATTATAGGAGACAACAGCAATAATAATAATAAGCCTGATGGCATCTTCTTGCTACATCTGTAATTGTGTCTTAGCCTGTAAGGGGATATGGAGGACAAACATGAGACGCAAACTTTAAGTCAGGACAGATTGATATGACTGCTTGTGGAGAGTAAGATCACCATGGAAACATAAAAGATATGTTTCTTGCACTGAAGAATGCATGAGTAGGGAGTCTGTATCCTTTGTAGCTGACTTGCCTTGAACTCACACTTGATACTGTTTGTGTCTGCTATAAACATCCATAACAGGTTATACAGGCTGTTGATTATTTCTGTTCTGCTGGTGTCTTTTCTTTGTAATAGAACCTCCCAGTTTCTTCCCAGAATGCATTTTGATGATTATGGGAGGTTCTTCTTGAATATATTTACTACTGTAAAGTGATGTTTTACTACCTAAAGTTTTACTTTTTTAGTTCAGTGAACTTTAATTACTCATTCTGTTAAATTTTTCCCAGATTCTTACACACAAGATTAGGATGCCAGTTGTCATTAGTATTTTTCCTGTAAACTAGACTTGCTTGCTCAATTTGCAGGAGTATTTTAGATGTTGTCACATGCAGAGGTGCCAGTCTCTCAGCTGTCTTCCCCCTGTACTGCTGCTGCAAATGGAACTCCAGATTTCAGATTCTCAGGACTCACCAGCATCTCCTCTGAACAGCCAAGCAGGTCTGCTTTAGGTCTCTGAGGCGCTCGGTGCTCTGCTAAGTTGGATTGTAGGTCTTTTCTTCCTTCTTCTGACACCAATGCAGCGTCAGCACCGAACTCCGCAATGAATGAATTCTCTGATCTTTACATGGCTCCTTCAGGTGACTCGCTATCCATAAAAGGCCTGCTCCTCTTTTGTCACGCTACTTGGAAAAGCATGCGACTTTGTAGGGTTTTCTTTTATATAGGTGGCCCTTGCCACTGGTGATGTAATGCCAGCTCATACTTGAGTGACTCACCTCGGGCAGACGTAACTTGTTAGCACTGTTACTATACAGTCATATCTGCAGAATTTAAAAAGGGGCCCACCAATCATTAAAGAAGCCTTCAAATCATAGCACTGGCAGTTATTTTCTTCAACTTCAAGCCTACAGAAAACAACGCCAAATTTAAAAACATTCAATTCTGTCCATTGGCAGCCAAAATGCGTGACATGTAATTCTCATTTTTGTTTGAAATAAGTTAAAGTAGAATACGATTCAGGTTAGTACTTTATTGTCCGCCTATGTCTATGGCTAAATAAAAAAATAAACTTATAAAAGCTTGAATATACAACTGATGAAAAAAACAAGAAGAAATACTGGAGTAAACAGTGTAAACAAATGAAAATTGCAAACATCTAATAATAATAATAATATATACTCAGACCTCACCCTAATCCTACTGATTACCCATTTCAATTCAAAAGAATATACTCTCTTATAAAACTGTGTTTTGCAATAACCATCAACAAAAGCCAAGTCACCAGGAAAAGTGGAAATTCATCTAATGCAGGAATGTTTTACTTCTGCCTGTGGTATAGTGGGTCCGCAGCTCAAAATAAAAGGCCAGTTTTTCAATAAATAATCAACACACTCACGGCTTAAAGAGGGGGTGCGGTAGTGTGGCTGGAGCGGTTCTCGGATGTGATGTGGTGTGGGCGATTCCTCGCTTAAGTGCACAGGTGAGAAATCGTCTGTATCCGTAATTGAGGCTGGGAGCTCGGTTTTAAAGGATTTATTTATTGGATTTTAACCTCCACATTTCACTTGTTTTTAATGGATTATTTATTTATGGGCATTTTGCATTATTTATTTGGACACTGGTTTTGTTTTAATAAAAGCACAGTTTGCACTTTTGCACCTTTCCCCTTGCGTCGTTTTGGTGTCTCAATTGTCCAGCTCATCCGGTTACATTACCGACAGTGTCAGGTTCAAAAAGGCTCCCGAAAGGAACATGGGAATGTGAAGAAGAACCCACATTGTCACACTGCAATTGGGTATATATAGCATATTCAAGAGTAAGCATCTCAAGTGATGTAATAATATTGGCTACAACATTGCTTCTCTGACTTACAGCATTTGAGATAAAATTGTGTGCATTTCTTTTGTGCTTCCTATTGAAGTACAGAAAGGTGGAGTGATGTGCTCAAACAGTGTTAGCCTCAGAGTTTGAAGTCCTAATCCCAAAGCCCTACCCAACAAACCTTACTAACTGTCAATAATATTATCCATCCATCCATCCATCCATTATCCAGTCCGCTATATCCTAACTACAGGGTCATGGGGGTCTGCAGGAGCCAATCCCAGCCAACACAGGGCGCAAGGTAGGAAACAAACCCTGGGCAGGGTGCGCACACACTAGGGATAATTTAGAATCGCCAATCCACCTAACCTGTCTGACTGTGGGAGGAAACCGGAGCACCCGGAGGAAACCCACGCAGACACAGGGAGAACATGCAAACTCCACTAAGGGAGGACCCGGGAAGCGGACCCGGGTCTCCTTACTGCGAGGCAGCAGCCACGCCCACTGCGCCAACATGCCACCCTGTCAATAATATTAGCTCTTGGTAAAAAAAAAAAAATACATATATTGTATACATAAGTTACATAGTACTTTTGTTATATCCGATTATCTGATGGCACCATAACTGAGGCCCATGTTCTTATGGAATTTCCCGGCTTACACATCTAGTGTTCAATATAATTTTATCACTTCACCCACTGAACAAAATTGGAAATATATTAATATTCATTTGTATTTCTCTGTTTGGTTATGAGCATTTGATATTGAGATATCTTTTTCTGTGTTAATGTAATGATTTTACTGAATGACAATATGCTGATAGATCTTCATTTTGTGTGAATTTCCTGTGCTATTATTTGGCTGACATTTCATTGTCACTATTGCTGGAAACCATATATTGTATTGTATTATGAAATACTATGTTCCCCCTTTCTTTGCCGTCCTCCAAAGCAGCTGCTGCTGCTCCAATCTACTATGGATTTTTCTGTACAGCTCCAATGATCTTTTTTTTTTCTGCTGTGCCCAATGCCTACACAATAATTTTACACTTTTGGCACTCTTGATGACAAGAATCAACTGAGCATTTGGTCCATACATTGATAATCAATCAGTTGAAATACATTTATTCCATGTTGTGGTCCTTGATTCTTAGTTTTGTACAACCTTGAGGTGGAGCAGTGGATCCCCCAGTCACTTGTCAGTCCACTCAGATGCCTCATTTGCTATGATTTAGAAATGTTTCAAACTGGTTTGGGGGTGTTGCCAGGTAGGGGCTTGTTATTTTATTATATGTAAAAATGTGTTTTAATTTCTCCAAGATTTATTAGATTTGTTAAAAATATACATAATAATTTATGTTTTTATACTGTATTATACTGTCTTGATTGCTTAACTAATTTCCTCCAATTCACATTTTAAGGTAACAATGGTAGGATATTGACAGATTTTGACTGGCTGACATAAACAGAATAGAGATTTTTACTTGGTGCCTGCTGGATATTTTATAAATTTATGGATGAGACTTACTGATCTTACAAGGCTTATGCAAGATAGCACTGCTATGAGCAAAAGTCATTTGATTAAAATGCATGGTGACACAATGATGATATTAAATGGGCCATATCTGCCTTCAAAATAAGTTGAGAACACTTTATATATTTTCAACATTTATCACTATCAAAAATATTTAATGGAAAATGGCATCTGACTGTGCAAAATGTCATAGGATGCATATCCTAACTGCTCAGTGTTATATAATTTTACTGCCATAATTCCTGTGTAGTCTACATATTGTGTATCTCATATATACAGTGGTTATTATAACTGCCCACTTTATTATTTCCCAAATTCCCTCATATGCATTACGGCTGAGTATTAATAGAAGAAAAAAATTTGTGTCCTTTTGAAGTAATATAAAAGTGGTTTCTAGTTTTTGAGCCTTCCAGCAGAGAAAGTTAACATTATGCATGAATGCATCTTTGCACTTATTCAGTTTCTCAGTTGTAATGTGCAGATTTGGTGAACCAGCACATATCCCTGAAAATTGATAGGTATGGAAATTGAATGACTGGTGTTTTACATTAACTGATGCAAAAATGAAAATATATTAAGGTGGAGAACACAGCATCTGCCAACCACACAATCAAAGAAAAACAAACTTGGAGGATTGTGTTTACCACTGTTTACCAACAGCAATGTTGAAAAAGAAACATGGAAATTATTTATGTTTGAAATAAAACAAAAGACACTGTAGTACTATGAGTAAGGTGTTTCATGATTAACAAAGAGATGGTCTGTTGTTTTCTTAAAAAAATCCTTTAACTGATCAATGCTCTGAATGTGAACAGAAATTGAACATTTCTTCCGCAGTGGGACTTGAAACATGTTTTCCTCATGAAAGACACTATATAAATTGCATGCTGCTCACTTGTTTGATCGGAATGCGTGCAAAGAATTGCCAGTTTTATATTCTCAACAATTTTCAATGAGATCACATTCTACACAATTTTATACAATGAGAAATATATCAATCATACTTTTTATTAACCTAAGCTCTGTAAGTATTATGCTTTTATTGTATAATGATCTTAAGCTTAACTTCCTATTTGAACGGAAGGATCTTAGGTGGGGAGGATATTAGATTATGCCTTTTCCCCATATGACTGACTTTCCCAAATTGTCATTTGTCTTTCTCACTCCACTGTTAACTTTTGTGGTATATGTCTACAGTTAATATAGCTTTGCATGCTGTGCCATGAATAGCTCCAGACTTTTTTATCTAAGGCAACTTTCAAAAGAGATTAACATAATCAAGTAAACATCAGTCATGCAGACTGTCTGGGAACAACTGTTGCAGGACAAGGTTACAAAATTGATCATCATAAGTGGAGAGCTTAGAACAAAAATACAAGCTAGTTACACCTCCTAGGTTACAAGCAGCCAGCAGCTAATATCAGTTAGACGGAAATTCAAGAAACAAAACAGTCTTCAAATGCTTCTTAAACACATTGAGGGAGTCAGAATCTCAAATGGCGGTGGGCAGCTCACTCCACCAGCAAGGAGATACACATGAAAGAGTATGGACTGCAGACTCATATGCAGAGGTGGCATTATCAGGCACTGCTGATCAGCAGACTTGAATGGTTGAGACAGAGCACAGGACCTCACAAGAGTCTCTGTACATACAGGGGCTGATCCACTAACTTCTCTGTAGGCAGTCATCAAGGATTTCATCTTAATACAGGCCACTACAGGGGGTAAATGTAGTGATCTGAAGAGAGGAGTGACATGTCTCTTCTGAGCTTATTGAACACCAAATGTGCCCCTGCATTTTGATCTGCAGATACTAGGTGACATATGCTCATACTGCTGCCAACAGCAAGTTTCAGTAATTCAGACATGACAAGACCAATGCCCGGACCAAGTGCTATATTCTCTGATAGTTATGGTCTGAATTTACTGATATTGTAAAGCGAACCTACAAGACCAAGAGACTGTAGCAACATTGTCCCTAGAAGACAGCTGGTCATCAATCACCACGTCAAAGTTGCATATCGACTTGGCAGGTGTTAGTGATAATGAACCTAGCTGAAGAAAAATGGGGTGGGAATAGATGGACAAGCTGGGATAACAAGAAGAGACTTCTTTGCCCAGTTGAGCTGGAACTCGTGTTCTTTCATCCAGGTTGCTCTATCAGTGAGACATATAATGAATCTACCTGATATTGGTACATCTCCAATCATCAGCATAGGACAAATTAGAGGAAGCATGGAATTCAATAACCCAACATCAATCCCCCATGCTCACCGGCTGCACCCATTTCTCCATGCCAGGATATATGGTAGGATGTGCCCAAGAGGTAGGACTCAAGCCACCTGAGGGTTTTCCCAGTGATGCTAAGATCAGAGAAGGTGGCAAGAAGGAACTGGCAAGGTGGTCAACTGTTTACAATGGTAAAAAGAGGCATCTTGCAGGAATGGTCCTTCTAGAAGGATTTAGCAGTCTGTAGAAGATAGGAAGAGACATGGTTAGAGCTTTCATCATTTTAAACATCCTGTAAGCATAGCTCAATATATTTATATTTCACAATTTACTTCTGACAAAATCCTTTAAGGTTGTCTGAAATAGTCTGTAGATATTGTGAACGGCACCCGGGCACAGACAGGCGGACATCTTGTTTAAAATCACCACACGTTTATTTAATACAATATTTACAACTAATTATGGTCACAAAGACCCAGTCCACTGGTCACACAGACCCTAATCACGTGCACAAACCCCAAGTCCAAAGTCCTGGCCACAATGCCTTTCTTCGGGCCGCCTCCACTCTCCACTGCTTCGTCCTCCTTCCACCCGACTCCAGCCTCGAATGAAGGGAGACGGCCCCTTTTATACAGGACCCGGATGAGCCCCAGGTGTTCCCGGCATTCCTCCTCTAGCCACGCCCCAGCGTGGCGGAAGTGCCGGCTGTTCTCCGGCAGCTCGCCGGTATCCTCCAAAGTCTTCCCCCCAGCACTTCCTGGTGTGGCGGGAGTGCTGGGGAAACAAGTCCCCAAGGCATTGGGGCGCCTCCTGGCGGTGACCCCGGGCCCCTACAGGGAAGGGCTTCCATGCCCTTGACCCGTGGCCCCCAAAGCAACCCGGAAGGCAAACCCCACGTGATCCAGGCAGGGCTCTGACCCTCTTCCGGTCCCTCCTGGCGTCCCGGCCGGGTCATGGCCCCTGGCATCCCTGACAGTGCCCCACAGCCAGCGAAGACCACTCGTGGGCAAGAGCGACCTGTCCCGCGAGGGCAGCAGAGCCCCGAAACGGGCCCCACTCGAGGATAGCCGGGGTCCGCCCCGCACTCCTAGCAGGGACAGGGGCGGAGACACAATCCGAGCACCAGCCCTTGGTGCATCCCTGTGCCTCGCACAGGTTGTGCTCCCCCCTTTTACCGACACCCCGGGGCCTCCTCGATCGGCACCCCCTCCGAGACCTCCGCGCCCCTTTGGTCCGAGCCACTCGTTCCCCCGTAGGCTCCTCCAGCTGTGAGCGCAGCTGCGCACCGGCAGAGAGAACATTCCGCTGACGGCCCGACATCAGAGGGCTGTTCCGCCACGAAGGGGTTCCTTCAGCCCGCCCGGGGTCCGTCCCTACAAAAGAGAACACAGGGGCAGAACCGCTGCCAAAGCACCCAGCTCGTGCCATGCACGGGCAGCGTTCCCCCCTCCAATCACCCCGGCACTTGCCTGATCGGCACCCTCTCCGCGGCTTCCGTGTCCCTCTCGATGATGGAGTCGTCGGCACCTGCTCTCTCTCTGCCTGCCTCAGGGATTCCCTCTGCTCTCCCAGAGGGCAGCCAGCCGTACGCGTGCACCCAGCAACGCGTCTCACCATATTGGAGGAAGCAGCACCCAGCCGCTTAATCCTCCCTTCACTCTTGGACGCCTTGACGGTGTGCGACTCCGTATTAACCAACGCGAGCCCCTGTCCCGTCTGCGTCCCCTTCATATCGGAGGAATCGGCACCCAGCCCTTTATTCCTCCGTTCACTCTGGGACGCCATGACGGTTTGAGACTCCTTATGGAATAAAAGGCGCCTCTGTCCCGTCTGCGTCCCTATAGTGCGGCGCAAGACCGCAGCCGACTCGGGGCGGAGGGCGCTAGGACCCGGGGCACTTAGCAGCCCGTGTCCATTCAGCGTCCTCACGGACTCCCCCCGCCCGCGATACAGCCAGCGGCCCCCTCCTGTCGGAGGGCTGCTTACTCGGAACTGATCGTTATCATCACAGCCTTTTTCAACAGACCCTCCCGCATGCTGTACGGAGTCGGCTGTACTCACTGCCTCCGCCGTACCTCTCCGGCTGGAGATTCCAGCGTCGCGCCGTCCCGTTGTCGATCGAAACGTTTGCAGCGCCGCGGCGCCTTCCTCTCCAGTTCCAGCACCTCAGCCCGGAGGGCACGTAGCATCTGTAAGACACGCTGCTCCACGGGCTGAAGGGCGCCTCCAGCTCCGCCAGAGCAGCCGGCAAAGACAGGAAGTTAACCGACGCTGAGCCTACCTGTCTGTCAGCCTCCGACGCCGCCACTTCCTGTGGGCCTTTCCTCCGGCCCAATCGGGTCTCCCCTGCCCGTGATGGACATTCCTTGGTCCCGCTCTCTGCAGTCATCGGCGGGCACACAAGACACACCGCCCAATCGCGTGCCTGTCAGGGGAGGGACTTCTGGTCCGCGCCATCTTGGCTCGCCTTCTGCGGCGACGCCTGGCTTGCCGGCAGCCTTGTTGTTGCCGGCACCTTTTGAGCTGCAGCGTCTCCTCCTCCGCAGCCCTCGCGGCTGCCGCTGTGCTGCCGGAGCCCGCAGACCAGCATCGCCTGCCACTGGCGTGGATCCGGGAAGTCCCTGTCTGCAATAAAGAAAACACGCCCGGCCCCATGGGCCGCTGCGCTAGGCAGGGAACTCACCTCCCCGGACTCGTCAAACCGAGGACACCTCCTCGGCGTGGCCTTTCTTGACGCCATGCCGTCCCAGGCGCCTCCAGCAACGGCGCGCTCGTTGGAGACCGCTTAACTCGTCCCGTGCACGCCGCCTGCCCGCATCAGGGAATAACGGCCCTCCTGCGGACCCCTGGCAGTCCGTGGGGTTCCTTTACCCCGCGGGGCTGTGTGCACGCAGCACCAGCGTATGCGTGGTGGGTCCCCTGCTGCACCGGGCCGTCCACAACAATATTTTTTTGAACAGGTCTCCGCCTTGAAACAGGCGGAGCATCCTGCCGACTACGCCAGATGTGAACGGCACCCGGGCACAGACAGGCGGACATCTTGTTTAAAATCACCACACGTTTATTTAATACAATATTTACAACTAATTATGGTCACAAAGACCCAGTCCACTGGTCACACAGACCCTAATCACGTGCACAAACCCCAAGTCCAAAGTCCTGGCCACAATGCCTTTCTTCGGGCCGCCTCCACTCTCCACTGCTTCGTCCTCCTTCCACCCGACTCCAGCTTCGAATGAAGGGAGACGGCCCCTTTTATACAGGACCCGGATGAGCCCCAGGTGTTCCCGGCATTCCTCCTCTAGCCACGCCCCAGCGTGGCGGAAGTGCCGGCTGTTCTCCGCAGCTCTCCGGTATCCTCCAAAGTCTTCCCCCCAGCACTTCCTGGTGTGGCGGGAGTGCTGGGGAAACAAGTCCCCAAGGCATTGGGGCGCCTCCTGGCGGTGACCCCGGGCCCCTACAGGGAAGGGCTTCCATGCCCTTGACCCGTGGCCCCCAAAGCAACCCGGAAGGCAAACCCCACGTGATCCAGGCAGGGCTCTGACCCTCTTCCGGTCCCTCCTGGCGTCCCGGCCGGGTCATGGCCCCTGGCATCCCTGACAATATACATATTCTCATATACAAGTTGGTAAGGGGCAGAACCACCAGCCAGAGGTCTTACTGCTGTGTCTTTTCTTTCCTTGTAAAAGAACATTATGAATAACTACCCATGTAAAAGTTGCAAATGTAGTCCCTGGATATACAGTAAACGTCTCAACACATTATGTTACTTTCCTGAAGATCTGTAATAAATGGAGAAACTTGTCTACCTAAATCTTTGAATGCTTCCGAGTGCCACAAATGTGTTGGTACTTCAATACACTGTTTTTTTTTTTACATGTTGCAAGGGGCCTTTATTTATGTTTATATCTTCTTAGTATTTTATTCATGTTCCTATCTATTTTCTGAACCCATCCATCAAACTCATTCACTTTCAAAATGAAGTTTCTGTAGAGCTGGGAAAATATTCTGAACGCATCACTTGTAAGTTTGGAATGCTAAGCGTTCATGGCAGGTCATACCCAAATTATAACAAGCCACAGGGAGGGACCTATAGGCCACCAATCAGGGAAGAAAGAGCACCAGGAATAAACATACACAGACGTGTTTTATTTAATCTGTAATGTGTGTAAATGTGGTGTTTTATATAAAACTAAAGTGATTTGAGAAGATATGAAACAATGTAGTAACATTCTTTTTGAAAAGTAACATTCATCTGTCAGTCAATTTTCTAAAATTTCAGCCACAAAACAATTGTAAAAATATGAATGCAGATACTGCAATGAAGTTTGTGTCGAGACTTCATGGAGTAAAATATTTTTCTAGCAGATTTAAAACAGTTAATGTTAAATAATACTAACGCAAAAAATAAAGTGGTTGCAAACACAAAAATTCACATGTATGTAGGACGAAGGAAATTTCTGAACAATGCAAAGCTGCTTTAACTGCATACCATAAATTCCAGATCACAACTAAGATAAAGAGAGGTTAATAATGTAAAACAAACTCATTTTGGAGTATTAATGATGACATTCAAATTGCACAAGTCAAGTCAATTTGGGGAACATGCACTGGTACAGTGAGTTTCCGCACCCACTACATGGCGAAACAACTCGTGATCCCAGTTTGCAACCCCCCAGGCAGACACGGGGTCCAGTCTCACCCTTCAGAAATGACCCTCTATCTGCCGCAGCCAGGTGTTAAGTGGGCGACCCCTTGGCCTGGTCCACCCACTCAGGTTCCCAACAATGAGGATCTTATCAGCTGCATCATGCTCGGGGAAACGTGCCACATGGCCGTAGTGCCGTAATTGACGCTCCCTCACAATGCAGGTAATAAGTCATATTCAGGACTCCATGAGCAACCACTCATTCAACACAAAGTCAAAAAAACGGTACCCAAGGATTTTCCAGAGAGACACCAAGCGTCCATGTCTCACAACCATATAGCAAGACAAGAAGCACCAGGACTCTAAAGACTTGTATCTTCATCCTTTTGCATAGATATCGGGAGCGCCACACACCCCTTTGCAGCGACCTCTTGACCCCCCATGCTCTCCCAATCTGTCTACTGACTTTATAGGAAGAGTCACCAGAGACATGAATGTCACTGCCAAGGTAAGTAAACCCCTCAACAAGGTCAACACTCTCTCTGCAGACAGACATGCTGCTAATGGCTGTGCCCAAGAGGTCATTAAAGGCCTGGATCTTGTTTTTTATCCAGGACACTCGCAAGCCCAGACACTCAGACTCCTCACTCAGTCTCTCAAGCGTCCTGATCAAATTGCACCATTATAATATTTTAAAAACATGGGACAATGTACCTGAACAACTGGTTGTGCTAGGATTTGATTTTGGAATGAGCAGTGTGTTGATTCTTGTGTTCAGCAGTACAATTAGATATTACTAAAGTTGATTTGATTTAGTCACTGCTTTTCTCAAGTTCAAGGTCATTTAATATTTATTAACAGTGACTCTGTAAGAGCAGCAACTCTGACACCTTAATTAATGCTGTTAATGCACACTGGCTGAAGAAGGTCTTGATATGTTGCTAATATTTCAAACTTATAAATGACATACCTTAGCTACTATGCCTTATTGCCTATCAGCTCCACTTAGCAGAGTGTAATGAAAGCACTTACTCTACAAGTATACTCTGTGATGGACTGATGAACCATCCATGGGACAAATGGGGCTACTAGAAGCAATGAAAGACATTGACCAGGACAAAAAAATTTTAAATTCTCACTAAACTTTTCCAAACAAACTTTGTGGAACAAGAGATTTCTTTGATATGCGTTTGACTCATGCTGAATCCTGTCTTGCCAACTCAGTAGCTAGTCGACTATGGGAACCTAAAAAAGACACAGCTATACCTTAGGTTGGTCTCTCATTTGCTAATATTAATTCAATTGTTTTGCCTGAATGCATTTTGCTGCATTCAATGAACATTTCCATGATTTTGTCAAACTTGAGGCAAAGCAAACTCTGCAGAGTTCGCTCATTACTAGTAACTAACATAAATCCTAAATGTTTTAAAGGAGGTAATAAACAAAGTGTGGCATAAAGATTAACAAACTAGGATGCAAACAAGTAGTTTAGTTCAGTCCTCATCTCTGACTCAGTGTGTTAACCTTGAGTAAATCACTTTACCACAATGTTTACAGATAATAAAAATAATTAGTTTATATAGTCTGTAAAATTATAAAATAGTCAAGATGAAATAAGGTCTGATTTGCAGGATTTGCCAGAAAACCTTTACCAGTATTTAAATAAAAATTATTTTTTCTTATTTTAAAAATAATTACTGCCGTATAATGGCATTATGATTCTCCCTATAAATTATGCAGTTATTACAGGCATATACTAAAAGATTGACAAAGTATGATTTCAAATAAACAATGACAAATTCTACAAATCTAATCTACACAGTACCTCATGACTTAAATGCTATTTTTAAACAAAGCAAATAAAGTACATTTTTTAAAAATGACAAGACCTAATTGTTCAGCTTTTTATTGATAACTTTAAGCAATACTTTTCAAACACGTTCAAACACAAAAGATGGTGTTCAACATGACTTTATAACATGAAAAACTTAAATTTTCCAGATATAAAAAAGCACATGATTTATTACAGGCCTGCTGCAGCAGCAACTGAAGTTTTTCAAGATAAATTAGATTTCTTAAAATTTATCAGACGACAGTTAGGATGTTCAGTGCAGGTTTGAAGCTGATATCTGGTGCCCTCATTCAAAATCTGTCAGGATCAGCCATAGGAGTGATTGCTTCTCGCCGCTTTTTTCAAGTGCCTACAAGTTCAATTCGATTTAATATGTCACTGTGCAAACAATACTACAAGAGCCTGTGTGGGTTTTGTTTTCATAATTAAATGAGATTTAAGTACAACAGGGCTAAATTACAGTTAATGGTTTCCATCTGCCAAACAGAAGTATTCAATCATTTCTCCAATATATATCAAAACAACCTTACATTGTTGTTTTAATGCTTACCAATGGAGTATGACAAATTATTGACCTTGCAAACTGTTGCTATCTGAAACTAATCTCTAAATAAAAGATTAACCTGCCATGCTCTTTTCAGGTACGTGCGAAGTGATCACTTTACTATAATTACAATTTACTGACACCGTACTTTATTCTACAGCTAGATTACTGGTCTGTCAACAGCACTTCAAAAACACATAAGTTAAGATTTCTTTTCGTTTTTTTCCCTCATTCAAAATACCCCGTAGCTCCTAGATGTGCAGATCACTATTATTGCAGTTAAGTGTTGTACCTCAGCATAGTCAGGCCCATTGGGTTTGCCAGAAACTTTTGATTTTGATGATGCGTGGCACCAAATAGACAGATACAAGCTTTAATCTGCTGCCGCGAGACTGAAACCTATTTCCACTGTGTGTTCAATCAATAATGGCAGCACTTTTTTTCTGATCTGCATTGTCTGCGTATTGAAAATAAAAATACCACATTCTTTTCTTTTGTACCTGTGCTTAGAAACTGTAGTGAATGGGGAATGCACTGAACAATATACCTCTGCATTAAGGCTAGCAGGGGTTCTTTTTATGTGAGGTTTCAAAGTGTCATAAACATTTCTTTACTTCTGTTACCAGTGGCAGTTATACAGCATTCACAGCAGGATTCAAAAGCTGTATCACCTTTTTCCTACACTCTACAGACCTGCCTTAGTCCCTTTAAAGAGTGTGATCAATTGCACTATGGATGATATTTGTTAACATGGCCATGTTACATAGTATGTTCAATTTAAACAGAGATGTTTTCAAATCCTCAAAGGTGTTAAAGTAGTTATTTCCAATACTGTCTTCCATTTTACAGTGAAACATGATTATAAGAGCACATTTCAACAAGGCAAATAGAAAGCATATCCTGTACTCAGAACAGTGGGAAGAGGTGGCCTTGATCTAACACAACAGGTCTGTGTCTGTTGTAGCTTTCTGTCTTTGAATAACTGAAATGCTGGAAAAAATGTACTTCCAACAGACAATGTACTGATAGGTCTGCTTTCTCAGGGTTGGAAGAAGTATCTCACTTTAGCAAAGGTGCTGCAGATTGAAAAATATGTGCTTAAGAAATGTTATCCCTGTCTTTGTGTAAACCTGCATATTTAGCAGAAACAGAATGTAACTATTGCTAATGTATAATTAAAACTACCACAATTAGTTTTGGATATAACTTGTAAAATGTATAATACACTCAACATACCACATGGTTCTATCCATTCACTTTTAAGGAAATTTGAAAGCCAAAATAGGCACCAGTCCTTGAGGAGACATCAGGCAGCTACATGGCACAGAGGACATCCCTCATACTGGGCTAGTTTAGACCCAAAACCTGCATGTGTTTGCACAATGAGAGGAAATGTTACTGGCCGCAGGCCTAGGGAACATGGGCCAGGCACAAGCCACTGTTACTACAGGGTGTAGAAGCAGGCAGAAGTTAGGAATCTCTGACCATACTTCATTTTACTCAGATTTGTCCAGAGGTATATAACTGCATCAATCTATGCCTAGATGAATACGTCGTTTGGTTAAACGATGATACCAGCCAATTTCCTTTTGTTAACATTAGTGTACTCATATTTTCACTCATTGAACAATAGTACTCTTGCTGTCAAGAATTAGATATACCACTGTAAGTGGAGTAGAGCCCTATATTCCCAGAGTATGTTAATTTTCAAACCAAATAAATACAAATATTTTGTAAGGAAGTGGGTAATTCTGTTATCAAAGTAGTTTGTTAATGAGATACCAATAAAAGTAGTCTGATCTTCAAAACAATTGCGAGACAGGTAAACACTTTATCTACAGTGCATCTGGAAAGTATTCACGGCATCACTTTTTCCACATTTTGTTATGTTACAGCCTTATTCCAAAATGGATTAAATTCATTTTTTTCCTCAGAATTCTACACACAACACCCCATAATGACAACATGAAAAAAGTTTACTTGAGATTTTTGCAAATTTATTAAAAATAAAAAACTGAGAAAGCACATGTGCATAAGTATTCACAGCCTTTGCCATGAAGCTCAAAATTGAGCTCAGGTGCATCCTGTTTCCCCTGATCATCCTTAAGATGTTTCTTCAGCTTAATTGGAGTCCACCTGTGGTAAATTCAGTTGATTGGACATGATTTGAAAAGGCACACACCTGTCTATAGAAGGTCTCACAGTTGACAGTTCATGTCAGAGCACAAACCAAGCATGAAGTCAAAGGAATTGTCTGTAGATGTCCGAGACAGGATTGTCACAAATCTGGGGAAGCTTACAGAAAAATTTCTGCTGCTTTGAAGGTCCCAGTGGCCTCCATCATCTGTAAGTGGAAGAAGTTCGAAACCACCAGGACTCTTCCTAGAGCTGGCTGGTCATCTAAATTGAGCGATCGGAGGAGAAGGGCCTTAGTCAGGGAGGTGACCAAGAACCCGATGGTCACTATGTCAGTGTTCCAGAGGTTCTCTATGGAAAGAGGAGAACCTTCAAGAAGGACAACCATCTCTGCAGCAATCCACCAATTAGGCCTATATGGTAGAGTGGCCAGATGGAAGCCACTCCTTAGTAAAAGGCACATGGCAGCCCGCCTTGAGTTTGCCAAAAGGCACCTGAAGGACTCTCAGAGCATGAGAAACAAAATTCTCTGGTCTGATGAGACAAACCTTGAACTCTCTGCTGTGAATAGCCCAGAGGGGACTGGGTGGTCTCATGGTCTGGAATCTCTACAGATTTTATTTTTTTCTCCAGCCACCTGGAGATTTTTTTGTTTTTTCTGTCCCCCCTGGCCATTGGACCTTATTCTATGTTAATTAATGTTGGCTTATTTTGTTTTCTTATTGTGTCTTTTATTTTTCTATTCTTTATTATGTACGGCACTTTGAGCTACTGTTTGTATGAAAATGTGATATATAAATAAATGTTGTTGTTGTTGTTGTTGTTGTCACGTTTGGAGGAAACCAGGCACCGCTCATCACCAGGCCAAAACCATCCCTACAGTGAAGCATGGTGGTGGCAGCATCATGCTGTGGGGATGTTTTTCAGCAGCAGGAACTGGAAGACTAGTCAGGATAAAGGGAAAGATGACTGCAGCAATGTACAGAGACATCCTGGATGAAAACCTGCTCCAGAGTGCTCTTGACCTCTGGGGCGACGGTTCATCTTTCAGAAGGACAACAACCCTAAGCACACAGCCATGATATCAAAGGAGTAGCTTCAGGACAACTCTGTGAATGCCCTTGAGTGGCCCAGCCAGAGCCCAGACTTGAATCTGATTAAACATCTCTGGAGAGATCTTAAAATGGCTGTGCACCAACGCTTCTCATCCAACCTGATGGAGCTTGAGAGGTGCTGCAAAGAGAAATGGGTGAAACTGGCCAAGGATAGGTGTGCCAAGCTTGTGGCATCATATTCAAAAAGACTTGAGGCTGTAATTGCTGCCAAAGGTGCATCGACAAAGTATTGAGCAAAGGCTATGAATACTTATGTACATGGGATTTCTCAGTTTTTTTATTTTTAATAAATTTGCAAAAACCTCAAGTAAACTTTTTCACGTTGTCATTATGGGGTGTTGTGTGTAGAATTCTGAGGAAAAAAATTAATTTAATCCATTTTGGAATAAGGCTGTAACATAACAAAATGTGGAAAAAGTGATGCACTGTGAATACTTTCCGGATGCACTGTATGTCCTGTAGACAGCTATCACCATAACCTATAATAGAATTATTAAGGAAATGTGCCTCTTCACTTTTCATTTCAGTCTCAAACAAAGGATGCCTATTGCCACTCCATCTGTTCATCTATTGCCTTCATCATTTGCTATTTTACATGGTTTTTTTTTCCTAAAAGCATCACACAGGAATGCCCATTAAAAAAAATGGATTCTAAGCACATGACAGAAGCTGTGAAAAATTCATACAGATGCTGTAAAAACATGAAGCTGTGTAGTGACCACAAGAAAAAGCAAATGCATGTCCTCACACTACATACAAAACTCATAAACAATGAGGTAATGGGGATTGTGGAAGAGAGGTGAAAAAGAGAGTGCTGGCAGAGTGGAATGGGTGGAGAAGAGTGTCAGGAGTAATTTGTGACTAATGGCTATCAACAAGAGTGAAAGGGAAAGTCTACAGGATGGTAGTGAGACCAGTTATGTTATATGGGTTGGAGATGGTGGTACTGACCAGAAAGCAGGAGACAGAGCTGGAGATGGCAGAGTTAAAGATGATAAGATTTGCACTGGGTGTGACTAGGATGGATAGGATTAGAAATAAGTGCATTAGAGGGTCAGCTCAAGTTGGACTGTTGGGAGACGAAGTCAGAGAGGCGAGATTGCATTGGTTTGGACATGTGCAGAGGAGAGATGTTGGGTATATTGGGAGAAGGATGCTAAGGATAGAACTGCCAAGGAAGTGGAAAAGAGGAAGGCCTAAGAAAAGGTTTATGGATGTGGTTAGAGAGGACATGCAGGTGATGGGTGTAACAGAGCAAGATACAGAGGACAGAAAGATATGGAAGAAGATGATCCGCTGTGGCGACCCCTAATGGGAGCAGACGAAAAAAGAAGAAGAAATTAGGAAGGACAATTGCTGAACTTATGAAGCCCTGGGCATTTAAATGTTCTATTGTAACAAAACAAATTAATTCAGGTGCATTAAATTACCTTAATGAACCCGCACAATTAGCTAAGTGGCCTCTCCATGTGTGCAGTAACAATGTTCTGAGTTTTCTTGGAAAACTACAAGAAAAGATTCAAATCAAATCTAAGATAAAGTAATACTTTACTGTGGTTATCAGGTGTTTTTATTACAGGTATGTGTTCATTTTTTTTTAAGATTATGCTACTTTGTTAAATGACAGTCATTTTTTACTTTTTTATGAAAACTTCATCTGTTTATTGTGTGGACTTGAGACTGATTTATCCTATCATTTAAGAGAATCTCACTAAGGAGAGAGCTACAAAACAGTATTTTTTTCATTTACTTTGTAGAGACCTTGTTCTGGAAGCAAAGGCATCTTGCCGATGCTAGTGTGAGCTGAATCAGGGAGTGTTACCTTATGATGTATTATGGAATTATATCAATATCAAGATTCCCTGTAAACTAAGAGTCTTGTCATTTAAACCATATCTCAATTCAATAGACTTTGTATTCGCCACCAAGTTTTTTTTACCCGGGATTTTCATTAATATTATGAATCAGACATGCTTTGCTTGCATACCTTTTAGCAGCATATGTTTCTCCTCTACCTATTTAATTAGTTTATTGTCCGTTTTACTGAGCTGTTATTAAAAGCATCCTCACTTTCACCATCACTGACTGGTATGACAAAGTATTTACTCATTTAAAACCAAAACAGTGCATATTTCAGTCAGCAGAAAGGACTATGGGCCTGAAACTGGACTCTGTTGTATACATGTCAGGTCAGAAAAACTGTTGGAAATATAAGCAAAGATTACGTTCTCCTATTTAACCAACTCTTTCAGTTATCACCATCACAGAAGTGTTTCTAGTCACTAAAAGAAGAACTACTAGAAACACAAAGAATCTTTTCCTACTGCTGTCACCCTGGTTAAGGATAGTGTCTCAAAATCATAGTTACTGTATAAAGACATACATGATATATTGCTGAGCATGAGTGTAAATCTATATTGTCAAATTGTTTCATATATTTGAGCTTTTATGCAATATTTTATTACTCTCTACAGCTGCATATATGAGGGGGCACTAAAAATTCCTGGAATCGGTTAATAGCACGGGAGTAGGGTGTAGTTATGAACTATAATAACTATCACATGCTTATGATCTTGTTAATCTGTCCACCAAGTCGCATTGTACTGATCTGATCAAAATGCATATTTCTGACATTTATCCTATAATGGTGCACATGACTTTGGTTATTGTTCTTATCCATGCCAAAAAAAAACATGTCAGGTCATATAGAACATCAAGACAGCAATGGTTGGACTTTTCGACATTAACTGACTTGTTAGTAAACAGTTTCCTTGAGAACAGACTGTTAATCAGCAATATTACAATAAACCTCTGAGGCACCTGCAGGGAAGCATCAGGAAAAAAACGTTTGTACCAGTTTAGCGCGCAAAACTACATTTTGTACTGTGCGTTACCAGCAAAAAAGATTTGCCCAAAAACAATGTGGTTGCTGTCTCACACTTCCTGTATTTGCCAGATCTTGCTTCTGGTGACTTTTTTTGATTCTGTAATTAAAACTGAGCCAGAAGGGAAGATCTGTTAGATATTGTGGAAAACCCTGAAGGACAGAGTACAGAAAATGTGTCCAGGAATGGTGTATTGCTTCTCAAGGACAGTATTTTGACAGTGACTAAAAAGGAACTACCGTAAGTTGTATGATATTGTATTTTTTTAAACTAGGGGACTTTGCCCCCTGCTCACTTTGCTCGCCCACCCCTTCTTCCCCTCCCCGGGGCGCTCTACGCACCAGCCACTTTGCATCTCTGCCGCTCACGTTGTGATAGGGGGTTCGAGGCTAAACACACGCTAAGGAGATGCGGGCGGATCAGCTGCTGTCTTGCTGCTCCTGCTGCATGTTTTGCTTGTCACGCTGCATGTCAATCATTTAAAAGCCTGTACAGCAGCTGTCCTAAGGTTGTAATGTCTAGTCTCGCGTGACGTCAAAGTGTCTCTCTGAGATGATCACGTCTCAACCCAAGATTTTTTTATTATAATAGATAGACATTTCTAAGAAGTTTTGGGTCCCTCCTCATAATGTTGGGATGCTGTCATCTATTACATATTGTGTTGTTAATTATATGTACTTTTTATGTCCATCAATGCTACACCAAGAGAAATTCCTAACAAATACACTACCTAGCAATAAAGTTCAAGTTCAAATAAATAGATAACTGAAAATGGTTTCTATATAACCCTGTATGTAACCTTGTATTTTTTTCTATTCTTACATGACAAAAACAAAGCAATTTACTAAGACTGCGTTATGTCCTTCGGTATTTTTTGAAAGCCAATAAAAAGAGAAGTAAAAATCAAAAAGCAGAAACCAGTTTAAAGCTGGTCACTCAACTCACAACACATTTTAATAGGCCCAGTTTGAAGTATCATGGTTCACGTCCTTCAATCTCACCTCCAGAGACATGGGTTCAGTAAGCATCATAGTCCCAGTCAGAGAGGAGCTGTACAAGGTCTTTGTGTCTGCATGGATTTTTGCTGAGTACTCAAGGTATTCCCACATCTTAGTGATGTACATGTTTGTCTAATTGTGTATATGAAAGTGACCTGTTATGCATGAATATGTTCAGTAATAGAAGAATGTGCTTCAGCCTCAAGTCTGATGATGCAGAACACAAAAAGTGGATGGAGGAATATTGGTCTTGCATAACTAGTTTAAGCTCCTCAAAATTGTATTATAATTTTGCTATCATTTAATTTTACATTTCAAAGACAAATTCAACTTTGTCTGATTTTTATACATTTTTACATCAAAGAAGAAACATAAAATCTTTTCACCTTGCTTTTTCTCTGTCTTTTCAACCATATCTGTTATGAGAATTTCCACAGCTTTAATAATTCTCTCTTGTTGATGAATTATATAAGTTTTTTTTCTTTCAGCATAGATGATATTTCCCACAAATTGCTTCAATGTAATTTTAGCAGTGTTGGTTGTGAAAAATGATCCTGGAACTGGGCGGCAAAATTAAGTGGTCCATTGCTTTGCTGGCTAACATGTACACAAGTGACAGTAACATTTGCAAAGAATAGTAAAAAGTCAATTTCAGGCAGAATATATTGTGTTTTGTTTAGTGTTAACTGAACTATAACATTTTGAAATAGTTTCATTCTTATATGGATGCATCAAGTTCTCTAAAGTTTATCTTAGCAACTTCAAGCACAATGCATGAAATAACCCTTGAAGGGGCACCAGGCCATAGCAGAGCAATCAAGCACAAATTTACACTAGCAGACCAGTTCAAAGTTTAAAATCAAAAGTTACTTAATAAAAAAGGCTCATGGAGAAGTTCCTAAAACAAGTGCAAGCATCATTAAACAGTGAAGTCAAGAAAACATCAAAGTCAGCTGAGAACATTGAAAGATAACGCATTCTGAAGGAAGATCAGGAATACTGCCAACCTGGTGGGTGCTATATAAACCATCATTGACTAGCAGGGTGCAGGATCTATAGTGGAGGAAACTGCATGGTACAGCAGCTGTGAAATCCTTCTAATACACTATCTGTCCAGCGGTTTCAGATATTTGTCATTTCTATGTGCTGAGGGAAACTGTGTTTCACTGTTTTAAGTTTTTTTTAGAATGACACAGAGGAGTATTGAAGGCCTGAGGGCCAATTACAATGGAATGGTGTTTGTGTTTGGGGGGGTAAAGAGTACAAAAAGAACAAGCATAAACCTGGTTAACTTTATTATAGGATAGACAAAACTGGGAATCTGGAAAACATGGAAAAATAAAGTTAAGAGAGCAGGTACTACAGATCCCATTGTATTATTTAAAATGTTCTATGAGATTAGAATAGCAGTGGATTTAAATTTTTATAAATCTAGTCAGAATCTGGTACAGTTCCAGGATTGGTAGTGAGTAAATAATGGACTATGTAAATATGAAAATGATGAACTGCACTTTGTATTCTAATTTTATCATTGGTTAAACATTATGATAAGAAATCAATAGAGTATTGTAAGGAATTAATGAGACTGGGGAGTGCAGAGAATGAATGGGAGGATGGGGTTTGGTTGGGTATTTCTATAATGAAGAAGTGATGGAATGTGCAGGTTTAGAAGTCCTGATTGTGGAATTATTATCAATTTTGTGTTTTGAAATTATTGAAAAGAAATAGTATATTATATTCACTTATACTTTAAATTAAAATGACACAAGTTTAAGTTGGTAGTATGTTGCTTTTATTTTATTTTACATTTGCTGTTAAAATAATTGGAGAAAAAAGTAAAAGCAACTCTGTGGTCTTTGGATACTCTTCAATGATTCAGAACCAAGGATGAATAACAAAAATTGTGTTCATTACTGAGCAGCACGATGGTGCAATGACTAGAAGGGTGAGTCTGAATTGCAGCCCAGTGCATTACTTACAGAACATGTAGTGCATACAGGCATTTTGATACACTCCTCCTACAGGGCCAGCGATTTTAGGCGCTGCTATGTCCTTTTTGTAGCCTGGAGACCAAAACTGCATACAGTACTCCAGATGAGGCCTCACCAGTGCATTATAAAGGTTGAGCATAACCTCCTTGGACTTGTACTCCACACATCGTGCTAGTTATTTATTTTTAGAGAGGTTGGAGAGGTTCAAAGAAGGTATTGGACAGGTACTGGATGAAACTGTAGAAACTGCTAGACTGTGGTCTAAAACATTCAATGGGGACAATGGAGCACTCTTTTAATAGACCCAATAAGTAGTTAAAGGTATAGAATCTATTGAGTCTCACCAATGAAAGATCTCACTACTTACCTTTCCCCATGTATACATGCTGGCTCCATCTTTATTCCTCCACACATACATCAGCCCTGTCTCACTCACACATTCCCCTGTCCTGTGTTGATTGTGGGTACAGCTCCATGCTGTTATTTCTTTTCCTTTAGTGGTCAAGGGTATTTTATATATTTATTTCCTGTAAATTAGAAAACTCTAGACAAGAACAGGCCATTCAGCCCAACAAAGCTCGCCAGTCCTATCCACTAATTTCTTCCAAGAAAACATCGAGTCGAGTTTTGAAAGCCCCTAACGTCTTACTGCCTACCACACTACTTGGTAGCTTAATCCAAGTGTCTATGGTTCTCTTTAACTCTGCTACCTCCAGCTCTGTCTCCTGCTTTCTGGTCAGTACCACCGTCTCCAGCCCATATACCTTAGCTGGTCTCACTACCGTCCTGTAGACCTTCCCTTTCACTCTTGCTGATATCCGTCTGTCACAAATTACTCCTGACACTCTTCTCCACCCATTCCACTCTGCCTGCACTCTCTTTTTCACGTCTTTCACCAAATCTACTTCATGCAGCATCCTCATCATTCAATGGACCTCCCTCTCATTCACAAACATGTATTCTGTCTTGTTCCTACTGACTTTCATTCCTCTGCTCCCTAGAGCATATCTCCACCTCTCCAGGGTCTCCTCTGTTAATTCCCTCACTTATTCCTGTTGATTTTTAATTGTCAGCCTCAGCAAGAACCACATACCTCCCTCTCCATAATATGAGGGGCAGTGATGGGACCCTCGCCATTCCTCAACAGCACAAACCGTGACATTACTACATTTTCCAATGTTCTTTTCTACTCCCTGCCTTGCCTTTTTTGAGCAGGATGCTAAACCCATCAGATTCCTCAGGGACATTATTCACCATTCTTTTCATCTTGTTCTTAAGGCTCAGCTGCTCTTTCTCTGGAAAATGTGTCTCACTTACACACCCAAAAATATTTAATTTCACAAAAATCACATAATCAAAACAATCTACTTTAAACCTTATTGCAACATTTAAACTTTTACCCATTCTGTTAAAGACCATATACACTTGTCTCCTGAAAGACTTACACACCCAAAGGAATATACCGTATTTTTCACACTAATTGACTGCAATGTTCCAACTCTTTTTCTATCACCTAATTTCTCAAAAATGGGGCTGCATTAGATAACATTCCTTTATGCGGAGGTGCTGCCAAAGGAGACACCTGCACGAAAGAGCCATTGTCCACTATATACCTCTCTGGTACTGATGGTACCACATCTACCTACTCAGAGGTGCAAGGAACCGTTTTTTCGCTGACATCATCTCAAAAAACTCTGACAATCAACGTGTCTTATACAAAACACTAAATGCTGTCCTCTCTCCAGCCGTAACTGTTTTCTCTTCTGCCTCCACTGCTCTTTGTAATCAGATCCTCACATTTTTTCTGGATAAGGTCACGAACATTAGATCCCAGATTTCCATTTCTTCTTCTGGCTCTGTTGATTTAGCCGCTCCTGCGCACGGTTCCCTCACCAGCTTTAAACCCATTTCGCTCCCCCATCTGGAAATAATCGTCGCCTCAATGAAGCCTTCGGGCTCTCCGGACGATGTGGTGCCGTCCAGACTGCTGAAAGATGTGTTTCCTGTGATTCGATATGATGTCCTAAAGATCATAACTAGTAGTCTATCCTCGGCTATAGTTCCTCATGCTTTCAAACACGCAGTTGTACATCCAATTGTGAAAAAACATGATCTTGACCCTGCCGTTCTTTCCAATCTTCGTCCAATCTCCAAACTACCTTTCTTGTCAAAATACTAGAAAAGTAGTTTATGAGCAATTAACTCATCACCTACAGGACCATCAGGTAATGGATCTTTTTCAGTCAGGCTTTAGGCCCCAACACAGCACAGAAACCATGCATTTACGTGTCCTAAATGACGTCCTTTTGGCATTGGACTCAGGACTCCATGTGGTTATGGTTCTTCTCGACTTATCTGCTGCTTTCGACACAATTGACCACGACATCATGATCTCCCGGCTCGAATCCTGGGCTGGTGTATTTGGCTTAGCCCTCGACTGGTTCAGGTCATATTTCTGCAACAGGACTCTCAGAGTCATGCTAGACGATTTTTCATCTGAATCAGTCCCACTCCCATGTGGGGTCCCCAGGGTTCCATTTTAGGGCCACTACTTTTTTCAATCTACATCCTGCCTTTAGGTGCAATTTTTAGAAAACATGCAATTTCATATCACCTATATGCTGATGACTGCCAAATTTATTTCTCCCTCAAGCCAACTGACTCCACCAAACCTCTCCTCGACTGCCTATCTGACATTAAGGACTGGCTGGCTGTAAACTTCGTTTACCTGAATGATTCAAAAACTGAGGTCATTGTTTTTAGTCCCGACTGCAAACAGGCTCCACCCCTTGGCCTCGTTTCTCTTCCCATTCCAGTAACTTCATCTGTCTCCAATCTTGGAATCAAAATGGATACGTTCCTGAAAATGGATGCTCAAGTCAACAGCACAGTAAAATCCTGCTTTTTCCATCTAAGGCAAATCGCCAAACTGAAGCCTATTCTGTCTAACCACCTCCTGGAATCAGTAATCCATGCATTCCTTATATCCCAGCTTGACTACTCTAATTCCTGCCTTTTTGGTATCAGTAAAGCCACGCTTTCTAGACTCCAACTGGCTCAAAATGATGCTGCAAGGCTTCTAACTGGAAGTAGCAGAATCCAACACATTTCACCTAATTTAAAAACCCTAAACTGGCTGCCGGTCAGATTCAGAATCAATTTTAAGATTCTCCTCCTAACCTATAAGGCATTAAACGGTCTAGCCCCCGCCTATTTGAGTGTCTTGCTCCATTGTCACAATCCCCCTCGTGTTCTTAGATCCGCAGATCAGCTGCTCCTAACCGTTCCCAAGGCACGTTTTAAAACTCGTGGTGAAAGGGTTTTCTCCGTCTGTGCACCCAGGCTCTGGAACTCCCTGCCCTTAGTGGTTAGGCAAGCCGCTTCAGTCGCCACATTCAAATCTCGCCTAAAAACGCATTTCTTCACATTGGCTTTTAATTCTTAACCTGTTTCATTTTCCACTTGTCTTTTGCTATTTTCTCTATTTTATTTGGTCCCTTGACCTGTTTTTAGTATCTCTGTTTTAATTCTCTCTTAATGTTTATTTTTAATATTTTGCTTTTAGTCCTGCTTGTTGTAACTGTACAGCGCTTTGGTCAGTTGTAATGCTGTGTTTTTAAGCGCTCAACAAATAAATATGGTATGGTATGGTATGGTACTGAGCTTAAAGATAATATTATTGAGCCATTCATTCTAGAGGCAGACTTACTATCCTCACACCTGCTCACACTGCCTACCACCAATACTGCAGTTTCTTAAAGAATAAAATTGCCAGAATGTTTCATCCCATGGTGGCAGATCAAATTTTTTAAATTTACAGCCATAATGGCTGCAGTGGCCAGATGCCACCTCACACATTAGAAATGGAAGACTTTCAAACAGGTCTAATTGAAATGAAATGGAAAAGGAAATAGTAGTTAAACAAGACACTTCATTCAGCGGACTCAGAGCCCACCACTACCACTTGTGCCAGGGCAAACACTGGACATGCACTGCAACAGTGCGACAGGAAGGAAGGAGATGGGTATTGATTAGGATAGATAGATAGATAGATAGATAGATAGATAGATAGATAGATAGATAGATAGATAGATAGATAGATAGATAGATAGATTATTTGTCCCATGGGGAAATGTTGCCATTTAAAGAAGCGCAAGAAAATTTTCAAAACATTTTATTATTTAATACAGATCCTTCCTCTACGTTTGTTAATATTTAACTAAAAAAATATTTTGGTACAACATTTCATATTAGACATGGCAATGTTACTTAATGTTTTGGAGGGAATTAATAGTTTCAGGTATAGTGCAGAAAAGTAAGAACATTTTGTTTTAAAATACAGTATGGGCATTTAGGGTCAGCTCTTAAAGTTAAGGATATTAACAACTTGAAATACAAGGACATAAGACATTTAAAACCTCTTTAACAGTAAAACTAGAAAAAGAAAGACTGTAAAATTATTAACAGAAATGATAAAATAAATAAATAAATTTCCAGAATTATATTTGTTGCTCCTGTCTCCAGTGCTAGGCATAAAATGTATGCAGCTTGCTCAAAGGGACATCAGACCTTCTCCATTCCAGTTTTATTCTAATGAATACAAGGTATATTTTGACAAGAAAAAACAGTTATGAAATGCAAAGAGAAAAAACGAACAAAGAAAAACAGAAGCATTGGGCTTAAAGACTGACAGATTTGTGGCATTTAATGTAGCTTTAAGTCAGCTGCTACAATTTAAACTTAACAATGCCAGCATTGATTTGACTGATATGCGAATGGCAATCTGTACAATAATTTGATGGTGCACCATGTCTTTGCTTTAAAAATTACAAAATAGCATTTTAAGTCCTTGATTATGTATTACTCCTCTAAAAATATAAATATGAAATTTAACATTCCAGCTACACATTTCTTTCACTATCTTCAAATCAGAAACTTTGTTAAACAGAACCTTCCAGATTTTCCTCACCTTGCACCCTCATCCATGCTGGAAAAAATATTGCTCAATCTCAAGGACTTAGACTCCCTCTCTACAATATATAAAATCATTTTGCAATCCCTCCCTTTCAAAGATCTAAGAGGTCACTGGGAAAAAGATCTCTCAATTAATATATCAGAAAAGGAGTGGAAAGTAGCAATGCAGAGAATTCACTCAAGCTCCATATGCGCAAAGCATACAATTATACAACTCAAAATTATATATCGAGCACATCTGTCTCGACTAAAACTCTCCAAAATGTTTCCAGGGCATGATCCAACCTGCGAACGTTGCAACCAAGCCCCAGCCTCACTGGGTCACATGTTCTGGGCCTGCACCAAATTAACATTATTCTGGACAAAAATTTTTAATTAGCTTTCAGACAGCCTTGGACTCACAATCCCTCCTAACCCATTAACAGCTGTGTTTGGGGTTTCTTCCAGAAAGACAAACAAATTGTGATTGCATTCACTACACTTTTGGCACGCAGACTTATTCTGATAAACTGGAAGAACCCAAACTCTCCTCTTTTAAGTCAGTGGGAAACCGATGTGTTATACTATTTAAAATTGGAAAAAATCAAATACTCAGTTAGAGGATCCGTACAGACTTTCTTCAAAACATGGCAGGATCTAATCAGTAATATTTTAAAATAAATTCATAAAGCACAGAGAATTTATTAATTCAGGTATGTTTACAAGCCTTAAATTCAACGCCGTTTGGCTTGCTCTCTCTCTCAGGGGTGGGGATCGATCTGTTCTTAATTCAATTTTTCTTTTTGTAAAAACTTGATTGCTTTGTATGGATTGTACTACTGCGGTGGGTTGGCATCCTGCCCGGGATTGGTTCCTGCCTTGTGCCCTGTGTTGGCTGGGATTGGCTCCAGCAGACCCCCGTGACCCTGTATTCGGATTCAGCGGGTTAGAAAATGGTTGGTTGGTTGGTTGATTGGATTGTACTAAAATTAATAAAAAATAAAAATATAAATATGAGGATATTTTGTTAAATGTTCGGTATGTTTATCTTTATAGAGTGTCTTTATTTGATCTTTAATGGGGACATTCATAATTAATGACAACTACTAGCTTGTGTAGTGCCTCCTCATTATAATGGCTAAGTTAGGCACACAGTGAAACTGATGAGGGGCTCCAAACACCTTCAAGTGTGTTCTGATTTCTTTTCAGGTGAACACCGAAAGCAAAACATGATGGGAGAACTGGGAGAAGTCAACATGAAACTGCATATATTTGCTGTATAAGAGGAGGAAAAAGGCATTTCACCTTCAGCCATATATTGAGCTTTGCCTCCCTGCAGGAACTCTTACTTTAAGGGTATCAGCACTGGCAAGCAGAGAAGCCTCCTACATTGAGAGGATAGATAGATAGATAGATAGATAGATAGATAGATAGATAGATAGATAGATAGATAGATAGATAGATAGATAGATAGATAGATAGATAGAACTTTATTTGTCTAGGTAAGGAAAAGTGTCTTAAACTAGACTAGTATTTTAAGTGGGAAAGAGACTGAGACTCTGTAAACCTCAGGTGAAAATTTGTTGCTTCCTTTATTTTGTATTGTGTCATATTTGTAGTTTAATAAAAAAAAAAAAAAGTGAAATTGAGGTATTTCTGACAAGGTATTTGGTATTTTGGCTGATTGTGCATCTCTCAGCATTAACTGCTCATTCATTTTAATTCTAAGAATAGGACCCAATTAAAGCACACAGGCATAATAGGTGATGAGGTGGTGTTATTTTATCTTCTGGTGAACTGAAATATATTCAGTTAGTATAGAATAATGTCAAACGACAAACTGTAATCTTTAAATTTAAAAATCCTACAGTAAAGTCAAGGACACCCAGCCTTTTACGTCAGCATGTCCGTATGATATGCTAGTGTAACATGAAGTGTCCTCTGAGTGAGTGAAGCACAAAGGTGACAAATATTGGTATTTCAGTGAAATGCACCTTGGAGGGAGGCAACAGCATGACCAGGTTTTGTTCCAGTGCCTCTGAACTGCATTAGCATCATTTTTATTTGCAATAAGATAGGATTTTTGCTTTCAACTCAGCATAAATTTACCGAACATCCAATTTAAAAACTTCTTCACAGTTTCTCCAGTGATATCATTTTTCCCCAAACTGCAGACTGAATTTCATTCCACCCACCTTTGTGCTCAGAGCTTAAAAGGATTGTTTAAACATTGTTATTGTATTATGATCTATTTTAGCAACATATGCAGGAACAAAATGATGCCCAAAGTAATGGTTCATGTGTATGTAACCTGATAAACATCATGTTTTGAACTTCTTATAGGATAGTCTTCTAAGATGAATATCATAGCACTAGCTTTTGTAGTTTGCTCTTATTGCTCTCCTGCTTCAGTACAGCTAGTTCTGTATGAATAATAATTCTGAAGAGACCCTGCGCTTTTTATATTCTTGACATTTAATGATATATGATGAGTGTTAACTATCTCACTTGTAAATGTACCGTTCCTTTCTACTTCCTAGTTGCTTAAAACTAGAATATTTATTAAGTTGATTTTAGAATTCCATGAACAAGTTTAATTTTTTTTCTTTGTCCTAATTTTACTATTCATGTTATTAAAAAACGTCACATACCAATCAAATAAAATTTATGAAATAAATCATTTAGGGTGTGGTTAATGCAGGAGGTCTCCTTGATTATACATCTGATCTCCTGCTTTCAGTTTCTATACTTTCTTTATGTCCTGTACGATCCATTTCTTTCCACTAACACACCATCCCTCTTGACGGCTCCTGAACATAATAAAGCCACTTACTTCATAACTTTAGGCGCATTGTTCTTTCTTCATCATTTGGGTCGTCTATGCCTATGACCAACTGTATAGGGTGGTCTTGATCTAATTATGCAATTTTCATTACGCTATAACTTAAGTTTATTACATAGAAAATCACCCAAAAAATCCCGAACCATCGAGAAGTGTGCGAATTGACGACGCGAAGAATCGTCTTCGTGCCAAACTGGAATCATCCCCGCATAAATCAAAGTCATCCAGACGATCTGGACCTGCATAATTAGATCTGGACCACCCTGTATAAGTCCAAACCAGTTTTTTCCAAAACATTTCAGGCTTAATAGGTGCTTGTTTGACATACTGGAGACAATGACGCTCTTGATAAGGTCATAGAGACAGTTTCCCCTCTGTAAACTGCGGTGTGAAGATCATCACTGTGACAATTAATCTTTACGGTTCACCTATGACCAGATAGTCTGGTGTCTCTTTCCTCATTTTGGCAGGGATTTTTTTCTTGTTTTCTATTACCTTCACCTATTGTGTATCTTTATCCTAATCTCACTTTCTAAAATGCCACAGGCTTTAATCGTAGCCAGTCTCTCATTCAGAGGTTAACTAGTTTGTTTTGTCGGGCTTGTTATTTCAATTTACTTATTGTTTCCCAAGTGCTAATGCTAACTAGGCATATCATGTGTGCATTGTTTTTATTTTCTTTAACATTTACTAATCCTCCATTCTGTTACAGAATTTTTGTTTGCAGCACTGTATTCTTCCTTACTGTGCATATAGTGCTCTCTGTCTAAAACATTTTGAAAGTTCATTGCAATAAACCAACATGGGGGCATGTAATGAGCCTTGCAGATAAGCCAAATATTCATGGACACTCACTCTTTAGCCTGTTCAATGCAAATTGCCTGCAACTTGCAAAGTTTTAAATTTAACAGTAGGACATTAATGGGTCCATTAAACTTAAGTGCATCACGGTGGACTGCATGTCACAGTATTAATGTGCATCTTTGCTAGAAATTCTAAATTCTTATGTTAGATTAAAATAGAAAAAAACAAAAAAAAAAACAATGGAGCCCAGTTATAGATGGCCTCTGATTGCAATTCAATTACAACAAAAATCTCCATACAGTAGCCCACCGTGGATTGACCTGTGGCTTCTATTTAAAGCACAGTTTAATCCATTTCAGGGATCTGTTCTGTCAGGTCTCAAATCAGGAACAGACTTTGTAGGTAGGATACACCAACACACATCCACACTCTTTGTTGGGCTAGTGCCTAATTGACAGTTACCCTCCTCATGTGTATGTCTTTGGGATGTTGGAGGATAAGTGGAGTGCCGAGACAAAAACCTACACAAACATGTGGAGTAACATGCAAACTTCACACATACACTAGCCAAGTATGAATTTCAAAAGCAATATGTTAGAACTACACCACCCACTGAACCACCATGCTGTAAAATACATCTGCTGTACAAATAGTTGGTGCTGCATGATTAAGTGAAGCTTTTAAGGAAATCTTCATTTAAATACTAGCTAAGATTACCCCAGCAAAGGTTGCAAAGGACATCGATTATTATATAAAATATGACGGAGCATCTACTATATTAACACACTCTGTGTTCACTATGACAAATGTCATGAAGGAAGGTATAGATTATATAGACATTTACCTAATATGTTTGTATAATATCCATCACCCCATCAACCTTATAAGAATAGGAACAACTTGAAATGGATAGGAAAGACACTGTAATCATTATCAGTAAAGAAAAATAACTGAACTAATGAGCTCAGAAATGCCATCTTTGATGCAGTGGGTTCAGAATATCTGTGTAAGAAATTTCCCTTATAAGACCTAGCTCATGGCTGCCTTATTGTTACATCATAATAAAGTATTAAACCTACCAGAAGATTACACAGTCTTTTGAATGTAACATATTCAGCTTTTTAATATTCTGACCCTCTAAAAATAAATAATAACTATGCTTTACAATTTGCACATTTTGAACATTGAAGAGTGTAGATCAGGTATGAGCCATTTTAAGATTTTCCAACGTGGTCAATCACAACCATTGTGGCTGCAGGCTTTTGCTTCCACTATTTTATCAATGAGAGGCTATTTATATGGAATGGAAAAGTCATCTCTGATAACGGAGTACTGGGATTATTGGGTAGAAGGGTCCTTTTATACTATTGATTGGCCCAGGTATAGAATAGCCAATAATGATTAAGGCGGCTTGTTGGCTGAGATCTCTAGGACTCTGACTGTGTCTGGATTGCCTGACTCCTTTTCTACAGTCTTCCCGTGGTTCCACAATTAGCTGATGGACAGATATTGTTGTTTTTAGTTCATGTACAAATCTGTATCTTCATATGTGATAGTTCTGTATATAGCTTTACGAAGAGGATTACTTGTGTAAGAACGACAGAGCCAGTCTAATTTGCCTACAGCAGGAAGCTGCTCTGATGGGTGTTCAGGAAGTGTGTCAGAGGCTTAGTGTGCGATGTGGAGTAGTACAGGTAGACAGAGTTATGTGCGTTATAAACAGTATAGGCTAATGGTCAGTTTTGCAACTTCTGGTTATATATAAAGACTGAATATAAAATGCTATTATTTTGGTTGCAAGTTAGAAATGCTGCCGGGTCACTCCTTTAACTAAATAGATAAGACGGCAAGACGCTGAGTTCTACAGTGTGGAAGTTTTTCCACAATTATCTAGAGGGTAGACTGAAAATTATAATATACAGGTTACTGAATTACTCTGCAGGTTACATTTCTCTACATATTATGGTCGAAAGGGAGAAATGCATTAAGATAGTTTATCAAGAGAAAGAGAGGAAGGCCAACAGCCAGGGTAAAACTTTAAGAGCAGAAAAGAGAGAGGAGAATCCTTTTCCACAATATAAAAGCTTATTCTTTAATGTTATTGATTAGATCCTGCCAGTTTTTAAAAAAGTTTTGTACAGATCTGCTAAGTGAGAATTAGATTTTTTCCAATTTCAGATAATATATAACATCAGTTACCTACTGACTTAAAAGAGGAGGGCTAGGAGGGCAGTTAAGCAAGATAAGTCTATGTGCCAATAGTGTGGTAAAGGCAATTACAGATTGTTTGTCCTTCTCCACTTTAAGCCCATCTGGAAGTACACCAAACACAGCTGTTAGTGGGTTAGGAGGGATTGGGACACCAAGGCTGTCTGATACAATACAATACAGTTTATTTTTGTATAGCCCAAAATCACACAAGAAGTGCAGCAATGGGCTTTAACAGGCCCTGGCTCTTCAAAACCCCCAAGCCTTGATTCTCTAAGAAGACAAGGAAAAACTCCAAAAAAAAACCCTTGTAGGGGAAAAAATGGAAGAAACCTCAGGAAAGGTGGTTCAAAGAGAGACCCCTTTCCAGGTCGGTTGGGCGTGCAGTGGGTGTCAAAAGAAGGGGGTCAATACAATACAATACACAGAACAGAATCCTCAATACAGTATTAAAATAAAAAAATTACAAGTACGGAGCAGAATGTAACAGTAGATGTTATCACATAATGGTCCTCCCTGTGTGGAGTTTGCATGTTCTCCCCGTGTCTGCGTCGGTTTCCTCCGGGTACTCTGGTTTCATCACACAGTCCAAAGACATGCAGGTTAGGTGCATTGGTGATCATAAATTGTGTGTGTGTGTGTGCCCTGCGGTGGGCTGGCGCCCTGCCCGGGGTTTGTTGCCTGCCTTGCACCCAGTGTTGGCTGGGATTGGCTCCAGCAGACCCCCATGACTCTGTAGTTAGGATATAGCGGGTTGGATGATGGAAGGATGGATGATATCACATAATATGATTCGGATTTGTTTAAAGTCCTGGAGACCTCAGCCATCAAGCTGCCGCCCCCATTTGGCCATTCCACAGCTGAAACAGCACTGGGCCAGCCAATCTGATGAAAGGACCCCTCTTTTCCATGATTCTTGTGATCCTCCATCAGGGATGACTTTACCTTAGGCAGACAAAACAACTTGGCAGGTGGGCTGTGGCACCAAGTACCACATTTGAGTACCGAGAAGAGAAACAGAATAGGTGAGGGTTAGTATCAAATTATAACTATGTTACTTATGTTTTAGTGCTAATGACTAACAACAGAGGTGCAGTATGTACAGTAAATCAGCAGCTCTAGTCAGGATATGCTAAAATAAAGTAGTGAGTCTTCAGCCGGGATTTTAAAGCTGAGCACCTCTTATAGTAGCAGGCAGACCATTCCACAGTTTAGGGGCCCTGTAACTAACAGCTCGACCTCCCACTGTTATTTTATTGATCCTTGGAATTATAAGCAGACCGGCATCCTGAGATCTTAATGTGCGCTCTGGTTTGTAAGTCATGGTAATTTCAGACAAGTAAGCTGGACCTTGGCCATTTAATGCTTTATATGTTGAAAGGAGGATTTTGAAATCTTCCCTAAACTTAACCAGTATAAGGAGTTAAGAACTGGAGTTATGTGTTTGTATTTTCTTGTTCTTGTAATAATGCTGTCTGAGTCCTGATCATTTTTTCTTCTGGAACAGAAATAGGTGGGAGGTGAGGAAAATTTGTCCGATTTTATTTAGTAAAGTTTCTAATTTGGAAATAGTGGACAAATTGAGTTGATGGGAAGCTAAATTAGAAGTGTAATTGTTCATAGGATGCAAAGACATTATCTATGTACAAATCTGTAAATGATTTAATCCCATATGTGTGGCAAATTGCCGGGTTCATTACCTGGCCAGGATGCCTGGAGGGACCGGAAAGGGGCAATATTAGCTTCCGGGTCACGAGAGAGCAACTGCCCTGGACTAGTATAGGACCACGGAAAAGGAGAAAAAGGGTTTTGGCCTGTTTGGACCTGTGGCCACCGCCAGGGGGCGCCTCAAGCTTCATCGGACCTGAAGAATTGTTATTTCCTCCACACCAGGCAAGATGGCGGATAAACCTGCCATGGACGCCCAGAGTGCTTCCGGGGCAAAGGGCAGCACTTCCGCCACACCAGGAAGTGCTGCCGGAAGATCGTTTCCAGCCACCTGGAATGCATCTGGGCGGGAATAAAAGGCGCTGCCTCCTAACAGACAACGAGCCAGAGTCGGGAATGGGAGTAGGACGAAGCTCCCAAAAGGAGAATAGAGGCAGTGAAGGACTGAGAGAAAGAGAAGGTTTATCCTGGGGAAAAATAAATGTGTGTGTTTATAAAGATATGGTCTCCGACTGGTGGTGTCCGGGCAAATATCACAACATTTTCCAAACATCATTCTACAGTCTTAAATTAAGGTAGGCTAACTTTAACCTTAATTTCCAATTTTGCTAGGAGTTATTGCTATGAAACCTATTGTTGTGTTGGCACTTACATTTGTGGGCATAAAAGTGTAGATTAGAAATAGCTTGCTTTCTTTCTCTTCCACCTCAGTCAAATTTTGCCTCATCACATGACGTTAGATCACATTTCATGAAGTCCCGGTCCTCTGACATACCTAGAGGCAGAGCATGTCCAAAACAAAACAAGCCCCCCAGAAGTGGTGTAGAAGGACCAAGTAGAGATATCTATTGGCAACACAGTCCAAATACTATAAACCTAGAATATAATCTTGAATAATCCCAAAAGAATAAATCCAGGGAATGATGTTATACAGTACCAATGGAGAAGCAGATAATGTATGATAGAACCATCCTGATACAATAAACCAAAAGTATGATGTTAAACAATCCCCTTTGGGTAGAACATAAAACATAAAAATAGCCAACAAGAAAATAGAATGTATACATTTGGCAAAAGTCTCATTACAAATGGACCAAATTGCCGGTAAAAACTTATTTGCCTTGCCAGGATACGATGTGACTCACAATTGTATTTGAAAAAGTATCGGGATCAATATTCTTTCTTCTTTTTCTGCTTCATCCGGAGAACTAAAAGTGTAGAACTTGCTTTGAATATTCACTTTCAATTTAGCAGGATATAAGAGGCAGTATCTGATTTTGGCTTTTCATAAGTGCTGTTTATTGCTGTAAAATGCGGCACATTTAGCAGCTGTTAAAGGTGAGAAATCAGGAAAAATATGAACAAGGTTATTTTCAAATGGAATCTCTTGTTTTAGTCTAAAGTAGTGATATCAAATTTCATTTAGATTGAAATTTGTCAAAACATACTGTAAGGCTTCTAGGTTTTGAGGCATTCAATCCACATATGCGGTAAGCTTCTGATATCTCAGTGTCTGATTTAAAGTTCTCTCCAATTATTTTAGAGACCTTTGATTTTTCTTTCTGTATTCATCTTCCAGTGCAGCTAGTCTGTCTCCAAGCACTTTGCATTCAGAATTTGCAGCCATTGCTATTTCATCAGTGGTAGATGCCAATTGCTATTTTAAAATGAGTCGTGAACATTTGCTTAACATCTTCAAGCTGAGTACCAAGTGCTGCAAATTTATTCTCAACCTTAGTTGCATTTTCCTGTATTTTTTCCTTCATTTTTTTCTAGCATGCCTTTAAAGGTTGTCTCAAATCAATTACGTGTTTCTCCTGGTCTTTAATATCCTGAAAAGGCTTTTTGTTAGTCTTGTTTATGTCCTTTAAAACTTTTCTTTTATCCTTAATGCAACCCCTGAGATCAGTAGTTTTTTTTGTGGTAATCATTGCAGCGATCGTTACCTTTAGTTAGGACTGTTTGTTTTGGTCTCCTCCATGGTCGGATTAGCAAGCCTGGTTGGAGTTGGTGCCGCTGACTCGCAGTGGGTAGTTGACAGCGGGGATAGTAAGGCCATGCTCAGTTCCAATGAACCTTCTGGCATTGATGAGTTCTTCTGGCCCGACTCTCTTGCAATTTCGATCCCACTTTCGCTCTCGGTTGGAGCTGATGCTGCAACGTCATTCCCCTGGAGATCCATTCTTTCACCTATCTGTTGCAGGTCAGTTTCTGACAGGCTGAGCTTGAACTTGAGGCCTGTTTAGACGTAGATGAAGCTTTAGCTGTGTTTCTGTTTCTTTCTGAGCTCTTTTTCAGCTACTCATGCTTGTACTTGCGTTTACTTTAATTAAAGTCCCTCGGGTTCAGTAAATACAGGATACTTCAGGATGATAGTAAAAAAAGGTAAAATAACATCACTGCTAATGGAGTTCCATCTCAGATGTCCGTCTCCCAAAACAGACGAGACCAAATAAAACTCTCAATTTCTAAAAAACAGGAAACATCATTCTGTTCATTAAACCCTTTTTCATGTAAATATCCTATTACCTTCACTTTGTAAAGGGATAATCCCAAAATAGTTGCAGGTAGTTTAACAATTTTCAAATCAGAGAATTTGAGTAGAGATGTAGAATGCTGTTTAGCAATAAATCGCTTGGCTACATGGATCTAATATTACTTTTGAGTTTGCATCAAAATGTAAATCTCTACTGTATATATTTGTACAAGTAATAACAATACATAGAAACAGAAATATCCACTAAAGTTTAATAAGCATTTCAATTGTCTTGTGGAGACTCGATACATTATCTTTCTCCTTCATCTCAATGAGTTATTCTGCTTGTGTAGTCAATAATATGAATGGTAAAAGATCCCTCACTCCAAATGGCATCATCAACTTCTTCACATTTAGAAACTGAATTGGTAAGTCCCAATTCACACTTAAAGTGTATGTAAGCTGAGATATCGATGAAAATGTTTGTGTTTCCCATCTGCTTTTTATGTGTGGATGCATGCATTATCATTCACTACTTGCACACACGTGCTTCTAATTATGTGTTCAGATAAAGGACATTAGCAAAATAAAAATCAATGGAGTCAGGTTCTGTCTTGCTGAGACATGACACTTAGTTGAGCTCTCTGTTGTGTGTTATGTTTGCTTTGGTAGTATGATAACCACATTGACAAATCTGATGACAATCAAAGCTCCACAGTGCTTGTACCATACAGTACATGTCCTCAGGTGCATCTACAGGGAGCAGCAAAGAGCAGGTCTAAATTGGACTAATATGCATGAGGATTTTTTTGCTGTGTCTACATACAGAAATTATGCAGCATGTTACTGCTGGAAGAGGTGTTAGTGAAGCCCGCAGGAGGCACATACCCTGTGCTCCCTGTGTGGACCCCAATGCCCCAGTGCAGTGACAAGCATGCTGCGTTGTAAAAATGGCACCGTCCTTCAGATAAGATGTAAACCAATGTCCTGACTCTATGTGTTCATAAAGATCCCTGGGCACCCATCATAACGAGTCACAATGTCCAGGTTGAATTGTCCACCATGACCTGTGTAACTGGTGCCCTAATCATCTCCTGTCTCTAACTGGGTATCTTTCTCATCCCTTCACCAACTAATAGCTAATATGTGGTGAGCAGATTGGTTTAAAATGGCTGCCATTGCATTATCCAGGTGGATGCTGCACATAATTGGTGGTAGTGGAAGTGACTCTCCACTCTCTGTGCAATGCACTTTGAGTCGTGAGTGTATAAATGTAATGTCTTCTTCTTCTTCTTCTTCATACATTTTAAAAACACATTGAGTTCCTCCATGGTGATATGAACAGGGCCTATAGATTTTTCAGGCATTTAGCAGATTAGCTGTATTATGAAGCTTTAGTGAGGAAGGCAGGCTCTATTGTGGGCATGGAGCTGGACAGTTTGACATCCGTGGCAGAGCGACGGGCGCTGAGCAGGCTCCTGCCAATCATGGAGAATCCACTGCATCTACTGAACAGGATCATCGCCAGACAGAGGAGCAGCTTCAGCGACAGACTACTGTCACCGTCCTGCTCCACTGACAGACTGAGGAGATCGTTCATCCCCCACACTATGTGACTCTTCACTTCCACCGTAAACGTTAACATTATACAAAGTTATTGTCTGTTATACCTGCATTTTTATTACTCTTTAATTTGTTCTTTATCAGTATGCTGCTGCTGGAATATGTGAATTTCCCCTTGGGATTAATAAAGTATATCTATCTATCTATCTATCTATCTATCTAGCACAGGGAAATGCAGAAGTGTGAATGTGCCCTGAGGCTATAAATATAAACTTACAATGAGCAGACTGTACATAAACCTGAGTAAGCATCCATCCATCCATTATCCAACCTGCTATATCCTAACTACAGGGTCACGGGGGTCTGCTAGAGCCAAACCCAGTCAACACAGGGTGCAAGGCAGGAAACAAACCCCGGGTAGGGCACCAGCTCACCACAGGGCACACACTGGGGACAATTTAGGATCGGCAATGCACCTAACTTGCATGTCTTTGGACTGTGGGAGGAAACCGGAGCACCCGGAGGAGACCCACACAGACACGGGGAGAACATGTAAACTCCACGCAGGGAGGACCTGGGAAGTTAACCCGGGTCTCCTAACTGTGAGGCAGCAGCGCTACCACTGCCCTGAGTAAGCATAATGCAGTAAAACTCACTGGGACACTTAAATACCAATTTATTTACCTATTAGCTGCACTTTCCATCTAAGACAAGTTGAAAACTAAGTAATCAACGCAGACCTCAGCAATAACATTTGCAGTGCACCATGCAATACGCATGTCTCTGTTATATGCCATTTGTTATGGAATTCAAATAAGCAGTGTTAATGTTTCTGATGCATCATCATTTGGAAGGACAGAAACACAGCAACCGGATAGACACACAGACAGAAACACAGACACTAAACCTTTTATTAAGATTGATATTCTTCAATTATGACAGTAATGTTCAATAACATAAGCAGTTGCAAAGTACAGTATTTTTCATGACTGAGTAGGGTAGGCATTTGATTGCACCACACCATGCACACATGCTGAAATTAACTCAATGGATTGGGGTCCTGCTGACCGTAGAACCCCCAAATAGTTGCTGACTATGGCTTGTTTATGCCAGTAACTTGCCGTGGTTGCTGAAAGGCAACAGTGCTCACAAACTTTGCATAGTAAAGCAGCAAAGAAAATTTAAAACAGCATTAAGGAGCAGGTCAATCCATGCCCAGTTTTTTCTCAAAACCCCCTTCAGACATTTTATAGATTTCTTTCTATAGGAAAGTTACCCTTTGGTAAGGTGACATTTTCAAAGCATGAGCCAGAACTGTATGTGAAGTGACAAAATGTACTCGAACTGTCAAAGTGCAGACAAAACAATCTTGAAAGTCTTCAGATGTACCACAGCTTTTTTTTTCTTTCATTAGACTTTCTAGTATTGATCCCATAGTTCTTAGTTCTGAGTAGCACAATGCATGCTTTCTTTATTTGATGCACTTTTTGACAAATTTGGAGCGTACATTGTAGATAATAATATGAACTAATATGACAGCCAGGCATAGGTGTCAATTTACAGCTGTAAAATGCTTTTTGAAAGAGAGCTCCTGAATTATTTTTGCTTGCAATTGATGTATTAACAACTAAAATGAACACACTGTACTTCATTGCATCTAACCTCATTCACTACCCCTCACCCAGTTATACAGTAGCTTTTTACCCCTGACCACATATCTTTTTGTCATCCTAGTGATTCTTTTTTTTAAATGTATTCACCCTTCCTCTCCCTCAGCAACATTTGACATTTTCCTGTTCTACGTTTATCTGGAATGTGTGACTTTCATACATTATACAGTATACTCCTCAAACTATCTACAGAAAACTTTATTTTAATGGATAAAAAGCTCCTCTAAAAATCAGAATGAGGGACAACTCCCAGAGCAACAGTGCTCCACTGCTACCAGCACTGTTTTTAATAAAAGGAAACACATTGACATTGGCACAAGAAGTCATGAATGACAACAGTTATTGTGTGCATGATGACCTCATGCCTCAGAACCACACAGTGCAGAAAGCCTTTCTTCTACAGCAGTAATGTGTACCCTTAGGCAACACTAGGTACTTAACGTAGCTAATAAAACACATAGTCCACAGTGGGCAAAATGTCATTTATTGTCACTGTTCATCAAGTTGTGACTGTGATATACTTTTGGATCAGTTGCACTAAAGGGTCTTGTCCCTTAGCCAACATCTTTCTGCTGTCAGAATTCATTCATTCCATTAGAAACCTGAGCAGAAGTTACAAATGTTTTTCAATTCTGAACATAATTCAGGTAAAACTACTTTTAATAAATAAAGGTAAGGAGGGAACACAATAATTCAAGGCATTCTCTTTGCAAATCATTTTCTTCATGAATATGGACATACCAGGTTTCCACGGGTTTGGGTGGCAGAAGAGTAATGGCATTTGATTAGTATTTCGTGACCCTGTATTCGGATTCAGTGTGTTAGAAAATGGATGGATGGATGGATAGTAGTACAGGGGAAGGTGAAATGGAGTGGGATGGGGGGTATTGTGTGAGGGTCTGTTATACCTTGAATAACAAGTTACTATACATATGGGATGAAGAGTGCTGCTATTCTTTTTTTTTCAATAAAAGTTGATATCTCAAAACAAGGTTAACTGGGAGAACTTGCTTGCTTCCTCATGAAAATTCTGTGCTTATTGTGGCTAATAAATGTTTACTACTAAGAAAACATTTGGAGAAAATATTAAGTAGATTGCCAGTTGGTATGTAGTGATGTTTGGAAAAATCTGCAATGCCAATTTTTAGATAAGGACTGACTTTTTCTTTCCCGTTTCAAATAAATAATTTTCTATTTTTCTGCTAACAGAAATAGGTCTAGCTGCAAAGTATTTAAATCTGGCAAATTACACAATAGCAAAATTTTCTGTATAAAAGAAAATTAAATCTACACTAAAAATGTAGAATTTTTTTTTTCTTTCCTTAAGCTGTTAAATATCTGAAGCATTTTAGTTAAAAAAAGTCAAAAAATATCATATACAATACTTGTATTATATGTGTCAGCTTTCAGAAATATTTAACATTATTCAGGAACTCAAAACAGAAGTATAAAATAACTTTTATATTACCTTTTGTTTAATTGTAAGTAATTTATTTTCATAGACAAACTATATGTATGGTGTTTACAGTGGTGGAAATATACCTCTATAACATTTTTATAATTTTTTACATGTGAAGAATTGAATAATCTCCCAACGGTAACAGGGGCTGCTAAGGAAGAACTGAGTGACTTTGAAATTGTGGAGAGAGAAGAGCTGCTTAGACTAAACAAGCTCTAACAATCAGAATCAGAATTCACTTTATTGGTCGGGAACAGTAATGTGTACTAGGAATTAGTCTTGGTATTGGTATATAGTATAGGTGCATCATACAAGGCCGTCACAGAATAAAAAAGGTAATTTTAAAAAGACAAAATATAAAATTATGAAATATGATGCAGCATAAAAGGGCAATACAAAAAAACACAGAGATAGTAGGATTAAAATGTCCAGGCTGTTTAGCATGCAGGTATACATAGATAACTGAGTAGAAGCTCAGACCTGATTAGTAAGAATAAGTTCATGTAGAAAAAAAAATATTTAGATGACATGTTGTTTTAGCTTTACTGCATGATGGCATTTGCCGGAGGGAAGTCATTGGAACAGGTGATGCCCAGGGTGAGTTGGATCAGCAATGATCTTTGTGGCCCTCTTCCTTACTCTCGAGTCACATAAGACTTGAATGTAAGGTAAATTACAAACTATGATCTTTTCACAGGTCCACTTGGCCTTAGCCTGACAAATTACCAGGACTACATAACATTTATCCCAGACTGCTTAAGGAGGCAAAAAAATATATACAGATATGTATATTGTAAGACGTAAGAGGTCGCTGTTGCCCCTACCAACACAACAGACAGACACACTGAACACAGGATAAAATCACCAAGAAGGTATTTAATTATTATTCCTGTTATACTAGTGCCCTGCGGCATCTCTTCCATGATACACAGGCAATACAATACTAATAACTACAATTAATCAACACAAATCTATCCTCCATACCTCCCAAAAAGCTCACTCCTCTACCTCCCAACTCCGGCTAACTTGCAGGGTCTCCAACAGTCCTTTATATAGTGTCTGACCCAGAAGTGCTTTGGTTCTTCTGTCAATGTGTTTTTTTCCACACTTCCGGGTCAGCTGGAGAAGTTGAGTCTTCTGCCTGCCCAGAAGTAGTTTGGAACTTCAGTCCCCGTGACTTGATTGTGCAATTCTTTGTTCAAAAATTCACTTGGTACCTGCCAGTGATCTGCTGGGTTTCATGTATAAGTCTACATTCTGAATTATCTACATTAATGTCATCTTGTTAGTCCTTTAAGGTGTTTGAAGAGGGTACATTCAGCTAACAGAACTATTGCCAAAATGGAACAGCGGAATTTGGAGCAACGTTGTGCCATTAAATTTTGTGTTAAGCTTGGAGAATTTTTATAAAGACGTCCTTGAAAGGCTCAGAAAAAGGGTCATTCGCGTGAGACCAGACATTGCAGACAAATGGATGCTCCATCATGACAACGCCCCATGTCACACTGCTCTCTCCATAACAGAATTTTTAACCTCAAAAGGCATTCCTGTGGTTCCCCAGCCCCCTTATTCACCTGACCTCAGTCCGTGTCCTCAAAGGACGTCATTTCGGGACTTTAGAAAACATCCAAAAGAGTGTAACGGACATGCTGAAGACCATACCGGTTAAAGACTTCCAGCGCTGCTACCAACAGTGGGAACAACGTCTCCATCGGTGTGTAGCTGCCCAAGGGAACTACTTTGAAGGGGATAACATTGATGTTTGAAAAAAATAAAAACTTTGGTAAATAAAAAATCAGTCTCATTACTTTTCTGACACACCTCATATTTCTGGAATATTCCATTTATTGAAAAGCTGATTGGTGAAAATTTAAATATATTGAAGTATGTTACGTAGGTTAATCTAACTCATGGGTGGGCAAAGTCATTCCTGGAGGACTGCAGTGGCTACAGATTTTTGTTCCAACCCAATTGCTTAATAAGAAGCATCACTCAAGTAACACTTCTTCATTTTAGTTGTCTCGCTCGTTAAGATTTTGAACCCTTATTGCTTATTTTAGACTAAAACAGCTGTATTCTTGGTTCCTTATTAACAATAAGATGCAAATGACAAAGGAAATGAACGTTTCTCCATTTAGCTTGTTATCATTTATACCCGTGTGTATTTATCATGCATTTGGTTTAATGAAATACTTGGAAGGAAAGTGAAGAGAAAAAAGTGAAGGACTGAGAATTACTCATCCGTTTTAGACTTTAAATCATTTGGACGATATTCTTAGAAAGTAAAAAAAATCTAGGATATGAGAATGACCTGACATGGCAGAGTTAAAGCACTAACAAGCCATGAAATTAAATTATTGGCATTTTTGGATTGTTTTATAATTAAGCAGCTAGGTTGGAACACAAATCTGCAGCCACTGTGGCTCTCCAGGACTGACTTTGCCTACCCCGGCCTAACTGATAAAAGAAACTTTCAGCTAGAGTCTTCTGTCACGATGCTTTGAAGAAGGTACATGGAGGCTACACCTATATGAAGGGTGGCCATGTTGGAATTTCACATATAATGATGACTCAAGACTCTTCTTTATTTAGTATTTTCTGCACAAATGTGCTTTCAAAAATCTGCATAAACTGACAAAACATATCCCTCTACAGTAATTCAGGAAGAATGACCTAATGTAAGCACATGGTAAATCAAAGTAATATTACATAACATCCTCAAAAAAAACGTGATCTAGCTTTAGGTTCTGGGGAGCAGGACCCTATCTTGGTAGCGCTGAACACAAGGTAGGAACCAAGCCTAGCTGGGCGGTCAGCAATCGCTTTAAGATGCATGTGTTTTGGTTTAAGTTTCTGGAGAAAAATGTACAAACTTCAAACAGATCGCTAACCACTATGCCAATGTGAACAAGTTGAACAACAATTACTGTAAACTTTTAAAAAAGGGAAAGCTCCACTTTAGACATGTTCTCTACATTTTGCTGCATGTATATCCATGTGACATCAAGAGTACTAGTGAGCCAGTGCCAGACCAGTTATTTCGTAAACTCTGCTTAAACACTGCTGTATAGTTCAATATGTACACAATAAACACAGATACAAATGGTGGTTCTTGGCTCTGTGCTGCAGGCCAAGGTACCACTTTTGTTTGACAGTTGAAGGGAACTAAATTCAGTTCTTCACAACCCAATTAATGTGACACCATCCCATTAGGAGCCCTAGAATCTATACTAATAAAAGGCAAAGCCCTCACTCACTCACTCACTCACTCACTCACTCACTCACTCACTCACTCACTCACTCACTCACTCACTCACTCACTGACTCACTCACTGACTCATCACTAATTCTCCAACTTCCCGTGTGGGTGGAAGGCTAAAATTTGGCAGGTTCATTCCTTACAGCTTCCTTACAAAAGTTGGGCAGGTTTTATATCGAAATTCTACGCGTAATGGTCATAACTGGAAGCAGTTTTTCTCCATTTACTGTAATGGAGATGAGCTTCAACGCCGTGGGCGGAGTTTCGTGTGACATCATCACGCCTCCCACGTAATCACGCAGTACATAGAAAACCAGGAAGACCTCAAAAAAGCGCTTAAGAAAACATGCATTATATAATTGAGAAGGCAGCGAAACAATAAGAAGCGAGCGAGTGACATATACAACCATATTCATGAGTTCTGCTACTTCGGAAACAAAGCACGATGTAAACCTACACTTTAAATTAAGTTCATAGACAGGCTGCGCTGGCGTTTGTAATTTAGTGCCTGCCCATATAAGGCCGTCCGTCAGCGGCAATCCAATAGCAAACTGCCACGGGTAAATATTCACGGGTGAAGGACTGTGCTTATGGAGAGGAAGATGAGATGGTCAGGGTGGTGTTTGACACAAACTCAGCGAAACTGTGAGAGAAAGTCTTAAGTGCCAGGACTAAGGTAACATTAAATACAGCCATGGACATAGCACGAGATGGCACCAGCACAGCTGGGAACCTTCGATGCAAGTACACCGAGTGGCTCACGTGAACTGACGCAGTGCACAGATAAAAGCAACAGTTCCAAAGAGCTGAACAAAACCGAATTACACAATTGAAAAGGCAGCAAAAAATATGAAGCGTCTGATAAGCATATTCATAAATGCAGCTACTATGGAAACAAAGCACACGGTGGAAAAAGTCAATGTCCCGCTAAAGGAAGACAGTGTAAAAAACCCGTGCATGCAGTGTGTCAGGTCTCAGATAAAGAAGAAGACGAGCTGTTTATTGATGCAGTAAGAAACGAATCGATGAATGAAACCTGTCATCTTTACAACGATTGACAAACACGGAATGTAACTTGAACACAACACATCCTACAAATACGAACCTGATTGAAAGAAATAATGATAATCAAATCCTTGATGACAGCAACACTCAGTAACACTCACAAAACAAATACTGTATATTGACAGTCATGTTACGTTATTTTTAAAATGTTCCCTTTTCTTTTTCTACCTTTTTAACACACTACTTCTCCGCTGCGATACGCGGTATATATATATGTATATATATATCCCGCTCTACATACTCGAATAATGGATACTTTATTCGCCATCAATGATTGTTTTGGTAAAGCCATACTCAGTGTATTCATTAGATGAACGGTAAAAAAGTAAGAGCGAGGGGAGGATGACTCATTGAGGCATGCAGGCTGTAGTGCGCGTCAACTCTATCTGAATTGCGATCACATTTGAAAAAATATATCTTTTCAAGTTCTATTTAGTCCATATGTGTCAAACTCAAGGGCCGCGGGCCACATCCGGCCCGAGCGATCATTTTATATACTGTATTATTGTTATTAAAGCCGGGTATATGAAGCGCTGGTAACACAATAAACTACAGATCCCATAATGCAGCGCTTCAGCTGCCTTGCCGAACACTTACCGCTTACTAGAGTTATTGCGAGTTTGCACGGCGCTTTGGTGACTTTGAAGAACAAAAAAAGTCCGTCTACATGCAGCTCGAACCTTGTGCATGTTTGGTAGCACATATCTGTGTGAGAAGCTCTTCTCAGTGATAAAGACTAACAAAATAGCACACAGGAGTCGCCTCACTGATGAGCACCTGCAATCCATCCTGAGAATCTCCACAACACAGAACCTCACATCAAACATAAACAAACTTGTGGCCAAAAAAAGATGCCAGGCGTCCAGCTCTAAAATGACATATGAGCAAAGACAACTGAATGATTTGATTTGTTATTGCACTTAAGAGTGGGAGTCAACCGTTTTAACAAACAGCGTATTGCACTGATACGAAATAGCTGTGTGTGTATATATGTAGATATGTATGTATATGTATATATATGTTTATATATGTGTGTGTGTATGTATGTATATATATATATGTATTTGTGTGTATATATGTGTGTGTATGTATGTATATGTGTGTATATATGTGTGTGTATATATGTAGATATATATGTATGTATATATGTGGATATGTATAGATATATATATGTTTATGTGTGTGTGTGTAAATATATATATATATATATATATATATATATATATATATATATATATATATGACAACAACACTCATCACTCACAACAGTGACAAAACAATTACATTGACAATCAGGTTACGTTATTTTCAAAATGTTTCCTTTTCTTTTCATTGCTTCTTTAACACACTACTTCTCCGCTGCGAAGCGCGGGTATTTTGCTAGTCAACAATAAAAGGATTTAAACATCTTGTTACACTCTTTAGCTTTAATGTTTGTCACTGAAGAGTGTTGATTTTGTGGGTAGGGATGTGAGTGGCCAGTTTGCAGGCCATGGACTCCTCCATGTATTCATTTTCTCCAGAAATGCTGTTTTACTGGAGTTTTCAGTTTCCTCTTTTCTGTTGTCACCTGTACATATCTCATGTATAATATTAATAGATACTACATTTTCATTGTTTAGGTCAATGTAATAGAAATTGCTCTCATTTATTGTGTGTTTAGTATAGTTTCAATTTATGTGGCAAGGTTTAGCAACATGCTGTTATTGTGTTATAGCTATAGATTAGTGTGCTGGTTTTGAGCCAAAATAAACTGAATTGAATTGAATATTACTAGGGCTTGGCTCGGGAAGATTCATGATTTCATACCAAGCTCGTGATCTGGCCAGAACTGGATTAAACAGATTGAAAATGGATAAATGAACAAATGCATAATTCCTGGCTCATCATCAACTATTGGTTCCCACTTATGGCAACAAAAGGCGGTGGCACATCGCAACAAAATAACTGGATTCAGTAGTTTCAGACAATTGATGAATAATAGTAGTGATGAGAAACAAGAATACACGTTACAGACAACATCTTGTGTCAAGGTCCTCATTTGTCTCATGCTATATACAGTATAATGGCAATGCAACAACAATTTCAGAGTAAAGCAGTGAAGCAATGACCAATTGGTGCCTGTTACTGCCATTAATGTCGAAAGAGGAAAACAAACCAACATCAAAAGAAATTGTTAAAAAGCCCAAAACAACCAGCCCCACTGCTTATTATTGTTTGAGTACAAACCTTGTGTGGCTGTGTCGGCAACAGTGAAGTCTGTCACAGACGCTGTGCTAGATATTACCTTACATGGCATGAAAAAATTACACTTTTGTATTTTTTAGGAATAGGAAATAACTCATGAATAGATAGATTATTCTTAATCTTAGTGCACACTTACTGCAGATTGTATTTCTCGTAAATAAACAAAAAAACTCCCATTTCTCAGCCAGCAGAGTTTGCCACAGCTTCTTATTTTATTGATGTGCCTCAGGATGTAACATTTTGTTAAGCTTAGCCTACATGATGTGAGTTAGACATGGCTGTTTTTGACAACAGCTATCTGTTGATTTTGAATAACAAAGTTCGCCTATACAAGACTATACCTTATATATAAACGTTTACCCATGGAAGTGTGAGTGTCTGTCTGTCTGTCCAGTGCGGCTACAGCATAAAGCTCAAAGAGCCGGCAAGGTGGTCCCAAGTTTGGTGCCGCTAATACAATACAATACAATTTATTTTTTGTATAGCCCAAAATCACACAAGAAGTGCCCCAATGGTCTTTAACAGGCCCTGCCTCTTGACAGCCCCCCAAGCCTTGAGTCTCTAATACACAAGCGAGGCGAGCACATCGGCAAAACAAAACCTCCAAGGAGAGAGAAACTCGCTTAGTCGCTGATAAACAAGGGGAGCGAGCACATCCGCAAAACGAAACCGCCGACTTCGCATTTCAATTTTTATTCTGACAATTTCAATAGCTCTTAGGAGCCCAAGCTTTTTTACAGCACGTGCTTACACAGCTAGTATATATATATATATATATATATATATATATACAGGGTGGTCCAGATTGTCTGGATGACTTTGATTTATGCAGGGCCGATTCCAATTGGGCGCGAAGACAATTCTTCATGTCGTCAGTTCACACACTTCTCAATGGTCCGGGATTTTTCGGGTGATTTTCTATGTAATAAGTTATAGCGTAATGAGAATTACATAATTAGATCCGGACCACCCTATATATATAGAGAGAGACACTTCTAAATAAAGTTGTGCTTATATATCTTTTATTAAAGCCATCAAAGCTTTTTGAACAAATTTCACAGATTTCAAGAGAACATGGTTTGTAAATGAATGTTAAGATCAACAGAATTCCTAAAAAAAAAACACTTATTTTTTCATCCTACATATTCATTCTTTTTATTTCAGTAGATTTTTTCTTTCTTTTTTTTTCCAAATGCGATTTTTTGATTTTACTTTCAGAAGCATAGGTTCTTTTTTTTTTTTTTGCTCAAACGGAAAAATTTTGAATGTTCCCCAAAAAGAAGCAAAACAGCATGAAAGAGTGTGCTAGTGCTTTAAAACTCTGAGTGAACCTTCATCTTTCTTATCTGTAGACACTAAGGTTCCCTGCATTATTTTTTCAACCTGGGCATACACAGAGCTGTTTTGCATGCACTGAAATGTCGACATGTTTCCCAAATTGCTTCTTAACACATTTTCGGAAATCTGACTACAAATGAGGGCAGTGGCCTCACACAAGGTTATTGATCAGTTCCACACTGGCTCTGTGTAAGTGTGTTTGTGACTGGGCACTGCATGAGGCTGACACTCGGGCTTTTTGTTTTTGTGGAATAGACACTGGCTCCCACAATCCTGCAATGAACTAAGCATATCTGTGAAAGTTTGGTGTTCTGCAAGTCAATGTTTTTTCTTCACAAACATGGTATGTATGCTTTTGCCATTGGAATTTGTGTACTAAAGTTAAGCACTTTCTATAAATTAAAAAAACAAATTATGCTCACACTTAAGCTTTACAATGGAGGCATAAGGAAAAGTGTTAAAAATGTACTAAATAAGTCAAGAGAGTTGTCAAGTATTGATCTGTGCATTCTGTGTTTCAGACACATGTTTGTAACAACTAAAGGGGTCTAAAAGTAATAATTTTATCACTTATGCCTTGTTAGGTTTTTCTTGTGGTAAGGATACATTTTCTATTCACTTGTGTGAGTTCTCAAATGAATACTGAATAGATCAAAATGAAACCTGCCACGTGGCATGAAAAGTTTAATGTGCTTTGATCTTTCAAGGGGAAACCATCATGTGGGGAGGTTGAAAGGATGTTGCATAAGAAGACTTAAGAGCTGAGCTATCGCACACAACTGGTCATCTTTTAAAATAGTTGAATCTCATAATATTGGTATCTTTGTTGAAAAATGACACATATAAATTATTTTACAATGTGTATGTAAACACATGACATAGATCAATAATCAACAACTGTCTTGGCTTGAAAAACTGGACAGATTTGGTGAGTTTCTAAACTTTTCACAGTTTTCTTCAATGCCCCATTGTCGTGAAGTGCCAGGGGGAGCAAGATTTTTTTTAATTTATAGAAAGCACTTAACTGTAGAACAAAGTTTCACATGGCACATGCATATATCCCATTTTTGTGAAGAAATTTAATATTAGAGGTTACAGACAGCAGCATTCTGAAAGAGAATGTCAGGTGAATTAAAAGATTATCTTTGCGTAACAGTGGTAATAGTTTAGAAAACCTAACACAAAAGTGTCTGCTTTATCTTCTAATAATAATTAGATCTAGGATCTGTGCAAGAATAACAATCTTCTTGAATAATAATATTCATAACAAAGGTTCAAATATTTATTGTGCTCAAAGTGAACATGTAAAAAACAATTGTTTTAGGAAAAAGTAAAAGACAAAGCTTATAACGAAGCAAACTTTTAGTAATCAAATTTTTGTTTGTTTCTTTTAAGAGTACCAGAAAATTAATTTTTTTAAGCCATGAGATAAATTAGCCAGTCACTTAAAATTACAAAAAGGTAAAGATGAAACTACTGGCTATCAAAAAAAAAAAACTCAAACCGGTTTGTCTGTTTGTATACAAATGGTCTCAGGATGTTGCTGAGTGAACACCATAGTAAAGACTAGAAATGGTTTATTTTGCCTCTGCGATTAACATAAATGTCTGCCTACACAAACTTGTTCCTAAGGAGCACAAAAAAAAAACAAAAAAAAAAACAAAAACTTGTGCTCAAAGGTGCAATTGCTTTAAATACAGTGATTATACAGATTTCCTGTCCTGTTTTCCAACAAAAATCAGAAAAGCTGGTCATACAGTTTACATTGAAGGCTGAGATGCTCACTTGCTGTTCAGCAAGCTCCATCACAAAGATAGCAGCCAGACTGCATGCTGGATATGCAAAGTTCTCTATTTAGCTAAGCAGTAGGATTTCCACTTGTATTGTCAAGTTCTTGAATATGTGTGTACCAGTTGTATTATCTCAGGGAAGAGCTGTTGGGAAGGGAAAAAAACACCCTGAATGATTACTCAGGAGAGACAGTTTTTATAATGAAAAATACATTGATAAAACATAAACCTCTGTGGCAACCAACAAAAGAAACAGAAAGCACAAAGTTACAAATGGAATAAAATTATGCCAAGTGCCCCCCAACATCTTAAAAATGGAGAATCAGAAGATTATGCAAAAAGATTGAGAAGGTATTTCAACTTAGGTCGATGTATAAACCATCTAGGTGTAGTTTGGCCAGCTCTATGTCAGCTAAGTCATTGTAGCAATCCAGGTAAGCTTCTTGGATGTTTCAGTTTGGTAACTGGGATCGTTTAACAGTAAAACTTTTAAAAGAGAAGAATTCAAAAGAAGTGTTAAAGAGTGAAAATAAGATTCTTTTAATTAGCCTCAGCAATAAGAATAAGAAGAATAAGGCATGCTGCTGATGTTCGGTGAGAACTAAACAGACTTATGAAGGTTAAAGAATGCACCTACCTAGGAGGAGGACTGCCTGGCTGCACAGATATGGCAGACGTTGGAAGATTGTGCAGACGAAAGCAGGAAGAATGCTTATAAACAGCACAAATGCCATGAGTGGGTGGGTAGTTGAACATATCACAAGCAAACCCAAATACAGTGGAACCTCAAGTCATGAACATCTCGGACCACGTACAAATCGGGTTACGACCAAAATGTTTACCAAAGTTTTGCATCTTTTCACAACCACACTCTCAGGTGACAAACAAGCCAGTTTCCCTTCCGGTTTGTACGTGCCGATGATTTCCTCACGTGTTCTCTCCCTGTGCAGTGAGAGAGTGAGTGAGCGAGAGAGAGAGAGAGAGAGAGAGAAACAGAGCGCGAGTGAGCGAGCAAGGAGGCAGTTAAAGAAGGCAGTTAAAGAATGCACTGGGCTTGTTTTTAAAGAGACTGCTTCAAGCATTGTTTTAACCTCGTTGTATTTAATGAAGACCTTTTTCTATTGGATTTTAACCTCCACTTCACTTCTGTTTTTATGGGATCATTTATTTATTGAAGGATTCTGAAAGCACTGCAGTTTAATTTGGACTTTGTTTTTGATTGTTGATTTTAATAAAAGCACTTGGCACTTTTTGCATCATCCGATTGCTCCACTGTACAGTAGTGCCTCACTGTCGTACTCATCGGTAACATTACTGATGGTGACGGGTTTAAGCAAGATGGGAGCATGCAGCGAACCCACATCGTCACAGACTTTACCTCAAAACTGTAATCTCCTCTACACCCAGTTCCTCCTCACTTCCTTCATGCCAGAACTCAACTCGTGCAAGGTTAGTTTTCTTGGTTGTTTCTGGTTAGTTTTTGTATAAATTACTGATTTTTCAAATGTTCATTTTTTTCCCTGTGCTTAAAACTCATTAAAAAAAGTGTTTACAGAGAGCGGTTTGTAAGGCTGTAGCGTGAATTCTTGCAAGGTTAGTTTTCTCTGTTCAAGGTTTTCTCAGTGTTATTCAATGTTTTTACATTTACTTTACTATTACACTGTGCATTCTATGGTATAATTAACTATTTTTGTGTTTAAAAATCTTTAACAAATATGTATTTACATACAACTCGTACAGTCCGGAATGGATTAATTGTATTTACATACAATCCTATGGGGGAAATTACTTCGGGTCACGACCAAATTGGGTTGCAACCAGAGTTTTGGAACAAATTACAGTCGTGACCCAAGGTTCCACTATAGATGTTTTTGCATTGTCACGATTTGCATGGAACATTGTTTGAAGGAAATTGTGGAGCCATTGCTTAAAATTAAAAAAAGTGATGACAATTTACCATACTGCCCATAAAAATTTTGACAGGGCCATCGTCTATATATACATATATGTGTGTGTGTATGTATGTTCCAGCATCACTTCTGAACGGTTGGAGCGATTTTCATGAAACTTGGTAAACGTTTCTCATTGGTTGACTAAAAATACTGTAGGGTGAAATCCACCCTAACTCACCCCCTTCTCGGTAGGGTGGGAGGTGATCTTGCGGTCTTGTATGAATGTTATCATCCAGTTGAAATTCCCAACAACCACCAGAGGGCGAACTGGAGGTGACTGCCAGAATTTTTTATGTTTGAGCTGCACTGCGTCCCTGTTGCTTTTGAAATTAAATAGAGTTGGCTGGTTCCGCGCGTCAACTGGATGATAACTTACATACAAGGCTGCAAGACAAGCACATTAGTGAGTCTTCATTGTTCGTTAATTCATTTTTATTTTTAAAGTTATGTTTTTTTATTATATTTCTCTCAAACAATTAAAAAAAAAACACACACTTTGTTTTCCTCCTGGGCAATGCCGGGTATTTCAGCTAGTCAGAAATATTGAAATTAAAGTCTTTTACCAATCGCTTTCAAATATTTGAGAAGTCACCTTCTACAAAGCTGGGAATATATTTATATATATATATATATATATATATATATATATATACATACAGCGTACAAAACTCTAATCAATTAAACGATGTACTCTGCAGTCAGGGCAAATATACAACTTTATCAAGTAATGCTCGTTTTACATTTTTAATAGTGAGTCACAGCAAACATTATATATACAAACTGTCCAAACATAATAATATAGTAAAAAGAGTTCAGTTGCGCTGTCCATCATCCACTTTTTTTTGCACCTTTCATTTTATCAACAGGAAGCCCCACTGAACATCTCCCTCAATATTAAGGGGGAGGCATACTGAGGGGCTTTCGTTCAGATAATGCCAGAACAAACTGGATAAATTAATTCATAGAATAATAGCAGTAGAAGATCGGTAATATTAAGGTCATGCCAAAGGCTGATGGGTATTTCACGTTTTTTTTTTGGATATAAAAAAATCTATTAGAATCCATTAGAAATGTCACAGTTTACCTGCTGCTGTTTTATGTAGCATCCATACCGGTGCAGTGAGCAGGGCTACTGGCTGTGTTATGTTTTTTTTCAATTAAAAAATTACTCCTGAGGCTGGTTATGTATATCACGGCATATGTGTTAAAATACAAAAGCTGTTTTTGATTTGGCCAACACAACACTTTAACTAAGTCTTCTATCCAAAAAGTGCAGAATAAGGCAAATGCAGGAAGCTCATGTGCTCCACACAGATGCTGGGATAAAACAGACCCAAAGAAATTAAAAATATTAGAGGCAGCAGGTATGTTTTGTTCTAAAATGAGTGTCTCTGCTTTATTAGATTTTAATAAGATTTATTCTTTGTCATCCTTCTTTTTTTAATATAGTCCAATTTTAACAGTAAAGGTGTCTTGGGATTTATTAAAGAAATACTTTTTTCTGGCATCATTATAGGAACAAAAGTTTTTTTTTATATTTTTTATATCTTTGTTTAGTCAAAGGACATATAAAAACTGGAGTCTTGGTCCCAACCTAGAAAGGTGGAGTACTCAACAATTAATCATTCATAAGAATGAGACAACTTACAGTTATAGCATGTATCTGCAGATGAATTTTTTAGTGTTTGATAAAAAATGTTTCCAAATTGTCAAGGTCTATGCATGTATATTTTTTTCTTGGGTGTATTAATAAAGCACACAATAAAATAAAGAAGGGTCAGGACACCATGGACTACACTGTCTTTGTGCTTGTTGATTGCTTCAAGGGAAAACTGGGGGCCAAAATGATACTATTGAGCTGGCAAAGGGGTGTATTCTTTATGGTCAATGCACCAAAGAGGCGTGATAAGATGAAGGGCTTAAGGAGACATCACATATGTTCAGGGGGCTTGGTTTCAGTAGACTGTAGCTGCGGCCCTCCAGAGTACACTCCATTGAGGAAGTTGTCACTTTATATTACCTTATACACTCGAGTATAACTCGGGTCTTGAAACCTGAAAAATCGATCATAAAATCAGACCCTGACTTGTACGCCTGATCAAAAATGTGACACTTAGATATATATATATATATATATATATATATATTATTTATTTTTTTTCACCTCTTCTTGCTTCCTCAAACCTCTACCAGATTCTCATACACATCCAATTTTGTTGCAGCAGCGCAGTTACCAATTTTTCACCACTTCAACGTCTTTTAATTTAAAACCAGCTTCATATTTTCTTCTGATTGAACGCTCCATCATAGATAAGGGATGCTCTTACGATAAAGGTGCATGAGGGTGTGAGATACACAAAAAAGTGCAAATGTTGCTTCGGAATAGTTTGGGTATTACCATGTGGTCAAGTAGGCACAATAAATAGAAAAAAAAGACTGTGCTCCGTGGTTACTCTCTCAGGTGGGCCTTAGAATATCATAATCTCTTGGACCAATAGCACGAGTTTTCCACATTCGACTTATACGACCGACATTATAAAACACCTGAAATTATACGGTAAAATCAAGCCACTACTTATTTGAGGGAGAACTTAAACGTAAGTATATATAATTAATAACCCCTAGTTACACTATGGTTACGATTAGGGTTGATGGAGGGTTACCTAACTCAAGACAAGTAAACCAAGTAACGAGAACCTGCAATCAAATTGGCTGTCAAGCGGAGCTACTGAATCTTGGAGCTGCGGAGGTCTGCAGTTGGGCCCATCTCAGAAAAGAGAGTATGTGAGCTTCTGTGCAGTCTCAAAAATCGTTTCCTTTTGTAAATCGGTCCCCATGGCAGAAACATCCACCTTAAGTATGTAATAGCATATTTCCCAACAAAAGTCCTCACACCTTAAAGGAACACTCCTCCTAAAAATGTAATTTTTTTTTTCTCCATATGTTACATTCCCTATGTAGTTTGTAGTAATGGTTTAGAAAAATGTTTATTCTTATGTTTTCATGCAGAATGGAGATAAAAAAAAAATTTCTGCTACAATATAAGTCTATAGTGATCAACAACAAACAATATTATTCATACTGCAAAATCTACATGTGAAGTCATCCAGTTGTATGCTCTCAACGTTCCAAACACATGTATTATTACTAAAGTATTGTTACATTTAGTCACTTTGGAGGGCACTCTCATGAAGTAAAATGGAGTACGCTACCAAACACGGCCAACATTTGAATTGAAGTCCTGCACCCCTCCCTTCAATTGTTCAGCTTAGTAACAGCATATTCATTAGCTAAGACTGCGTTTCACACGATGTCGACAGGGCAAAGAAAAGCGAGTGAAAACTCAAAAGAGAATACTCCTCAGATTGTGCATATCCGAGATGTGTGTTTTAGTTTTTTTTTATTAAAACCATACAACATTCCATGCAAATAAATCAATTTTTACAAAAATAGGATCGACAATAAATCAACCCCCACCCCTACTTTCTGATAGCTAATTCCAGTATTGTCTGATGAAAAAATATTTTAGTAAAAATACATGTGTTTGGGATGTTGTGAGCATAAAACTGGAATACTTGAGGAGGGGATTATGCGGCACAAGTAATGTGAGATTTTTTTTTAATGGACTTTTTGTTTGCTGTTGTGTTTGGTGACCAAAGCAAGACTTCTGTTCTTGAAAATAAGCATATAAAATATTTTCTATGCCATCTTTATAATCTACAAGGGGTAAGTAAAATATAAAACGACGGGGGAGTATTCCTTTAGGAACACTTTAATGCCTTTTTTGAGTTTTTCCTGTGATTAAAAGTGTATTTTTATTTTTCCTTTGTTTGACTGAATTGTGGCAGACAATGACTTTGTAAACACTATTGCTGTATGACATGGTGGTTGATAATGACCTAAGCATGTGGAGACTCTGGGCACTGATCCCTCCATTCTTGCCTCTACTTAATCCAAATTCATCACTTCAGGGTGCCATCAGCTCTAAAAGGGAGCTAATTTGGCTTGTGCAGCCAGGCTAAAAAGAGGACAGAACAGGAAAAAAAAAGTTTGGTGAAAACTTTTTGAAAGAAAAAATATTAAAGAAATATTTTGTGTGTAGGCAAAAAGATGAATAAGGACAACATATGTGTTCAAGTGATAAAGGAAGATGAATTTACCATTTTGAAATGTATCATTTCGGAAACCAGAAAACAACCAATAATTAGGAATAAAGGATAATGTTTCCTCTTGAAAGAAAAAGAAAACAAAACTTAAAATGGGTATAACCCAGAACAACTTCCGGTTTATAAAAAGAAACACATTCTACTGATTAGAGAGTGAGAAAACAGAAAAAAGAACATTTTAAGACTCAAAAGAAGAGGAAAGGAAAGCTACGTGTTGGTTTGATATTCTGGGTTGTCTTTTGGTTCTCTTTCATTTTAGACATTTAGTTTAGAAAGAACTACCAGATCAAGACCTTGCAAGCAAGGGCTTGTATAAAAAAAATGATAATCACTTTCTCCTCATGAACTACAGATTTCCCAACTGTGCAATTATTTTAAATTCTTTTTATATTTTCATCTGGTGAGATGGTGACTCTTAAGGTAGTTGTGGAACTTAAGACGCTGTTTAACAGATGTTTTTTCTTTTTATTTTCCACAGGTGGCTGGTCTCATGGAGAGCTATAATAAATGAAAACCTATAAATGTTCAAGCAGAAAGTAGAAATGTGTGTTGGGTCCTCCATTTATTGACTGCCTTTGCAGATGTGTCACAAGCTTTGAACTGTGTTTCTCAATTTTAGCTGTTAAATACAGTAGATATCAACTAAGAATGAATTTAAATTTGGGAGGATATTTCCAAATGTAAGCGTGGCTGTGGCAATTATGTTATTTTGGCAGGGCATGGTCATTTCTAGAATATTTTGGAGAATTATAATGAAAAATCAAGAGACTCCATTAGAAAACAACTTCAGTTACTGATAGGGCTAGAAGTTCCCTTTACAAAGAAGCCAAAACAAAAGACGACTTTCGGCACTAGTGTTAGTAAAAATATATCTTAACATTTGGGTGAGCGGGGGCCTTATTCCAAAATATTTGGTAGAAATACTGATAACATTAATTTATTCAAGAAACAAATGTGCATTGCTTTCAAAGCATTTACTTTTACTTGCCTGAAACGGCGAACACTTAATCATTAAGGAATCATCTTCCTCACTCTGAAACAACACATGATGCCAAATTCACTTTGGTAAAATGTAATTAGGTTTGCAGAAAACTAAATTTTGTGTAGGCATGAATCCCGACACACTAATGGTAAAAACATTAACAGACTGGCACAGAAGTAAAACAAAACGGCCAAAGCTGTCTCAGCAAGCCAGTGGTGAAGTGTTATTAGGATGGTTTCATGCTTAGTTTAGCTGCTAACAACATCAGAAACAATTTTCAGCTTATGTTTATGCAGCCTACAAGATGGGTTGTTGAACTGTAAGCTAGTGGGATCAACTGTCACCTCTGCATAACTTCAACAATTCACTCAGCATACCTTTTCTCCAATGAAATATAGATATTAATAATTGGAATACACAGTAATGACACAACTTTCAAAGTATTGTTCACTATAACAATGTGCTCAGTAAAATTACTGTATTTATGCATGTACCACGCGCACATTTTTCTAATTAGCATTAGAAAATCAGGTGCGCATCATACATGAGGAATTGTAATTCTGCAATGTTTACTTCTTCTGCTTGGGCTCGCTCGCTCTCTCTTTAAACACTTCCTATACAATCACAACGCGTGTCGTACACGGGGCAAAACGATTTTCGTGATATTCTTTAGGGTGCACGTCTTGCACAAGGGCGCGTGGTACACGAGTAAAAACGGTAAGCATGTTTGTCCACATCAATGCACCAAAGAAAGAACTAGGAAGGTGCTGACTCACATCCTCTGAGGAGAGTTGTCCAGTTTCTGTCTAAGAAACAGAAGCTGTCACCCTTGTAGCACAGTTGTGTTATGGTGAAGAGACATCATGTTTGCAGTTATCTGAAATATTACTCGTTGGGCAAATAAATTTATCCTACAGACCATTACATTCTAAAATGTTCAACACTACAAATACAGAGTAAAAGGTAATAAACACCATGACAAAAGAAATTGTAATGTCCTTTCTAGGGTGTAAAACCATCCAGCACATTTAGCTTTAACTAAACATTTAAAGCTTGCACAAAGAAGAGCCGCCTATTTTGATACCTTGCCGCTGTCTGACCATTATGAATGACCTGGAATGTGTTTGGTGACCAAAGCAAGACTTCTGTTCTTGAAAATAAGCATATAAAATATTTTCTATGCCATCTTTATAATCTACAAGGGGTAAGTAAAATATAAAACGACGGGGGAGTATTCCTTTAGGAACACTTTAATGCCTTTTTTGAGTTTTTCCTGTGATTAAAAGTGTATTTTTATTTTTCCTTTGTTTGACTGAATTGTGGCAGACAATGACTTTGTAAACACTATTGCTGTATGACATGGTGGTTGATAATGACCTAAGCATGTGGAGACTCTGGGCACTGATCCCTCCATTCTTGCCTCTACTTAATCCAAATTCATCACTTCAGGGTGCCATCAGCTCTAAAAGGGAGCTAATTTGGCTTGTGCAGCCAGGCTAAAAAGAGGACAGAACAGGAAAAAAAAAGTTTGGTGAAAACTTTTGAAAGAAAAATATTAAAGAAATATTTTGTGTGTAGGCAAAAAGATGAATAAGGACAACATATGTGTTCAAGTGATAAAGGAAGATGAATTTACCATTTTGAAATGTATCATTTCGGAAACCAGAAAACAACCAATAATTAGGAATAAAGGATAATGTTTCCTCTTGAAAGAAAAAGAAAACAAAACTTAAAATGGGTATAACCCAGAACAACTTCCGGTTTATAAAAGAAACACATTCTACTGATTAGAGAGTGAGAAAACAGAAAAAAGAACATTTTAAGACTCAAAAGAAGAGGAAAGGAAAGCTACGTGTTGGTTTGATATTCTGGGTTGTCTTTTGGTTCTCTTTCATTTTAGACATTTAGTTTAGAAAGAACTACCAGATCAAGACCTTGCAAGCAAGGGCTTGTATAAAAATGATAATCACTTTCTCCTCATGAACTACAGATTTCCCAACTGTGCAATTATTTTAAATTCTTTTTATATTTTCATCTGGTGAGATGGTGACTCTTAAGGTAGTTGTGGAACTTAAGACGCTGTTTAACAGATGTTTTTTCTTTTTATTTTCCACAGGTGGCTGGTCTCATGGAGAGCTATAATAAATGAAAACCTATAAATGTTCAAGCAGAAAGTAGAAATGTGTGTTGGGTCCTCCATTTATTGACTGCCTTTGCAGATGTGTCACAAGCTTTGAACTGTGTTTCTCAATTTTAGCTGTTAAATACAGTAGATATCAACTAAGAATGAATTTAAATTTGGGAGGATATTTCCAAATGTAAGCGTGGCTGTGGCAATTATGTTATTTTGGCAGGGCATGGTCATTTCTAGAATATTTTGGAGAATTATAATGAAAAATCAAGAGACTCCATTAGAAAACAACTTCAGTTACTGATAGGGCTAGAAGTTCCCTTTACAAAGAAGCCAAAACAAAAGACGACTTTCGGCACTAGTGTTAGTAAAAATATATCTTAACATTTGGGTGAGCGGGGGCCTTATTCCAAAATATTTGGTAGAAATACTGATAACATTAATTTATTCAAGAAACAAATGTGCATTGCTTTCAAAGCATTTACTTTACTTGCCTGAAACGGCGAACACTTAATCATTAAGGAATCATCTTCCTCACTCTGAAACAACACATGATGCCAAATTCACTTTGGTAAAATGTAATTAGGTTTGCAGAAAACTAAATTTTGTGTAGGCATGAATCCCGACACACTAATGGTAAAAACATTAACAGACTGGCACAGAAGTAAAACAAAACGGCCAAAGCTGTCTCAGCAAGCCAGTGGTGAAGTGTTATTAGGATGGTTTCATGCTTAGTTTAGCTGCTAACAACATCAGAAACAATTTTCAGCTTATGTTTATGCAGCCTACAAGATGGGTTGTTGAACTGTAAGCTAGTGGGATCAACTGTCACCTCTGCATAACTTCAACAATTCACTCAGCATACCTTTTCTCCAATGAAATATAGATATTAATAATTGGAATACACAGTAATGACACAACTTTCAAAGTATTGTTCACTATAACAATGTGCTCAGTAAAATTACTGTATTTATGCATGTACCACGCGCACATTTTTCTAATTAGCATTAGAAAATCAGGTGCATCATACATGAGGAATTGTAATTCTGCAATGTTTACTTCTTCTGCTTGGGCTCGCTCGCTCTCTCTTTAAACACTTCCTATACAATCACAACGCGGTCGTATTACGGGCAAAACGATTTTCGTGATATTCTTTAGGGTGCACGTCTTGCACAAGGGCGCGTGGTACACGAGTAAAAACGGTAAGCATGTTTGTCCACATCAATGCACCAAAGAAAGAACTAGGAAGGTGCTGACTCACATCCTCTGAGGAGAGTTGTCCAGTTTCTGTCTAAGAAACAGAAGCTGTCACCCTTGTAGCACAGTTGTGTTATGGTGAAGAGACATCATGTTTGCAGTTATCTGAAATATTACTCGTTGGGCAAATAAATTTATCCTACAGACCATTACATTCTAAAATGTTCAACACTACAAATACAGAGTAAAAGGTAATAAACACCATGACAAAAGAAATTGTAATGTCCTTTCTAGGGTGTAAAACCATCCAGCACATTTAGCTTTAACTAAACATTTAAAGCTTGCACAAAGAAGAGCCGCCTATTTTGATACCTTGCCGCTGTCTGACCATTATGAATGACCTGGAATAACTGATAAACTATTAAGGCATGATTTAGACCAGATTGCAGAGCTCCTTTCACAGGAACTTATCCAAGATGGCCACCAAGAAGGATAATGCCACTGCAGAAGATCAGCAGACCTGACCCTAAACTGAAATCATCAAGGTCATCTTGTTGAAACCCCAACTCAACTGCAAATACAGTGGATTCAGAAAGTATTCTGTCTCTTTCGATTCTTTCACATTTTGTTATGCTGCAGCTTTATGCTAATATCATTTGAATAAATTTTTCCCCACATTAAACAACATTTAATACCTCAGAATGACAAAGCAAAAACAGGATTTTAGTTTAAAATAAACAACTAAAGTATCACATTCATAGTATTCAGTATTCAGACAGTTTGCTAAGACACTTGGGTGCATCACATTCTACTAATCAATATTCACATTTTTCCAAACCTTGTTAGGAGTTCACCTGTGGTCAATTCAATGGGAATTGATTAGGAAAAGCGCACACCCGTCTTTAGAAGGTCCAATAGATGGTGATGTGTATTAGAGCAAAACCAATCCATGAAGTCGAAGAAATTGCCTGAAGAGTTTAGAGACAGGATTGTGTCAAGGCACAGACCTGGAGAAAGCTACAGAAAAACAATCTGCAGAACTGATGGTTCCCAAGAGCACAGTGATGACCTCCATAGTTCTTAAATGGAAGAGGTTTGCAACAACAATAACTCTTCCCTGAACTGGCTGCCTAGCCAAACTAAGCAACTGGTAGAGAAGAGCCAGGTTAACAGAGGCAACCAAGAACCTAATCTTTCAGACTGTGAAAAACAAGATGATCTGGTCTAATGAAACCAAGATGAACTTCATGCCTGCAGGAAACCAGACACTGCTCATCACCTGCAAAATACCTTTCCAACAGTAAAGTATGGTGGTGGTCACATCATGCTCTGGGGTTGTTTTTCAGCATTAGGAACTGGAGACTAGACAAACTTGGAAATAAGAGGAACAAACTAAAAAAAAACAAAAACAAAAAAGAAATCCTTCATGAAAACCTGCTCCAAAGCATTCTGGACCTCAGACTGGGCAGGAGAATGACCCTAGGCACAAAGCAAATACAACACAGGAGTGGCTTTGGGACAACTGCCTGGAATGTCATTGAGTTGCCCATCCAAAATCTGAACTTGAATTCAACTGAACATCTCTGGACAGAACTGATGGTCTCCATCCAACCTGACAGAGCCTGAAGAAGACCTGCAGAGAAGAAAGGCGGAAAAGCGCCAAATCCAGGTGTGGGAAGCTTGTCACATCCACCCAATAAGACTGTAGGCTGTAATCACTGCAAAAGGGGCTTCAAATATGTACTGAGTAAAGGGCCTACAGACTCAATTCAATGTAATATTTCAGTTTTTTTTATCTTTAATAAATCTGTAAAATTTATTCATACACCTATAAATCTGTACATAGATTTCTAAAATCATGTTTTCACTTTGTAATTCTGGGGTATTGAGCTTGCTTGATGTAGAGAGGAAAATGAATGTAAATTATTTTAGCACAAGGGTGCAACATATCAAAATGTGAAAAACTGAAAGGGTCTGAGAAAAGTGAAGGGGGCATGTAAGAAAAAAAGAGGAACAGTCAGTCTGCTACCTGGGTAGGAAGGAGGTACAAATTAATACTTCTCTTTTCATAGGATGAAAACCATTGTTGCAATCTTCAAAAAAGGAGATTACAATAATTAATTCAAATTAAAGGTTAAGGAATTTAGAAAATATACTGCTCAAAAGAATTAAAGGAACACTTTTTAATCAGAGTATAGCATAAAGTCAATGAAACTTATGGGATATTAATCTGGTCAGTTAAGTAGCAGAGGGGGTTGTTAATCAGTTTCAGCTGCTGTGGTGTTAATGAAATTAACAACAGATGCACTAGAGGGGCAACAATGAGATGACCCCCAAAACAGGAATGATTTAACAGGTGGAGGCCACTGGCATTTTTCCCTCTTTTTTGACTGTATTTTCACTAGTTTTGCATTCGGCTACTGTCAGTGTCACTACTGGTAGCATGAGGCGATACCTGGACCCTACAGAGGTTGCACAGGTAGTCCAACTTCTCCAGGATGGCACATCAATACGTGTCATTGCCAGAAGGTTTGCTGTATCTCCCTACACAGTCTCAAGGGCATGGAGGAGATTCTAGGAGACAAGCAGTTACTCTAGGAGAGCTGGAGAGGGCCATAGAAGGTCCATAACCCATCAGCAGGACCAGTATCTGCTCCTTTGGGCAAGGTGGAACAGGATGAGCACTGCCAGAGCCCTACAAAATGACCTCCAGCAGGCCACTGGTGTGAATGTCTCTGACCAAACAACCAGAAAGACTTCATGAGGGTGACCCAAGGGCCCCATGTCCTCTAATGGGCCCTGAGTTCACTGCCCAGCAGCATGCGGCTCGATTGGCATTCGCCATAGAATACCAGAATTGGCAGATGCACCACTGGTGCCCTGTGCTTTTTACAGATGAGAACAGGTTCACCCTGAGCATGTGACAGAAGTGAAAGGGTCTGCAGAAGCCATGGAGAATATTATGCTGCCTGTAACATCATTCAGCATGAGAAGTTTGGTGGTGGGTTAATGATTGTCTGGGGAGGCATATCCATGGAGGGTCACACAGACCGCTACAGGCTTGACAAAGGCACCTTGGCTGCCATTATGTATCAGGATGAAATCCTTGGACCCATTGTCAGACCCTATGCTGGTACAGTGGCTCCTGGTGCACGACAATTCCTGGCCTCATGTGGTGAGAGTATGCAGGCAGTTCCTGGAGGATGAAGGAATTGATACCATTGACTGGCCACCACACTTTCCTGACCTAAATCCAATAGACCACCTCTGGGACATTATGTTTTGGTCCATCCAATGCCACCAGGTTGCATCTCAGACTGTCCAGGAGCACAGTGATGCCCTGGTCCAGATCTGGGAGGAGATCCCCCACAACACCATCTGTCATCTCATTAGAAGCATGCACCGATGTTGTCAGGCATGTATACAAGAACACAGGGGCCATACAAAGTGCTGCGTACAATTTTGAGTTGCTGCAATTAAATTTTGGCAAAATGGACTAGCCTGCCACATAATTTTTTCACTCTGATTTTTGGGGCGTCTTTGAATTCAGGGCTCTGTAGGTTGATCATTTTCATTTCCATCAAACGATGTGGCATCCTTTTGTTCCTAACACATTACCCAGTCTATATCAGTATAGATATCCAGGAGGATTTCTTTTTCCCATTGAGATCTGATGTGTTTTCAAAGTGTTCCTTTAATTTTTTTGAGCAGTTTAGTTTGAATAATAGGAATCCTGGAAGCATATGTTTGACTTCATGTTTACACACCACTGGTTTTCACACCATCTTGTGTAATTTAGGCTTCCACTGTAAGATAAACTACCAGTTTGAACCAAAACTGCATGATACAAGTAAAGATGTAGGTGTATCAGAATTATTGATGACTAAGTCAAATATGCTAATGCAAAAGTAGTAAATAAACATAATAATGTCATTTTTGTACTAAAATATTTTAGGTTTATCTCCCTTTTTAATCACTTGTATGATATCAGAAACACTTAATGTTCAATATAATTATAAAAGTTTTTTTCTACTAAATAACACATGTAATATATATTTTACATGGCAGCTGAACAAACAAACACCACTTTCAATTCAGTACATTATCACAATTGTTCTTTAAAATTCTACCACCCCTTCGTATTAAATATTCACATTTTTATGTTTAAAACATTCCTGTTAGTTCAAATGCCCAATGGATTCTTGTCATCCACACATGACAAATGAGACAAAACACTTAAATGAGTTGCTCGCCCTTTAGCAATAACACAATGTAAGACAACAAATAATGTGGGAATCTATCAAAACAAAATTGTCTTTTCATTTTCATAGATGTCGAAGATAATCATAAATATTCAAAAATATGGATTGCTTTTTTTAATTATAAACCTACAGCCATAATATAATTCATTTTTATATGATGCAATGTGATTTGCATATCTAATGTATAATTGAATAATTTCATGGCAATCTGAATGCATAAAACAATGATTTTATAAAAGAGAGCTTCAATATGAAACAGATTAAACTTTTGAGAATGAACTTAATTCATAACTGAATTTCACATTGCCATTAGAAAACTGAAAACAGTGTCAGATTTACAGGAATATGAAAGTATTATTTTGATTTGTGGTAGTCTCTTAAATTTTAATTTGGATTTAAAAAATGAATGACTAAGTTTAGTGGTTTCCGATCCTGTCACAGTATGTGAAGTCTGTTTATTGCAGAACTTGATCCATTTCATCTCATCTTCCTCAAACGCAGTCTATTTTCCTTATCTCGCTTTTTCAGAATGTTTATAAAATGATTAAAGAAATGTTCTTGGTCCTTCTTTTTCTGAACTTGCTTGAAACGCTGGTCTCTTCCATATTTATCAGCAAATTCTTTAAAAGTTGATCTGTAGAAAGAAAACAAATACAGCTATTAAGTAACAGAGTTAAGTATAACAGAGGGTTTATACCCACAAATGATGTTAATTGTTAAAAGGATTTAATGCTTGCAGTGGAAAGAGACACTACAAATGAGAATTAGCCCAAATACACAAGTTCATGTACCTTAAGCATATTAAGCAGAGGCACATCTTTTACCAGCCTGGAAAGCAATCAAATGCTTTCTATAGTTACTACTCAATTCTCTCTGACTCCCAACCACTTTTTGCTCATTCCACCTTAGTAAACTCCTTGTTAGAATGGCACGTACTGTATAAACAGCTCACTTTAGGCAGGGCCTGAGAGGCACTTTTGAGTTGATATTGGATTCTGAGTTGCCCAACACAAACCACAACATTCTTCCTCTTAATTCACTTTAGATCCTTGTGAGAGTCATGCTTATTACAATTATAGCATCACAAAGAGCAGGCGCATATCCCAGAAGTTTTGGGCACAAGACAGTGTGTCAGTCCATCACAAAGAACACTCATCCATATTCTCTTATTCCTAACCACATTAGAGTCCCTAGTGTGGAAGAAAAATGAGACATAAGGTCGCAATATACTTGATGCTTGTGGACACTGCTGCTATGCAAGCAGTGTACTGACTATACTTGTGCATGTACTTTGTGTAAATCTGGAAGATTTCTCCATGTGCCAGTTTGAGATGCTGTTGTGAGGGTGTCAAAAAAAGACAGCAACACAGATGACAGTATGTGTGTCCTTTAAATGTATCATGTCATTACGATGGGGAATAGGAAACGCTTTTATTACCCTATGCGAGAAACGGATGAAGTAAAGCACCTTGAATACTTTGATAATTCAGCATTTAAGCTTGATGATTTGGTTCACAGCATCAAACCATTCATCAAACATTGAACCATGTACATTAATCCAGTTGTAGCTGCAATGCGGTTTGCCATCACACTGTATTATCTTGCAATGGCTGAATCCACACTTCTTTTCTCTGCAATTTTCCATTTCGCACAGATGTATCTGTTTCAAATTTGCTTTCATTTCATCCTGCACATTTTCAGATCCACTTTCAATGAGTGGGCGATTTGAAGCCAGCTGTTCTGACAGGCCTGTTTGTCACTATGGAGATGTAGTAACCAACAATGTCAACATGACGTACCAAAACTGGAACACACACACCGCCCAAATTTTTGCTGGTACAGCAAGTTGTGCACACATTGCGTTAAATTCTGACGTACTCAGAGGACGAAGAGCACTGGGGACGTGTGGCAGCCATGATGCATCCGCAAAAACTTTCTGAGCGTCAAGTATAACCCACCCCTTAGGGTTCACAAAGTTATTTAGGGGTAATATAGTTATTGCACATAAAGAGTTTTGTTATGCTTTCCACATTAAAATAAGCATCAGTCGTAGAAGTACTATAAAAGAGTTAATAAATGCCAGAAATCTGTTCAAGCATATCAGGAAACCAGATAAAGGACAAGTGAAGAGAAAGAACAAGAAGGTCCTGGTTGATAGTTCAAGATGTTGTCTGGTTATCATGTATCCAGTAAGACTTGACAGATGTCACGCATACAGGAACTCAAGAAGTGTTGAAAAGTATTGTAAGGACCAAGAATATAGTACAAATATAGTAGTCTTCTATTTATTTATATGCCATTTGGGTATGTAAGCTAATGAAACAATCAGATGATGGGAGTGTAAACCAACAAACCATAATATAATGTCAGGTGATGTATATGCATTAATTCAACACCGTTATATAAATTCAGTTGAATAAAAATATAGACACATGTTCCATTTGCTGACATCCTCTGCTCAGGGCACTGTCCTTTAGTAGACTGATGTGACAGGAATACTCCCTATTCAAGCATTTGCTGAAGAGTAAATGAAGGACACAGTGGACAAGCTTCCTTCTGGCTGGTTGCTGATTCTGCCACACTACTTGACCTAACATGCAGGGTGAAAAAAAACCCCTTAAAACCACAAGAAAAACTTAACAATAATCATCCTGAGAATTAAATGCAGTCTCCTCAAGCTGTTTGACAGAAGCAAGAGTAGCCTCTGAAGCATAATATCACAATTTCAGGTGGTGAATTCTAATAACACTAAAATGAAAACCAAGGTACTCTCTTTGGAATTATTTCATATTTTAAGAGAACATGGTAATATGAAATAGGTTTACATCTCATGACCATTTTTTTATTAGAAAAAGGACTCTAGTCAAAGTAAAAAACAGATCTCTGTGAAATGGTCTAAATTAATTATAGTATTAATTATAATAATTAATTTGCTCACTTCAAGTTAGCATTTAGTAGATGTACCATTAGCAGACGTGAAGCACCAGGGCAACAGTTTCTCCAATCTCAGCCACTGCATCTTGCAACATCCTTCAGAGTTATCATAGTCTTGGTGGCCCCTCTCACTGGTCTTCTTACGATGATTGCTAAGTTTTTGTGTATGGCCTTCTCTAGACAGATTTACAGTTTCCATTTTTTAACGGTTGATTTAAGTGAACTCCAAGGGATATTCAGTGGCTTGGATATTTTTCTTTTGTCCATCTCCTGCCTTGTGATTTACGATGTGTTCTTTTGTGTTCATTGCATAGGTTAGGCCTCCGTACTGATTCATCAGGGACAGGGTCTTCCAGATACACGAGCATTTATACTATGATTAATTGAAAGCCCTTAACTACAGACCAGTGGTCTCCATTGAATTAATTATGTGACTTCTAAAACCAATTAGTTGCACCAGCCATGATTTACACGTGTCATATTAAAAAAATATGAAAAATTATGTTGTATTTTAAATTTATAATTAATTTAGACCACTTTGCAGAGATCTGATCTCACTTTGACTTTAAAGAGTCTCTTTTATGTTGATCAGTGTCCAAAAGGCCAGAGTAAGTCCAATGTGATTCAATGTTGTGATAACTTCTAACAATATATCTATTAGAGAGACAGACAGATATTACATTATACACACAATATTAACTATTAATATATTGATTATTTAATCACTCAATCATTGTATTTTTTTACTATTCACAAAAATTTTAAATAGTAATAAAATTATGTGCTTAGCAATGCAACATGAAATATATAGCAGGCTATTATCTGAGAATTAAAATTTTTTTAACATCTTGTAAAGGACTTTAAGCTACATGCTTTGCATGAAAATGTGAATTAAAAATAAATGATGTTGTTGCAGTTCCTCTTTCCTAAATAAGAGTTTTTAATCAAGCAAGGAACTGATTATAAAATGAATACATTTGAAAAAAAGGAAAGCTTTCATCTATTGAAAGAAGAACATCACTGCCACAATATATTGATGATCAAAACAGGTAGAATATTAATTTGTTTATCCTAAATAAAGAAAGTTGAGTTAATTTAAGGAAAATGGTCTACTTGAGCACTGCTGGATTTGAGCCATTTTATGTCAAGACTTTGGTACAATGTGATCATTGATAAGAGTCTATGAGACAGCTAGCCTAGTGGGTTTCAACAGTAAAAAAGTCAATCAGTGTTTACTACAAAGTCTGCAATAATGCATACAGGTTGTGTTCTGTGATTTTACATTTGTTCTGTAAAGCATGCAGTTTTTGTCAATGTTTTCCCACCCAGAGCCACCCTTGCCCTGGTCAATTACATTCAATAATTTAATAGTATTTGCAAAGAATATGTAGTCTTACGGTGGTAAAACAATCACAGCATTTTTCAGAATAACAATATGCCTGAATTTGAACAGATCTGAGCTTACATCAATAGTAGTAGAAAGTTCCTCAGCTCCTTACTTGTTATGAAATTCAAAGATAAGATTTTAAAGGTCAAAAGAAGTAAAGAGTAGGACAAATTGAGTTACTTGAAACAAATCACTAGTCACTGCAACGGTCCCTTTCCACACACTTCCCCTTATGCTGTTGAAGGCAGGAATGAGACGTTATGTCACAGATGGACACTGTCTGGCAGCAGACTCGCCAGAGGAACCATCCCATGATAACAGTAAGCTTAAAAGAGAAAATCAAATTGAAAATAATGCCAATACTATATGAGGTAAGCTGGTAAGTTGACTATAAAAGTTGCATAAACACACTGTTATTTAATGGCACTTTTTTATCTTTATCACATATTACATATCAATATGTTATTACAGAACTGGAAAACAACTATCAAGTGATCATTCAAAGACATAACAAGAAGGTTAAGAATTCTTAGGCTTATTCAATTACTTAGTTAAGCATAAAACTCACAAAGGGCTAGTCAGATTTCAAAAAAGCTTGAATTATTTCTTTTAAGGTGTATTTCTGATTTGAAATTACAAAATATATAATTTTCTCATTGTGCTATGATAGGTGGGATATAATTCTTCCAAAAGAGCAAGATCGGATGTCACACTAGCAGAGCAGTGTAAATTATCATCACCCTCATGCAAAATAAGGTTTATTGTAAATCCTAGTATTTTTCATAGATAGGTGAAGATTTTATTTGATATAATATTTAAAAAGAGGGACATTCCTGAAACATGTGACACAGGGAAAGCAGATACCTGATGACATATCTGAGAAGTTGAATCTTGTCTACAATATATGTTTGTCAGTCTAAATTAAATAAGATGTGTGTCATGTACAATTTGAGCTGAATTAGACTGTTACTCACACATGCTAAGGAATGCTTTTTTTTATTTAAAACCAATTCCCATACATTTTCCAAAAATCTAATTGAAATATTGTATTCCAAATGCTGTATCAATGTGTCTAAGACTGCATTGCTTTGAAAGCACAAATAGTGTACTGAGATCTGTGGTAGTATTACAGTGAGAGTGAGTAAAATGTCTGCAGCAGATGGAGAAATTTTAGGAAAGATAGCTAGATTTCTTTTGGCTCAGCATAAAACTAGCACATACTGTAGCAGAAAAAAGGTTTGGTGAAATGCCAAATATCAAACGTGTCTGCATAGGTAGCATCTACAGGGCTCTAGTGAAGTCATTCACTATCACCTTCTTCTCTCTTCACCTGAAGCTCCAGCCCCTTTAGCTTCATGGATTATTAGATGAACAATGGCATGCCAAATGTTGGTGTTCACTTGGGAGCCTGCTTTTAAAGAGTATGGAGCTCAGAAGAAGAGACTTATTTACTGATGACACTTGAAAGTCACATAGCACTGGCATGCCTAGGCTACCCTTGACGTGACACATCTATGATTTTTTCATTGCACCTTTTTTCTTATTTTTGGCTTAAAAAATTAAATGGAGTAATTAGTTGGCATCCAACATTATATGCTCTCTTTTGATTCTTCTCTTTGCATAAAGTATGCAATTGTATTATCATTTCGCAGTTCTCTGAAGACCCCCATCATATCAAGTGTCTTCTCTTTTAACTAGGTCACTGTTATCACATGCACAGAGTATAATGAAATTCTTTCTTGCATTAAATCTTATTCTTCTTCCTTCGGCTGCTACCATTTAGGGGTTGCCACAGCGGATCACCCGTCTCCATTTATCCCTGTCTTTTACATCATCTTTCTTGAATTAAATGATAGTTTTAAAATCTTTAATTTTGGAAGTGGAGTCTCATGTTTCATTGAATTCTTTTCTCTGTAGCTGCAAGTATATTACCCTGTTATTCATTTAACCTGGTGTGTGACACACTTTAGTCAAAAGCAAATTTTTTTAATTACATATTATATGATTACTTAATAAACAATCTGCAAATTAACGTCTTGACTACATGTTACATATTTCCAGTGAGATGCAGTACTAGTCTGAAAAATGTAATTTAAGTAACCTTGAGTGTTACTACATGAATCTTTCTGAAGTTGCATATTATTTCTTGTCTTTTGCAAATGCATTTCTGATGTTTGACAAATGAATAGGTCAACATAGCACGTATGCTACAAATTACTGTATGATTACATTATAACTTGAACATTATCCTAAAATTATTTTCTTACTTTTCCAGTAAATAATATATATTCTTTAAAATAATACCACACAAAATAAAGGTACAGCAGTTCATCATTCTTATTCTATCAATACCCCTAAATTTCCATGTCATTATCTACAGTCAAAAACAAAACAAACACAAACCCAAAGACAGCATCTATGACAAATGGAGACATGTCTAGAAGATATCTAGAGTGATAAATAAATAACTGTTGGGTGACATCTGTCATGAAAATGATGTGCACAATCACTTAATACAGCACAGTCTATTTCTTTTTATGCCTGAGTGCACCTTATATATCCTGTTATTAATACTCAAGTTTGCCCCGTTTTTACCTCCTTTATGGTGATAAATGACTGTTCAAACCTAGCTGAAGTGATGGACGTTTTAAGACATCCAATAAGTCAGCTAAAGAATGAGACAGCCACACAAAGAATTCATGACTGACTTGGCAAGGCCTTGTCTAGGTAATGGCTGACCCACAGTGGTATATTAAGCCCTCCTGTTGCAGGTTCAGTTGCTAATAAGATTTCAAGAAATCAACCTGCCATGGTTAACAAGACTACACCCTTCTAGGAACCAGAGGAGAAATCCTAGTGCTTCAGCTCACCAGATTTCATTTTTAGAAATGGGGACACATCCCCTGTTTCTGCACTGAATTTCTTGTCAAGCTAATGGAGGTGGAATATTTGTGATTGTAATTCTCTTGTGCTGGGTTATGGAAAGTGCTAAGTGGTGACTACCACATAATAAATTCTAGTCTAAAGCCTTAATGCTTGCTTTAGAAGTTAGCTCACAAAGTACAGTTTAAGAAGTGAGATTAGATACTTTAGTGACCTTAACTAAGACAGCAATAGTGACACTAAGCCTCATAAAATAATTTTAGGACATCTGTGCAACCTAATACAAGAAGTTCCAAGCATGTTTTTCAATAAATAAGTCACTACATACTTTTACAAAAAGAATAGTGCAAGAAAAAGATGAAACATATTCAAAAAAGGGGGAGAAATACTTAGCATCATTCTAAGCATTTGTATTGTATAATGTCAAATACAAAAATATTAGAGAACATATTTAACCATTGATTCCTTATGCCCAATGCAGACTGCATTATACCCGAAAAAATCGCACATGTTTTGTGAGTAACGTTGAAAGAAAAAGAAAGAAGAAAGAAAGACAGAAAAGAAAAGACTAAAATAGTTCTGTAGGAGGTGTTACGACTGGTAAGTTACATCATAAGCCCCCTTGACAGCAGAACAAATCATTTACTGACATCTGCTTACTAAAATGAAGAATTGCCACCAATACATCTTAGTAATAATAACAAACTGGTATCTGAAGTGGCAGATTTACTGAAAAGCAATTCTGGCATATGTTGCATGCCACGACAGATGTTTTACGTGTATGGAAATCCCCATGAAACACTGATTGATCAAGGGATACCATGTTTACATCAAAAGCAAGGAATTTTAAATACTTCTATGCATTAACAAACAAACAAGCTGAAAGGAGATACGAGATTTGAAAGTACCAGACTGCAAGAAAAAGCTTACTGCCTAGGCAAAAGATCACATGCAGTGTGAGATGTATTAATAATAAATAATAAGTTACATTTATTGAGCACCTTTCACAAACCCAAGATTGCTCTACATACACAATAAAAAAAAAACATTACACAGATGACAAAAGTTCGTAGAAGAGGAATGTTTTCAGTTCAGATTTAAAACTGCAGAAAGAGGAGCAATCTCGGAGAGACTGAGGATGAGAGTTTCAGAGTTGAGGGGCTATAGCACTGAAGGACCTGCCTCCCAGGGTGGAGAGTCTGGTGGATGGGACAGTAAGGAGATTACTGCTCGAGGACCTGAGACAGAGACATGATCTAAATACAAAATTACATGCGCTCAGAAAAGGAGGTGAAGTATTGGTATTGTCCCAGACGTTCAACATGAATTCTTAGCCAGATGGCAAGGGTCTCACAGTCAAAGAATGGCTGATTTGGAAAATTACGAAGTGAGTACTCCAGGACAATGGAAATCCAGATGGTAGAACCTCATAACAAATGACACAGTTGTCAAAGTCCAAAAGAAACTGTGCTGGATGAAAAGGAAGCTTCCTCTGATTTAATATTTTCCATGTAGAGTGATTTAGCCATTCAGTAAAACAAAAATAACATAAGTTCAGTTACAAATATATATATATATATATATATATATATATATATATATATATATATATATATATATATATATATATATATATTATAATTCAGGAAAGATAAGTTATTATTTGAGAACAAGCCATTCAACAAAATCTATTATGTTATCTAAACAGGTAAAAAGAACATGTTCTGCTCTCTGGATTCTTGTAGTATGAGACAGGGAGGGTTATCCATGAGCAAAAGTGCATGCTAGCTGAAACCAAAATTATAAATAAGACAGCAAGGACACACAGGCATGAGGCAACAACAGACGATATCTTACATCCTGAGGCTGCCCAAAGCAGAGGTGGTTAGCTCTGGGATATTATACCTTCACAAGCGATAAAAGGCTTGTTTTAAAAATTACAAAAGGCAAATGAACTACAGGAGGAAGAGAGCTATGAAAATGTCAAACAATTGTTGAAAAACTAGGAGGGATTTATCACCAGGAAGTCATAAAGTACAGAAATGATGAGAATAAAAATGAATTCCAAAAGCCAGAAATGCTTAAATTCAATTTGTGAAAATGTGAATAGCAACTTTAAAAAGCATTCTGCTTTCCACGAGAAAAATCGAATAAATTGTCAGCTCCCATGATGATTCAAAATGCCTTTTCAAAAATAATAAATAATGCTAAAAGTGATCCACAGTTGACGCAAGTATAAAGTTCACATAAGTATAACCTGGAGATCACAACATGAGACAGGAATCTTCAAGCATCATGATCTTCCTCTTTTGATCTTGCCAAACAAGGGCAATAAAAGACAGCACTTATCAGCAAAACAAAACTGCTAGAAAATAACTATCATGCAAGATGAGAATGTCATTCTTTTCTTTTCATGGGTGAAAGGCACAAAGATTTAGCATGATGTGACCCCACAGTGTCAACTTAGTTTGTAGACATGTGCAGAAATATGGATAGTGATTGTGAAGAGGCTCTTTTTTAAGTTCACTATTAGTCAGTGAAGCAGTCTTACTTTCCAGAAGGATAAAAGTGCCCATTTAATGGTAAACAGTGCTGTGCATGGTCAAATTCAACAGAAGTTTTAATTTTTTTTTTGGTATGGTAGGTGTCCCCTCTCCCTCTCAGCATCTTAGAGTACAGTTTTATTTACACTACAAATGCAGACATACACACAAATTCAATGTGTGTACTTCTTAAAAGCTTCTAAAAATATACACATATCACCAAAATACAGTCGTAAGACTGCAGGAGTGGAAAAGAAAACTAACAAAATCTACTCAAGCAGAAACAATGCTGCATAGACAAAAATTTACTCAAGTAAAAGTATCTGACATGGAAACCATTCAAGTAAAAAAAAAAAGTAGGCTTAGAAAAAATTGTTCAAATCATAGCTATTACTGCAAACTTTTATCAAAACATCAATCGCAAAACACATTACTCCACTCCACCAGAACAAGATTTAAAGTTATGGAAGCAGACCATGTATTTTTATTGCTAGAAGTTCACAATGATAATTAAAATATGAATTTATTAAGGCTGCTATTTTGTTTATTTACAGTTTGTATAAAAATAGTTTTTCACGTACTGTAGATGAACTCAGTAGAAAACCTTATATGTAAAACTTCAACAGTTTCTATTAAATGCCAAAAATTGTCTGATTAAATGATAAACTTCCAAACATAGAATGAGTATGACAAAAGGATCATTTCTTTGTTTGCGGCTTTCTACTGGATTTGAACATATGAAATAATTTTCATTTTTACACCAAAATCCAAATAAACTGCACAGCAGTCACAGAGGTTTCAAACTGTAATTAATTTTATCTGTTTCTACAAAACTGAGTCCTTCATCAACTGCAAAGGTGCTTCATAGTCTCCCTCTGCTGAATGAGATTTAAACTTCTGACAATAAATCTGAATATTTTTATTACTACCTGTGCGTTACACTAATAATTTAAAAACAATAAGGCTGCCATAATATTTTGTTTGTTATTAAAAAGTTATTGATTACACTCATCTTAGCTTATCACACTAGTAGTGCACATCACTGTATAGTTCAAAAACTAAAATATGCAAAAAAAATTACATGATGACAATAATAGATAGTAAGCAAACAATCAAAATCATCTCTAATTATCAGATGATGATGCAAAATGTAGTCATCATTATAAAGTATAATCTGAGACAGGAAACACTCCAGTAAAGAAAAAGAGTTTAGTGAATCAAATCAATATTAGCAGACAAAAGGCTCTTGAAATATGGTGACATTAGAAAAGTACAGTCTGCATAAATCTAGTGCAAAGAAGCTAAGTTTTAAAACTTAAACCACATTTAATGTGTTACCTTTAATTAGCAAAGCAGGCCATCAATTAACATGCTAGTATAATTTTTGTGGTTGTGCTGCACACACTTAAATACATGAGTGTTGCAAAAGGAAAAAAATGACCATGTAAGCAGATGCTGCAGAAGTTAGTGAGTGATAACAGAACTTCTTTGTTTTTTTTCAGTTGCTCTGCTGAAATGTGTGCTTAGAAAAATACAGCATGCAGGGGTGGGGGGGGGACTTGTTTTTCAATCCTATTTTTTTGGTAAAAATAATGAAAAAGGGCATTTTTTTGCTAAGCCTTTCACATAACCAATTTTTGGGTTTTGCATGCATCATGAAAGCCAGGCACCAGAAACGTCATTACAATTCTCAGTGTTGAGCTTTTTGAAATCAAACATTTTGCAAATGCCCTTCCTGTTTTACAGAAAATTACTGCTAAAGGTTACAAACTTTCCTTTGCACACGACTGTTAAAGAAATGACGTATGTGCTAAACGCACCTCACATTACGCAATGAATGGAAACATCTTTTTAAAAATGTCACCTGTCATACTAGCTTATCCTTTTGAACAACTAGGTAATGCTTTGTTCGTAACAATAAGTGATCATCAGACATTTACCGTGGTATTTTTCAGTGCAATTAACTATTTATGCTGTATTTTAAACACCTTGCAAGTGTAAAAAACAACTTACTTCCATGGTTTTTGCAAATTTGAGAAAGAGTTCTTGTATGCTGGTAACCTCACTGTTTTTAGGATGTAGTTTACACCATACAACAAAACTATTTGTTATAATGTCACTGTGTCACTAAGACTGAATAGCTCTTCTAAATGTGACCAGCAATGTACTGTACTGTGTCCCTTTTATTTTTTTTAAATAGAGTATCGCTTCTACAGCTACACTAGGGACTTTTCACTGCATCTTCCATTTGTACATATATCTCCACGTGCAGCATGAACATAAGTCACTGCAGACGAGAGATGAGATAAGGTCCATTGTTGCCAATAAAATCAACCATTACACCTTGATATACTAAGATGTATCCAATAACTGAGCAACAGAAAAAAGAGAAAACTGCATGACTATTATATCATTTACTAAAATACTTTGCCCTGACCTATGACCCCTACAATTTTTGCATGTACTTTTATTTTAACAGGCCACTATGAACTCTAGATTTTGAACACAGGTGGTTGTAATAACCAACCTAGAAAAAGTAACAAAATAGAATGGTTATTAAATAAATATACTTTTTAAAGAGTAAACATATTTAGATTTAAAAATACTTTAAAACATACAATTCCCTACAAAATCCACTGAAGTACAGTAATGAAAGTAAATGTAATTCATTACTTTCCACTACTATGAGATTGTGCTCTCTGTGTTTACTACCTGTCTCAACTAAACCAATCCAGTCTTGGATCTTTTTCTGGAGAGTCTAAAATTATATCGGCTAATAAATGTCACTATTAAATAAAAAAGTTTAAGAAATGTGCATTATCCAGTAAAGGCCGCAAGGGAGGCTTCTGCTTGGAACGTTACAACCCAAGTGTTATGTGAAGAGCTCTTTGGTGTTTTTTATCAATTTCTGTGGCTGCACTTGATTCTGGCAGCCATAGTAGGAAGACATAAGTAGATCTTTTTGTAAGTACGTTGAAACCATGCACTAATTTTAACTGGAACTGGTGTCAGTAGGATGGGTGCAGCACAAAGGAAAACAAATATCAAAGAAGCAGAGTTTAGGAACTGTAAGATTAATTTGGAAAAAAAAAAAGCTTAAACATAAAACAAAGGATAAGACAAATTGTATTTAAGAATAAATGTGAGCTGGGCCTAGTGAACAGAAAACACAAGAAACATGGGAGAACGCTGGAGAATTTAGAAGCATGAGCTTTAAACAAGACAAAAATGCTGTACCTGTAATTAGCGAGGAAAAAGAGCTAGCTTAAATATCTGTCTAAATTAGCAATTAGCAATGGAGTTCATTACACAATGAACTCCAGATGCTGCAAAGGCCTTAAGAGAGGTGTTGCCTTGCAACAACAAACTCAGCTTACTGTGAATTTATTGGTTAATGCTGTGTTGTGGGAAGGAGCAGAACTTTTCTTGTAACCTTTCTTGTATTTTTATAAAGACACTTTGTTCCTTTCTATGCTAAAATAGCTTATGTTACTTGGCTACAGAAAAATATGCCTTATCTGTTAATACTTTTGTTTTCTTCAGAATTACCTGAATATTTTAATAATTATTTTAAGAATAAAAAGAACAGTGGCATTATATATCTGTAGTTTTACAAATGTTGCTGTGGCAATGTTGTTAACAATGTTGATAACAATTGGTTTAAATCAAATACTGTATATACAGTAAATGTAGAACTGCACCTATGGTTTCATAAGCTGTTTCAAAGTTATGCAAGCATGCTAGCCTGTTGACTCCCATTTATGATGCCAGAAGCATGACATATAGCAGCTGATTTTAGAAACAGGATTTTAATTTTATGAGCTTGAAACGCAGCTGATTTTGGAAAAGTGGAGCTATTTAAAGAGTAAGGAGAAAGAGGAGAAGGAGGGAAAAGTAAACTATGAATGCTTTGTGTTGCCACTGAAACTTTTATGCTACTACAAGACAAGTGCTGTCCAGACAGATACTGTATGTTGCTAATCCTTATCTGCTTATAGAAGCACAGAATGATCCAGGTCAAATAATAATAATTCATTACATTTATATAGCACTTTTCTCAGTACTCAAAGCACTATCCACACAGGGAGGAACCGGGAAGCGAACCCATAATCTTCCACAGTCTCCTTACTGCAAAGCAGCAGCACTACCACTGCGCCACCTGTGAGGACAAATAGTGAATAGTCACACTTGATTTGAACGTTACAACATTATAAAAGTTGTGTTTTTCTGCCCATTGAACCTGCTCATTCTATTTGTCTAGATTGTCCAAGATGAAATCAAGTTGACATTTGAAGGTCACTGAAGTCCTCCTCTACTACACTATGACACTACTTGGTCATTATTTTCTATGTGTCTATGGTTCTTAGCATGAAGAAAAAGTTTCTAACATTTGGGTGAATTCTGCCCTTTTTTGAACTACGTTCCTAAGTTTTTATTGCGGCATTTATTCTAAAGTAACTAGTGTGACCTACTGTACAAATTACTTCTATAAATTACTTCTAAACACCTTAGTCATGTTTACTCTTAATCTCCATTTGCTTATGCTAAAATAGTTAATCTCCTTTAATCTCTCCTCATACAGCAGCTCATACTTTTTAGTCCCAGAGTCAGACTAATCACTATTCTCTGAAATTTCTATGGAAATAATACATCATTTTTGTAAAATGGTAGGCAAAACTGAACACAGAATTCCAGGTGTACTCTACACATCTTGATAAATAAACAAACACTATAATAGTTTTCTTGATTCATTCTCTACGCTGTCTGGATATAGATAGTGATACTGTAAGTCTACCTTGACTCCTAGGTCCTTCTCACAAGGTGTACTTTCAAGTTGCAGACCACTGTTTGTGCATTTATTATCTAATATTTCTACTTCCTATATTAAGGACCTCACATTAACTTGTATTACATTTTATCTGCCACAAATCTTTCCAAGTCTTTGTTTTTCTGCAGTAACCAAGTTTGGCATCATCTGCAGACATAACAAGTATATGATTATATTACTTTCCTGATAGTTTATGTGTAATAAAAAAGAGCAGTGGCTCCAGCAGTATTCCCTGAGGGACACTACTTTAAACATCACTTAATTATGAAAAAGTTCCCTTCACCATAACTCTGTGCTTCCTGTGTTTGAGCTAAGTATGTACCCACTTACAGACTACACTCCTGAATTCCCTATTCTTCATTATTCTTCACTTTTCATGTGATACCTTTACTAAAATACTTCTGAGAAACAAGATAAATATCATATGTAACTCTGTGGTTATATTCTTTTGTTGTTTCCTCAAGCAGTTTTAGCATATTAGTAAAACACAGCCTTCCTTGTCTGAACCCATGTTGAGTAATTGTTTATATGGCCATTCTAGACATGTGATACTTATTTTTTTTCTTATCGATTGCTTCCATTAATATAACTGTAATGCATGTTACACTTACTGGCCTATAGTTATTTGAACCAACTCTTTTTACACAATAGTATAATATTTGCTAGCATCCAGTCTTTAGGACTTTCCCCTGCATGCAGAGATTTAAAAAAAATAAGTGCCAGGGGTTTAAATATGTACTCATTAACTTCCTTAAGCACTTGAGTATAAATGTTAT